>NC_090445.1:730719133-731344133 GCF_031143425.1 Pleurodeles waltl
AAATAATGTTTCCAAAATAAAATCTTTAAAAAAACATTGATTAGGTAGGTCATTTTGTGAGCATCTGTGTATAGACAAATTGTGATGCGACCTGTCCGTGCATAAGACGCTTTGCAAATTATATTCCCATTCACAAACCAGCCAGTGTGTAAATTGCACATCCCTGGTTTGCGAATGTGAATGATACATTGGGTCCTATGTGCTTTATCCCTTTAACCAGCCCTCCGATACCATAGTTTGAAGAAAAAGCTGGGGGCGGCCACAGCTATGTCACTCTGGAGGGACTTAGGGCCACATGTAGGTAGACTCTGATTTGCAACTTGCAAATTGCGAGTCACAAATCAGAATGTAGGATGGTGTCCCTGACACCATCTGCGATTCATAAGGGGCTCGCAGATGCCCACCTCATGAATAATCATGAGGTGGGTCGCAATTTACGACCCCCTTGCGAATGGCGGCCCTCACAGGGATGGTGGCCTGCTGCAGACGTGAGACCACCATGTCTGTGACTGCTTTTTAATAAAGCAGTTTTTTTTTGTAATGCAGCCCGTTTTCCTTAAAGGAAAACGAGATGCATTACAAAAACAAAAAATGAAACGTTTTCGTTTCATTTTTTCAGAGCAGGCAGTGGTCCATTGGACCACTGCCTGCTCTGAAAAAAATTTTATATTGACATTCACAACGGGGTAGGGGTCCCACGGGGACCCCTTCCCTTTTGCGAATGGGTTAGCACCCATTTGAAATGGGTGCTAACTGCGATTGGTTTGCAACTGCGTTTGCGGTCACAAACCAATCCTACATTGCACTGCGACTCGCAATTAAGAAGGGAACACCCCTTCCTAATTGCGAGTTGCATACCCATTTTGCGATTCGGTAACCAGGTTACCGAATCGCTAAACTGGGTTTGTGCATTGCGATGTGCTTTTTGCACGTCGCAAACAGCGAAATTTGCTGTTTGCAACGTGCAAAGAGCTTCCTACATCTGGCCCTTAATACTTCCGGGGTTAGAGGAGATTTCCACAGAACTCTGGCAGTGTAGGTCAGGATGCACAGATTGCAGTTGGGGCGCAACTTCCCATACAGGACTTGACACCAGCAGGTACAGTTGCGCCCCTACCAATTATCAGTTTGGGGGATGTGCGTTCTGAACATGATCAATTGAGCAGACACATATTGGTTGAAGTGAAGGAAAAGATTTGGAAATGGAGTTATGTGGAGGTATGCGAGCTAATTTCAGATACTCCGGAAAGGGAAGTTTCTCGACACTGCGGGCTTTGGCTATATAAGAAACAAGCATTTGCAATGCAATGGGTCTCGCGTTTGCTCCAGAAAATGTAAAGTAAAACAGTTGACATAATCGAATGTTCATTAGAACAACGCATGCTGGAATCACACATGCCTGAATAACCCGGTCGGAACAACGACCGCGTTGTTACCACTAATGCCTTTAACACAAATGCCTCAACAATTATTTTTTATCGTAAAGGCATTCCTGGTAAAGGCATGTGTGGAATGGCATGCATGGTTCAAGCATGGGACCCCCCCCGGCCCCTCCACCCCTGCCCCTAAAACTACTGCGACCTCCCCACCCCTAAAACCTAAAACTACACCAACCCCTCACCCTGCCCCTAAAACTACCCTGCCCCTAAAACTTAAACTACCCCAAACCTCCACCACCGCCCCTAAAACTACTGCGACCCCCTAAAACCACCCCAATGTCCCACCACCGCCCCTAAAACCTACACCTACCCCAAGACCCCCACCCCACCCCTAAAACCTAAAACTATCCCGACACCCGACACCTAAAGCCTAAACATACCTGACCCCGCCCCTAAAACCACCCCAACTCCCCACCCCGCCCCTAACATTACTGCAACCCACCACCCCACCCCTAAAACCACCCCAACACCCCACCCATCCCTAAAATTACAGCGACCCTCCACCCCACCCCTAAAACCTAAAGCCACCCCAACCCTCCACCCCGCCCCTAAATTACCACGACCTCCCACCCTGCCCCATAAACCTAAAACCACCCCAATCCCGCCCCTAAAACTACTGCGACCCCCCACCCTGCCCCTAAATCCTTAAAGTACCCAGACCCCCCACCCTCGCCCCTAAAACAACCCCAACCCGCCCCTAAAACATAAACTACCCCAACTCCCACCCCTAAAACTACTGTGACCTCCCACCCCGCCCCTAAAACCTAAAGTTACCCTGCCCCCCTCCACCTCGCCCCTAAAACCTACAGCTACCCCCACCCTGCCCCTAAAACTACCCCCAACCCTACCCCAGCCTTACTTACCTGATCGCGTCCTCCCCGATCCTGAGTCTGTTTTCCTCTGCCATGTTCTTTGTTCCGGACATGCGTGGTTAAGGCAGAGGAAAACAGGGTCGTTGTTTAGGAAAGCATTGTTCCGCTTTCTTGGACAACGACCTTCATTGTTCCGGTGTCGTTCTCCAGGCTGCTTCCCGACATAAGCATGTTAATTCAAAACGCCATGGCTGGCATGAGCATGAGCACGAAGGAGAGACATAAAAGGAAAAAGCAGTTCACTCACAGTCAAACATATCAGCAAATGTGCAATTATCCATGTAACAGGGTTGATGGCCAAGGCGGTTACAAAACCGCCCCAAGGCAAGACAAACATAAAGCATTTACCAATGTCATCAAAGGATTTTTGAAAGGCAAACCCACGAATGAGTGAAAGTGATGGGTGTGAGGTGGGTGTGATTAAAAGCCCACATAGATACCAACACGTCGGAAAAGCAGAGCTTGCACGCTGCTATGCTCAACCTAAAAAGTGGATGAAACATTGAAAAATTGGGTCAAGGGTTTCACAATTTTTTTGGCAATCACTGGAGAGAAATACCTTACAATAGGAAAACAACTAGCTTGCTGCCGGAACAGAATAGTGTGCGCACATGACAAATTTGGGGATACAGAAAGGATTTATGATAAAGAATTTAGAAGGATAAAGGCTATCAGGCCCACTTTAGGGTGGGACCAAATACAAGTGAATACATGGTTGCACTACATGAGGGTGCAGAAGGCAGAAGCTGCTGCAGTGCAGCCCTTTCGATGAGACCCAGGGTCATCCACCCATGCATGGGGAGGAAAGATGAGGTGTTACTGGGACTTTAATAAAAGGACATGCTCTAGAGCCCCTGCGGCATGCAAGTTCAAACACTGCTGCTCCTTCTGCAGCCTCCCATTGCACTGGGAGTCTAAGTGTTTCAGGAAGTAAAAGGACAGCGCTGCTAAGAAACATAAGTGAACAGCCCCTTTTGGTGTAAGCCCCATCCTCTGTTAATTGGCAAGCAATTATGTTATGGTTGAATGCGTATAACAACACAGTAGCAGGGCAGTCACTGTTGAGGGTTTTAAAAATGGTTTCAGAATTTCTGCAGAAGGCTGCATAGAGGTTTCATTTTGTAAGAATTCACACTCATTGCGGGCTAATTTTATGGAGGCCAGAAAGAAGATCCAGAAGGAAAGGAATTTGGTGAGGATAGCAGGCCCATTTGACTCCATCCCGCCGGATAATTATGTGTTTCCTCCTTTGTGGGTGGTGCCAAAGAAAGATCTAAGGGGGTTTCACCTCATCCACAATTTGTCAGCACCTAGGTGGCAGTTGGTCAATTAAGCCATTGATGGGGATTGTGAGCTATCAAGTATGCCTCGCTAGCCAGGCCATTAGGGCGCTTCAGGAGCTCGGGCCTGGGTCATTGTTGCCGAAGGCAGATATAGAATCGGCATTTATGCTGCTACCAGTCCATCCTGAGAATTTTCATTTGCTAGGCTTTCAATTTGAGGGCTCCTTTATTTTAACAAATGCATGCCTGCGTGCTCTTCAGTCTCCTGCTCTTACTTTTAGAGAGATTTAGCACCTTCTTGGAGTGGGTTTTAGAAGGCAGAAGACAGGGCACTGTGTGTATTGCATTTTTTGGATGATTTCCTGTTCCTAGGTCCTCCGAACACAACAGACTGAAGGGAGGCTTTAGAGAAATTTCAAAGACTAATGGAGGCATTTGGGGCCCCTTTCGCCCAGGCTTAAACATATGGCCCAGCCATAACAGTTGGATTTCTCGGGATAGGACTGGATTTAAAAGCATGTGTATCTAAGCTACTGCAGGAGAAGGTTGAACCACTTACAAAGGTGTTAAAAGAGTGCTAGGAGGTCACAAAGGTGACTTTGTATCAGCTGGCGGTGGTAGTGGTTCAGCTGAATTTTGCATTGTACATCATACCCGTGACTGCCCATTAGCCAGGTCTTTGCACAGGTAAGACTAATGGTGAGTTAGGTTGGTTTACAGATTTCATAGACAGTGTAAGTTTTGGGACCATTCTGGGCACTTCTGGCCATCAGACTGAGTACAATCAGGACTGGTAGCAAACATAGATTTCTTGGAGCTTTTTCCCGTTCTGGTGGCCCTTACAATTTGACCTGACTGGTTTTGCACCCAGTGGGTTATATTCTGGTCAGATAACATGACAGTAGTTGAGTGCATTAACCAGCTAGTGGCAAAATGTAAGATGATTTTGATGTTGTGGAAACAAATCATACTGCTGTGCTTGAAGCCCAATGTCACTTTTAAGTCCAGACTTGTACATGCTTATTAAATAATGGAGCAGATGCTCTGTCTCATTTTAAGATGGAGGTTTTCGGATACCATCAACCAGAAGCAACGGAGTTCCCTTCATTGTTTCCACACCAACTCTCCTAAATTGGTGACTAGAGGTGAGCAAACCCAATACCAGGTGACCCATACTGTCATTAAAGTTGGGGAAGATCATTGCCACTCTGGTGGAGGTGTGCAGGTCTCCTGCAGAAGCTTGCCTTTTCAGAGCAGCTTTCTGCCTGGCATTTTAAGGGGCATTACGGGTCGGTAAGCTGGTGGGAAAAAGCAAGAAAGACAAACAGGGTGGCCTTCAGATGAGATACATTGAGTTGCCGAACAGCTCCCTGGCAGTGACCATTACTCACTCACAAACTGACCAGTTAGGTAGAGGAGAGCATATTCTGCTTAGCGGGAATTGGGAAATGAGTGTTGCCGCTAAGGAACTTGGAGGCTTACATGGCGCACTGCCCCCAAGGAGCTGTGGGTACACTGCTCATTCACGAAGATGGAAACCAATTACTAGGTTTCAGTTTGCCAGGGTGCTCACTTTGGTGCTGGCTGTGGCAGGTTTAACACCTGCAGAGTACAGCCTTCACTCCTTTAGGATTGGTGCAGCTACAGAAGCAGCGGGCATGGGCCCTTGAGGGCAATCAGTCAAATGATAGAGAGATAGAGGTCCAATTGCTGTAAGGAGTATGTTAGATTGAATATGTTATGATGATGTGACATGAATACTCTGCTCTTCCTTTTCCGATACTCTCCTGTCTATGCAGGAGGGAGGCATAATAAAGAAGTACTGGTGCTAGGCCATTCATATGTGGAGCAGGCAAAGATCCAGTATGCAGTGGGGGATTACGCAATGCAAGCCAGACAGGCGGGATTTCGTCTAACTTTCTGCAGCCAAGGACAGCTGAGTTTGGTGGACCTGATATCATCACTTGACCTAGCCAACCATGACAATGGACAATGATCTAGCCAACCTAGGTTGCAATGATTCACTCGAATTGATAGTCTCTGGGGTGGGCTGGCTGTCAGGGATTTTTTTTGCAAAGCCTCAATGGCATGGTAGCATGGTTGCACATTATGCTGAGAAGGCAGTGGAGAGGTGGTAAGTCCGTCAGAGCCATTAATGAGTCTGAGAAACGTCTGAACAAAAAAGTGGCTAAGCTTGTAAACACAGCTAGGTTGCATCAATACCCCATGGTTGCATCAAGGGTGAGATTTTTTTCGTACCCAACGCACTTTGCATCAGGGTGGGGGACATTTAGACAGATAGTAAGTGAACTATGCTGGTCTGTGGCCAGTGAGGTCGATTGATGGGGGCTCTTCAGGTCACCTGAGGCAAAACAATTGGTAAAACAGCAGCATCAGAGGAGCCTCAAAGGGGTGCTGGCAGCAGTTCATAAGGAAGTTGCAGGGTGCGTGGCGAGTAGCGGTCCCTGACACGGGGTCCTTACCTGTCACCTCCTGCGCAGATCCTGAGAGGGGGCGCAGGAAGGTGGGGATCTCCCGTATGGAGGCTTCTGCCATCTGGCCTGGGGGTGGAAAGGGAGAGTCACAGAGCCAGCCGTAATCTCACTCGGGAAGTGTTTTTCCTGTTCGGTTACACAGGAACAAAAGTAGTTATGGTTAGGAGACTCCAATGTGTTAGATGCCCTGCTAAGGTCAGGCTCAGTCTGTAACAATCACGTAAATAGGAAATGTGGTTACTGTGTAAATATTTGATGTGGTATTTATTGACGTTTAATATGAATAATATTTAGAGTGTATTAAATACAATATGGCCTGAGCTCTTTTGATCTCAACTTCAAAAGGTGGTTTCAAGCTAAGTCATTTGTGCAATTCGGTGGGGTAGCAGGGTAGCAGGTTACTTTGGATATCACAGACCTTGGCTCCACCCTATTCATATTGCAGCTTCCTTCTCTATGCATTATCGCAGTGTGAACAAATTTCTGTGTTAGAAAAGTACTATAGTGTAAACGCTATTTCAGAATTCTTTATGTTACAGCAAACAAAGATGGCAGCACTTGTATTTCTAAAACTCCTCTCCGCTCTCCCAAAACTCATGCTGAAAAGGGTCTGTGATGACTGTGTGATCCCTTCTACACAAAAGGAACATAGCTGCTATTTACTAAGAGATGAGATTTGTGTGCAGAACAGGGCTTTCCTAGTACCCATCCTACCCCAGGTCTTTAAAGCTGGCCATTTGGTCTTGATATTCCTATGAAGAAGTAGGTGCGAAGTAATGATTTTAGCTGCAAGGCTGGAAAAAAGATTATGGACAGGATTTAGAAGTTTGAAAAGGGGAATACTCTGTCACAAATGTGACGGATATCTCGTCTGCCGTATTACTATCCCATTCTATCCTATAAGGATCATAAAATAGCAGACGGGATATCAGTCATGTTTGTGACGGAGTATTCCCTCTGCTGACATCTAAATCAGACCCTTACCCTTTTACTTACACTAGATAAACTTTACAGAATCTATATGACAACTTATAAAACACGTATCAAATGTGTAGATAATCAAAATCCAATGTTACCATTGTTTTATCACCCTTGAATAATTGCAGCAGGACAGTGCCTCTTTTGACATGGTCACCCCACTCCCACGCTTTTTGCCTGTTTTTTGTTGTCATTTTGACTGAAAGTGCACTGAGTTCCTTCTAACCAGGTCCCCAGTGGCAGCTCTCTTTCCCCAAAACTGTGCAGTCGTGTTTCCCAACTGGCAAAACGTTTAGCATCCACTGTTAGTCCCCAGTAAATGGTACCCCTGGTACTTAGGACCTGTGGGTAATAAGGAGGGTCCCTAAGGGCTGCAGCACAAATTGGGCCACCCTAAGGGACCCCTCACTAAGCACATGACAGGCTGCCATTGCAGGCTGCGTGTCTTGGTGCAGACAAAAGTGAAAACACGACATGGCACACAACCTGTGTGCCATGTCCCCTGAACACTGTATGCAATATGTGTAAGTCACTCCTCTAGCAGGCCTAACAGCCCTAAGGCAGGGTGCTTTATTATATTACATGTGAAGGCAGAATTGCCTGAGCAGATATGCCCCTGCTATGTCCCTGTCGATTCTGAGACATAGTAAGTGACCAGGGAAGCCATTTTAAATGCATTTGCTGGTCACCGGTTACTACGAGTTTACAAGCTATATGCTGGCTTCCCTGAATATAGGGATGTTTGGTATCAAACATCTCAGATTAATAAACCCTCACTGATGCCAGTGAGGGGTGTATTAATAACTGCACCCAGAGGGCACCTTAGAGGTGCCCCCTGAAAACCTGGCCCTGACTAGTTCAGCCACCATAGACAAGGTTCTCCCCACACCTCCAAAGGTGAGAGCCAGTGCACTTGAGGGCCAGAGACAAAAGCTTGCACTGGGTGGGGGTGTTATCACCTCACCCAGACAGGATGGACATTCCAGGGCAGGAAGCTCCAAAGATCTACTTGCCTTTGTAATGCGACCCAGGTCTCTCCAGATGGTGGAGATGACCGACCTCCCCTGTCCTGACCCCAATTTTGGAGGCAGCACAGGCGGGAAAATTAGGCAGATTCAGAGGTGTACCTGCTTCATGCCAGTCCCACCTCTAAGGTGGACGAGCTGAAGTGTACACCACTTTTCAAATTCCTCCATCTTGTTTGGAAGAATTTAGGCCACTAGAGTTATGGTTATGCCCACTTCCCAGCGGAAGTGGTCATAGGAAGGGTGTAGTCACCCTAAAGGTGGGCAGCCCATTCGCTACCACCTAATACTCTCTGTAATGCCCCTAAATTGAGTATTTAGGAGGAACCACTGAACCCTAGAACTCAGATTCTGACGACCTAAGAAGCAAAGGACAAAGAAGAGTTGCACCTGCAAAAGAGTTAAAAAAGAAGCAGCTGACTTGGTACCGGCCCCACGGGTCTGCCTGCTGACCTCAACAGACTGTGCCCAAAAAGGTGACTTGTCCTGCGGCTGAGCCTCCAAGAAGTCCAGGAGGCCTGCCTGCCTTCCATAAAGACTCAAGACTCCCATGAGCCGTGGATCTGCTCTACAACAAAGTCTCAAGAAAAGACTCTGCAGCCTCCGGAACGGCAAAGACCCCACACCCGTAGTGACCTCTGCGCCCAACGTCCACTACCTTGAGGGGAAGCCTGCCAACTGTGCCAGGAAGGTTCCCCAGCTGCCCAGAGTCCGAGTCCACTCTGGTTTCACACCTCTTGGACTTCCCCAGGTTGCCTGCAGCCTCTGCACACAGGCCCCCTCTCCCACAGCCTTGTGATGAGAGAAAACAGGACACCTCCAGCAACCACTGCTCCCATCACCACTGACCAAATCTGAGGTAGGTTACTGATGCTAAAGTCATCCCAGGCTCCTCTGAGTTTGAGTCCACCCTGAATCCCCTCCTGCTAGACTCCCCAAAGACGCTTGCAGCCTCAATACGCAGAACCCTGTGACCACAAGTACTCCCAGACGAAGAAACCTGATGCCTGAGGACCCCTGAGCCCTGGAGAAAAGGACAAAGGTGTACCTACGTCCCCGAGCACCCCCAGTCTACAAAATACCTGCTTGTTGTCCCCGACTGACTTCCCAGACAGAACCTGCAGCCTCATTGTCCAGAGAAAACCATTGGGCACCTGACACCTTACTGCACCCACGCACCTGGCCCCCCTAGTGCTGCTCAGAGTGACCTGCAGATTTGGTTCTGATCAGTCCCAGTACTTACCTTAACTCTCTGAGATTGGCCTTGCAAGTCTTTGTTAACCCTGTCTTTGCTGAACCTTTTTTTCCTTGATATGTTAACATTGAAGAACTCTGAGAACTGTACTGTGCTGATTTTTTAATCTGAAAAGTATTTATGCTTAAAAAGTACTTACCAGATTACAAAGCTCTTAGGTTTGAAACTTGTATTAAGAGAAGTGTTATTTTTCTAATTTGGTATTGGATTCATTCTTTGAGTGTGTGTCTCATTTATTGCATGTGAGTACAATAAATGCTTAGCACTACCCTCTGATAAGCCTAACTGCTCGCCCACACTACCACAAAAATAGAGCATTAGTCCTATCTACTTTTGCCTCTGCAAACCAATTGGGGATCCACTGGACTCTCTGCCCAGTGTACATCTTTTTAGTGCACCATATAGAGAGCCAGCTTCCTGCAACTGCCAGCCCCCAAAATGAAGTTTGTAACTTTTTCCTTTCAGTAAATAGAAAAACCGAGCTAAGCCAAAATGATGACCTTTAAAACACACTTTTATGTAGCTTCTGCAAAAAACATTAACTTTTAAGCCCATTTTAACTTTTTATATATCTCTATCCTGCTTAAATATCAGATCTGAAAATGATGCCACTGTACATACTTTTATATGTAATGAAAGCTGATTTATCATTAAACAAGTTTTGTTTCTGTAGTTCTAAGTGGGAAAAATATATCTGCATGTTTACATTTGATATTTGACCTGCGTACAGCTGCTGCTAATTTATGCACACATTACAGCTGGCTTAAGTGTCAAATAAGCCTAATAAATTCCTTTTTTTTTTTTTTAGGAAAGTTCACATAATAATGTGAGCCATTTAGTAGTCCATAGTTGGCCACTGTCCTAAATATCAGACACCTTGAATAAAAAAAAAATAGTAAGATTTGCTTGCACAAACCAGGAATCAATTTAACTGTCAGTGATATCGACATTGCAGGGCAAAGGTAGGAAGCCAGGCCTTTCACTTTTATAGTCCACAGACCATTAAGGCATCTCGACAATGACAGTTCCATCATGTTGCATGTTCTGGTGTTGCGACTGCCACTAAATATGCTAAGACCGACGATACAGCTCTTCTACAAATTATCAATACATTATAAACAAGCTGAAGCTATCTAAAAGGCGCAAACTTCTTCCAATCTATTTTTCAACACAATCTTATTAAAAACTGTAAAAATTAGGTATTTGAATGAGAGTGCATCACCCTCATTTTCTTAGCTACTCCCTACTCCTTCCCAGTTTCATAGATTTGCACATAGGGATTGCTTTACTCCAGCACCTCTGAGCCATGGTATTAGTCCAGGTGTTCTCCACTGTGTACACAAGGGCTACTCCTTGATCTTTTCTGCACCCTCCATTCTCCCTGAAGAGCGGTTGCACCAGTCATTCCACTTATTCTTGTCCATCACAAAACATCAAGTAGTCTACAGAGATAACCTTTCATAAGCAACTTGTTGTGCGTATTTTTAAAGTGCAATATCATCCTGGCACTGAGCTGGTGTGTGTGCCTAGGACTGCCTACGGTAGGTTGCTTAATTGAAAAGCTACATCTTCAGCATCTTGCTGAATACAAAAAAATAGAATGAGACTGATGTGTATTGGGAGGCAGTCCACGCTTTAAGAGCGACGTAAGAGAATGCCCATCCTCCTGATCTGAATCCTTATATGCATGGGAAGTGTACACATAGAAGTTTTGCTGTGTCAGGGTCATTGGTGGAAGGAGATGTGAATATTTATTTAGGTGGGACCTAAGTTATGTAGTGCCTTGAATGTGTTTGTGAGGAGTTTGAAATGAGCGCATTTGTGTATCAGGGGCCATTGGAGTTCCTTGAGGTGTGGTGTGATATGAGTTCTGTATGTATGGTTCTGGGTGAGCCTGACTCCCGAGCTATGGATTGTGTGTTATATTCTGGTGAGTTGCTTGGTGATCCCAGCATAGAGAGTGCTTCTGTAGTTCACCTTGCTGGTGACTAGGGCACGAGGGGTGTTTTTCTGGTGTTGCTTGGGAGCCATTTTAAGATCTTTCTCAGCCTCTTCAGGGTGTAGAAACAGGATTCAGTGATGGCATTGACTTGTACGGTCATGTCCAATTTGTATCAATCTGAGGTACTCTCTTTACATGATTGTTCCAAGTCATTCAGCCCACTTAATAACCATAGTTGCCAAACTCTTCTGCACCTAATAATCTGAATAGGAAGTTGTCTCTTCATTCTCTGCTTCCCTCCTGCCTGCCCTCGAGGCTCGAGATAGCCATATAGTGTGTGGTCACAATGCATGTCAAGCTCCTATGCTAGCTTACCTCTCCGGTTGAACATCACTGCGTAGTTTTTTACTTTCTTATATATCTTACTATGCATTATTAAAATTCCTCACATTCAATTTTAATATCAGATATAAGATCAAAATACAAAAGTATTCATGTTTATTAGAACGCGTTCCTAAAATTATTTTTTCGGCTATTGTAATGACTCTCCTAACTATTCAGAAACCATAATTCTAGACCCAATCCCTTTTTATAAAGTAGCAACTTTGAAATGGGGGATATTGCTTTCAACTGATAAGTAAATCTGTTTATTTAGTGCATAAACCATGATGTTCCTCTTTTCATTTCCTGCTCAGTTTGAATGTGTGATGCCATAATACACATAAAACTTATTTTCCGCTTCTTATGCAATTGGAATTTTTATTTCTGTGGTCTCGTAAAACGGAGGTCCTTTAGTCTTCTCAGTAGTGTTAGAATGTTTAATCGTGCTGGCATAGTGCAGGAGAAATACCCAGTTTCAGGGTTGTATGATGGAACCACGCATACGGCAACCACGCATGCCTGAACAATGCAGTCGTAACAAAGACCGCGTCATTTCCACGCATGCCTTTACCATGCATGCCTCTACAATTATTTTTCATTGTAAAGGCAGGCCTAGTAAAGGCATGTGTGGAAACGGCATGCGTGGGTGTCTCATGCCACCCCAGCCCTAAAAACAGGAAGTACCCCGACCCCCCACCCTTAAAAACTACCCTGATAGCCCCCTACCCACACTGAGCCCTAAAACCGACCTCCAGCCCCAAAAATAAAACAACCCAACCGCTAAAAACAGAATTACCCCGAAAATAACCACCCCGCCCCTAAAAACAGAAGTTCCCCGACCCCCCACCTTTAAAAACTACCCCAATACCCCCACCCACCCTGAGCCCCAAAACCGACCCGCACCCCCCAAAAATAAAACTACCCAACCCCTAAAGACAAAATTACCCCGACCCCCCCCACCCCTGCGCCTAAAAACCCAACCCCCGCCTGCCCTGAATATAAAATTACCCCAACTCCACCCCTAAAAACCTGACCCCAACCCGCCCTAAATATAAAATTACCCCGACCCTAACCCCTAAAAACCCGCCCCTCCACCCCCCTAAAAACATAACTACCACAACCCCCAAATACAAAATTACCCTGACCCCGCCACCTGCCCCTAAAAACCCATCCCCCACCTGCCTAAATAAAAAATTACCCCGACCCCTTGCCCCAAAAAACCCACCCTCCCAACCACAAAATTACCACGACACCCCACCCCTCCCCTAAAAATAACAAAAACCCGACCCCCCAACCCACCCTAAAAACCATAGTACCACCCCTTCAAAAAAAATTTAATACCCTAACAAGCCCAACCCCGTCACCCCCCACCCCTAAAATCTACCCCCAACCCTGCCCCAGCCCCACTTACCTGACCGCGTCCTCTCCCGATGGATATTCCTTTTTCTCTGCCTTAATCACGCATGTCTGTTGTTCAGCACATGAGTGGTTAAGGCAGAGAAAAAGGCCTGTATTGTTCAGGCAAATGTCATTCCGCTTGCCTAAACAACGCAGGCGTGGTTCCGGATGCGTTGTTCCGGATCCTTCCCCAGTTTCAATGCTCATATGTATAACAATAGAATGAATATGCAGCTCCCTTCCCTGACATAATTTAAGCAATTTAATTGAGAGTATGCATTATTCAGCAGAGATTAGAAAATGTGTGTAGAAAGTTGTTGTTGTTCTTGCTAAAGATCATGGAATGTCTCATTTTATGATGTAATTCTTCCTTGTGAGAAATTTCTGTTGTTAAATATGATCAACAGTGAAATCTTAAATAACATAAACATGTGATCAGTGGTGAAATCGGAACTAGCGTGTTTGATAGAAATGGGACTAAGCACAGATCTTTTTTCTATGAATAGTTGTACCTTACTCCTGACCTAGGTGTCACTTACTCTTGAAGTTCCAGGAGTAAGACACAGTTAATATTGTGAAATAGCTTTGAGACTTGGGTCCTGTACGATGTCTTAACTTAATGCATGTTAGGCTTCCCTTTTCACTTCACTGGGCATTTAATAGTTTCATTTGTATGTTGTCATGATGCAGGTGAGGCTGTTCCTCTGACGCCATGCAGTTGCAATATTTGATTTACTAATATTATACAGCGCGAGTCACTCTTCTGTCCCCTCCAATATGCGTGCTAGAATGTATGACTGTGTTATAATGTAGGGATGGTTGCTCTCCCTTGCTGTGATTTTTGTTTGTGTGACATTTTAACAGGTCTGAACCCATCAGTGTTTTCGATTGCACAGTAAGAATGCTTGTGCTCATAATGTGTGTTGTTATCCACTGTCCAATTTGCTGTGCGGTAAGAAAGTTTGACTGATTAGTGCAGACACTTCAGAGGCCTTCTTTCATGTCAACTTACACTTGGAAAGTTTGATCACATGATGTTATGATAAAAGAGTTAGGGCCCTGTGGTGGCAAAGGCTTAACAGAACTCAAGGATTTATATTCCATTAAAGAGGCAAATTCACATTTATTTGCTCTGGGGATCATCATTCCACTTCCGAATTTGGAAATGGAGTTACTCAATCTCCAACCATTCCCAAAATGGAAGAGGTGTGATTGAAGTTTGTGAATGCCAACAGACGTTTATGTTAGATGATGTTCCCAAACTTCAAGAGGAAGCCATGGCGTAGAAAACCCGCTTCAAACCCACTAAGTGGGATTTACGGGGGCGTGGCCAACATGGGGGCCGGAGCGGACGTGTGATCCGAGCTCCGCTCACGGCCCACCACTAATCACCGAAATATAGGTAAACCCGCAGCCATCTACAACTAAATTCGGCTGCGCGGGGACAACGTGAGTCCTGGGCAGGGAAAACCGCCGGAAAAAACGGAGACGAGGATGGCTCTGCGCAGCACCTCGAACGAGTCTGGACGCGCGAGGAGAGGCCTCGCCTTCGTCCGACGAGGCCTAGCGGCAGGGGCGGCGCCAGATCCCCAGAGGACCGCGCCGGCCTGCGGGAAGAGACGAGGTGGGACGACGCCCCCCCTGGAGGCAGGTACGTTTCTTTCCTCCAGGGGTCAGGGCAAATCGGCGGCGGTCCCTGCGCGAGGACGGGGGGAGCACTTGGGGCGCAAGCCGGGTCTCGAGTAGATCGAGATACCGAAGTAAAGGGGGAAAAAGAAAAAAAAAAAAGAAGAAGACTCACCCCCTCGGCACCCTACGGTGCCCGCGCCCACTAACAAAGCGCCCCCCCCCAATGAAGAAGGACAGGGCTGCGGGCAGCGGCCAAGACGATACCGCGATCCAATGCGGCGCGAGTGCGGCCATCCCACCTAGAACAAAGCTGGTGCTGCCCTCCGGATGATATACCCGGAGGAGGGCATGAGTAAAATAGTAGCTGTAGTGGCAAGCTGCAATCGGGGCGGCGAGTCAAGGAGGCGGAGGGAGGCCCCTCTGACATTTTTCCCTGTACTGAGCCGGCTGCGTGGGGCGGAAGAAAGAAGAGCACCGGAGAGAAAGAAAGAAGAAAGGAAAATAAGAGAAATCAGAGATCAGCCAGGAAAGTAGAAGAAAAGTGGGGGGGGAAAAGATAGAGAAAACAGAATGGCCTAGTAATCAAACCCGGCAAATTTCCACAGAAGCCGGCAGCGAACCGTGACCACACAACGTTCTAGGCACCATCTGAACTTTACTTTAACGCCACAGCTTAAATACGCAGAAATCTAGAGGACAGACACGGAGTGAGGTAGAGCAAAAAAAAAAAAAAAGAAATAAGACGAAGCTGAAGCAAACTCAGGGGTGAACCACGCCACGCAAACCAAATACAATACACGGTAGCACCAGGACAAGCGCCACTTTGCACACTACCACGGCCAAAATAAATATGGGCAAATCAAAACCTCCTAAAAAAAACACTCAAACACAGAGACTGAGACAACCCCCCTCGAAGGAGAAATGGGCACTCAAACTGATGCCTTGCGAAAGATGTCTGAAACTTTGGCCGCTCACTCTGCACAATTCACTAAAGTGCTGCAAGCGGTATTAGACACGAAGACCTCATTAGAGGGAAAAATAGACTCGGTGGTACTGGAAGTTAACCTTCTCCGCAACGATCAACGGAAACTGGCGGAGAGAGTCACCAACACTGAGTCGCACTCGAAGCGGCCCAACCAGCAATAATTGAGATGAAAGCTCAAACCCAACGCATAGAAAACGACATAGCATCACTACAACGCAGAGCGGAGGACGCTGAAAGCCGCTCACGTAGGGACAATGTGAGATTCTTAGGGGTACCGGAGTGACTAGAACTCCTGAACGCTGAACACTACCTGGAACAATGGCTCAAGGATACAATACTACCTCAAACCATCACACAGACACTAGTAATAGAACGCGCACACAGAGTCCCGGGTGGACCGCTCCGGCCGGGCGCTCCGCCCCACCCGCTGATTACGAGGTTCTTAAACTTTAGGGACCGAGATCAAGTACTGCAAAGCTTCCGAAACAAAAGCCCAGTACGAATGGAGAACGCTGAGATAACAGCATACCCTGACTACACAATGGAAGTCCAACGCAAACGTGCTACCTTCACAAGAGTGAAGCAGATTCTTCGTGACATGAATATTGCCTACTCCCTCCTCTTCCCGGCTAGACTGAGAGTAATAGATGGTGACAGGACTCTCTTCTTTCCATCAGCAGAAGATACATGGACATGGCTACATGGCAAGGGACTGGTGGACCCAGAAACGGAACCAGACGGACGCAACGAGTGGCTGGAGCAGCACCCCAGAAGAAAGAAAAGAACCACCACTAGGGCCCAAACCAGGCCAACAAAATCACAGGCTGCAGATGCACAAGCACAGGTCCTTAAAGTGGCGACTACATTCACATCTGCGCAACTATCACCCAGAACTGAAAACAGAGACTTGGATTCAAACTCCTCTCGAGATTACCCAAGCCCCTCTTCTTCACCACTCATGCCCGGTCCCGCTCTGACTCCACGCACAGCAGATGACATATGAAACCGCACAAATACGATAGGAAAACTGAGCCACTATGTAAGCAAGCCTCATACCAGAATAACGGCAGGCATAATCGGCCTTGGGCAGACCGGGAATGATACATAAACCAACATATGCAGGCCGGATTATATCCCTCCGAAAATATGCACAGCATCTGGACACCCAGGAAGGCCGACACGTATGAACTAGCTCCAAGCGCAGGAAAAAGCTAGATACCCGGACGACCGAGATACACAGGGATACGAAATCATCCATGTGGGCCGAGGCCGATTGCTGGCCCGGATCCCCCATTGACCACGTCCCCACACCCAGCAGGGTCACCGTATGGACCTGAAACTCAGTAATGTAAAGCATGGCACCGGTTGTGCCACACAGTTTGTTATGGTTAAGGATTTGTTTTTTGTTAATGATAATACGCCAATACGAATATCCCAACTGTGGTTACGGATGATATGCTCAGGGGGGAGGGGACTCAGAGGGAGGATGCTAAATCTTAAAGGATCGAGAATCACTGCAGTGAAACTACCGAGCGACACAAAACTAACACTATGGCTACATACAGTATTTTAACCTGGAATGTTAGGGGGATGGCCAATGTAAACAAATGCAATAGAATCTATAACTACCTCAAACGCCATAAAATACATATAGCAACATTACAGGAGACACACCTAACAACTGAAGATCTAAATTAATTAGCCAGGAAATGGTCAGGAAAGATTACGGCACTAACACATCGACATATACCAGAGGCGTACTGATATGGATAGCCCCCAATGTCCCTACACAATGGAACACACACAAATAGACAAAGATGGCAGATATGTTCACATAAGAGGGGAGCTGGACGGTAAACAACTGAGCATCACAGGTATATACGCACCCAATACTAAACAGATAGATTTTTTGCAGTCCACTTATGCAGCACTAACATGGGTCCCACTAATCCCTAGCATATGGGGAGGAGATTTCAACTGCGCACCAGATACTAATATAGATAGATCACACCCCCGCTAGAAGGTGCCCCAAGCAGGAGACTGTCACAAGCACTGCAGAACTAGATGTCAGACAGAAGATTACACGACGCATGGCGGAACTTACATCCCACGGACAGAGAGTACTCATATTTCTCCCCGGTACACCAACTACATACCTGTATAGACTTGCAACAATGCACGAGCGACCTCACAAAACTGCTAATCAAGGCATCCTACCTGGCTAAAACGATATCAGATCACTGCCCCCTAGTGTCTACGATACGTTGGGGCAGAACACACACGAACACGCCTACCTGGCGCTTACAGCCGCCCTTGTTACGTGACCCCCCCTTCCATGAGGAACTAGCAGAGGGCATAGACTCATACTTTAAAACAAACACAAACACAGCATTGTCAAGAGCAATAGAATGGAACAGCCACAAGGTGGTGATAAGGGGCCTATGCATGACCACATCAGGAGGAGTCCGTAAGACACTACATAAGGAACTGTGTGATATTGAGAGGGCAATGAGGGAGGCGGAGAAGACAATGGGACAAAATGAGGAGGGAGCAGAAAATATGATCGAACTGAAAAAACAATGTACTGAAACGGATGCAAGGTTACGGAAATACGACTACCGCCACTACACAGCACAAATACATGCTGAAGGTGACCGATCCAGCAGGTTGTTGTCCTGGTTACTAAACGACGAAGAACAATATTCCACCATAAATGCCGTCCGTACAAAGGAGGGCAACATAGTCAATACACAGATAGAAATCAATGAGACTTTTAAACAATACTATGCAACATTATACAAAGCAAACCGCCCTCCGCCCGAACAACAAATAAACAAATTTTTCCAGTCGCTCCAACTAACTAAACTGTCAGAAGAACATCTGGCAGAACTAGAAAAACCCATTGAATTGGACGAGATCCAACAGGTGCTGAAGCACATGGCACATAATAAAGCCCCAGGTGGAGATGGACTCCCAGCGGAGTACTATCAGGTCTTTGCAAAACAAACAATGGCACCATATTTAGTAATGCTACAAGGAGCATTTGAAAAAGGACACCTCCCAGAATCACAGCGCGAGGAAACTATAGTGGTCCTCCACAAGAAAGGATGCGACCCATTAGATGTCCGGTCATACAGACCATTGTCACTATTAAACTCTGACTGTAAATTACTAGGAAAGGTACTAGCAAACCGCCTTCTCCTATTAATGCCAACACTAATCCACCCGGACCAATCTGGTTTCATACCTGGTCGCAGCACACATACAAATATCAGATGCCTACTATGTCTCATAACTGAAACACCAGAGCTAGATTACACAAGGACAGCAGTATCACTGGATATAGAAAAGGCATTTGATACATTGGGCTGGCCATACCTGCTGAGATCCCTCCAAAATATGGGCTTCAGCAGAACATTTATAAGATGGATGAAAATACTATATGCAGATCCGAAAGCAAGAGTGAAGACAGGCAAAATCATATCGGAGAAATTCGTAATAGGCAGAGGCACCAGACAAGGATGCCCACTGTCACCGCTGCTATTCGCAATAGCAATAGAACCATTAGCAGCGCCTACGACAGGAGGCTCCAAAATGGGGCATCCCCGACAGAGGGGCACATAAAGTAATCTCTCTATATGCAGATGATGCACTGATATATCTGCGCAATCGCTCGGAATCCCTACCAGACATATTGCACCTGCTAAACACATTCAGGGACATATCGGGTCTACAGGTGAATTGGGAAAAGTCATGCCTGTTCCCGATGCAATTAATCCCAGACCCCCACAGAGAAACAATCTCCGCACATAAGCTACAGTGGTGCTACACCACTTTCAAGTACTTAGGGGTACAAATCTACCACAGCGAACAAGACCTCAGAGAAGGTAACCTAGATCGAGCGATCAGGGCGATAAGAAACTCAATGCCCTTCTGGTGTTCACTTCCACTCTCACCCATGGGAAGAGTAACTATAGCCAAAATGATTATATTACCACGTATTTTATATTATTTCTCGGCACTACCACTTAAGCTCCCCAAGAGCTACTTTGCGCCTCTATCCAGCCTGTTAACGGACTTGATATGGAACACGGGTCGCCGCCGAGTAGTCCTAGCTAAGACATACTTGCCATTAGAGAAGGGAGGAATGGGAGCACCCCAATTTGAACTATACTACGCAGCGGCACAAATACATTGGATCATGGACTGGGCATGTAACCCAAATGGCCCAGAAAGTCAAATTATAAACACCCTAACAGGACAAACAGATGTGATGCACTGGCTCATTAGTCGAGACAAACTAACGTATACCGACAATACACTACTGGGAATGGCGGACTTGATAAAATCAAATCAAATCATTAGCATTTATAAAGCGCGCTACTCACCCGTGCGGGTCTCAAGGCGCTAGGGACAAAGGGGGTGGTTATCGCTGCTCGAACAGCCAGGTCTTTAGGAGTCTCCGGAAAGCGGAGTGGTCCTGGGTGGTCCTGAGGCTGGTGGGGAGGGAGTTCCAGGTCTTGGCCGCCAGGAAGGAGAAAGATCTCCCACCCGCCGTGGAGCGTCGGATGCGAGGGACGGCGGCGAGAGCGAGGCCAGAGGAGCGGAGGGGGCGGGTGGGGACGTAGAAGTTGAGGCGTCTGTTGAGGTATTCCGGTCCCTTGTCGTGGAGGGCTTTGTGTGCGTGGGTGAGAAGTCGGAAGGTGATCCTTTTGCTGACTGGGAGCCAATGCAGGTGTCTCAGGTGTGCGGAGATGTGGCTGCTGCGGGGTACGTCGAGGATGAGGCGGGCCGAGGCGTTTTGAATGCGTTGTAGGCGATTTTGGAGTTTGGCTGTGGTCCCGGAGTAGAGGGTGTTGCCGTAGTCCAGGCGGCTCGTGACGAGGGCGTGGGTCACGGTTTTTCTGGTGTCGGCGGGGATCAAGCGGAAGATCTTGCGGAGTATGCGGAGGGTGAGGAAGCAGGCGGAGGACACGGCGTTGACTTGCTTGGTCATGGTGAGAAGAGGGTCCAAGATGAAGCCGAGGTTGCGGGCGTGGTCTGCGGGGGTCGGTGCGGTGCCGAGGGCCGTGGGCCATCAGGAGTCGTCCCAGGCGGACGGGGTGTTGCCGAGGATGAGGACTTCCGTTTTTTCAGAGTTTAGCTTTAGGCGGCTGAGCCTCATCCAATCTGCGACGTCCTTCATACCCTCTTGTAGGTTGGTCTTGGCGCAGGCGGGGTCCTTGGTGAGGGAGAGTATAAGTTGGGTGTCGTCGGCGTAGGAGGTGATGATGATGTCGTGCTTGCGTACGATGTTGGCGAGGGGGCTCATGTAGACATTGAAGAGTGTCGGGCTGAGTGATGAGCCTTGAGGTACGCCGCAGATGATCTCAGTGGGTTCTGAGCGAAACGGAGGGAGGTAGACTCTTTGGGAGCGGTTTGCGAGGAAGGAGGCGATCCAGTCCAGGGCCTGGTCTTGGATCCCGGTGGAGCAGAGGCGGGTGATTAGGGTGCGGTGACAGACGGTGTCAAAGGCAGCCGAGAGGTCGAGAAGAATGAGGGCGACTGTTTCACCGTTGTCCATCAGGGTTCTGATGTCGTCTGTGACTGAGATGAGGGCGGTTTCAGTGCTGTGGTTGGTTCGGAATCCGGTCTGTGAGGGGTCGAGCAGGTTGTTGTCTTCCAGGAAGGTGGTCAGCTGTTTGTTGACGGTCTTCTCTATTACTTTGGCTGGGAAAGGCAGAAGGGAGATGGGGCGGAAGTTTTTCAGGTCGCTCGGGTCAGCCGTAGGTTTCTTTAGTAGGGCGTTGACTTCGGCGTGTTTCCAGCATTCGGGGAAGGTAGCAGAAGAAAAAGAAGAGTTGATGACGGTCTGGAGGTGCGGGGCGATGATGTCGTCGGCTTTGTTAAAGATGAAGTGCGGGCAGGGGTCCGAAGGGGCGCCGGAGTGGATAGAGTTCATGATGGATTTGGTTTCTTCCGTGCTGATGTGGGTCCAGTTGTTGAGGGTGATGGTCGGGGATGAGGGTTCTGTGGTGTTTGGTTGGGTCTGGTGTCCGAAGCTGTCGTGGAGGTCGCTGATCTTGCGATGGAAGAAAGTGGCGAGGGATTCGCATAGATCCTGTGTGGGCGTGACGGCGTTGGCGTTGGCGCTGGGGTTGGAGAACTCCTTGACGATGCTGAAGAGTTCTCTGCTGTTGTGGCTGTTTTTGTCCAGTCTGTCGGTGAAAAAATTCCTTTTGGCAGCGCGGATCAGGTGGTGGTGTTCGCGGGTAGCGTTCTTGAGGGCGGTCATGTTGTCAGCGGTGTGGTCCTTGCGCCAGGCTTTCTCAAGTGCGCGACAAGTTTTCTTTGATTCTTTGAGGGTGTCAGAGAACCAGAGGGGTTTCTTGGTGTTGTTCTGTCGCTGCGAGCGTTTGAGGGGAGCAAGGTTGTCTGCGCAGTTGGAGATCCAGTTTGTGAGGTTGAGGGCTGCGTCGTTGGGGTCGGTGGTGAGGGTGGGTTGGTTGGCGGCGAGTGCGGAGAAGAGTTGCTCTTCAGGGATCTTGTTCCACTGTCGGTGAGGGATGGGTTGAGTGCGGAGGTGGCAGGTCTCGCGTCGGAATGTGAAGTGGACGCAGCTGTGGTCGGTCCAATGAAGGGCGGAGGCGTGGCTGAAGAAGACGTGTTTGCTGGCGGAGAAGATAGGGTCGAGTGTGTGTCCGGCGATGTGGGTGGCAGTGTTCACCAGTTGTTTGAGGCCGAGGTTGGCGAGTTTGTCGAGCAGGGTGGTGGTGTTGGGGTCGTTGTTTTGTTCCAGATGGAAGTTGAGGTCGCCTAGGAGGATGTAGTCCGGTGAGGCGAGGGCGTGAGGGGAGATGAAGTCGGCGATGGCGTCGCTGAAAGGGGCGCGAGGTCCGGGAGGACGGTAGACGAGGGATCCTCTTAGGGTGGTCCTTGGGTCGGTGCGAATCTGAAAATGCAGGTGTTCAGCGGCGAGAGGGGAGTCTTCAGTGGAGGTGGTGACGCTGATGGAGTCTTTGAAGACGATGGCGATACCTCCTCCTACTTGGTTGGTGCGGTCTTTCCTGGAGATCTTGTAGCCTTCGGGGATGGCGGTGGCGATGTCTGGAGCAGAGGAGGCGTTCATCCAGGTCTCCGTGATGAAGGCGACGTCCGGTGCTGTGGAGTCTAGGAGGTCCCAGAGTTCAACGGCGTGTTTGTGAACGGAGCGAGCGTTGACTAGGATGCACTTGAGGTGGTTGATGGCGCGTGGGCTTGTGGTCGTAGTTGTTGCGTGGTGGAAGATGTGTTTGCAGGAGTTGCAGGCGAAGGGTCCATGGGTGCGTTTGGGGTGAGCTTGGAAGCAGGTGTTGGAGCGTCCTGGGTTGAGGGCATGGAGGGTGGTGGGGTCGTAGCGGATCATCGGGGCTTGGGAGAGCTGGGGACCAGGGGTCGTGGCGCTGGGCGCGGGCCAGGCGCGGACGGGCGCAGACGGGCTTGCCTCTGGCGCGCCTCCGGCACGCCAGCGGCGCACCCACTGCGCGCGCCCGCTGAGCGGACGCGCAGCGGCCGCCATATGAGGTAGGAGGGGGGGAGGGGTCAGCTGGGGGCGAATGGGAGCTGGGGGGGCGGGGGCGTGCAGGAGGTCGCGGCGGGAAAGCGCGAGGGAGGGGGGGGACAGGTAGAGTGAGAAGAGTTGGGGGAGGGGGGTTTAAGGGTGGAGGGGGAGAGTGTTATGAGGTTTAGGAGATTAGGGAGAAAGATAGGTGTAGGGTTGTGAAGATAGGGGAGGGGGGGTTGTAGAGGTGGGTGAGGGTGAGAGGTAGAGTGAGGGGATAGGAAGATAGGTAATAGAGGGGGTGGCGGGAGGGGGGAGCGTTAGAGAAATAGGTAGAGAGAAAAGGTAGATAGAGAAATCGATAGATAGGGAAAAAGATAGAGAGATAGGAAGATAGGAGGAGGTGGAGAGTGAGGGAGTTGGATAGTGGGATAGAGAGATGGAGAGATAGGTTGATAGGAGGAGTGAGGGAGGTAGAAAGTGAACGGGTTAGATAGGGGAAATAGAGGGGGGGATGCGAGTGGGGGAGGGAGATGAGGCAGGAGCAGGAGGGCAGGCGCGGGGAGAAGAGGACGGAGGAGGCAGAAGAGCCGAAGGCAGAAGACAAGAAGACAAGAAGAAAAGAAGAACAGAAGAAAAGAAGAACAGAAGAAAAGAAGAACAGAAGAGCATGTGGCGTCGATATGTAATGATAACAGGGACCAAACCACCATATTCACCCAAAATCCCATTACTAGCTACCCCAGGGCTAAACAATATAATGTGACGATTCAAATTAACCAATTGGGTAGATAAAGGCCTCAACACAATTGGCAACATATTTGAAGAAGGACATTTCTTAACATATGAAGCACTGACGGACAGGTTCAACCTGGGCAAAGGCGAATTTCTCACATATAGGGCACTACAACAAGTGGTACGCAGCACATGGGGCAACGGTAGCAATGAACCTAACACAGCACCAATACTTCATGAACTATTGACAGGGACAGGCACACAAGCAGATATATCCTGGATATACCGCACCCTTCAGAATCACCCAGAGGAGGCCCAAATTCAAGCATAAAATAGATGGGAGGCGGCGCTACATACACCTCTACAAACAAAACAATGGAACATGGCACTAACAAATACAAAAGAAATATGACGTGATGCCTGTTTCCGGTACACGCAACTCAATTATCTACACCAGACCTACCTTACCCCAGCAAGAATAAAACACATGTTCTCACAATCTAATCCGGAATGCCTGAGATGCGGGACATCGGAAGCAGATTTTTTACACATGACATGGAGCTGCCCACCAGTATATCGTATATGGCAGGAAGCAACGGCACAAAGAGCCACCTGGTCGAGACTACCCCTTGTCCCCTCTCCAGAATCCTGCCTATTAGGAATACGCACACGAAAAGGGGCAGACAAACAAAAACACAGAAGCGCAGACCTTGCGTTTATTCTACTCAAGCGCCTAATTGCAATACAATGGAAATCACACAGTGCACCCAACATACACCGTTGGGCACAAGAGATGCTACACTGGTCTAAAGCTGAAACACAAGTGCTACAGACACTACGTGACAGCGGGGTGGAAATCAAAGGGGCAGATATATGGAACTCTATCATAGAACAGCTGGAACAAAAAGACGATATCCGACCCCCTTGAACCGGATACTCGTCCAATCTAGAAACAAGCAGGCCCGAATACCACTTACCTACGAGGAATAGTCAACATGCAAATAATAGACTTATACCCACAACTGACCCTGGACTACACACCCACCCCCCACTCTAGATATGCCCCTCCCCCCTCCATCGGATTATTTCCCCACATAACACAGAATATAAATAGGTATCTCACACAAACAAGACAACTAATACATGGCGTTATCTGTTATTAAGTTCCACAGTGGGTTTTCTTTTGATTTTTTTATTTCTTTCTTTCTCTCTTTTCTTTTACATTTTGCTGCTCTATTTGTCAGCAGACTACGTATTGAACGATCCACTGACACAATAAGTGAATCACAATGATATGTTAAATGTAATGATAAAATGTCGCAATAATGTGGAGATATACTCAGCAAAATGTGAGAGTTGTTAAAAAACTAATAAGCAGATTTAAAAAAAAAAAAAGTGGAATTTACTACCGCTCATTTCATTGAATTTGTGGTAGAGAAATCCAGTAGTAAATGTATTTACACGTCAGGATTCCCTTTGTGAATTCCTGGCAGACGTAAATTAGGTATTCTCAGACGTAAATTTACGTTTGTGAATGGGCCCCTATATGTTAAAAATGCAACTGCTTCGTTTTTTTATTAAACAGAATGATTGTGTGGTTTCATAGTGCAGATGCCATGCTTCTGCCACTCACCAGACTAGGTAGAATGTTTGAGTATTTGTGTATTTAGGACAATGTACCCCTTGTCATTCACCTTCAAGATATGGCAAGTTTTTGAGGAGTTCCATGACAACAGAGGAACCAAGCTGATGCCAATGGCTGATTTTCTTTGTAAGGTCAATATAACCCAAGGCGACCGCAATATCTTTTTAATGTATGACAGGGAGCATGTTATTCCTCTTAATCCATGTTCATAATATTATCCATACCTAAAATGCTTAAATAGTTCCTCATCCATCTCCTTGCTCTACTGTTATGAAAAACAAACTGGATACTGTAGTGGAAAATTAAATACACTATTATGCTGCTAATAATCTGTTGTAAAAAAATATGTTCAGTTTAGTGTAGCTCAGTTTAGTGAAACAGCTGGAGATCTTGATGTGTGGTAACACGGAGAGAGTACTGCCTTTCTGTAATGACCTATTGTCCTGCAAAAAAACTTGCTATTTTGCTAACTAATAATTGTCCATCTCAGAGAAATAAATCAGAAGGGCTGAAAGGTTCGTTCTTGCTTACGTAGTTTAAACAGCACTTGCAATTCTGCCCCATGGCCTGCCTTTCATACTCTGCTCGCAGCAGGCATTATGACGTCCCAATTCAACTGTAATAACTTTTCTACGTTTGAGAAGGTACATCGTTAATTTATTCCAGATGATTAGTGAGGTAACGACTAGACTGTAATAAGAAAATTATAGGCAGGTTTTTACACGACTTGAAGACGTCTGTGTATGCGCAATTAATGTGAACCTCCTCTCGCCACTGAAGCTGTCAATTACTGCCAGACAACATAACGGGAGTCACAATGAAGTGAGGCAAAGGAAAATGACAGTAACGTACACATTACGTGGGCCAATGTAATTTCCTTTCTATGACCGAGGCCAAAAATAAACACTCATCTACAATGTATTAATTTAATTATGGTATTTTCAACGGCGTTTTGCGGTTACTTACAACTACTTCAAACTAGCTTTTGAAATCGAAAATAACGCAGGCATATCAGAATAATTTAATAACATTCGTCGTATTAATATTTCCTTTGTGCAAAAGCTGCCGTTGCAGTCCTGCTAAATGTTTGCACAGTTCTCGGAATGCTCCAGTAAGGAGGTACAACTGGATCCGCCGGTGAAATTCCTGAACTTGAAACACAGGCTGCCCTTGCTGCGCTGGCACGGCGATGGAATGCCTGTTTGATCTCACTCCACTACGGTTGCCAGCGTCTCCGAGGCACCCAATCATAAGCGAGAGCCGACCTCCACCGAGAGGGAGCCAGGGGATGAAAGCCAGGAGGGCTGGGGAAGGGATTAGAGCCAATGGGAAGCAGTGACAGCCTGCACGGCCAACCAATCAATGACAGGTTTACATCCAGCGCGAGCTGGTGTTTGCATGGGACCAGGAAGTGGAGGCATCCAGGCTGCTTGCAGCTAGTGACAGTGCAGCCTGCTGACAGCTCAGGGGCCGGTGACTGAGGCGGTTGGTGGTGCAGATGGGGGTCCGGTGGGGGAGGGTGGGGGTTTTTCTGGTGGTCGAGTGGTGAGGTCAAACTGGTGTTCCCGAGACAGAGGTCTGGGGGGGCAGGTTGGCTTCAGGACTCAAGGGGAGGATAGGGTGGGGCGGATGACAAGACAGAGACAGAGAGGTAGAGACGAATAGGAACAATAGGATTACGGTGGTGGCCGGTGACAGCTCAGGGACGTAAGGGTCTGGGGGTGGAGACAGGACAGGAGCAGACGTGGTGGTGTGACGAGGCAAGAGTGCCATGGTTTTATCTTTGGTCACAGCCCAAGGACAGAGATGTGAGTTAGGAGACGGCCAAGTGGTTCCTGGGATCGATGTGGGCGGAGTGCTCATGCGGGGTCTTAGAACCTGAAAGGGGCGTGAGAGGGGTACCCTGGCAACACAGGGCCAGAGTATCCCATGTAGACGGGATGCTGACGCCCGAGGACGGTAGGACAAACCTCTTTCGTGCGTGTTCTGTACGTGCTCGGGAGGCCCCTGATGTCACTCATGTGCTACCTTGTGTCCTTGCCCGGTCCTACGGCGCTCCTGGGTAAGTGACTGAGTGCACTTTAGGAACCTAGCACAGTGACCTGAATTGCCTTAGCAGTACGTTTCGCGTGCTAATCCTGCTGGACATCGTGTCAGGCTGCGGGTCACCTCACACCCCCTTGGTCAAGTAGATTACCTTTAAAGCTGTTCTTCTGGATTTAGAATGCAGTGTTGCCTTCTATAGTATGGCCAAATGCTGCGTTTAGAAGGTGGCTCTGCTCCAAGGAGGGTGTCACACGCCAAAAAGAGCGATTGATGTGCCTGCTAATGAAGTACGTTTGTCTTTCTTCAAAATACTACACTACAGCCATCCCAAGTGTCATACAAACCCCGTCGCAAACATTTCAATATTTGCCTTCCCGAGTTGGAAGATGAGGGTCAAGTACCTGACTGATGGCTGGTGAACTTCTTTTGTCTTCGGGGTTCCCTAATAAGAGCTGTAGTGACTGTGTCTGATATATTTTAGAAGAATATTTTCATGAAATAAAGACCAGACTTTATGTGCGTCTGTACATTTGGTAGTTTGAGGTTTATAGTAAGATGTTGACATCCTGATCAGCCGGTAGTGTGGTTACTAGCGTTGTATAGCCTGACAGGTCAGCATTGTAGGGACTGTGTAGTGAGATTACTGGAGCTGTACGAGTAAACATGAAAACACTGCATGAACTGGTGGGTGTCTAGTTGATCAGGTTACCCAATAGGTTAAAGGTTGACTACCAGATGTGTGGTTGACTGTGAAGGTGAACCTAACTACACAGTGTGACTGAGATTTTGGTTGACTACCAGGCTGTGGATTAAACGTGGGTTGACCACCAGATTTTTGCCTAACTGGGAGTTTCTGCAGCAGTTTTCTGCTTGACCCCGTGGAGTATAGATTTCAATTGGGACTTCCTCCTGGTTGGTCCAGTAGGACACTCCACCATGTCTTTAGCAGAGCAGTCCCAGAAGTGGCTTCCCACCCATGTGCAGGTGACGGTCCTGGAGTCCCGCAATCTTCCAGCCAAGGGCAAGGGCGCCACCAATGATGCCTACACAATTATCCAGTTGGGCAAGGAGAAGTACTCGACCTCAGTGGCCGAGAAGAGCCTGAGCCCTGTATGGAAGGAGGAGGCGTCCTTCGAGCTGCCAGGGTTGTTGGTGCCAGGTACTCCTGAACGGTACGAGTTACATCTCATCGTCATGCATCGTTCACTGGTGGGCCTTGACAAGTTCCTCGGGCAAGTGGCCATCAGCCTCAATGACATCTTCGAGAACAAGCAAAGAAAGAAAACCGAGTAAGTGCTACAGTGCTGAAATGTTAGAACTTTCACATTTTCCTCTTACTGCTGCCTCCTGTAAGAACTCTACTCTCCCTCCTAGTTACTCACTTGCTCACACTTTGAAATGCTCCAATACTTTCTTAGGCACTCCTGCTATATTTTTCCTCAGTTCCCCAGCCACAAAACGCACCCTTTCATTCATCCACTGTCCCCTTGAAGTCCAAGATGCTGAATTGCTAGAGTGAAAAGGTCCTGGGTCTGAACCATTTATTATCTCACAGACCCAGATGTTCCAAATTAGTCCATGCCTTCATTGGCCCAAGAGAAAATGGACTTCCCTTTAACAGTCATCTATGAGGGCTTGCCATCTGGTATGGTCGTCAGCAATATGAGGACCACTCTTTCTTCAACCCTTTAAGGCGGCAAAGCTCCTTTAGAAATGAAGGTGACTAAACCTACGTATCTCCAGTTTGAACTAACACTATCTTACTTTTCAGCTTGTGGACCCAGAGGTAAATATAAAGATCAGCCAAAGGCATATGTTGAGAGTTGTCAGATGGGGTATCTGTGTGGTACTGGGCTGGGATTCTTCTGGCCCTTGTAACCCTTCTCCTCACATGCCCTGGACTCCATCTTATTTAAATCATCACCAGGCATCTCCCCTGACTCTTTACCCTACACCAGGACTTGATTCTTTTCATAGGTACTACACCCCCCTTCCTTGTTTCTTCTTTCTTGCGACTTGGTGGCTTTCTTACCCCCTCCTTGCCACTAATGTCCTGCTTTACCTCTTATGCCCCCTCCTTACCTGTTCCACTTCTACTTTCCTCTCCAGCCAGATGACTAAGGTTGGCTAACAATTGTACATTGCCGCTCCGCTTGTCATTGTGGTGGGACAGTTAGGGGCCAGCTTTTTCTAGTCGCAAAGCTTTTCCATTATTCGTTCACCCCCCACACACAGATGTCTGTCCTTTTTACAAATACGTATCAAAATACACAGCCGTTTTTTCTAAATTTACACCTCCTGCTGTCAGAAGAAATAAGTTCTTGGTCAGTAAAATGCATTGCTTATAATGTATATTCTGTGTCAGCATGAATTGTCTCTGTGAGAGTAAATGGTCAGCTTTTAGTTAATAGTAGGGTGGCTCTAGGTTTAGACATCCTTAGACCTAGATCCTCACCAAATCGGCATAGGTGAGTATTATCGAGGTAGAGAAGAGTGCCTAGAGAAATGTGCTTAAGTTGCTTGGTGGCAGGATGAAGGTATGTGCATCAGTAGGTGGTTGAAAGGCATCTTTTATTAAGCAATGCATTTGCATACAGCAACATTAAGCACTTCCCACATATGTTTCAAAAGAAGACATAAATGAAGCAAAACCATAGTCTAGCCTAGCCAGTATCCAGGAAGAACTAGATCTCTCTAGGAATCATCTCTAGCAAGTAGGACAGAAGTAACTTGCGCATAAATCAAAACAATAACTAAGTCCCAATGTAGAATGTGGAGTTCAGGATCATCCTCTTGGCGCAGGCTGGCCAAGACAGTTTGTTGGGGTGACATGGAGGAGTGCCCATAATGAGGAATCTCATACTTGCGTTCCTCTTTTATATTGTATTTCCATCTCATGCACAGGAGCACTTTGTCTATGCTCTAAACATTCTCAAACATTGTTCTATCCTTAAGAGGGCAGTGACCTCGCAGTTCTGACGCTCACTAGCTTCAAACATACTGGGCTACAGGTGACCAGTCTGTGTTTATGACATTTTTTTTATAGGAGCAGGTCCTGCAAGATATCTTGAATGCAAACTCATCACCTCAGACCCCAGTATTACACTGTCAGATGGTCTGCAAAGCTACATCATCCATCTTTGCTGCTGTACCTCAAAATACCTCTGTGCCCCTATGATCCCTCTATAAACTTAGTGTCCCAAAGTGCCTCAGTGCCACTGTGATCCCTCTATAAACTTAATTTCTCAAAGTCTTTCCATGCCTCTTTGTTCCATCTATACACGATGCCTTAAAGTCCCTCTGTGCTAAATTGTTCAGTCTGTAGATGCCCCAAATTCCTCTGTGCCATTTCGTTCCCTCTATAAGCACAATGTCCCAAAATCCATTGCGCCCTGTAGACCACTCTATAAACTCAATGCCCCCAAATGTTGCTTCGCTATTCCTGATCTCTGCTTTTGTGAAGCATCGCACCACAGTGCACGTGTTCTCTACTGACATTTTAATGCGAAAAGATAAGTGATTTTTGATTTAAATCTAGGTCTGTTTTTAGTATCATGTTACCTTCCGATCGCTTCTGACATCTTTAGAATAAAACAATTGTGAACAGGTGGAGCACTGAATTTAGTTAACATTGGCGTGGATGGTGAACTAACTTTTGTATTATCAAAGTTGATTTTCGACTAGACGTGGCTATGCCACTGTATGGGTTTTTTATTTAGTATTTGGGTTAGTGATGAGGTAATTTATGCTAGGTGACGCAAGCATTTGGAGCTCAGAAATAGCAGGTCACTGAGAGCTTGAATCTTGTAGTCCAAGTTCCTTTGTAACCTTGTTTGAAAAGTTCACTTTTCAAAGGTTCCCTGTGCTATGCCTGATGATTTTGTACCATTTCAGATTATGTGGCCCTGTACTTCGCTAGGCCTGCCCATATGTCTTTGGGATTTGAGCTTCCCTTAGTAAAATTCCATTGCTTTGGTTGATTGGAGACTGCACATTGGTGTGGGCCTGGAAGGTGTTCCGCCTGTATCCTTTTTCCAGAATATTGGCTTAAGCAACATATATAGAATTTCATTTCAATGCTGTTGTGTGCCATTGGAGAAGGAAGCACTTTAAGTGTAGATTTTATGTAGTCCCTTTTTTGTTTTAACATGTAAGGGCCTACGATGTTTCCTGCAATTAATAGGTTTACAATACATGAAGCAAGTACTATCGAGGACTGGTTGATGTAAGGTGCTGGGCATGGCTCCATCTGCCTACACTAGACGTTTGCTGAGTATGTATTAATTTGTCTGTTTCCTCGGGCCTGGCTATGGTGACGAGAAAACTGAGAAGGATGGAGAATAGGACGATTAGGTAATGATTGGGATTAATTACAATAACATTTCCAATATTCTTTTTTTTTTAAAATGTAAATCTGAGGAACGTTGGTTGGACCGGGCAGTGTTGTGTGGATGCATGGTTAACAATAGCTTCTAGGTAGATACGTTTACGAATAATTGAATGTTGGAGATATGTTGGGAAAAATCAATGCTTGCGTTATTCCTCTGTTTTCAGGGGCAAGAAATACTTATCTTGTTTTATTTGGGTCAGTTCCCAAAATTGTTATAAAGGAATGAAGGAGCTCATGAAGGTGAAATGTGAAACCTCTAGTAAAGCCAATACTAATAGAAAAATGACATTTGGCGTTACACACACAGACTTTATTTTAGCATTGACATGAAATTCCGATAATTGAGTCCCCACACATAGAACGGCAGAAATAGTCTGTTGATTGGAAACCTGGCCTTTTTTCATGATAATAAACTACGTTCTAATTGACAGCTAGCCAGTTTTACTTGCTCCTTAGGTCTGACTTGGTCAACAAGGCCGGGCTGATTTGGCACTCTGCCAGAACTAGGAACTGCCATGCATTTACATTGTTGTCACCCAGCACATTTAGAACCAGTATTGTAATTTTTGCCATACATTTTGCACACCACAAACAGAAATGTATCTTAGTGCTTTATAAAAGGCACCTACCAAAACCAATAACACAATGTTATTCCACCATTATTCATAATGCACAATGTAAACCCTAACATGCAAACTGCTGGCTTGTTTCAAAACTGCTAGATGGTAGCAAGATCGCGAAATGCAAAGTGTACAAAGAAATTTCAGCAGCAGATGGAGGCATACAACTGTTTCCCCAGCCGCCATTCTGGCTTCAGGGCCAAGAATGGGATGAGAAAGGATCAATCACATTGCCTAATAGAGGAGTCTCTTTTCACCTTCATATGTAATATGGAGCTGGACTCTGATAATTGAGGCCTCTGAAGCATACGGATTGGTAGAACCCAGACCTTTCTTATCCGCTTGTGGTAATGAATAAAGGTGTCTGACTCCCTTTGGTTCAGACACCAGTTGTGGTCAACAGACCTAGATAAACCCAACTTCATGAGGCAATTAACTGCATGGTTCCCCCCACCCCTTGCTGCTTTGTTGCAATTAATATTATGAATCTAGCAGTGACAAGCATTGCATATGTAACAGAACCATGGCAGTTCCAAATGTATGCCGACAACTCTCAGATCCCACTCAATCTGGAGCACTGATCTGGGACCCTCAACAATCAACTAGTTCATTTGAAGAACCTCTAAGCAGCAGGAGACCGAATGAGATGGGGGGTGGCATGGTCTTGAAAACGTGACGCTGTCACACTGGCATTGAACTCGCTCCACTGGCTTCCAGTAGAAAGATATGCACAGAGCTGTCTGTGATAATGGCTCCATGGCCTCTGGGTGCCCTACTTTGCCCTTTCTAGAAATCTCAGATTTAACCATAGCTTCTCAGATTGGCAGCAAACGTATTTTTTAACTGTTCACTCGAGCTTGTACAAAATGAAAGTTAGCCATAGCAAATTATGCTTAAACCAGACCCACACTGCTTGAGGTCGTGATTAGAATGGGGCGGTAGAAGCACTGTTACTTCTTGGCAATAGGTCCAGCTCTGAAAATAGCCCACTAACTTGCAGGCTAGCAGATACATGTCCTGGTACGAGCGCCTCATGTCCATACTCAATAAAACAAATAACAAGTGTTGTTGTCAACAATTGTGCGGTTCCTATTTTATTGAGCTTGAAAGGCCGAGTCGTCTCTGCTGGAATTAGGTCATGTCACCCGCAGGCTCAGGCGCTGACCTCGGCAGCGTGTGCTGAGCCCGGCAGCGCCTAGTTACGCCACCACCACAGGTACCCATCATTTGTGTTTCCTAAAGTACCCAGTGGGGCCCGTGTACTGCGGAGCTGCTGCCTCATCAGGTGTGACAGGCAGGGCCTGTTTGTCGAGGTAGTATGCAAACAAGCTCCGCCGACCTGTTTTATCCAGCTTGTTGGCAAACAGTCCTGGCTGCCACTGACTGGCTGCGCTGCAGATACCTCCAGGCCAGCTCTGCGGCCCGCACTTGGCAACCGGCAAAACACCGCAGAGCGATGACTCGCAATAGCAAGGACTGGGAACACGTAGGCGGAGAGGACAATGTACCTCTCAAGGAACGCGTGTACGAGTGCCGTCAATGACGTCTTGCGCAGGCGCACTCTACCCAGTGGAGCCGTCCTCGGAAGCATCATTTTACCACCTACCTACTCTGTCTTTCCTGAAGTCCCGTCCCCCCTCCTTTTAGTGTGTGCTAATCTATTCTTATGGGATGTTTATACCTAAAAGGAACTCGGGTACTGTATTTCCCAACGGTATCGTTTTAACCTACACTGTTTTATATCAGGGGTTAAGGGCTTCACTATTCTTTGGCGTTTGTGACCTGTAAATACTCTCAATTAAATAAATAAAATATTGGAACAATGAATGCTATTTTCTCAGACGTACATTTTGTACATAGCAGGAAAAGTTAATAAAACACCACTGAATCCCATCTAGAAGAGCTCCACTTACGTGATTTTAATTATCAATATGTTAAATTATTAACCATAAGTATTTCAATTATTTTGAAATATATATGTTTTAAAAAGTAACTTCATCCGAACCAAAATGCCAAACCTAACCCATATTAACGAAAGCAAATCATTTAATTAATTACTCTCACCCTTAACTGTTTTAAAGTAGTCGTACTAAATTTAATCAATATCGTATAGTTAGTTAATCTACTTTAAATTAAATAATTTACCCCAACGCTTAATTCCTTCCTTTTAAAGTATAATAAATGAAAATAGGTACATCTGACTAGTAACTCTTATTTATTTAAAATAAAAATTAACTTAACTCAACATTTAATTTAAAGCAATTATTCTTAGCCAAAATGAAAAAAATCCAATTATTGTATGAATACCGCTGCTTTTAAGGTTGTTTTTTTTCCCCAGACAGTTCACCTAATTTAAGCATGCAAAAACTGCAAGTGAAAAACAGCCCCAAGTAAGGACTTACTTAGGGAATCTTTGGGGAACCACCATGGACCATATGTGTTTCCCCTACTTCTGGGGGGTAAATAAGCAGTAGGCTGGTATTCCTGCAATTCAAAATTACCAATGCCTGCTGTATGGCACTTGCAGGATGTGGGAATACCTACCACACCCCTTATATTGGGGGGCCTTCATAGCGTTTCCATTACTATCCACATTCTGTAACCTCTGAGATTTTTGTTGGCTCCCGGTGCTGGCAAACAGCTTACAAAAGGATCCTTCCAGACTTGACTATCAGTTGGATGGAATCGGTGGCGGTTATTTGTTTTCCTGTGCTGGTGGCGGAGAGTGGTTCCTGGGGAAAGTTTCTGATTCATCAGCGAATGTGAAGGCCTTCAACTTCTGCCATTTGAGGTGTGATTGATGTTGCACTGAAGGTCAGAGCTGTTTTTGCCTGACTGAGGCAAGTTAGACATAATATTGAAGAAAGAAGGGAACCTGCCTCTTTTCCGGTCGTGGCCACATACCCTGTCTAAATAGCAACCAGTAGTCTTAGAGCCCTCACAAACATTAGCCGCTAGGCCAAATCCTTTCTAAGATGGACACGGTTTGGGAGCAGGACCAGGGATTAGTGTGCTCTGTGCTTTAGGGACTAAGGGCCAGATGTACCAAAGGGTTTTACCCTGTGTCTATGGGAAAATGTGTTTGTACATATGGCCCTTTATCCTTTCACTCACTGCAAATCACGCTAGAATCAGTCACTTCCTACAGTACCTTTCGCACCCAATGGAAGGCGCCCCTTTGAAGCCCAGCTTTGATCTTATGGGCACTGATAAATACAAATCTCTAGAGAGTTATGTATTCAAGTAAGGCTTCTGCTACAACCTACGACATAACCTAGGATGAACGTGGTCTGACTCTCATCTCAGTGAGGGCTGCCATTACAGGCAGTGTATACATATCTACTCTGTTAAGCCACTACTGGTTTTAAAGAGATCAGCCCATTAATGAGCGTTAACTTCAGTATAACTTTGCTGTAGGTGCATCATTTCTGATACAGCCCTCTTTGTTTCTTTTGCACACTCTGAACTTAAAATGACAGCTGCACCTGAACACTTGTGTGACAAACAGCCCACGTTTAAGAGCTGCTAAAATTAATTGATGACTTAAAGACATTAGTACTAGAGGTAAAATCGAAGGGACAGTGTTGCTGCTCCTAACAAAAGCAGACAACACGCAGGCACTGCTGAATGTGTCCTGGTCTCTAAAAATTACATCGGGGCAGGTTTACCTGTGGGGCCCGAACTGTTGGCAGCCTAGATGGCGTCCACTCAGTGAAAATAGTGGGTAGATGCCGTCTACCCAGGTGTACCCTCTACTTGTGCCCAGGATACCTGATGTCTTCCATTTTGTTCTCTTGTACGTCGGGCTGCTAGAACTTGAACAACCAATCAAGGTTCATACAGTTTATCTCCGTTGATACCCGAAAATTCTCTATCTCCTATAGGCTAATGCACCCATCCACACATAACTGTCAGTGGGGCTAACTGCCACTGGAGGTAATGACGTGTGTGCCACTATGTTTTTTCATTTTTGCGTGTCTAAACGAGTCAAAGATTAGAAAACTCTATGGATATAAATCTTTCATTTGTTGAGGAAGTGGAACAGAGCCGGTGGAAGAGTTGGGCATTTTTTTTTTTAAATGAGCAGTGGTGCAGAGCGAAGAATCTAAAAAAACAGCACATGCAAAAAAGTAATGTTTAGAGGAAACTCTAAATGCTATTCCTCAGAAACAAGCTTTGCCAAAACCAGTAGATCTAACGTTTTGGCTTTGCCAGTGCTTTTAGCCGACATCTATTCTGCGTCAAAATGTAAAAAAAAATTAAGATGGTCAGCAACAGTAAAAAAAATAAAAAGTGAATGTGTATACACATGCGTACATTATGACCTATACCTATAGGCATGCATTTGCCGCCAAACATGTATGCGTGCTGCTGTGGCTACCTTTTTTTTCTTTTTAGTGTGCTGTTCCAAGAATAACGGATGGCCATCTTCGAGCAGAAATGTGAAAAGGTATAAAAAGTGCTTGAAAACATCTTGTTTTGGAAGCAGTGGCCCAGGACAGGAAGGGGAGGTGGACAAGTGTAGGTGGGACAGCAAGAGAAAGAGCCTGGGCTATGGGGATGTCGGTGGTATGTATCACACTGAAAAGGATCCTGAAACACATGCATTTCCATGGGGTGCCAAATGAAAAAGAAAACAAAAAAGTAGTTCCCTGATGCGGGGCCATAGAAAAGTACAAGTCATTCTTTCAAAAGGGTGGCAAAGGAGCTGTGTTGTAGGGGAAATAAAAGCACAAGAGGAAGGAAAGTCATAAAATGCAAATGAGATTGACAAGAAAACCAATCAATGGTAAGCAGTGGGCTGAGCAAATCCCACTGTAGGTATCGGTAATGCATGTGCACTAAGGTTCTTAGACAGCCACAAAGCTCTCTGTTGGTTAGATCTAACAGGGACAGATGGCCACCGATTTTCAAGGAACTCGATCTACCCAAATGTTTCATTTACAAACCTTTCAGAATTCTAAAACCTTTTATTTTTTCTATCTGCAACGTTATTTTGTAGCATCTTCATGGGGGCCAAGTATAGGGGTGACCATTCCTCATTCTACAGTCCTTGACCCAGAGAAGTGTTTTTATTTTCTTTTTATTTTGAGCTTCCTTGGGAAACTAGATCTGGCAGCATTCTGTCTTCTAGCTGTGGGAATGCAAGCTGTGACTGATAACGCACCTGGGTATCGAGTACATTGCAGCACCTCTCTCAGACTCCCAGCCAATCCTAGTTTGAGAGAGAGCACTATCCAAGCAGGTACATTCTCTTTATAGTGCCCACTTAACAATTAGATCTGAAATTCAAGAACGAGTAGTTTTTTCTTTGTTTTCCTTGGTTCGGTTTATTGCAGTATGTGTTCAGGTTTCGTTGTTTTAGCCACATAACCTGCTTAAATGGATAATTCAAAGTCATTATCTTTCAGCTTTAGGATTCGTAACACTAAGGACCTGATTCTAACTATGGAGGACGGTGTTAAACCGTCCCAAAAGTGGCGGATATACCACCTACCGTATTACGAGTTCCATAGGATATAATGGACTCGTAATACGGTAGGTGGTATATCCGCCACTTTTGGGACGGTTTAACACCGTCCTCCAAAGTTAGAATCAGGCCCTAAATCTAGTTACTCCACATTTATGGCATATGTTGTTTTAGCCAACTCAGTTGGACTCGTTTTATTGCCTTAGAATGATGAAACGCCGAGCAGACCCGACGGTATTTAAACGCTGACCTTTTGGTCAGCTGTGGTGTGTATGCGTTATCCCACTAAGCTACATTCATGGCCAGTGGAATTATATACTTCTGCGGCCTCAGTTTTTTTGGCACAATTATGAATTTGCGCATTTACCATCATCTGCTCCATAATAAGCATATTTTAGCAAAAATCTTGTTTAACAGAGCAACCGTTACTACACAAGCAGCAACACGTGTTTCTGTGCAGCTTACGGCCCTTTATAAAGGTTGACTAGTTATCTTTCATTAGCTTATTGCTGTATTTGAGTGTTAAAGTGGTACTAATAAGGTAAAACCTGTGCTAAGGCATTGTTAACATGGGTAAAATGATGAAATGATAATAATACTATCACAAATTGTGGAACATTACACCAGTTAATTTTACTTTTCTTGCTGCATAATTTACTCAGCCATGCCACATAATTTGCTTCTGTCCTGCAACATAATTCCAGTGGCCCTGGCTATATTGTATGTTCAGTAGATGCCTTCTTGATTCTCTTTTGAATATTTACAGTGTCATCTTGTTGCTGAAATGCAAGTGATTTTCCTTACCAGTGTGTTGCGTATTGTCATGAGGTTTGTAGTGTCACATGAGGGAGACGACATCACCTCTCAGTGAGTGACCAAGGATTGTAAATTATGTTCTTTACAAAACAAGAAAATTAGTATATGAAAGGAAACTGCCATAATGAAGACAGAGGTTTTATTATATCAGCTTATATCAGTGCTTAATTTGTAAATAAAAACGTGCTGATGCCCAAAGCCCTCCTCTCAAACATGCGAACACGAAATACTGATTCAGAGTAATCCTGAAACCATCTCGGGCCTCTTTAATCCATTTACAGCCACTCCCTGTCCCTTCAGCTCACTTTTGCAGCTTTCTGCTTTCTCCTTTTGTGACGCTTTTTCATTTTTCTCTTCCTCTGTCCTTCCCCTATGTGTCTTTTGCTCACTGCAAATGTCTGATGCAGAAGAATAAGCGCCAGGCCTCAAAAATAAGTGCTGGTGCTTTGCACCAGAAACAACTAGCACAAATTAAGCACTGGCTTATATTGTAAGGTGTTTTGCTGCGGCCTGATCCTACCAACGTATAGACCACAATCCTGCATCAACTACAGATTTAGCTTCCTGGCCCCCTCATCGCCTCAAAAAACTTAATACGTAAAACATGCATACAGATATATATGTAGAGGGACTCTCTTAGTCAGCTGCCTTCATCCATTCATCTGTTCAGCATTTTCTTCCACCCAGTACAGCATGCTGCCTGAGTCAGTCACATCAGCCATTGGATCTCATGCAAGGGCATTTTGGCCTTCACACGTGTACACCCATCCAAAAAGAAATGTGCTTCTTTACCAGGGTTGATGGGTCAACACTTTACTTTCCCAATGCTTTTTTTAAATTCTTTATCCTTTTTTTCTTATTTGTGATCCTTGTGTGTTTAAAATTTGTAGTAGTAGTAATTCAAAGCCAAAAATACAATTTCTTTTACACTTTTCTGAATCATATTTTCCTGTGATGTGCATTAAAACTAAAAGAGGATTCTACAATTGTACTAAGCACATTTGCCTCATAGGAAGCACCATACCGTTCTTTTAAAAGTTTAAAAGCAACGGTTATGTTTTTTACTGAACGCATTTGGCCACTATATTTAGGTGGCATTTTTCCTTTTTTAAGACATACGTTTACAATACACACGTGAAAATGTGACCAATGCACTAGCCTGCAGAGCCAGACCTATTGGCTTTGCCAGTGCTTGTTATTTATGCTATAGGTTGCAGTTTGTAGGAGACTGTACTCACAAATGTCCCCAATAAGAATATTGCAAGGTACCACAGAATTCGAATATGGAATACAGAACATAGAGTCACGAGGACGAGTTGGTATTGTATTCCTTATAACACACAGTCCTAAAAATACGGTACATAGATTTAAATACAAAGATGTTAAAAAAATATTTCAATATGTGCTTACAGACCTTTTTAAAGGCAACGTGATGTGTTAATGCTAAAAGTAGGAAGTACAATATTTTCCAACAAAATGTTGAAGCAAAGTTGTAATTTTTTTTTTATTCCTAAATTTCTCGCAGTTGTTTTGGATATGAAAAAGCAGCAAACACGCAAAAAAATAATGAGCGAATATTCTGGCACTTGAAACAGAAGTGTCTTGAAAAATGACATAAAGGGACAAATGGAGGGCAGTTGGCCTTATGTGGTTGTGCAGTAGTTGTTTACTTACCTGAAACAGTGCAATTTATTATCTCGCTGGTATTTCGTTTTACTTCTTGGAACATAATGTAGTTGTAATTGAACTGAAACAATGTTGAGTGTCTGAACAGGAAAATTAAACAAAAAAAACCAAACACATCGATAATTATCTTGTGGTTTGTTTAAACAAATCATTTAGTCTGCTTAATGTTAGTCAGTTCCAAAGCCAGCTTTGTGGTTCAAAATGCACAGTGATGTGATGATGGATTGTTTGTCGTCTGCCCTTTCCTGTTCCGATCTCCTTAGCACTGCACTAGATAAACGTACTTACACGAATCGCTCCTTATCAAGTAATGGCTGTAATTGTCAGAAAAAGAAGGTTCTGAAAAAAGGAATTTGGAATTAGTGCCAGCTTCGTATTCACTGTTTTGTGTAGCAGTCGGTATTCCGCTCTTCTCACTTTGTGTTTGCTTTGTTATCACGTTTTGAGAAGTCCGAACTCAACGATACTACCAAGAGATTTCGTTTTATTTGTTGCGGCGATAGTGCTATCACAAAATGTCATTAAGAAATGATATCAATGTTGTAAGCAAGGGTTGCAGATTCAATTTATTATAAGTAACATAGCTAAAATTATAACTAACATTGGTAACTTGGCGCAAAGCTGTTGAAACCCTGGACCTTTGATTCAATCCTTTTACTGCCTCCTAAGCAGCAGCTGCTTTCAAATCCAGTTTGGGAGCCACAGGGCAGGTAGAGCCTAATGAGTCTCAACCACGGGGGCTGAGGTCGTTTGCCACAGGTGTTTGGGGGCCATCCTGCCATGGCCCTGGAAGCTGAGCCCACTACAAACCTTTTTGTGCTTTACCCTTAAAGTTGCGATAGCAAGTAGTCACTGGCTTCTTTGGGAGGTAGTTGAAAGGGTTTGGAGGTGGGGGATGTTGACATGAGCACAGAAATAGACAATCAAATAAGAGACAATAATGTAATGTGAAAAAGAAAATACTTATGATCTCACAGCAGAACTAAATAATATACAATCCAATTAATACATCATACAGGAGGCACCTGGTTACCTAGCCTCCTACTTGCCTGTGGCCTCCAGTTCCTCTTTGTTCCACCCTGTTCTGCTGTTTAGCCAAGTGACGCAGCTGCTACCCGGGTTTTCCCGCTCACCCTTCTTCCTGCGAACAGATGCCACGCCCACCCAGAACATATTTAATGCAGGTTGCATCGCGACCACAGTAGTAGGCACCTGGGTACCTCACCTGCCACATGCCTCCGGCCTCCAGTTCCTGCTTGGTCCAGCATGATCCAGTTGTTGCCATTTGACCTAGTGATACCACCGCTGCCTGGGTTTTCCCACCTAGGTTTTCCCTTTTACCATTCTTTCCACTAGCAGAAGCCTTTCCCATCCCAGGACTTACTTAATGCAGGCCGCAACGCACCCGCAGGCACCTGTGCCTGCCACTTACTTGTAGCCTCCAGTTTCTGCTCCAGTTTCTGCTTGTTCTAGCCTCCAGTTCCTGTTTGTTCCAGCTTGATCCAGTTGCTGCCATTTGACCAAGTGACACTGCCGCTGCCCGGGTTTTCCCACTCACTGTTCTTCCCGCCAGCAGAAGCCACACCGACCCCAGGACCTACTTAATGCAGGCCGCAGCAGCACCGCACAGCAGACATGCGCAGCTAGTAAACCACTGGCATGCAAAAAGTGCACCAAGGCAAACCAGTCTGCACCTAGACCACGCCCAGCATCAGGAACCCTGGCCTTAAAACCATCCAATCCAACACTACCAACCACAGTCCTAGCCGCCACCGTAGCAAAAGAACGTCCCCACTATTCCAGGACCTCAACCTCACACACTGACAAACACACTGCTGCTGCTCATCCCCCAGCACCACGGCAGGACCTTTTCTCCTGCACCCACTGCGATTTCACCTGCAAGGCATCAGACACAAACACCACTACCTCCAAACAACCTATGCATTCCACCACCACCCCACACCACCTGTCCGCTGTGCTCCTCAACGTCCAACCCCTCTGGAAACACTACACCAAAATCTGGGACCTTCTCAACAGCAACAGACCCGGCCTTCTCTTCCTGACCGAAACATGGCTCAACCCAGCCTCCAACCGGCAGACATCGTTGCAGCCACCCCACCTGCCTACAATGTCATACACCAGGACCGAACCTACAAACCAGGAGGAGGACTCATAGTCATCTACAAAAACACCATTGACTGCACCACCTCCACAGTCGTGGACATCATCCTCATGGAATACTTCCACTTCAAAATATTACCAGACTACAACGCCACTCGGAAGGGACAGCCTTAGCAACCGCGAACTCACCCAACTTGTCCAAGGACCAACCTGCACAGCCAGCCACATCCTCAACTCTATTTTCTCCAACAAGAGGATCACCACCAACAACCCACATGACCCCGCTCACAAGGTCAGACCACTACATCATACATTTCAAGATACTCACCCAGCAAGCCACCTCACCAGAAAAACCCTAAGCACCATCAAGACACTGGGGCAAAATACCCAAAGAAAACTGGACTAAGACCCTGCAGGAACACCCACTCAACCACACCAGAAACCTCTAGGTCAACACAAAGCTCTTCAATAAATGGCTCACTGATTGCTCCAACCGCACAACTCCCACCAGAAATAAGACCTCCAAAAACAATAAACGACCCAGCTGGTACACAAACAACCTCAAGGAATTCAAGAGCCACTACAAACAACTTGAGAGAAAATGGAGACGCAACAAAAAAAATACGGCAAGATCCACATACAGAGCCGCTCTCATCCTCTACCACTAACAACTATGGGATGCAAAGAAAAAAGCCCTAACTCTCAGACTCAAAGCCAGCTCAAACAATGCCAAGGAACTCTTCATCATCATCAAGGAGTTCTCAAACCCTACAGCTGCCAACAGCGATATCATCCCATCCCAACCACTCTTCAACAACTTCTCAAACTTCTTTGAACAGACGATTGCAAGAACTACAGCCCATTCGACCCACACCATACTGATATGAATGCCCAGCAAGACACCTCTCTCATTGCCAAACAGCAGCTAAGCAGCTGGAAGCCCCTTATGAATGAATACACCACCACACTGATAAATACTATCCACTCAGGAGCCCCCTCAGACCTATGCCCCAATTCATATACAACCTTTTAAGAACCATCATCTCCCCTGCGCTCACCACTATCATAAATACCTCGATAACCAATGCCATCTTCCCAGCTTGCTGTGAAACTGCAGAAGTCAACGGCCTATTGAAGAAACCAGCGGCATACCCCCAATGCCCCCAGTAGCTACAGAGTCAGCTGGCTCATACATTTTCCAGCTAAACTCTAGGAGATAGTCATCAATACTGAACTCGCAGACCACCTACCACTCCTTCAACTCCTAGGCAGCTCTCAATCTGGCTTTCGCACCAACCACAGCACAGAAACAGACCTTATTGCTGCCTCTGATTACATCAGAAGCATCCTCAACCAAGGAGAAATGGCCACACTAATTTTCCTCGACCACTCTGCAGGTTTCGATACTATCTCCCACAACTCACTCACCACAAAGCTTCAGCACTTGGGTATCTGTGAACCGGCCCGCAAGTGGATATCCTCCCTCCTCAGGGACAAAACTCAATGAGTTAGATGTCCCCCAACTCACCAGAACCCAAGAAACTGATCTGTGGAGCTCCTCAAGGATTGCCGCTCAGCCATCTCTCTTCAGTGTCTACATGACGCCCCTCGCGGACATCAGCAGAGCCCATGCCATCAACATAGTATCCTACACAGATGTCACACAGCTTATCCTCCCCCTTACAGACTCAACTAGCACTGCTAAAACAAACTTTGCCAAAGATATGAGAAGCATTGCTGCTTGGATGAAAAACAACTGCCTCCAACTGAACAAGGTCAAAACTGAAGTCCTTATCTTCGACCACAACCACTCTGGAGTGCCTCTTGGTGGCCACTCTCGGACGCCGCTTGGTGGCCCTCCAAACGTAGCCCCCACCCACTTCTACAAACCGTGCCAAGAACCTTATGATCATCCTGGACACCAACCTCTCCATGAACAGACAGATCAACGCAGTGTCCTCATTATACTTCCACACCCTGTGAATGCTACGCAAGAGTTTCAAGTGGATCACACTTAACACCAGACGAACAGTCACCCAGGCTCTCATTACAAGTAGACCTGACTACGGAAACACCCTCTACTTCGGAATCACAGCTCATGTTCTACATCGACTCCAAACCACCCAGAACACCACAGCCAGACTCTTCCTGAACATCCTGTGAAATAACCACATCTCTCCTCACCTCAACAATCTCCACTGACTCTGAGTCCAGGAAAGCTGTAAATTCAGGCTACTGACCCACACCTACAGAACTCTCCAGAACACTGGCCCAGCATACCTCCACCACCGTGTCAACTTCTACCAACCCACCAGACACCTTTTGATCTGCGTCCCAGGCAAGAGCACACCTTCCTCGCATCACAAAGCCTAGAAGCAGAAGACGCTTCTTCTCATACATTGCAGCCAGGACCTGGAACAACATCCTGCAATACCTCAGAACCTCCCCCTTCCTCGTCAACTTCCAAAGGAACATCAAGACATGGCTCTGGCGAATGAAACTGGCATGATCTCCTCCTCCCCCCTCAGGGCTGCCCTTCTCAGCTCCTGGATACTCTCACTGGTGATTAGCCACACTCCTCAAATCCACATAACATAACATGCAGGATTGTCATAAGTTGTGCTTGAACGATGAGGAGCTACACTTCCCTTTATTTCCCCAGTTTCTGTCTTCCCTCCACCAAAAGTTCTTACAAGTGAAGTGTGCAACTCATTTCAATGTTTTTTGCAGCTTTTATACCAAAAAGTCTCAAGGAGTTATGCAGGATTTTCCCAAGAATCTCAGTTTTTCTCATGTCCATGTATAGTTAAGCACCACAGTTGCCTATTGGTGGTTGGCAGGTGTCAGGGCTGTGTGGTAGGTTCAGGTGGCTGCTTTTCAGACTCTTGAGATGGACCCCTCATTTGTAGATCACTGTACAACCAGCTTTGAGGAATGCGATCTTCACAAGACTGACTTTTGAGGCAGGCTTATGCAGCAGCTGAACATTGGTTCAGCGGCGCTGGTATGCTGCAGCGACCGCCTACCGTGGTTGGCTGTGGACCGCCTCTTCTACTTGCAAAAGTTGCAGCCCCCAGGCCTAGTCTTCTTATGGCTGTCTGGGACTTCTGGACCTGTAGAGCTTCCTGCTTTAGCTCACTCCTTTCCTCTTGCAGGAGGCGAGCTTCAGGGCACTTCACGCAGGTCCTCATCTCTTCCATCAGAAGGGGTTGATTTCAGGTAATGCCTCTTCTCCCATTGGAGTATAGTTTACAGACAGCAGCTGCCCTGGTTAAACAGCAGCTCATCGAGTACTCTGCAGAGCACTCCCTTCCTTCATCAAGATAAAATTGGAACTGTAACAATTTGACGTGCGATCCAGCCACACTGAGGCAATATGGCGGCTGGAATAAACCTCAAGTCCCAGGAGGCCTGACTTGTGTTTCTGAGTATGTAAACCAAAGAGAAAGCAACTTAAGAGAGCAAAATGTAGAGCAAGAAGGTGAAAAGCTGCTGACCACTCAAGATCTGTGTGACTCAAGTTGAGAGAGAAGCAGACAGAGTCCTGCAAGGCTGACGTTTGCTTGCTTTAAATTTATTTGAATGCTTATATTTACACACAATCCTATTGTATGAATTTAAAGATGAAAATTTAGAGGTCCATTACAAGTTATGTGCTATTCTGCCCACCCACCTTCAGTAAGGTATTTCTTTATGTCCATCAAATTCCAGATGCCTGATACTGCAGGCATCTGTAATTTGGGGTGTGGTAGGCCAATTACTTTTGATTTCAAGTAAACCGGGAGTGACATGTGGGAATGAGTTTTTCTGCACCGAATTCAGCAGGTTTTTCTCTATTTTCATCCAGAGTTTCACCTTGTTGGAAAACCTCCAGACCGGGCTGCTATCTGTGTCTTCTAATTCCAACAAGTTTGTTTACTCCCATTACCAGCCCCAGCTGGCGCTCATAATGAGGATGACCTTGGCATCAATCCCTTACCCGTTGCTGATCACACACTGAGATCTGTTTGTAACTTGCAGTTGCAGGTTGGAGTTTCAGACAGGTAGACTCTTCCTTCGGTCCGTCTGAGATCAACGAAATGAGTTATCAGTGAGGTGGTACTACTTACTGGCAAAACTGATTTAGCAAACACGCAGATTACTATTTTACATGTTAGTTACGGACCAGCCAGTGGGCTTATCTTCGGTCTTCCTTCGAGTGGCAGACGGCGGATCCCAAAAACTGTCTCGTACAAATGCAGTTTAGTTTATTGGCCGGTTGATCCATTTCTCCGACCACGGTTATTAGCAGTCATTCTTCCGACAGCCCGGCTATGAAATAGCTCTTTGACAGCAGGCTTGGAAAGAAACTCTCACGTAGGTAAGGCATAAATCGAGCGTTCTTCGTAGCTGAATGGTACATCTGTGGTTATAAGCACATAAAAACAGATGTGACGGGCAGATGTGCGTTGGAACGGCAAGCTTGTATGAACGTTTATCATATCACGATTTTGTGAGATTCGATAGGAACTAATAATAAGTACCGGATCCTCAAATTAATGTATCTGAAATAACTTCAAAAATTCAAGCGGGTAGAGGCGGAACAAAAATGTCTAATTCAACCATTTTTTCGTGAACCGAGGTAGCCTTTCACCTCATAAGAAATATTTACTATTGAGTTGGACCAAAGCAAGATACCTTCACTGATAATTCAACTAAAAATACAACCAGATTTAAAACAATGCTTCATCGTGTTGCATCACATATTCTTAAATCGTATAGACAAATAATCCGCAGAATCCAAACACAGGCAGCATCCTGCTTGCAGTGCACAGATGCAAAACAAGAAACCAGACCCAACTAAACGGAGCAACTCAACATTTGCTCTTTCAAATAAAGTGGTTAGCTACAGAACAGAGGGAATACTTGAATCTTCATTTCACATGTAAACCAAAGGTCTACGTCTAAGCAATGGGCTCCTTCGACTTTCAATCTATTAAGTCCAGCCATGATTATATAAACAATGACATGTTCCTACATTCAAGACCAACTAGCTGCAAATGGGTCATCATCGGGGCGAGTCATACAAATGCTTTACAAATCCTGAAGCTACAGGACAGCTGCCTTTCCAGTATCCATAATGCATCCCTTTATGACCATCTACGTGCACCAGTTAAATACCAACCCAACACCAGGTACTTATGCGTTTGCCAAATCCACAAATCCATAATATTTTACATACTGAACAGACAAACCTCCTGGGTATACACCAAACATGTGTGCACAGACACGCGCACACATACACACACATACTTGACACATAAAACACCATCACAACAACATACAATGCCAATGCAACATCCACTGTCCACAATGCCTGAAGATGGTCTTCATGAATCCAACATCCATAAGACCATTCAGACCTATTCCTCCAGGAGGATGGTGTCAATTAACAATTCTGACTACTGATAGCGATTATGGAACCACTGAGTCCACAAAGCCTGTAGTGCCAGCAGGTCATTGGAATCGATCATATCTGCTAAATAAATATGGATAGCATACCATCTAAATATCTACAACCTTTACTTTCCACTATGTAGCTTTCAGCACAAAAGATAGTTTCTTAATAATGAGTTTAACAAATAGGGCTTTGTGTGGATACCGTCTAAACCTGGGAAGTCAATACTCTAACTTTGGCATCATGAATTATACTCCAGCTGTTGCCTCCAGATATAGACTAAGCCCCTCTGCTGTATACTTTAGAACCAGAGACAGAACTCTAGAGGTGGCCTTTAGAAAGTAGATCTGGAACTAGGCCTGGATGTGGCATCCACAAAAAAATACATTACTACAGGTACTGCAGAAGAGGCCTTGCTACTGAAGTGCTCAATTATAGGACATGATTCACTTTCTGCTAGGTATACTGCAAGTAACCTCTACATGTCCAAGTTCTTCTAGCTCTCCTTACAGTGATGCCTCATTCTTCTAAGTACATTCTTTGTTCATTTGACCCTCAAAAACAGTTTTACATTTTGTAGGCTACTTATAATTAATAAAATTGCAAAACATTCCACAATCTAGCCCATAGGAAGTAGGAGTGGGTGACTTTGGCAAAGTTGAAAAAAAGTGGCTGACAAATTCAGAGAATGCAAGGTTTTGCAGGAGAAAAGCCTCACAAAACCTTTTTTTTATGAAGGGTAATTTACCTTTGAAAATGTTTCTACTATAAAAGTCTCCAGCAAAACTCCAGAAGGGGGAATCAAACACACAAGCAAATTTGAAAAACTTAAAAAATTCACAAAGTTTGCCTCTATATAGGGTTGTTTCACTGCATGGACACCATATAGGTGTGGAGATGTGGAAAAGGTGGAGCTATTTAATTGCTGCAGGAAACCAGAATTGCTGTTGTGTCTTCAGAGTGGATCACCCACTAAACAGGCACAATGAAGTTTGAGGTTTCTGCACCAGGCTGTCATCAGCTATTCTGAAGCAGTAATCTGGGATCGACAAAATAGAAGTCCTGACCTAGGAACTTTCTGACCTATCACAAGAGTGGGTGGTCACATTCCACAACCCTTCCATCAGCCAGTTGTTGGTACTCATAAAGACCTAATTTCCAGCCTTTTTCTACCAAATTCCTTATGGAACTTCTAAGGTAGCCCTTTCTATATCCTTACTTCTTCATCATCAGTGTCTGGATCACCACCCCTCGGCTACAGGACGGGCTACGTGTAGTTCACTTTCACTCTCTTGGTAAGCTGTCCATATCCCCATCTCCTGTTACACTATGCCAGGACTTCCAAAAATGGATTCCACCGACCTCAGTATTACAGCTCATGCTCACACAGCCCTGCTACTGCACATGTACCACACACTAAATATGCACTCGACAAACCCACAGGATGCCAGCACAAGGCTCTGAGCATCCACATAACAGCGTAACTTTACCCCTACGAGGCCTGTAGGCCGCATTCTCAATTTACACAGGTAGAATGGTTGGTCACTCTCAATCTCGATATGCTGCCGCCACTGCTTTATGTGGTACTCTCGGGAGAGAGGGACAGTAATTCTCTATCCACTTAGAGGGCACTTGCTGCATCCCACAGATCACAGGACAAGACTAGGACCTTGTGTATTCTAGGACAGGCCTATGCCTCTGCACATGCTTAGTTTAGCATGACATTAGGGGCAAAGTAAATAGTCAAGATACTTAATGTAAATATAACAAATTTACATGCATACTGTGCAGTTGACATTCCCTGCTTACTATAAGGCATCATAGAAATTCTGTGCTCAAGACAGTGAATGTCTAAATTGTTTGTGAGCCAAAGGGAAATATAACTGTGAATCACAGAATGGACCGACAAGGAGTTCTCCCCAACAGTTAAGTAAAATGAGTGCTGCTAAGCAAAGGCAAAACACGAACATAAAGTAGTTTACAAATAGGCTTTCAATGGGAATCACATGGTTTCAGGAAAACAAAGGGAGCATATAGTTGCCCTAGACTGGGAGCATAAAAAAGGAAGAGACAGCCTTCAGTAGTTAGAAGAATGCAAACTATTTAGGCAAGCAAATCATCATGTTCTCATCTCAAGAGCCAAGATGTGAAAGAGAGTTCTAAATCCCATAGACGGCACCTTCTTTAGGTTCTGTTTCCATGAGTGAGGAAACATGGATGCAGAAAATATATTTACGCCAAGGCAGTAGTTTGTTTGTGCACTGAAAGTGATCATCCGTTTCCTATCTGCACTCTCTCATATTCACATTAATTATTGCAAAGGTAATATAGAAAATGGGTAAAAATATTCACAGTTGTGAAAAATGAGTACAAATAAAAGGGCCAGTTTGCCTGAGCTCACTGGATTTTATTTACATACGGAGATCAGTAAACGTCTTCTATGGGTGTAGCTATTGCACCTCAAACACCAAACAATTGTGTTCAAAGGTTAGGACCTGGGCAAAGAAATCAAGAGGTACTGTTTGAATGCCAGGGTGGGGAGATTAGTTTAGTGTTGTCCCTGTCAGGGAACACACAGGAGGGTCCTTTGGGAGCACTAGTTTTGCAGTTTGAGGGGTTCCTTCTGATTATGAGGCACTCAAAATAAGCTAAAAGGGAAAAATATACAGGAACCTCTGGAATAAAAGAATAAGTATTTGCAAAGCCAACAGATCTCGCCTACGCAAGATCTATTGTCTTTGCCAATGTTCTTTTTTCAGCCATGGCTAAAAGAACAATACCATGTGATCTGACAGTCAACGCTGGCCACTTTATATCGCTTTTTTATTACTTTACTCATGCTGCACACCAGCCATGCAGCTGTGCAACATTGCAAACAAAACATTGACAAAGCCAAAAGTTCTACTCATCTTTTTTGTGCATGTTGTTTAATAGATCACTTAGTTTAATGTATCTGTTAACTATTCTCAAAGCAATAGTTTCTTCATTAAGGTGTTTGAATTTTCAAGAACCACAAACATTTACATTTGTTTATCTGGCACAATGTTTTGCGGGGTGCTTTGTTTTTGCAATGGACAATTCCATTTGCCTTACAGTGTGAGCACACATTAGCTGACATAACTGTCTTGGATTTATGTTGGTGGATACCACTGAATGTGCTACCTGCTGAGAGACTATAGATTTATTTCTGAAACAAGTTATGGCAAGGCTTTTTGTTCGTGCTTGCATTTTGAACCCTGACTAAACATGTTTTTTTAAATAAAAAAATAAGCGTGTTGCAGTAAAAAGTCCATCATGCTTTCTAATGGAAGAGAAAAGTCCATCATGCTTATTAATGGAAGTGTTCCATAGGAGGCGGAATGATAACTAAGCAGCGAATAACATTAGGTAAAAGAGAAATATTACTCTGGGTGGAGCCTAATTCCACTTTGTCTATGTTTTAAGGTATAGGTAACCCCAGGCCATGCAGACAGCTGCACCAGATCTAAAACTACTGTTTTGTTTCTCAGGCATGGATATTAAAGTTAGACATCAATGTTGCAAAGTGTGCTACATAAAGTGAATTTATTTGCATAATATTCCTTTCATTTGTATCTTCCAAATTACAAAACTTGGTATCTCTTGCCTCAATTTCTGTTTCTTCTTTGCCACAAAGGTTGGTCTTGAGTGGATTTTTTTTGTTTTTGGAGGGTAATTTAGTAGGCTTCTGGCAGCTTCACTTTTTCACTCTTCTAAGATTGTTTGTTATTGTGTTTATGTCACTGGGTTAACAGAACAAATCATAATTCTCTGCTTGTCATGCTTTGTAGCCTAAGGCATGCACCTCCAATACATTCCATCTAACTTTGTTTTACATGTCTGTGTTTGGCAGAGGTGCCTCATGATCAGACTTCACAGGTAATGATACCCAAATGTGTAAGTTTTAAAGCAAGTGGAAATCCTGTCAGGGTAGGTAACCTTCCCTCTGAAGCCTTCTCTCAATGTCAGAAACAGATTACCTAAACAAATAGAGAGGGCTGAAATGCTGGTACAGCCAGGGGTTGTACACAATGCATTAGCTGTTTTTGATAACCACTAATGTACTAAAGTTTTTCCTTACAAAAGTCGACAAATTGCCACTAGCTACAACCAAAACTAGAGTTACCCGGTACTGAAGTCAAAGGACGCCTCTTAACTGGGTTTTCACTGGCCTATCTGAGAAATCCCCCTATTTCATGATAGGCCCCATCCTCTCGCTCCTGCTGCAGCGTTGAAGAGGGTCTGCAATAGAATGCTAATTTTCGTTTGATCTGAGGTAGTTTTTGCCATGGATAACACCCACATGATAATAAGAGAGGATGAGCTACAAGACGTCCTTCATCTTCCTGAGATGCAACAGAAATGTTGTCTTGGAGTTGATACAGCACAATAAGGCCTGCTCTGATAACTCCAAGATCCCAGGCCTCATTGCCACCTAAGAGGCTGGTCTTAGGGCAGTGCATTGGTATGTAGGACTGATTCCCATGTCTAGCTCCTTTATTTCTAAACTTTGGGGCTCAGACTACAAGAAAAGGGTCTTCAATAACGTGGTGTTCTGGTGGCCTAGAAGTGATAAGTTATGGTATCTTTTTTCTCAAGCACACCAATCAGAATAGGTGGAATCAGTTTTATAAATCCTAAGAGTTAATTGTACTGGAGTATTTACGATTGTATTGAAGCATTTCTATAGCACGTTCCTGATACTTACCAAGGACCCACAGCAAGCTGGTCAAGTAAGTAGTTGCTCCATCTGTATTGCATGCATGTGAGAAAGGTGTTGGGTGATGTCTCATCTATTGATGATGCTGCGTGTTGCCTGTAGAGTGTGTTTCTGACTTGGCACAACAGAGTGTAGGTGCATTGTACAAATGAAAGTGTGAGTAAGGGAAGTTAATGAAAAGCTCTGCATACTGCATAAATAAACGTGAATGGTGTTAAGTCCTCATTTTAGGAAAAGCCAGATTTGAATTGCTTTTTTAGTTCTAGATGGTTGGTGGTGGTTCTTATTCTCTTTGAGAGAATATTCCACAGCTTGTATGTCAGTGTTGTGAGGGAGCTTCGACTTTTGCAGCTTTTTTAAATTTGAATTATCAGATGTGGACCTGTTCAGTATACAAGGTTTCTCCTTTGGCTGTAAATTCTAAATTTAGATTGCTGGTTGAAAGGTCATATATCATGGACTGCCCAATGTGCAGAGGGCTTGCTTTCAATGAAATATTCTTTGCAACTTTGTAACCAATATAAAGCCTTGAGTACAGGCATAATGTGTTTCTGCATGCTATGTTTCAGGACTTGTCTGGCTGCAGCTTTCTGTAGTTGTTGCTGCTTTCTGATTAATTGTCTTGACTCAAATTCACTAGCACTAGTGCCTTGTCCATTTTATGAGAGGCTAAAGTAAGAGTAGATATGGCACCTATAATCAGCGAGAGGTTGGAATCCATGATCACACAGCAGCTCACGTGGTATGCCATAGCCTCAACTTCATAGACCAGGCAGATGTAACGTCATGAGTTTTCTTTGATCCATAGGTGAGTATGTTTGTTTTGGAAGGGTTAATTTTAAGATCATTTCTTAGCATGCATTGTTCAGCTGCCAGTAGATGTTTACTCAATTCAAATGTCTTGCCCTCTTTTAGTCTTTCCAGCTTTAATGTGATCGGCCTGTCATCAGCATAGTTGTAGCAGGTGAGCTGGAAGGGGTTTATGATGTAGGAAAGAACTGATATGTACAAATTGAATAAAAGTCGGGGATTGCTGAGCTCTATGGGACACTTACCCAGCAAGTGAAAGACGAACTGATGAACAGAAGTAATGTACAATCATCTATCCTGATTGTTGGAATTTAGCCACTTAGCCCTTTCAGTGCGGTAGACAAGACGTTCACGTCCTCCTCACAACCTCTTCAGTGTGGAAGACGTGAACATTTAGTTCTCCTGAGGAGGTGTGGTGAAACCTCTGGTGCTTCCCCACTTTTCTGCCCACAAAAGGGGCTGGTGTGGAAGTGCTTCTGCGACAGCTGCTCCTTCTCCGGATCAATGATGGTGGAGGCTCACTAATGTCATTGATGCACCCGACCATTCAGCCCCTGCAGACTAGTGACAAGAGATTCCCCATTCCATTAGCCCCTCTCCTTAAAGCCCAGAGCAGGAACACTCCACTAAACGATGATGTGTTTTCAGTGGAGCAATAAATATTTGGTTATTTTCCCTACTCTAGGGGGAGGCAGATCGGGCCCCAGCCATCCCTGATTGCCCCCACCCCCAAAGGAAATTGACAGGGGCCATTTGTACCCCTGCGGGGATGGGATACCATTGGAAAGGAGTGAGTCTCCCCTTTCCAAGTGTGCCTCTATGGTAAGGATTCCTGTTTGTCAGTCATGGTCACTGGCAGTTTTGCTGGGGTGTGATCCCTGAGCAGTAATCCTCCACTAAACCACCAAGTATATTTTTGAGTGGGGGTTGACCTCCCTGGTATAGGGGACACCTCTCTTGGGGGCATTAAATACTTGCCCATCTTCCCCTTGGGAGGGCTAATCGGGCCCCAGCCCTCTTCGATCAGCCCCTCAGGAAAGGGGAAATGTCAGCTGTCATTTTGAATTTGCTATGGGGTGCCTTGCGAACCTCCACGCCTCCCAAACCAACCCTCCATTCCCTCAATCAAATAAAAGGTGTGTATCAACTCATCTTTGAGGTCGATTTTGGTGGTGAATTGTAATCCTTTTGTGGGCCCACATGGGAGTTTCGACCCTAATTATTTGTTGCCCTACAATCGCAATCATAATTGGTAAAGTTTTGCTCTATTGCTTCTTTCAGTATTATTATTATAACTGTTTTTCAGTTTACCTTATTGCTATGTGGATTGCACAGTGTAGTGTTTATTTGCTTATTCTTCCGATGTAGGTTGCTTTTTTCCACTGTAGACAAAGCCTGTGTTGCTGTAGTTGTTCAACCTTTGATTTAAATTCGTTGGCTTGTCCTAATATTGTTTTTGCTTCTAGCACAGCTGTGCCCTGTTCTCACTTGCAATGCATTCTCACTTTGTGCTCATGTCACACACACACACACACACATATGCACAAACTAGCTGGACGAGTGCTGTCCAATCCTTAAATCGAGTAATGGAGGAGAATTCTGAGGTTGGATCACGGCACACCTGTAGACTTCAGCTTCACTTGGGCAGTTTAAAAATGCTAAGGCATTACATTTCTCACGTGAATATTCTGCAAACCATCATTACAGCAATAATGGTCTTATTGTTGGGGCAACCTTCAGCTTCTCACCTGCCATGAACGTTTAATATTCTGCAGCAAATGCTGCATTTCAGTGGTAACTCTGCAACATTGCCACAAAAACACACAGACCGTGTCAGATTGTCCAGAATTCAGTATGTTGTGCAACATTTCTTTTCTAAGTTTCCTGATATTTATAATCCAGGGAAGAACATAGAGTCTTTGATTCTTTACAAAGAGTGGCTGCTGTTCAAGCATTATACACCATGCAAGAGAGCACAGTACATCATCACGATTTACATGTTGTGTTCCAAAGGCTACACACACAGCCTGAGGGTGTATACTATGAAGGACTCTACTATAGCTCCTGCAGGTTGCGCTTCCACATTAGGATCTAGTGAAAAGATTGTGTGTGATCTTGTTTAATCACTCTTTTCATAAATGTTATAAACTTTGTCAACAATTTCTATCCAGGAATACAGCTGTCCAGTGAGCTATATAGTGATGTCACTGTAGTATGTGGGACATTTCAAAGCAGTGTCAAAGTTTCCCTAATAAGATTGTTTTTTTTTTTTAACTCCTCCAAAAAGCTTATGACAGTGCCTTGCATAGGTGATAGGTGTGAAATTCTCAGGCAGGCGGAGAGGACATGTGCTAACTACATCATGGGAGCACTCTGGTCACATTCTGAGGTCAGTTGGCAGAGCGCATAAGCCCAACTGCATTCTTGATTATACTGAGTACATGAGTGAGTTGATAAACTGACCTGCTACTTCAACCATGTTATGCAACTTGCAAAACTTGCACATGGTACAAGAAGTTCGTTATTGGCCTGATCTATTTGAAGAAGTACGATGCATATGTTCTCTGTTGTCAGACTGCCACAGGAAGACTAATTTTCTTCAGCTATCATTGGTCTCACTGCTGTAGAAGCAGTTGCAAAGAACATGGCAAGACTGCAGAATCAACATTTGTCAGACAAATCAACATTTGTCAACTCTATTCCTGTAACGGAGAAGAGTAAACCATATCACAAATGCAAAGTTTGTACTTGACAAGGAAAGAGGCAGGAGACCTGTTACTACTGTCCTCAATACTCATCTAAGCCAGATATGTCTTTTCTAGAGGACTTCACCTAACACCAGTGCTTGAAATGGGAAAATGAAAGGGCAGATACTCTGTGCCAGAGTACCTGCTTGTTTCTGAGATGTGCCGGTACTCTCCAATTAAAAGTATTAAGTTTTTCTTGAGATGTGCTGGTACTCTCCCTCTCAAAATAAAAAAAGTGCTGGTACTCAGTACCAGATAGTACCGGCCCATTTAAAGCACTGCCTAACACCAAACAAAAGTGAAGTTCTGGGAAACTTGCTGAAGTGCTAGACGTGCCTGTTCAGCCCGTCAAATTGCTCCATCTAAGTTGGAAAACCTTTCTGTTAGTTCTCATCCAGGAATTACTATACTTCCTGAATTAGAGTTGAACCACTGTGTCTTCACTGATTATAGTAAATGATTACGACTTAGAACGTTGAAACAAATATGGTAAAAACATTTTAAACATTTCTGCGTTTTCCTGAAGGCTCGGAAAAGACACACTTTCTTGCATATCACATTTTTTTCCTCCAGAGGAATACACAAACCCTAGGTATGTTTAGAATTCCCAACATGTGAGGAACATAATGGTGTATATTTTGCCTGGATACTGTTTGCTGAAAACAGTAAAGAAAGCTTGAACCCAGATCGGCTCTCGCACAATTAAAGGGCTCAGCACTGTGAGGGAAAAGCTCCAGCGTTTAAAGCGTTAAAGAATGTGCCCTGTATCCCAGTATCATATAGTCTTTGAGCTAGTTGAGCTAATAATGGGTGGAGTGGCGACTCCAATCACATTAACTGAGTTCGCGAGGTCATCGCAGATGGATATTAGTATTGGTGGCGTTCCCCTGCCCAGCTTGAATCTTTTCTGTCTTATATTTTTTTTCACAAAGAAGCCAGAGAACTTGGAGAAAGCTATACATTTCTCAAAAGTAGACTTGAGCTTACATAGAAATTGTTATTGGGTATTGGACTCTAGTTTGACAGGTCAGTCATTTCAAGTCCCCACTTTTTTAGTATTGGTTTGATGTAACTCTCTTGTTGATATGAAGGAGTGATGATGACTCTCCTTAAAGTGCCAGCATTCGATTCTAGCAGTATGGCTTTGAAAACTTATGGAGTGGGGACAAGAGTGTGCTGGAGAACATGTCAAACATATACCTTTGAATAGATCATTGTATTTTTAATGGTGGCTCTGACCAGAGAAATAGCAATTCACTAGGCACAGGTGTGTGGCAACACCATCCTAAATGATGTGGGAGAAGCCAATCTCAAGTCAAAGTTCCCACTCGGTGTAGCAGAGCCAAGACGTCCGGAAAAACTTTAAAGTTCCATTCACTTTCTTCTGCACTTAATTGGTGGACCAAACCAACAGCAAAGCCTTCAGTGGTTTCTGCCTTTGAGTGTGTGTTGACACCATCTAAAATGGTGGCAGGCAGATACACCGTATATGATGACTAGTCTGCCACCGTTTTTGGTGGGCTCAATACTGAAACAGAGGGACCATTCAGAACATTGTAAGCCAAATTTGACTATGGACTGAAATAATGCGACAATGGTGCTCATTGCTGCTTGGCGAGGCTACTTATTTAAATCCTACAGCGACATTTGCTTTTCAGGTGACTGAATTTAGAGCAGGATCCTACATAAACTTTCCAGATATTCACATTGCAAAACCTCAATTGTGCTGTCTGCTTTAGAAACACACATCCATTTTGACTCTCCCTGATTTAAGAAAAAAAAAAAAAATAAGTCAGGTACGAGCTTCTCAGCTATTCAAATTTGAAGAATATAAACCGAATCCTTGTATTGTTTTTCTTTTGCCGGCTCGGCATGTGCAACAGAAATTCCTGTGCATACTGGAGTGGTCACATATATGTTGTGTTTTTAATATGCCTTCACCCGTGTGTGGTGATAACCCCGTCTCAGCATGTTGACTTCCGTGGACCCTGGCTGAACACTACTTGAAGCCAGAGACCCGGCCTTAGCAGTTTCTACGTTTTGAATATAAGAACTATACACAAAAAATACAGAAACAAGTATATATAAAAATACACATTATGAAATATTTTCTTTAACTCATAAACAAAACAAAAAAATACAAATTGTAATTTTAATGGGAAGGTTAGAGTTTTTCAAAATTTGGTTTTATTTCTTAAAGAAACGGCAATGTTTTAGACTTGATCACTTTGTCTTTTTGCGACTAGTGCATTCTTGCTTTTTGAGGCCTCCAGTTGTCTATACCAGATATTTCTTACTGGATTTGTGCTTCTCCAGCGAATCAAGCAAAATATAACAACTTAACTTTTAGCCTTCAAATCTTTCACATTTCCTGAGCTATTTAATATTTTCAACTATGCTTTTTATGTATATGTGATGTATTGCTCTGCTAATATTATTTTCTAAACAGTTGCAGGCCCAAGGTTAAGAACTGGTCTAACCTACACTCTCCTAAGTACTCTCTACATCTTCCTAACATAAAGTGCCCATCTACTGCTTTGCAGACAATATCTCACAGACTCCCTAAAGTAAAATGACAAGACACACACCCCTGCTAGAAAACACTTAGTATAGAATATATTTGTCAATAAATAAGAATTGTCGAGCATAACCAACATAAAACAAGTCCCAGAAAATGCAATAATGTGTTGGATGTCTGCTAAAACTAAAATACTTTCACATGATGATGGATCACTGGACATGAAAAAGAACCTCCAAGTCAGGAGGTACAGCAAGTCATTAGCACTGGTTGAATGGTACTCTATCAATATCATCCATAGCGACGTACAAAAATATGGCATCCACTACATCGCCTACCACTTCATCTTATATATTGACTATTCTCACCTCTACTTCCACTTACCATAGAATTACCTTGTAATGTAATGGGTAGACTGAAGGAGTGTTCGCAATTTTGTTTTGTCATGCAACAAATTGTATGCAATATATATATATATATATATATATATATACCATGAACACATTTGCAGAACATGGGGTCCCTGAGGATTGGTCCGCATACAATGAGATCCTCAATAACCACGTTTTAATTTGCTTTTTGGTGAGTTTTAAAGAGGGAACTATTCAGAGCTCGAACGGAAGGATGGTTGTTGTATGTAATGGCTGTGTGCCAGGGGCATCTTATTTATTCCTCCTTTGGTGGCCAATTTTGCTCTGGGAATTACTAAATGCACTTGGTTCACACATCTGACGTCCCTTGGCGAAGTGTAAATTTGAATTTTATCTTTCAGGTTAGAGGGGTGCTAGGTCATGAATGTATTTATGTGCCATACACGCTGTTTTGAAGCCTGTTATATTTGTGATTGTAAGCCCATGTAATGCCTTCCTGACTTCCATAGCATGGTTGCTTTTCATAGCTACCATGGTTGCTTTAATTGCAGTGTTATGGGGTCTTTGAAAGGTATTACAATAATCAAGGCACAAAGGGCCGCTCCCACTTCTGTTGCTCTGTCTGTCGTTGGTCTCAAGTAGAGAGAAAGGGCTCCTCAGTTTATACTCTCGGAAGAAACTGCTGTTTGGTTATTTCTTCAAGTTTCTGGTGTATGATTGTCCCCATGCTTTTAATGCTTTCAGGCAGGGTATTGGTTTCTCAGAATACTTTTTGAGTACCTAGCCATATCAGTCAGGGTCTGTTCTGCAGGCTGAACATAAATTTGATTTGACAGCATATAATTGTGGTAAGCACTCAGTTGTCCATTCTTTAACCACTGCGTAGTCTTCCAACAGCGGGTCAACCATTTTAGAGCTTTGTTTTCCACACACTAATATTTGCTTGTCATGAGAAGTGGAAGTGCAGTGCATCTGTGCATCTGACAGGGTGGTGAATAATAGGGCTGTGTACAGATCATCAGTGCTTCATTTGAGCTGGTGGTTTTGAGGGCCGGCACTTATTTTTCTACCTCAGACAATTACTGCGAGCAAAAGATCTTGAGGGGAAAGGCGGAGGAAGAGAAACACGAAAAAGCGCCACAAACATGGGCGTAGGAAGTGTGAGGGACGCGGGGGATGTATCCCCCCCCAGATTTTGGAGGGTGGGGGACACGGGGGACAAAGGTGGGGGGGACAAGGGGACAAAATAATTTCCCCTTTTAGATCTATTATTCAGAGGGCCATTAGCACACAAAAGCACTACTTATAACTGCCCTGTACCGACCATCCTCCAATCTGATGGTAACAGAATGAAGGTGAGTCAGGAGGCCCCCTGCGCCCTCTGCTCTTTTGTTTTTCATGTTCACAGCTGTGGACATTAAGGGTGCTCATAAGAACAAAGGGCACGAGGAGGAGAAAATAGTTTTGGATGATTACTGTCTGCATCACCTGCCGCCTTGAAGAGGAGCACTGCAGGACGCCTTTAAGAGGAGCTGCAGGACAACGAGGAAGATCTAAAGAGGAAACAGAGTCCCACTCACCCTGATGCCTGCAGGCTAGAAAGGAGACTCTGTGAAACACAATATTTGTATTTGCCTAAAATCACACCAGTTGGTGAAACAGTGAAGTCGAGATTGGGCCCAGATTTTACCTTTTCACACAACAATTTAGCTATTAGAAGGGTATATTTTTCTAACATTTATGTTAAATGTTTTGTTATCTAGGTAATGAAGCGCTTGATTATAGCGTGGCTAACAGGGAGAAGCCATATTTCATTTTGGGCCGTTATGTCTAGCATTATTATTTATGTTGTTATTATCGTTACATACTTCAGCATATTGAAGTATATTATCTTTTCTCTATCTTTTCTTCACTGTACTCTGAAACAATATACCCTATGCCACTGCACCCTACTCCACTTTTCTCCACTCTGTGCTACTCTACACCACTGCACTCTATGCTGTACCACTGTACTCTACACCACTCTACTCTGCAGCACTCTGCACTACGCCTCTACAATCTATGCTATTCTACTCTAACCATTGTACAATACACCCCTGCACTCTTCACCACTTTACTCAAAACCAATGCACTCTATGCCACAACACTCTATGCCAATCTACTCTGCACTGCAGCACTCTATTCCACTGCTTTCAATGCCACTGTACTCTGCGCCACAACACTCCAGGCGACTGCACTCTATGCCACTCTACAATACACCACTGTACTCTGCGAACCTCTAATCTGCAACATTGCACTCTGCCACTGAACTCGACGGCACTCTACTCTGTACCACTGCATTCAGTGCCACTGTACTCTGTCCCACTGCACTCTTTTCTGCACCACTGCACTCTAATCTTCTCTACTCTACACCACTCCACTGTAGGCACGTCACTCTACTTTGAAATCATCTCCTCTATACCACTGCAATCTACGCAACTCCACTCTATGCAATGCCAGTCTAATCTACCCTGCACCACTCCAATGTACCCTGCGCCACTCCAATCTGCTCTGCACTGCTCTATGCTACTGCACTCTACATCACTATGCTCCACTCTGCAACAATTTACTCTTCACCACTATACTGTACTCTGCAGCATTCTACTCTGCCACGGCACTCTATGCAACTCTAGTCTACTCTGCACCACTGTACTCTAAGCCACTCTTCTCTACTCTGTATCACTCTACATCACTGCACTCTACACCAATGCATTCTATGCCACTCTACTGTACACCAATGCATTCTATGACACTACACTCTACACCACTGCCCTTTATGACACTCTACTCTGCAACACTGCACTCTGCCACTGAACTATACTCCTCTCTACTCTGCACCACGGCACTCTACTCTGCACCGCTCAACTATATGCCACTCTACTGCACTCTACACCAATGTACTACATGCCACTACACTATGCCGCTGTACTCTGCATCACTGCACTCCACCACTGCACTCTACACCAGTCTACTCTACCTTGCACCACTCCACTCTACCATGCACTGCATAACTCTATGACACAGCACTCTAAACTACTGCAATCTATGCAGTGCCACTCCACTCTGCTCCCCTCTACTCTTCACCACTCTACGCTACTGCACTGTATGCTAAACCAGTGCTGTCTTCGTCAATGCACTCTACACCACTTTACTCAAAACCAACGCACTCTATACCACCACACTCTACACCAATCTACTTTGCACCATTGTACTCTATGGCACTTCACTCTAGACCACCCAACTCCACTCTATGACACTTCACTCTGACATTACACTCAATGATACTAGATTCTGACACTCTATTCCATTAAACTCTAACACTTTCTCCACTCTGTAACTCCCTACACAACTCCCTGTACGCCACTCCTTTCCACTTTACCCCACTCTGTTACTCCACACCACTCTATGCCACTTCAATCTACGATACTCTACTCAACGCCACTGCACAGCCCTCTATGCCACTCCACTATACAACAATGTACTATGCTCAACAACACTCTACCCAACTTTCTCTATGCTAGTTCATGTTACTTTACTTCACTCTACTCCAGTTCACTCTTATTTATGCCTTTCCACTCTGCGACACTCTGCCACTCCACTCTTACACTGTGACACTACTCCACTCTACTACTACTTTATGGCATTAGCGCTTGATTAGAGATTCAGATCTCCATTGATTGCCTTGTCACTCATATGATAAGTGAGTCAGATTTATCTTCGCCATTTTGGTCACAAGCTCTATGTAACCCTTTTAACTCAAGCTTAACGAAGGCTTAGGATGATCCTGATACTTACCTAGGGGATCGAAATATCCTCGGCCAAAATACCTTGACTTGAATTTGTGATATTGTACATAAGTTGGCATAAGCATAGGTACTATGAGCTAATGACTTCTTGATTCACTATTTGAGTCATTCATGTAAAAGTGGGTGTATAAAAGCATGTATATCATTATTGTGGATGCTAACCTTGTAGGAAAGTAGCCTCTTTCTAGCTTGGTTACCCCCACATTTGGCCTGTTTGCCAGTGTGTTTGAGTGTGTTTACTGGTATCCTGCTAATCAGGACCCCAGTAGTTATGCTCTCTCCCTTAAATTATGGGTGTTGCATACTGGTAACCCAGTATTTCACCCAAGATTGGCATACTGGTGCCCCCTTATAAGTCCCCAGTATATGGTACTTAGGGCCAGATGTAGCAAAGGGTTTTTCCCATTCAGTGTCAATGGGAAAATGTGTTCGTACATATGGCCCTTAGGTACCCAGGGCATTGGGGTTCCAGGAGATCCCTACGGGCTGCAGAATTTTTTTTTGCCACCCATAGGGAGCCCATGTAAAGGCTTCTACAGAACTGCCATTGCAGCCTGCGTGAAAAGGTGCATGCACCCTTTCACTGCCAGTTACACTGCACCCAGGTCACTTATAGGTCACCCCTATAGCAGGCGCTCCAGCCCTGAGGGCAGGGTGCAGAGTACCTGTGTGTAAGGGCACTCCGGCACTAGCAGAGGTGCCCCAACGACCTCCAGGACCATTTTCCCAGACTTCAGGAGTGTGGGGATGCCATTTTACACGTGTACTGGAAATAGGTCACTACCTATTCCCAGCTACATAATGGTAACTCCGAACATAGGTATGTTTGGTATCAAACATGTTGGAATCATACCCCAAGGCTTTTGCAAACATTGGTTGTATGATTCCATGCGCTCTGGGGGCTCCTTAGAGGACCCCCAGTATTGCCATTCCAGCCTTCTGAGGTTTTCCAGGCAGCCCCAGCTGCTATCACCTCTCAGACAGGTTTCTGCCCTCCTGTTGGTTGAGAAGCTCAAGCCCAGGAAGGCAGAACAAAGGATTTCCTTTGGTAGAGGGGTGTTACACTCTCTCCCTTTGGAAATAGGTTTGGAATGGGTAGCTTTCTTCCCCAGGCCACTGGAAATGCTTTGAAGGGCACATTTGGTGTCCTCCTTACATAATTCAGTCTACACCGGTTCAGGTACCCCCAGTCCCTGCTCTGGCACAAAACTGGACCACCACCCCAGGTGTGCTGCTCAGAGCTCCTCCAGAGGGTTACTGGGTTTTGCCATCTTGGATTCCAAGTTGGCAGAGAACTCTGGGAGCATCTGAGTGGCCAGTGCCAGTAGGTGGTGTCAGAGCCGTCCCCTGGTAGGTGCTTACCTGTTTAGCTGACCAATTCCCCTTTCAGGGCTTTTTAGGGTCTCTCCTTTGGGAGGTTCTTCAGATTCAGATTGCAAGACTCCAGCAGGAACCCTCTGCATCCTTTACTTCACTTTCTCATCGAAGAAACTGCATCTGGACCCTCCAGGAACTCCACAAACTGCAACAACGAAGCAAAGACGATTTCTGAAACATTGTACCTCCAGGTCTTGCCAGCAAATGCAACTGTTTCCCGGTCGTGCATCCTCAGAGGGCAGCCTGTCTTCAGTCTGCACCAGAAGAATGAAAGAATCTCCCTTGGAGAGAAGGAGTCACTCCCCTGCTTCAGCAGGCACTTCTCTGCAACGATGAACATCTGCATGGGTCCCCTCTCCTGACAAGTTGCATGGATCCTGCATCACGGGTGGTGGACTGAAGTGGTCCTGATGGTCCTGATGTCCTACTGTCCAACTTTAGTGGAGGTAAGAGCTTGCCTTCCCACGCAAGACAGTACTCCTGTGCACCACGTGTTTTTCAGTTGCCAAGGCTTGCTGGCATCCTTCTATGAAATTCTTTGTGCACAATGTAGCTTTGGCCCCCAGCACTCCTTGCTGAGATGCACAGCTTCCTGAGTGGTTCTCTGGCAGCGTGGGGTCCTTTGTTTTTGTGCTGCGTGGGCCTCCTTTTGCAACTCCTCTGTCCCCTTGCTGGAGACTCCTGTGTGCGCTTGCTGGTATTCCGCGGGCTCTCTGAGTTGCTGAGAGCCCCCTCTGACTCCTCCTCCTGGGTCGCCATTTTCCGCTAACCATGAGCTTTGCCTGTGCCAAGGCTTGTTGGCGGAATCCAGCGATGCAAACCAGACTGCAATCATCCATCCGGTGTGGGATATCATCTGCACCAACCACGAAACCCCCATCCATCTTCTTGGGTGCAGTACTGACTGTTGTTCTTCACCAGTGGTTCTTCTTTTGCACCTTGATTCGGGTTAGCAGGGGCTCCTGGACTCTTCTGTGCTTCTTGGACTTAGTCCCATTCTTCCACAGGTCTTTAGGTCCAGGAATCCACCCTTTGTGTCTTGAAGTATCTTCTGGTTCTTGCATTATCTTCTTTCTCGTGTTCTTGTGTGTTCTAGGAAAGTTACTGTGATTTACCTCTGCTTTCCTGGACTCTTAGGTGGGTTCTATTACTTACCTTTGGTGTTTTCTAATACTCCCAGCGCCCCTCTACACACCACACTTGTCTAGGTGGGAAACCGACATTTGCATTCCACTTTCTTAGTATATGGTTTGTGTTTCCCCTAGGCCCATTTCTAACCATTGTGATTTTCACTATTTCACTAGTTTTCTAACTGTTTTTATTGCTATTGCTGCATACTAGTGTATATAATTGGTGTATTACTTACCTCCTAAGGGAGTATAGTCTCTATGGTATTTTTGGCATTTGTGTCACTAAAATAAAGTACCTTTATTTTTGTAACACTTAGTATTTTCTTTCATGTGTGTGAGTACTGTGTGACTACAGTGGTATTGCATGAGCTTTGCATGTCTCCTACATAAGCCTTGGCTACAGCTACCCCTAGAGAGCGTGGCGTCTTCACACTGCCTACATGTCACTAATAAGGGATAAATGGACATGGTATAAGGTGTAAGTACCATAGGTACCCACTATAAACCAGGCCAGCCTCCTCAAAACCACTGTACTATATAGGTTACTTTTTACATTTTTCTTGTAATTGGTGACATTGGGTCATCCAGATAACTTGTGTAATGCCCGAATACCAGTCTTTCTCGATTTCCCCTGTTGATGTTTTCCACTACATTTGATCTTTTATATTTTGATTGAATAAATGCATAAAACATTCCATTTGCATACTACTTTAATATCATTGTTTATGGGAGTGGTGTTGCATTTTATTCAAGGGACCCCTGTTCCTTTGAAGTTAGTTTACTGCTCCATTCTAGGACACTCTTCTTACTCCAGGATACCACGCCACACTAGTCCGTGACACATCATTCGCCTTTATGCCATTAACTTTCAGCCATGCAGAATAGTAGTCTCACTAGTGTACAGCATGGCTAAAACACATTGGCAAAGGCAATATAACTTGCACAGGCGAGACCTATTGGCTATGCCAATGCTTGTTTATAAGGTATGAACTTTAAGGTGACTTCCAATATCCTTATGTACACAGGGGGTATTTTACCCCATATAATACATGTTCACACCACCAACTTTCCCACAAACCACTTATCACCCTAGTGCATAGCTTCTGTCATTCCAAGCTATTAAAGTACAGCAGAAGAAAGAAAAGCAACATTCCATTTTTTTTGCTTTAAACAGCTGCATTAATTATGCTCTGTGACCTGATCTGCCTTTTACCTTGGCTGCTAGCTCTGGCAGACGGCATTGTAATGTCAGAATTCGACTGTAATAACCCTCTCATAGTCATTTTCTGATGTCTTTTCTTTATAATCAGTGAATGTCTTTTCTTTACACGCAGTGACTTGGTGCATCACAAACAGCCGTTTCTAAAGAAATTAGTGACTGCAGTTTATACAGAGATTAGAGAATCCATGTTTATATAGCCTGTGACTCCAAGAGCTTCTTCAGTTGAAATGCTCCTAGTTATGATTGATGTGGAGCTGAGCTTCCCAAGATCACACAAAGGAGTAGAAGTGTTATTAGAACTATGGTTTTGAAGCACAGTTTACAACTGTTGTACCTAATCGCTTTTGATCTCTCCAGTGCGGTTCCAATTGGCATGAGGTGAAGGACATGATGGGTGTGGGGGGAAAAGGGTATGTTCTTCCTTTTTACCCTCCTACCATTATTTGCTTGGTGCATGAAGATGCAAGGTTAATTAACATGTTAATTTCACATTTTAGCTAATTACTTTGTGAATGTAAATAACAATAAATATACTTTCAGACTGTGAAAACATGCCTTCCTTTCTCCCTATTTCACTTCCAATATACATATGTATATATATACACATATATATACATATGTATAATTGTGTATATTTATCGGCAGAGCCTGCAGTTCGTAAACAAGAGTGATTTGTATAGGGTTGACTGAAAGTCCCCAAGGCTGTCCCTGTCCCCCCCAGAAATTTATTGTCTCCTACACCCCTGGCCACAAAGGGAGAAAGAAAGCTACAAGAGTGAGCTGAAGGTCAGGGAAAGGCTGTAAAAGGATTAAAGAGGCCGAACTCTTCAGGATTACGCTGCCTCAGTATTCTGTGGTCTCAATTTTAACTGCAGCTGCCGCATACATTCAGAGGAGAGCTTTGGGCACCGGCACATTTTTATTTACAAATTAAACACTGCAGGTTATAGGATACAAGGTTTAGTGACAAGCCTTGAGTCTAACCCAGGTGACTTGAATGGGCCATAATGGACATCCATGCTTGCTCTTTCAGAAAATTACAAAATTATTGAAAGTAGTAACATTCTTAATAGTTTCTGTCTTCTAAGAACGATTTGATATCCATTTTTTCAAAAGCTGCAAATAAGCCAAGAATGACCAGCTTGCTTCCACAGTGACTCAGAGATAACATTAAACATCACCATTTAATTTGTGTCTTAACTGTGTTTTGAAGTGAAGTACTGCTTCACCAGGAGAAATTTGTTATTATAAAGTATATTGGTTTATTCAAATCTGTTTACTAACGGCGCTTCTCATACTTTAGGTATTAAATCGTGAAATTGCAAGTTAGACTGAAAGTAATATATTTTCCTGGCCTGTTGAAAGTCCTGTGTTAGCAGCTGTGGCATGCATTGTCACACTGATTTGGGTTGTCTTTGTCCAGTATTGTTTGGGCTTCAATCATTGTAAGCAAAAACAAGGTGGTGATGAATTAGAATTTAAATCAGCCACTGGCGATTGCTCAGGGTCACATTCAAGATCATTGTTTTAGTCCACTGTCATTCTAGAGAGAAACCTGGTTTATGCAGATCAGTCTTGGTCCTACTACAACAGGAACAGTCCAGTCCGAACTGCCAGGCTAGGTCCTCTCCTGATGGGAACACAGACAACCACAGACATGTTTCAACCTGCTTAGGTCTCTTCAGTGAGATATAGTTTTAGTCCTATGGCACTGGTCCCATGTTTGGGCACACCTACCTCACTTAGGCAGCCTACTGAAAAACAAGCATTTGCAATGCAACGAGTCTCGCATTATGTCGAGGTAGAGCTATTAGCGTTGTAAACTCCTAACCGGACTTTTCTTGCCACATTAAATGAAAAAACAAAAAACCAGCGTGATCGTGCTGTCAAGCTGCGAAATAAAGAGAAAAAGTAGTCCAGAAACCGTAAGGAAAACATGGAGCCGCGTATGTTTCCAGTAGTTTACTGGTGCGCTCGAGGAGGGCTAATCACCAGAAAAGGCATGACGTATGCATGCCTTTCACGAATGAAACCAAGCAGATTTTAAAAGGCAAGCCCACAAACCAATTAAAATGACTGATGTAACATGGGTGTGGTTAAAATCCCCATAAGGAGAGATTAGAAGAGGGAGGGACCGCTTTCCACTCGCCCCCCAAAAAGATCATGGTGATGGAAGGAATACATCAATTAATCTCAGCCACTGGCAGTTGTTTGGACCTGCATTCTAGACCATCGTTTATACTCATTGTGCCATTCTAAGGCTGCATGTGCTCTGGTTCAGAGAGGATCTGGATTGGCAATTTGGGGTGGACTGTTCCTCTTGAAGTAGGGCCAAGGCTGATTTGCACTTGACTGTCTCTAATCTGAGATGGCATGGTGGACAAAAAGAGAATGGATTGGAATGGGGACCTGAATTATTAGAATGCTTGATTAATCTCCTCTATTGCTATCTTCACTTTTTTAAACGTTTTCTTGCATCACGGTAAGAACACTTCCTGTAGTATGAACCACAACAATTGTAATCCTTACCGTTCTGTAACCTCTTTGCACAGATCACTAAATAGAGACTCTGTTAAATGGCAGCTGACAGCTATACCTACCCTCTGGGCTGTTGCTTACGAGCAAATGTAATTGTGATTTCAGAAAAGCTCTTTCTGTGTAACCGCAAAGACTTCAAGACATACGGGGGAAAAGCCTGAAACTCAGTTCCTGGTACTGGCAGGAGCCCACGGGCAGCTCAACGGCAAGATAACGTACATTGCAAGATAAAGGTTGAAGTGAGGTTTATGCTTAATAACTTAAAAATGCATAAAACAAATTATTGTACATGTTTACAGGCATTCGACAAACATGCAGACTCCTTGGGAAAAGGTGCTATGGACAACAGTGGCTCTGTACAAGAGCTTTGTTTTATGTAAGCAAAACCGTGGTCATCTTAAATCTGGGAACTCTCCTATAAATGTAAAATACTAAAGGTCACTGCAGCTAACACCACTGTATCCATTCACAAGCTAGAAAAGTAGAATCGCCATTATGCCTAACTCACCATTTCCATACTCACAAGAAATCCTTATTCAACAGTTAATCCTTCTGGCAGACCATATACTCCTTACCCTTCTAGGTTGAAACTTTTCCTATCGGACTGTCTTTGTTTTAGAGTCTTCGTCATTACCAACCTATTGAGACAGTCAAACACCACACCACTCTACAATCCAAAGGAAAAAGCTTTGGACTACTTCCCGGTCAAGTGCAGATTCCTAGAAGTCCTTTTGTTAGACATATTTGGCGGCATCGTAGTACATGATTCTGGTCTACTTTTCCTTATAGATCCATGGTTTACAGACAACTCCAACATCGTGACTTGTAGCTCCACTGCAGAGACAATAACTTGTGGAGAAATCTCCGCCCATGCCAAATGTAGCGCATCTTCGACTACTATTCAGGCAGAGAATCATCATCGTTGGAATTTCCACCAGCAACCCCCTAAATCAGTCCTAAGATTTTGAAAAGAATAGATGTTCATTATTTCTATTAAATGCCAGGCAGTTTGTGGGAACAACATAACGAAATGAAGCATCTTCTACGACAAATGCATGCCTGAACAATTTTATAGCTGTTACCCAGCAAGCCACTACAATTCAGGTAACCTGGAGCTCTCTAGTCTGCGTAATTCCGAAGGGATACATTTTTGAGTTATGTTCTATCTTTGGGTGTCCGCTCCCTCAACATACATTTGTTTAGAGTTCCCAGTCAACGACTCAAATTGTGTCAGACAGTACCTTACCATGTGATTAGTGCGAAGGCTGTGCAATGGGTTGTCTATATTTCCGGTGGATTGCGCCGTTTTTTCTAAGTTTTGATCACTCGCAACTTGGATTGCACGTGGAAAATAAAATAGTTTTAAAATCTACTATTGCCATTACTAAAGGGTCAACCCATGAGCTAAGGAACGCAAGTCCTGTTCCAGAGACGAGAGCTGAGGAGGGGCTTGGAGATGTGGTAGGCTGATGAAGGTTTAGTGACAAACACGATATTATGGAGACAGGGGAAAAAGGTGTGGCAAATAACATGGAAATTACAGATAAAATTATCATAAATCAGAGATAGTGCCAAAAAATGTAGGTGAGTGACAGAAAGCGTTAGAGAGACAAACAAAGTGACAAAAAATATAAAAGCAGGAGAGTGTGTCAGCAAGAGAGAATGTCATGGAAGTAACGGCGGGAAAACAGTGTATGAGAATTAGTCAAAGGGAAAGAAGAGTGTCTGGGAAGAAACTAGAATGTACAATAATTTTCTTTTGCCTACTTCTGCAAAATTATGCGATTGCACTAAATGTAAATCCGCACAGTATATTTTACCGCACATTATAGTTTACCAAGAAAGACATCCTAGTGTCTATTTTCAACACAACGACACATCACCGACACCCGTTAAAAAATAGTACAGAAGCACTGTGAACAACAGCCACTCGTTTCTGTTGTTCCCGTCGGTTTGCAGTAAAATATTTTCAGTGAACGAAGCATTTGTGGTACATTTTTATCATAAATGGTGCATAATTTTGCTAAGTGGCGCAAATTTGTGTAACAAGCGTACCACTAACACAAAATGCGCAAAATTACACCAATCTGATTTGAATTTCACCAAGGCTTATGAAGAGTGGAGAGTAATGCATTGATGGTGACAGAAAAAATAAGGTGACCGCAAGATAGTGAAATAATGAAATGGAGTGGAAAGGATATAATACAATAAAGAATATGAAGTGCCTCGGTGGGAAGCAGTGACTAGCCGGACTGCACAGACACCCGTCCATCTATAAAGTACTTTTGGGCTACATTTACTTATGGGTTTGAGAAAATGCCCCCAAATATATGTTTTTTTTTAATGACCTCTTCATCTGACCATGACAGGCTAGCAGAGCATCACAAAAACACGTGCAACTCCTCCCCTGAGTTTACATGTCAGGTGGACCGCATAAGATCAGTTACAAAGTTTTACAAAATGTCAGAATGGCACAGCTGGCGGCAAAAATAATATTTGCCCCTCAGTTACTTTGAAGAAGTATCAGATGAATAATAATTTCTTCTGTGAACATTTTAGTAAGCTTTAGTTATTTCTTTAAAGGTTTTATGGTGCCAAGGCTATGGTACCTCAGACCACACGGTCAAAGATGGTTCTGGGGACAACTGAAATTATTCAATATCACCATCCCCATGAGTTGGGATAGTATTTCTCTTTCGTGCTGTGTGTCTCTTTCTACTCTTGTACCTCAAAAGGAGAATCATTGGCTCCGGACACCAACAATGGCCTACATCTTGATATCTAATATTCATATAAATGTTTAGCAACACCTTTCGCATGGCCAGGGCTAAGACTTTTGTGGTCATTGTTAGAGTGCCTGAGGACTGTATCTCAGCTCTGGTCCTTCGCAGTCAGATTATTCTTGTGCCAAAGGCTCCCTGTTGCCTCTGTGGCATCACAGATTAGTCATGCCGCTAAAAAGCTGGAAATGAGTGTCCTTACTTCTTGCGAACATCTGCATCTGTGCAGTGGCTGTTGATTGCTGGACCTTAACAATTTCTTCCAGAGGTCAGATGAGAGCGGAGCTGGGGCTGGGATCAGCATGTGCTCACAGCATAAAGGTGTGGAATTTGCTCTTGGCCTTTAAGCTACAGAGTTATTGGCAGAAGAGGAGTATGCCTATCAGGCAAGGTCACTAGAGCTATTCACCTGCACTTGCAAACATGCTCAGTCAGCCTAGCCAGTTATCCACCTTGACATGCCACAACTCTCAAAGCGAATTCATGGTTTTTGGATAGACTTGCTTTACATAGATGCTATCATCTTCCTTTCATGGGGTATACTTCTATTGAATAGAAACAGCGGTAGGTAAGCACTTCAGTTAGGGTCCAGGAGAGCTTCACCAAGCTTGTTCCCAGCTGAGGGAAGGGAGCAACTTCTCATGTGCAGGAAGTCGCTTGTCATGCCAACCCAGCTTATGAAGGTGTTACTAATCAATGTCCGGGCCATTATTATTTCATTGTGGGTACTGAATTAGAGTCGAGCTCCCAAATCAGAGACCCTCTGTCTTTTATTTGGGGCTTCTAGCCACTTGAGACAGGCAACATTTTTTTCAGGCAGTTTCTTAGGCAAACTGAAGAACTCTGGTTGAACAGGAAGAGGTGTATATTCCAGCCCAAATGATATGTTTGCCATCCTTCTCCTTTTAAGGGCATTATACTTCAAGCAAGTTAAAGGGTGAAAGGTCATGGATTGGAACTGTATCAGAAAACCATAATATTGCAGACATGTATTCATTGAGCAGGGATATCAACTATCCATTATATAATTCATAATGCCTAACTGTGATAAAGCTCCTTTTAGAGGATACTTCATGGGGTTTACTCTAAAGGGTACTTTAGACCCTCACTCATGAGCTGCGCCTACATCTCTGCAGCGTTAGGCCTTGTTAATGATCCTAAATTAAGAATAAGAGGGTGGAAAAGCTGTGTTATACAGGAGAGATATGACCTTGTGCTAGTGCTTTCTGGATTCCTGCATTCTAATTCCACCGTGCTCACTTGAAAGAAAAGATGGTGAACCTAGAAGAACCCTCTAGCTCCCCACACTTTTGTTCCATAATAGGATGGGAGTTAAAACCTGATACAAGGCAACCTGTGTCATTGAAGTTGCACAGCTTGGACACTGAAATCAGACAGTATTTCATTATGACCTTTATTTTCCTCCTCTCTTTTAGATGGTTCAAGCTCGAGTCAAAACCAGGGAAGAAGCCAAAGGACCGTGGTGAGATCAAGGCCAGCATCCAGTTTGTAAGGAACAACATGACAGCCAGCATGTTTGACCTGTCCATGAAGGACAAGTCCCGATCACCCTTCTCCAAGCTCAAGGATAAGGTGAAGTTCCGTAAACATGATGGCACCTTCTCAGACACCTCTTCGGCTATATTTCCCAGCCGTAGTGGCTCCACACCTGATGCCAGCCTAGTGGGTCCACTTGACCCTGTTATTGAGCCCCAGTCAAAGACCAAGCCCCGAAAACCTTTCCTTCTGGGCCCCCAGCGGCTATCCGCAGCACACTCCATGTCAGATCTGATGGTCCCACCAGGCTCCAGGCCTGGAGGCGTTGGACAGAGCCTGCCTATCCCTCGGCAGCTAGACTCCATCTCTGGTGAGGACAGCGGTGAGTAAAACCATGTTCATATCATTTCCTAACCCGGTCTGACTGTCACATTGGCTCTTTGTTGCCTTTTTGCTCATGTGTTGAGGCAGTATTTGGAAGTGCATGTACATATTGTGGATGTTCATTATGTGCTTTCCAGCTAGTACAATGCAATAATCCAAAACACCTTTAGGAGATGTCTTAATTATGAAGACCTGTATCTGAAACATCAAGGGACCAGCAGATTGCTACTAACACTGGTGTCTGACCCATGACTAACTTCGATCAGCTCTGCTGAACGCCACAGTCTGGCATATTAAGAACTAACTCATTGAGAGGCAGGCATGTGTGAGCCACATGAAATCTATTTTTATCTACTTAATAAATGTCATCCCTTTCAACCTGTGGCGCTAATTTACATGGAGGGTGTTAAACTCAAAGCCCGGCTAGACCCTAGACCTCTTTGACCTACACAAGACACCTCAGATTTAGAGAAATACGCCACTGTTTGAGCACATCATTGGTAAAGACCATTTTAATCTTTCAGAAAATGTGCTACTCATGCCCTGTTTGTGCCCCGAAGTTGTAATGCCCTATGGCTTCTTGCAGCGTCATCCTCTCCCTAATTTCTTTAGTACCAGTTGAAGTAACTCTTCCAGGGTTTTGAGACCTCTAGAAATAATGCCAATAGGTATTATCTTTTTCTTCCTAATGAATGTTAGTGTCCAGCTGGTCTAGTACCTAGAGTCTCGCTCTTACACTCGCAGACCTTATGGCAACGCAGTACGAGGCAGCCACCTACAGCATCACCTTCGAGGGGCACTGATTTCTGATCAAAATAAATAAAGTTTGGCCAGGGGAAGGCTAAAGGCAGGTGGCAAATTGTAATTGTACTTAACCCACCTAAATTCGTTACATTTGGCCTACATGCTCACTTGTTCGTTCGTTCAACCTTATTCTCACTCTCATTTTTACTCTCCACAGTACCATCCAGGAGTAAAATCCTTGGAAAGGTCAAGGCCCTATGAATTAATGCAGGCTACTGCACACTTCAGAACATCTTGTGCACCATCTCCTATTCATTCATACATTATCCCAGTCTCGTATTTTTTTAGATGAGATGGCAAAAAACGAATACCTGAAAAATAAAATGTGCTGTTGAAAGGAGGTCGACCTTCGTTGCTCCTGATAGCGCTTTCTTGGTTGATCTAATTTTATAATTTCTTCCATGCCAAAACTGATTCACTTTAATTTGTGCGTGCTAGTTGCCCCATTATACTGCACAACATGAATGAATGCCATACTAATGACCTCTTTACTCAGCAGGAAGTCTGAAATCTCCCCACCGAAGGACATTGAGTGCAGACACATCTAAAATCAGTGTGTCAGAAGGCTCCTCCGAGGAGCCCGGCTCTGCCACGTCATCCCACAATGATCCTTTCGCCAATGGCAGCAGTGCCTTGCCCCAGAAGTTCGCCACACTGCCGAGGCAGCGGAATCCTTTCGAAGATGGCGCAGAGGCATGGGACGGTGACGTTGGAGCCGCCAACTGGTTCTCCAGACCTGGTGAGGCCAAAAAGGAGCTGAAGAAGAAGGAGAAAGTGAGCCTTTTCGACCGGGTGACTGACCGTGTGACTGGAAAGAAAGAGGGCAAGCGGTCGGAGCATAAACTCAGCAATGGTGGCTCCGAAGGTTTCAATGACAGCAAATCATCTGGCGTCTCTGGCGACACCCGGTCCAGCAGTGCAGAGTTCGACTCTACAAATCCTTTTGCGACCAACTTCAAGATCACTGGGGCCATGTCTTCCATGTTTGGGTGAGTTTTCGCTGTTTTTGCCGGTCTAAGACGTTGCTTTACGATTGATTGCTGCAGTGAGAGAACGTGAAAAGAGCACATTGTGCAGAGCAGAGACGGGGATCTCTAAGTGTATGACCTGCTACTAGATAAGGATTGAAATTATCCTTGTATATAGTGGTTTAGCAAAGGTGTTTTCGACCCACAGGCAAGGAAATTGGGCATCTCTGGCCCCTGGTTTGGAAATAGACCGCGATAATTGGGGTGCAGTGGGCACTTCACATCCTTGGTCTCCACTGTTACTGCATCTGCTCCACCAATGATGACTACATCCATTCATCCATATTATCTTATCTTCACCTGTTCCCACTTCAGTGACACTTGAGAGTTTCACACACCACTGGCCCATGCACTTCACTGGAGTGTGGCCTGTTCTCATATCATTGCCACCATGAACATTGATGAAGCTGGATTTATTAGCACAACACAGTGGTCCTGGTTCCCTCATCCGATACATTTCATTATGCCCTACTTCTTTATAGACCGTTTGCTCTGTGAACTCAGATCTTCTTCTGGCTGCATGTTTTAATGTTTTGTCCCTCTTCCTCCATCTCACTGGTCTCACACACCTCAGTACATACTCGCCCTTTCCAACCACATTTATTTGGACCCTTAGTGCTTAATGTCTCCAGCTTCTGCATCAGTAGTCTGGTGCACTTGGAGACTGATTCGTCATTCCAACGCTGGCTGGCTTTACTTAAATGGAGTCTCACTCCTTTGAAAGTATACTAGCTCTGTGTATTTTACTGATGCCTTGGTGTCCTTTCTGACCGACATGCTTGAGGTCTCCCTTCTTTGACACGGCTGGCCTTATTCCTTTGAAACTTTTCCCTCACATTGTTGTTCCTGTACATTTGAATGAAGTCGGGTACACCTCTCCCCCCACACCTCTGTCCCAGGCACTTGTATTTTCGCTTCCCCCACACATTACTGCCTCCATGCACTTTAGTCTCAGTCCAAGCCTGCATCGCTGTCTCCGGGCACTCTCAAGGCTTACGACTGGAAGATCATAACACGTATAAGCCAACATAGCCAGTCTGCCTGCCTATGCACCAGCTATTGGGTGTTTTCTTTTCTGTTGGTACCCACATCCTTGTCATCTCTCTGCATCTCCTACAAGGACAGCTATAGAGGATGTCTGAAATGCGGAGGAAGTAAGGGAAAACAGTGGGATCGAGACCCCGAGGATATTAAAGCATGCCATCGTCTGTCAGGTAACGCCCACCCATTGGCCAAGGGACCGCTTGTGCACTTTTCCTAATTTACAGTTTCTGACAGGTGCGAAAGGGAGGAAGCATCTTTAATTTGAATGTGTTGTAGGAAGCTCTTTGGAAGATGCTGGGTATGTTATTAATGAGGTTCACTGACACTGGCGATGGGTAATTAGTCTGACCCGCACTGAGGGCCTTGGTAATTAGCCCGCTAGGCAGCAGCGGCCACAGGATGGGATACACCTTGGGTCCGTCTGCAAACTGCCACTTGGCAGACAGGGTACAGGCCACAGGCTGGAGGGGATGGCCATGTCTTGTGCTTCCTTGGGGGGGTGAGCTGGCTTTAGACTGCCTTACGTGAGGGGATATGCCAGCGAACTCCAGCATGTAGCAGCACACGGATGTGCCTTTGGTTTGACAGAATGTGGCAGTATGTCTACCGAATGCAGAGAGAAGGGTCCACCCTGTATCCTGATCTTCCAGTGGGTCCTGCTGTAACTCAGCATGACCATGAGGACGGTGGGTAGTCTGTCATTAGCTTCACCCTTGATGTTATCAGGTCGACCATCCTAGCACTGGTCCAGCACAGCAATGTGCTAAAGGCTTGTTGTGGAAGAGTGTTACCTACTGGGATGTTTAGTCTTTAAGATTTGACAACGTTTTGGTGTTTTATAAATTGCAGTAACATAGTCCTCGAATGAAAAGCAGAAAGTGACAAAATTTCAGTGCAACTAAAGTTCTAATTCCCTTCTTGTTGGTACCGTTGTTATCCCAGCCACCCACCCAAAATGCTTCTACTGCGTCTAAACAGAAGCAGACAAGGAAGTCTTTGGTGGTGCCTGCAGCAACACGTTTTGAGAACAGGTGCCACCTTCTTTTGCGATAAGTGGCACAGTCCATAATTCCTTTTTGGTGTACATTTGGACATCTTTGCTTCTGAAAATAGTTGAGCTGTTTAATTTTATTCAGAAGTCTACCACTTTATCACCGTTCTCGTACTTCAGCCCAGGTGTATCATAATTGTTTTGTCGTGTATTTTATGCAGTGTGTTTATTTGCTGCACTTCCCGAGAAGCCTACAATTCACTTCGATTTTCCAAAAATGAATGAATCCACGATCTGGAGTACTATTGGATAAGTCTTTCAAACATCCAAAAGCCTCCAAGTTCATACACTGCTTTGACCATTTTTTTAAGGGAAAAAGGTTATTTAAAGTAGGAAGCATTGCTTCATGCAAACAAAAAGCAAGTCGTTCAGATACTTTTTGATTAGCAGTAACTGCAATGCTGAATGAAGCTTGCATTCTCCACTTATATATATTGGTGCTGCATCTGTGCTGGTGGCTTTGAGTTGAGATGGAAGACCAAAATTATACTCAGCTGGTTGTTTTGTGCTGGTTGGAAGTTTTCTGCTCTGGTAGAAGGCATTTGTGACAGTACCACTGATCAGGCCTGCTTAAGAGGCAGTGTCGCCTTCCTGAAAAATGGAAACCATTACCCTATGTTGAAGAGCAGAAGTAGACTTGACCCTACACACAACTTACCAGAATTAAATCCACACACATTTAGAAAGATGATTTTTTTTCTTGAGCTGAATAGTAATGTAAAACAATACTTTAAAAAAGTAATTCCCACTCTTGAAAATACAGAATAAAAGGAGAAAGTTATCCACTCTTATAGACATATAGCTGCCTTCTCTGGGATCTTTCTGTGTAATCTTCTGTGCACTAACAGAACAGAACTCCATCCTTACATTTGCACACCAGCAACTTCACTTCTGTTGATTTCATTTTGAGTTTCACCAATGAAAGTTTTAGCCATTTATGCTTAATCATTTTCTAAAGGGGACAAGCAAGTAGAAAATGTAACTCGTCTTTAACCTGTCCCAACACAAAATCGCATAATGCTTCATTATATTTTTAACACAATTTTAAATCTACAGATCTTGCTTAAAGGGGCATCTGCATCTCAAAGTAATTATCTTTTACTTAGAGATTTTTGAAATTTAAGAAAGCCATACCCATAAAACTACCTAAAATTGAACTATAAAGTAAGCATTTCTTGAGTTAACGGAAACATCTTTTGATAAGGTGGATTGTGGCTCAAACGTACGGAGTGGAGTCGGATCAAACACATTATTGATGCTATCAGAGTTAGGGTTGAGCTTGAGAGAGCATGCGCTAGCTCATGCATCTCGCTTGTGAGGCACTGTTGCTAACAATAAGGGCTTGGAGCTGCCCATTGTTTACCATTTGTTAGTTTGCCTGGCACTCTTCTTTACATCCTCGTAATTCGTAACTGCAGGTCTAGCATCATTTCTGTTCCTCTCTGTGGAGTAGAGACCAAGCACTGATTAATGCAACTTAATCAATGCCCTTCCACTGCTCCCTTCGTGATTGAGGTACTATTTTGTTCTTTTTAACTTTCAGTGGCATCTGTTTGACATGCAAACAGAAGGCGTGTGATCAGCAAAAATGTGCCCAGCAGGACAAACAAAATTGCAAAGATTTATTTTCTTTAGTTAACTTTCTTTTCTTTTGCCTGGTCTTTTCTCACTTTGCACTCATGTTTTCTGTTGTTTTTGCTTGTCGGCGCTGTTCTTAGAATATGAGGATTATCTTGTTCAGAAAAAGTAACGCAACATTGTTTCTTAAAGTGTAATATTTTTTAAATTATGCTTTAGCACAAAATCATGCAGTACACCCCCAATCTACCCCACCATACACCAATTTACGTCACTCAATCCAGTCCACCCCAGACCAATCCACTCCATCCCACTGCAGTCCAAACTACTCTCCCCAATCCAATCCACATCAGTCCTTCACCCTCCAATCCTTACAACCCACTCCACTCCAGTTTGCCCCACTCCAGTCTAAAACAAACTGCTCCACTCCAGTCCAAAACAATCTTCTCCACTCTAATCTTCCACACACCAGTCTGCCCCACTCCACTCCAATCTTCCCCACTCCAGTCTAAAACAATCTGCCCCACTCCAGTTCAGAATGATCTGCACTACTTAAATCTGTCTCACTCCAGTACAAAACAATCTGCCCCACTCTGGTCCAAAACAATTTGCCCCACTCCAGTTCAGAACAATCTGCCCACTTCAGTTCAAAACAATTTGCCCCACTTTAATTCAGAACAATCTGCCCCACTCCAAATGAAAACAATCCGCCTCACTCCAGTCCAAAACAATCTGCCCCAATCTACTCCGCACACTCCAATCCAAAACAGTCTGCCCAACTCCAATTCATCCCACTCCAATCTGCCCCACTCCAGTCTAAAACAATCAGCCTCACTCCAATCCATAACAATATGCCTCACTTTAATCTGCCCCACTCCAATCCATAACAATCTGCCTCACTTTAATCTGCCCCACTCCAATCCAAAAGAACCTGCCCACACCAATCCACCCCACTCCAACCTGCTCCACTTTAATCCAGAACAATCAGCCCCACTCAAATCCATCCTGCTCCAGTCTTCTCCACTCTAATCCAAAACAATCTGCACAACTCTAATCCAAACCAATCTGCCCCACTCCAATCCTAAACAACCTGCCCACTCCAATCCTCCCCACCCCAGTCTGATCCAAAATTTAGTTCACCCACTTCCAGTCCAGTCCACCTTACCCGAATCCATCCACTCCATCCCAATCCACCCCACCCCACTCCAATCCACCCCTCCCAATCCAATCTAGCCTACTCCAATCCAGTCCACCTCAACCCGGTCCAATCCACCCCATTCCCTTACCAATCCACCCACTCCAATCCAATTCACCGCAGTGCAATACAATCTGCCTCACCAATGCAAAACAATCCGCCCCACTCCAATCTGCCCCACTCCAATCCAAAACAATCTGCCCCACTCTAATCCAAAACAATCTGCCCCTATCCAGTTCAAAACAATCCACCTGACTACTATCCAAAACAATCTGCCCCACTCCATCACCTCACCCCACTCCATTCCAGCCCACTCCAATCCAGTCCACCTCACCCCAATCCATTCCACCCTACTCCAGACCAATCCACCTCACTGCAGTCCAATCCACCCCATACCAATCCAATCCAGCTCGCTCTAGTCCACCTCACTCCATCCCCTCCAGTCCAATCCACACCATTAAATTCTATTAACCTCACACCAATCCACCCCACCCCAATCCAATCCAGTTCACCCACTCAACCCAATCAACCTCACTCCATTCCACCCCATCCAGTCCACCCCACCCCAATCCAGTCCACCCTACCCCATTTCAATCCACCCCACGCCAGTCTAATCTACCCCCTTCAGTTCAACACATTCAAATCCACCCCTCTTCACTGCAGTCCAATCCACTCTATTCAAGTCCACCCTACTCTAGCCCAGCCCAATCCACCCCATCCTAGATCACATCTCCCCATCCCAGTTCAGTCCACCGTACTCAATCCAATCCATCCAGCTCATCACACTCCAATCCACCCCACTCCAATCCAATATACCCTCTCCAATCCAACCCACTCCAAATCCACCCAGCACCAGTCGAATCCACCCCACTCCAGCCTAATCCACCACACTCCAATCCAGTCCACCCCATCTGGTCCAGTCCGATCTACCCCCTTCCAGTCCAGTCTAATCCCCCTCCCCACTGCACTTTAATTCATCCTTCTCCAAACTACCCAAAACTAATCCAAACAACACACTCCAATCCTGCGCACCCCACTTCAGTCGTATCACTCTAAACCAATTCACCCACCTCAAACCAATCCGACCCACCCCAATCCAATCCACTCCAGTCTAATCCACTCCACGTCACTGCACTCTACAACACTCTCTGCCACTAAATTCTACTCCCCTCTATTCAGCTCTATGACACTCTACTCCCCTACTCCACTCTAAAACACTCTACTGCAACAAATCCAGTCTACGACATTCGACTTCCTCCACGTCACTCTAGGGCAGTCCACACCACTAACTTTTAACCATGTTGAACAGCAGCCACACTGGGATACAAAATGACAAACACACATTGCCAAAGTAATAGCTCTTCTATTGGCGAGATCAATTGGCTTTACAGTGGTTGTTTAAAACAGTTATTGCAGTTTTCGTTTGTTGGAAACACGAGGAATACACAACATGACATAAACAGGTCACAGTTCCAGGCAATGTATGGACAATTGAAAGTATTGACTAAGACTGCGAATAATTGCTGTGATGCGGCTTTGAGGGAACTAGACAACTCTGTGGTAGTGAAGCATGGGATATACGGTAGTGCAAACGAAGAGTAGCAGCATGGGAAAACTAAACAGTCACAAGCCTGGTTGAATTACATAGAAGAAAGGGAAAAAGGGCTGGCCATCGAAAGGGTTACCAATGCAGCACTGACAAGTCCCCACACCACCTCTCCATAGTGCCTGGTAAGAGTCCAGCATGATGCACAGAGAAGGCCTTGAAAGCAGTTACAGACCAATGAAGAGGGGCTGCAAAGCCAACTAGAGTAATGATGAGTGTTTAGCGTGCAAGGTCGGCTCAAGGCTTTCTTGGGAAGGATATGGTGTGCTACTTAGTGCAACTTTATAACGGGAATACTAGCTCATCCCATAGGAATGCAAAGGGGTGCTTGCTTAGACCCCAGGCTTCTTCTCTGCGTAGGTAAAGAGACTTGGCTTCTGCACTGTGGGTAACCGTTGTGTGTCAGTGGGGTATGCTGACCAGTGAGAAAGCCTTCCTTTTCATTAAGATCAAGCGCCTGGCCAGTAATAGGGTTAGGTCTAAAAACTGACTCACAACTTTGCCTGACTTAGGGCACTTATACACCCTAAGATGCAGCTCTCCAGTCTAAGTAGGCCGTGGTGTCTGGTTGTGGATACTAATATGGTACTGATCTCTCTCCAGGAGGCATTCCCAGAACATATGCTTAATGTCTGCTTAGTGAAAGCGAGGCAATGAGGGCAAGCAGAGTTAGCAGTGGCGTAAATTTGCTTTTATCACACTGGATGAAGGATATTGTGCTGGAATGTATTGGAGTCTAGCGTTATGAGAAATCTTGCGGGGATGAGAGAGTATTTTTCCCAGAAAGTAAGATAGAGGTCAACGTCAGCTTCCTATATGTACAAAGCTCTCCTAGGTGAACTGCTGACTGAATGCCAGGAGATTAACCTCCAGCCAGATACAGTGGTGAATAGAGTTGGGGTTGCGGGTGGGAGGGGGCGGTGGCTCAGTGCAATTTATAAACTGGGCCACTGCATTTATGCGGCAAGAAAAGGCAAATTATGCAGCATAATGCAGCACATTTTATGATAGTATTAGTTTATTATTTTCTGATTTTTGAACTTGTTAATACTGTGCCTCATTAGAACCAGTTTACCACCCAAATGCAGCAATAAGTGACAAAGTTGACTAGTCAACCTTTGCGAAAGGTCTTCCATTGTGCGGCAACGCTTGTTGCTGCGTTTAAGAAAAGTATGAACCATTTTAGCTGAAAACAATTTTTTTTGTCAAAATCTGCAGTTTATGTGGCAGATGATGGATTATGTGTCAAATCTGAAATAATGCAAAAATCACAGCAGCTGCACAATCACATCGTTCCAGTGGCCCTGGCTATACCCCATACACAGTGAAGTTAAACAAGGAGTCATCTGCGCATTAGAAATTGACCCATGGGTCGTCCGAATTGTTCAATCAGGATATCAAATAGAATCGATGCCCTATATTTAAGCAAATCACCCATGTAGCTAATCCTGGAATTCTCCTACGTCTAAGTGGTCCCGGCCGTGAGACCTCTCCTAAAACAAATGATGCTTCTCAAGGGGATCCCTGGTGCGCATGGCACAACAGTGTAGGAGATATTCTAGGCCCTGCAATAGCTATCATATGCTGTGTGTAACTGCCTATTAGAGGGCTTAGAGAAGGGAGACTTGAGTATGAAGATTCTACTGATTGTGTTTAATGGCATCTGTTTGCTGAGTTCACTTACCTTGAGCAAATGTCAGCTAGCTACCCACTGGATGGGCCACTGGAGTTGCACTGCAATATAATGGTGTTTAAAGTCTTGTGCACCCAAGTCACTACAATCCATAGGAAGCTTTAGTTTAACAGCGTGGACATATTGCTTCCGTTATTCAAAATCCGGTTCTGCATCATGCCATCCTCCTGGACCTCTCAGCCGCGTTCAACACCGTCTGCCACCACACCCTATGCACACGCCTCAATGACGCAGGGATCCGCGACAGAGCCAAGGACTGGATCACCTCCTTCCTCACTGGCAGAACTCAGAGAGTCGTACCCCAGGGATCGTCTCTCAGCCCGACCCGCATTAATGTCTACATGGCGCCGCTCGCAAACATCAGCCGATCTCACAACCTCAACATTGTCTCATACACCGATGACACCCAGCTGATCCTCTCCCTCACCAAGGACCCCACCACAGCCGAAACCAACCTCCATGAAGGAATGAAGGCAATCGCTGAATGGATGAAGAACAGCTGCCTGAAACTGAATTCGGACAAAACTCGGGTCCTCCTCCTCGGCTCCAGCCCCTCCGCATGGGATGACACCTGGTGGCCTACCACACAGGGAACCGCACAGGAGATCTACAAATGGATCCCCACTGAAACCAGAAAGATGGTGACCCAAGCCCTCGTAAGCAGCAAACTGGACTACGGCAACGCCCTCTACGCAGGAACCACGGCCAAGCTCCAGAAAAGACTGCAACGCATACAGAACGCCTCCACATGCCTCATCCTAGACATCCCCCGCCACAGCCACATCACAGCCCACCTGAGAGACCTGCACTGGCTCCCCATCAACAAGAGAATCACATTCAAACTTCTCACCCATGCTTAAAAGGCACTACACAACACCGGACCATAATACCTCAGCCGACAGCTCTCCTACACCCGACCCGACAGCATCGCTCCGCTGACCTAGCCCTCACCGCCGTCCTACGCATCAACAGAATGGCCACCGGTGGCAGATCGTTCTCCCACCTCGCTGCCAAGACGTGGAACACTCTTCTCACCCTTTTACATCAGACAGGACCTACTGACCTTCAGGAGACAGCTCAAGACCTGGCTGCTCGATCAGTAGCAACCCCCCCCCTCCATCAGCACCTTGAGAACCTCATGGGTGAGTAGTGCACTTTACAAATTATTTGATTGATTGATTGATCCAATGTTCGAAAGAGGTTCCTGGACATGGATATTGGCAGCAGGTTGGCAAAGTGGTAGAGTAAACTCAGCAGCATCACCATCTTGGTGTTGGTGATTCCACCTGCAATGATCGAGGGCTGGGACCTCCAGAATGCACCTATAACCATATAAAGAGAGGGGGTTGGTCAATTGGCTGCTACATGTCCTCCCAATTCATAAATTACTTATCACTTAAAGTGTGGTAGCACAACATAATCAACAGGTTGTTGCCTCAATTAGGTCAACAGACCAAAATCCCACCTCAGGAAATCCAAGGAGTGCTAGATTTTGTTCATAGAGGGAAGTCATTCCTTATGGAAGAGGAGGTCTCACACAGTTAATAGTGTCATGCTTCATCATTGACCACCTCACCCTACCCTGGTAGGACAGTGCCACCAGGGCAGACTCAACCTCTTGGTAAAGCTAAACAAGAGGGAGTTCTTAAAAGCTACTGGACAATGAAGGGGATCCAGATATACTACAAAATACCTTGGGGACTACCGCTATATTGATATTTAACGGTGTTGTCCACAGGTATTATTAAAACAACAGTAAGACGGTACTGCTGCAAATGACTCAACCCGTCTCAAGGAGCCAACATGTTTCTACCCTCACAATGTGCCTGTCCTGGTCTGGGACATTTCTCAGGGCTGCAGATCCCTACCCAGTACAGCGTGCTAACACTGCAACCTATCAATACTTTCATCACAACACGCAAGTCCTACCTGAGTGATAAAAGCTGGTGTAATGACCTGATTAGAATGAAAAAACAAATATGGATAAAATTAACCAATGCTTGTCCCTCCTAACTAGAGAATTCCTTGATCACAACACATGAGAACATGCTAGTGAGAGTCACTTCAATCCAAGTGTAATTTGTGTTCTAGTGCTTAAGACACGCACTCCTGTATTGGGAAGTATATTGTTTACCACTGATACTATATAATCTGCAAGGGGATGAAAGATTAGTGTACGACCTTCATTCATGTGTTCAATCTATCTAGTAGGTAAAAAATGCTAAAGCTAAGTAAAATAGCAATTTCATCTAATAAACTTAAGATGAATGAAATATCCCTTACCTTAAATTATAGGGGATACGTGTAACTGGTCTGGAAAGAGGACAGTGTCCTTTGTAGTCACAGACTATTACAGAGGAAATAATCTAAACAAATGCAAGTTAGATTTGTACTTGTAATAAGGTGTGCTATACCCAGAGGTACATCTTTTTTGTATACAATGATTAACTATCAGACATACTGAACATTACACTGGAAAACTGTTTTATCAAATAATCAAGTAGCCGCATCCAAAGAAGAAAAAGGTGGAACAATTCACATCTTCTGATCAAGTAGAATGCTCTTTTAATGTGTCCACGCACAGAATATGGCGACGGTGGAAGATCACTTAGCGGGACTGATCTCTTGAACTCAAATCCACTGCAAGTACATTCACCTCGCTGTTCAGATCAGCTACCTGGCTGCAAATTTCATCTTGGAAGGAACTCACTGCAGATAAAAACATGTTTACCCTTTGAGACTCACAATCTCTGTACTTTATTCTTTCGTCAGTCCCTTTGGCCCTTGCTATGGCTAAGCCACAGATAACACATTGTAGATTCTCTGCTTTCTGATCAGATGCTGGAGGTGGACGAGGGGTAGCCATCGATCTTCTATGTGGATGGGCATTGGGTTTCATTGTCGTCGTTTTCTCAGAAGATTCTGATTCTTGTTGCGATTGACGGGTTTCTGCAATTTGTTTTACTATTTTTTTTCCAGGCTTTTTTTTTCCATTGTATGCGACTTGTGGCATTTGTTGTTACAATTATAAAATATTTGATCCTCTTCACCCATCAGTTTTAATCTTTTGTGAACTCCATATTGCTGTATTTCTAGAACATCTCAAACTCTCCTACATCCAGCCGCAGTTGATGTTAGCTTTTCTTTTGGATTAGTTTGGCATACAACACATTTTTAATTGTTGAAGGAGTCCTCAGATTTTGTAGTTAGCAACACTTTGTCAGGAGGTAAACATCTTCTCCTACCCCCTGCTTTGCTCATATTTACAAATTTGAATCAACTGAAAACCTGAAACAAAAGCAATATTAAAACAAATAACCAATATTATGGCTAAATACATCATCATAGAGCCGCCATTTTGGAAAATGGCAGAAGGGTTACTCTGAGGAGTTATTTTCTTTCTCTATAAGACTACTTGCCCCCCAAAACCTTTGTTTTGACACCAAGGTGAAATAAATATGTCTCATGCTCCTGAAATATTATCTCATCACTGCAACACATCTGCCATATTTTAAAATGTTGTCCAGAACAAATCGGCTTGGATTAGAAAAGTCTACCAAAGCTAAATTACTTCTCTAATGATCTAAAAACACAAATCAAAAATGAAAATCTCTGGACAACAATTTTATACGGAGGTATATCAGGGGCTGGGGTTACATGTTGTCCCAAGTATCAGATAGTGATGAGATACTTTCATTTGCAACTACCACTGATGAGCATTTGCGGATCTGCTTGGGAATTTAGACCAATATATGCAGATTTACTGCATGGCCTTATCACACATTGGGAGTATATTGTTTCTCCATTGCACCCTGGAACTTTCAGTGTCAAAATTGTATTACCATACTCAGAAGACCAAGGAGAGAACGACAGTGCAGAGGATGACAAAATGGCCGCTCTGGGCTCTGTTTTTTCCATAGGCATTATTCAAGTCCTCACAAGGAAATCCAATAATCCTTTCTCTTTGTCTGGGCCTTTTTCCGGAGACAAGGGAATGGAATGCAGGGTCCCAAAGCACCATTAAACCCTGACTTCATACATATCGACTGCACATGTGCATTTAAATCCTCTTAGACATGCAATGTGCATTGCTTATTTCTCTTCCTCTGAATGGAGTGAATACAATCGGGGTGCAGGAGTGATTGAGCAGGATCAATAATGAATTGTAGAAAGACCCGTGAGAGCTGCTAAGTAATCATAGTGTGAAAACAGGCAGGGTTGGAGATGTAGGGGCCAGGATTCTGAGTGCCTCTGTAAAATGTGTCACCAATTCAAATACTTTTTTGCTTGGATGTTGCAATTTTTTGCGGGTCTTATTTTTTCACACTCAAAGTTTTCTTCAGCCAACTATAAACAGATCAGTGAAAAGGGCCAATAAATCACAGCACATATACATTTTGATGTTTGGGTGTAAAACACAAAAACCTGCATGTAATGGGTGCTAATTAAATTCCAAATTGGTATTTAACAGGTGCGATAAATTTCACATTGATAGAAGGGTACTTGTAATCAAGATCTAAGAGCCTTACCTAGAGGTAGGCAATAAAAGGACAGCAGTCAAAACCAAGCATTTTCAATGCAATAGGTCTCATATTTGCTGGAGTTAGAGCTATTAGCGTGGTAAATGCATAACTGGACTTTTCTTGCCACATAACTTGGTCAACCCTGCCACATAATTTGGTCCTCTCTGCCACATAATTCCAGTGGCCCTGCATATCACTAAAGCACTTCCATTTACTGCAGAGAGTCTTGCCCTGATGACCTTGAACATTTATTAGATATCTTTTAGTACCGTTTTCTTTTAATTTATTTTTAATGTAGGTGATGTGTGAGGCGCTCTTACTGGCATTTTCAGAGAAATGTTGTGTTTGTTTCATGCAGCACCCATAAAAAAGGTTCTTTAAGACCAAAACAGGACCTCACATATGAGAAATGGGAGGGTGTCACTGAGGTTATTTGCAGTGATATTATGAGCTGCTGCTGTGTTACAAGTATTGAAAACACACATCACTATCCCTGAATATTTGATGTAAACACATTAGGAATTTGGACTTATGTGTCTGTGCATTGTCAATGACCTGGCCAAAGAGGGTGAGAAAAAGCTGGAACTGGATCATAAATTTAAATCTGTTAGGAACAGGGGTGCCCAAAATACGTTTGGCACAGGGCCCCCAAAGTCCTTAAGATGCCCCAGGGGAGAACTAGGACAAAAGGATGATAAATGTGGTTGCACAAGTAGTGAAGTGGATTAGGCTGCAGTTGTCAGTAGCTGGGAGAGTTTATCTTATGAAGATGACTCTTCTCCTGAAAAGCATTCGCTAAAGAGTTTTACGACGGACATGGAGCTTTACATGAGGCAAAATTGAGGTATGATGGCTGACATCTCCTCACTGCTGTTAAAAGAAGAAGTTGAAACTGGAGGGCGGCTTTTAATCAACATGACAAGCACTAATCTGTGTGAACACACTTTTTCATCCCACGCTTTCAGTGGCTCGAACATACTATTCTATGGTAAAAATGGCGCACAAGAGGGGCTTAAGGGGCAGCAGGAAGAGAGAGGAATGCAAATTTGTAGGTGTAGTAAGTGGGATAAAGCACAATACTTTGTGAAATTACCAACATTTTTTAAGTCTTCCCAAACAGAGGGAGGGGGAGAGTGTGGATGCGTTTTTGCCTGTGTGTAAAAATGTCTGTTGAAATCCGACAGACATCGCACCATACCCGACTGAAAGCACCTTTCCACGCCACAAAGGATGACAGGGTGTACATTTTAAAGCGACTTCAAGCTCGGCATCTATGTGAATTCTTGGTGCTGGACGATTTATGGCTTAAAACCTTCTCCAAAATCACTGTATTTATTTTGCAGTTTTATATAGCGCAATCTCGAAGAGCAGTAATTGATTATATTACACAAGTGCAGATTAATTTTTTTGAGGGGCACAGGGAGATTAGGTGAATTGCCCAGAATCAAGGGATGGTGAACCGACGCCGATACTCAAACCTTGTTCCCCAGTTACAAAGGGAGCAGCATTGGCGCAACGCCAAATTTGAGACATCGGTTGACTGAGAGCGTTGATTACAGTAGGAACGCTTTGGATAGCATGGACCAAAATAAAACAAAATGAATTTGAAGCATGTAAAATGAAATCAGGAAGAACATGGTTATGTTAGTGCTTTTACACTTATAATATGCTGGCTGAAAAAACCTGCAACATTTACCATTCTAATGTACATGAAGCAGGATGTCCCTAGGTGTCCCTTGGAACCTCTTTTGGTCACATAAGCTACTGCACTGTGCAATCTTGAATTCCACACATCCCCAATGACTTTCAGGCGCCATGCTGAAAAATGAAGAACGGCGCCTATTTTGTGAAAAGTTTTACACTGTGCATTCAGGTTATGAGGGAGGGGAGACAAGCGTAATATGCTTTTTGAAAATAAAGATTGCGCTATATGTTACTCCACGTCCTCATGTAAAGCGCCAAGTCACCACAAAAAAACAGCAGCATGCCTAAAACAAGGAAAAGGAAAAAACAACATTCGGCCAGGCAAAAGAAAAAAATAGCGCGCCACACTAAGCTATATGGCCGATTGTGCATTCATCCAGGTCACAGGGTCAGTCTGCAAGGCGGTAACAAAGCAGCCTCAAGGCGGGACAAACGTGAAGCATTTATCTATGAAATAAAGGGAATTTTGAAAAGCAGGCCAAGGAATGAAGTAAAGTGATGGGCGTGAGATGGGTGTTGTTAAAGCCCACAAGATATGGATTACAACATGTTGAGAGACAGCGCTTGCGCACTGCCTAGGGTCGACCTAAAAATAAACAACCTTCCCATCTTCTCACCTCTTTCATTCCCCACCTCTGTTACATTGTGGGCAGTGTTAGTTTTTTTTTCCTACAGCAGTTGCTGCCAGCTCCGCCGTCTGGGAAAGTTGCACGGGACATCAGAGGAGCCGCCCCTCCAATACTGTTACCCATATTTTTCCCCTCTGGGGCTGCCATGTTGTCAGGAGCTACTTTGGCAATTATATAAACCATATCTGGAAACCGCTTTAAATATAATGGACTGGCCAGCCAAAACCAGACTAATGCCCTACGTAGAAGTTCAAGTGTTAAAGTAAGAAGGCATATGTGCAAGCTATGTGTATATATTTAACAAGCATATGCAAGCCCTTCGTCAAACTATATTTCTAAGTGAATTTGCATTAGCCAAGGTATCCGTTTTGTGGTCAGGGGCTGATATATTTTCTTTTGTTCTTTCTCTGCAGATTTCATTCCAAACCTTCCAGCACTGAGGATTTGGGCACGGCTATGTCGAGTGAGAGACTACGAACCCTACAGCGGCCGCTGCAGGGCCAGAAGGACAAAGTAGGTAGCAGAGTCCATGCAGGGTTTACTCCCACTAGAAAATTCCTTCTTAACCTCTACCTCTATCAGCGTCAATCCTGAGCAGTAAAAACCTGTGCTCATCACAAAAGAGGATAGAATAAAAACTTTCACCATGCCTTGAACCCTCTCAATACGGGCAGAAGGTGGATACGTTTAGACTTTCAGAGGTTCTTAGACATTCTTGGTACGTTGGCGCATAGTGGCGCTTTAACACTGTATCACCTATTGAACGAAACGGTGGTATTGCTATGCAATGGGCTTTGTTTGCAGTGCTAAGACACAGGCTATGCAGAAACAGAAAAGGGTCCAACCACCTATGGCCTTTATTTGTTTTAAGAAAAAAAGAGACCACAGACCATACCCTGCTGCTCTTCAGGATTGAATCAATACTTGTGTTAACTTACAAATACATCATTTGAAAAGAGGAGTCGGTCACATGGTATTCATTCTCACTCCCATCTCAAAACATTCGAATTTATAAGTACAATTATTTTACAAAAAGTAATGTGTATTTACAAGTAAATAAATCTTGTTTACGGCTTTCCCTTTTATATGTAGGGTAATCACCCTGCATGTCCACATTTTATACATAAGAGCTGTGAGTGTTTTTATACTGAATTTCTAAATTCAAGTGGAGTTTTCAAGGTTTTTAGGGCCACCATTTTTTTCAGATTTCCTCTTAATTTGTTCTTTTAGTATTTGCTCACATCTGAACAACTAGTGGTTCAAGGAAATTGATTATGTAACGTATGCTTTTTTTAAACATGATTTCTTTCGATAATCTTAATGTTGTACAAATTTTGGAAGTGGTAATAGTAAAACTGAATACGGAGATACTGTGTGAAAGGTGGACTTGCAATTTCAGCAAACGAGAACCAGCCTTCATATATAACAGCTAAACCACCCATGCACGGGGTCACTTTTATTTCTATAGCAGTTCATCTCATTAACTTGTGATAGAAGAATGCACTGCTGCACATACCATACCTGTTCTATCTATGTGAGTGAAGGAACATTGAACTAGAGATAGGGAGACAGAAAGGAAGTGGGAGAGAACGAAATGGAGAGAGGGTGGGGAGGGGAAAAGGAGAGAGAGATATATAAAAAAACGAGATTATGCCCCCATGCTATTTTATCAGTTGCTTGTCTGGGGGAAACTCAAACAAAGCATGAAGTAACCTCTTCACTATAGAAAGTAGTCTGTATTTGCCATGCTTGTAAAGAATCTGGTTGGCTAAATAATTTTTCAAACACCTACCTGTGACAAATCACATTTAAAATGGTTGCCTCTGATCACACATAGCCCTGACCCTAAGGATTCTGAAAGATGGGCACAATTTAAATGAGTGATTGTATTGAAAGTGAGGATTTCCCATTCACTTCTATGAGAAATCAACTTTATAAAGGGTGATTTATTTTTGGGAAACTCAGTTTAACAGAAATCTAAAATATAAAGAGCCTGGACCATCTTATTTTAAAAACTAGTGGTGATGAATGTTGTGTACCTTTTTTTCTTTTGTTTCTCTTTTACCATGCCTAACTGCAGTGCAGGATCCTCCTCCGTACTGGCTTTGGGGTGGAACCCCAACAACTTTCAGGAGAAACTACACTTGGCCCAAGAGCCATTGGAAGGACTGGTGCTGTCAACGCCACCTCCTGCACATTCCTGGAGAATATTTTGCGTTGCTCTGACCCCCTTGGAGTGTTGTCTTTGAAACATCACATATTTGATAAAACAAGTAGCCTAAACACATGCAGTTTCTGATAATAATGGGCAGATGAGATCTATGGACTGCTCACGCCTCTTTCTGTGCCTATGCAGTCCAGCCAATCTAAGTGGGGCGCCTTCTTATGAGGGTACATTATGATTGATTGGCCAGCCTCAACCATGCACTAGTTGTGAGAGTGTTGATGAAGTGAGAGACAGCAAAGTCTGCAGGCAAGTGCTATGCTTGTCACAATATGCAATAAATGGTTCTTTTGGAATCATGCATAATCTCGTATAACCACTCAATAGATGATCAACACATGTATAACTAAAATACCAAATTTATCATGAGAAACTCAGACATGTGTGGCCCTGTTTTTAATTCATTTGGGGGTCGAAACGTTGCCAAATTTCTAGTTTTGGACCAGCATTTACAAAAATATTGTAGAGCGACAATCCTATTTAAAGACAACTCTTTCCTACCTAACATTGGGCTGCAGACAATAACCTTGTTGCAGGGAGTTTCTGTGTCTTACTAGTAACTTCATCACATTTAATTTCTGGAGCACCTTGTCTACAAAATGTGTTAGATTTTTTAATAAATTTGATTTTTGATTCTTGCACGTATGTATCATGTGAAAACCACAAACATATCTGTGAAGGCCGGGTCTCGTGGCTTGGTGGACTAATGCGTCCACTATAGTGGCCTGTGGTTGACCTCATGGTCACAGGTTCAAATCCTGGCTTGTCCACTCAGCCTTTCATCCAAAATTCTGAGGTCGATAAAATGAGTACCGTTGGGTAACAAAAAACATCTGTTATTCAGTGCCAAGAGGTCTATGGGTGAACGTGTGCTTTACAAATACACCTTATGTTATGTTATGAAGGTATAATGATCAAACCACCGACATAGCTGTGAAAGTAACATTGTTGACTGTACTGCATATATTAGCCAGATTATTAGGAATTCATGGTTGCCCTGTGATTTATCCTAGTGTTTACAGTATGCACCATGCTGATTGGCTGCTGCACTGCACTTTAAACTGTCTCTTTGAGCACAGGAAAGTTCTAGCCCACTGCAGCTTTCCTTAATGGAGATTTTCCCCACCACACAGTCACTGTGAGGTGTTCAAGCCAGTAATGAAAGGAGTTGGGCACATCTGTGGTTGTTGGAGGTACGATTTGTGTGTGCAAGCGTGTGTGTGTATGACTCACTGTGTATGTTGAAGGACGTGTGTCTTAGTTACTGTTGTAATATGAGTGTGTGTATGTGTGTACTCATTGACTACCGCTTTCAGCTAAGTGCCACATGATGGCGCTCCCTTGGGCAAGGATAACAAACAGCAAGGTGATAGACTGAATGCTTGAATTAATCTCAGCCACTGGCGATTAATGGGCCAAACCAAGCCTATGGTTACTTGTTAAGACTGGATTTTTCCAACTCAGGTCGAGCTGAGACTGATTTGTATTTTGTTGGTTTGTGTCTAGAATGGCATAGTGCGAACAAAAACAATGGTTTGGCATAAAGGCTCGAGTAGTTACCCGTGGCTGAGATTCAGTCGAGAATTTCATCCATCATATTTTTGTTTTCCTGTGGTAATGGTGGCCAGGACAAGCATAACAGTGGCTCACCTTGAAATATTATGCGCATCGTTCGTAAAATTATGCAATTTATTTGCTTATTCTGGTCATCAATGGCACTGTAGTATCCTTTGTAGGCACAGAGCTTGCCACCCCTGACACAACGGAGGGGGGGACATTATTAGTTGTCACTGCGGTAGTAATGCCTTGCTCATGGTGGGCACCTCCAGCACAATGATGGCCATACCAGCCAATGGGGAACATGGTACAATTTACACTGACCAAAGATCAGAGCTGAAATTGCTGGCTTCATGAATCAAGAATTGCCATTGTCAGTCCTCAGTGCTGAAAAGTGACCAACAGTCACAAAACAAATATTGAAATACCAAGCATACTTGGTAAAACTGCTGTGTTTCCTAGGAAGGCATATTGTGGGTGTCCCTGGTGTTATGGTGAAGGCATCATGAATTTGAGTCCTTTCAAACTGTGGCCATCCCTAATGTGCAATGTTGATGCATGTCGAACAAAACCTGTGAGGAAACAGTACTTTTTAGATCTTAAGGAAAGTTACAAGCCATGTAAAAATCTGGGATTTGGTGAACCAAAATGTTGTCATTTCAGAAAATGCCATTCGTCACATGTGGGTAATTTGGTTAATTTATGCAGAATGAACGCTGATATTTGAGAGCATAAAGTGTATTCAAAAGACGAAAATCCGTTTTTTAGGAATGTTAATATATTTAGTAGTATATCTTCGGAAGCTGACAAATTGATGCTTGAGGACAAAAATATTGAGTTTCCAGAACGTATTAAAAGACTGATGTATGAGTGATAGTCGATGGTGAGTTAGGGAGATTATATGTTACCAGAGTGTCTGCTCCCCCGGCGGTTATTTCATGAAAAGGCTCGATAAAGCTTTCTTTGATATTACAAGTTATACTGTCTGAGGCCAGCCTGTTAGACTGGTGTACCCTCCATCGGTTCTCTGCAGCTTCAAACTGCTGTCTGATCCCGAGTCTCCTTTACCTATGGAATTATTTAAATGTTTGGATGCGGATATGCTTCCCAATTGTTTTTTTCTGTGAACGGCATGGTGAGCTTTCAGAGGACTTCTGTTCAGGGCCAAAGCCAAACCTTCTATTAGTTAGATATTTCAGGTAGAGTCTTCCCGTGCTGATGCTAGGGTCTTGAGTATATTCTTTGCTGGTTTGTGAGGTATGAACACAGAATTTTCAGTTTTTCAGGAACTTTGTAAATAACTCTGCTTCAAACATATTCACATTTTTCCTAACAAAAAGGTTAATTCATTCAATCACTGGATATTATTCTGGGTTGAGGTTTCATAGCCCTGCAACCATAGAAAACTAGACCACATGACCTCAGGAGCACTCAAGATAGAGCTGATATGCTTGTTATCAATGTGCTTTGCTAGACTGCAAATCCACGAAACCTTTCAAGATGGCATCACTTCACTTCAAAACTTGGCCCAAGTCCTGAACAGATTCGGTAACCTCCACTTCGATTGAGATTTTGGAGCGTGAATTTAAGAGACGCAACCAATATTTAGTTAAGGATTATTGCAGGGGATATTATCTCATATTATCTCATCACATCCTGAGTTCCTATCACTGTCCAAGTGCAGAGTCTAGTTGCCTGTATTGTCTGATCTTTGCTTGCCACTAGAGTAAAACAAGTTGGCAGATGGCCTTAACAGCATCACTATGGGCCCCATGCTGAGTGCACTGGAAATTGACCTAGTAATCCGATCTCCCCTAGTAAATTATATCAGGGGCTTTGATAACTTTGGCAGTGCAAGGGGTGGGTTGCAAAGTACAGTTAGTGGGATGAGGGTCCCCTTAGAAATGAGGAATACTCAGAGGATCAGTAATTCCACAGCGTCTAGAACTCTAGGTTCGATGGCATCTGTCGCTGTAGATACGCATGTTTTGCAATAGCTCGCCATCTGGTGTTGGGCCGGAGTGTTACAAGTTGTTTTTCTTCGAAGAAGTCTTTCGAGTCACGGGACCGAGTGACTCCTCCTTTTGTCTCCATTGCGCATGGGCGTCGACTCCATCTTCGATTGTTTTTTTTCCGCCATCGGGTTCGGACGTGTTCCTGTCGCTCCGAGTTTCGGAACGGAAAGATAGCTAATTTCAGAAGATTTTCGTCGGTATTGTTGCGTTCGGGATCGGCGTAGTTAGATTCAACACCGCATCGAAGATCGAAGAGCTCCGGTGCCCTTCGGGGTAGTTTTTCGATCCCCCGTCGGGGCCTGGTCGGCCCGACCGCGTGCTGAAGAACGCCGATGGAACGGACCCCGTTCCGTTTCTGCCCCAAATGCCACAATAAATACCCCTATACAGACCAACACTTGGTCTGTAACCTGTGCCTGTCACCTGAGCACAGTGAAGACACCTGCGAGGCCTGTCGTGCGTTCCGGTCCCGAAAAACACTCCGAGACCGTCGAGCCAGAAGACTTCAGATGGCGTCCGCGCCGACAGCCCACCGAGAGTTCGAGGAACAAGAAGAGGAAGGTACCTTCTCGATCCAAGAATCGGACTCCGAAGGATTCGACGATACACAAACCGTGAGTAACACGTCGAAAACCACACAGAGGAAGATTTACAAGGCCCAGGGGACGCCACTGCCATCAGGCCATGGCTCCACCCATAAATTCGGTGACCGACCGTCGGCACCGAAAAAGGCCCAAACAGTGCCGAGATCGTCCGACTCCGGTCGATTCACCGGCACGCAGCCTTCTCGGGACCGAGAAAGTGCTGGAGACAAGCCTCGACACCGAGATGCCGGTGTGGACACGGCTCGACGCCGAGACAGCGGCACCGAAGAAGATCGACGCCGAGAGGTTTCGGCCCCGAAAAAGAAAAAAGTCACCTCGGAGCCGAAAAAACACGCAGACAGGGTTTCGGTGCCGAAACAAACTGCAAGCGACCCAGCTTCAGGCTCTTATACAGAAGAGCACTCGCTAACCTCCCAAATGCAAAAGCATAGGTTTGAGGAAGAGCTACAATCAACTGATGTAGACCAAGTTACCTACCGCACTGGAATTATGAGGCCATGTGTAATGAGGACCTATGTGGTATTTATTCTTTGCTTTTATTCTGCCCTGGAGTGAAAGTTGAAAAGGTTCATCTGATAAAGACTTCTAGCTGCAAATTCCTTTTCCTAAAATATTCCCCAGGAGCCAAGACTGGATCTGGAAATTTTTTGAGCAGTCCCCTTGCGTGCCAGTAGGTGGCATCATTCAGATTCATCTGGTGTCATCAGTGCTGTCTGCATTGAAAGTTGCGTCCACAGTGCCCGTATAGGCGCCATCCCAGTATGTTGATCTCAGCTCCTTCTTTTCTGCGCCATCAACACAGATCCAGATGAGCTCCCCTCAGTCAATTTTTGAGTTAACTTTTTGACCATTTTGTTAAAGTCGAACTGTGTGCCTTTTTCCACCTATTTTTGGACTATGTCCCAGAAGAAACTGACTGGTTTCAAGCCTTGTGGTGCTAGTATCCGGCAATTTTCTCTAATAGACCCACACTTGGCGTGTCTATGGTGCCTCGAACAGGACAATGACTCTAAGGCATGTGCGGATTGCATGACCATGAATTCCAAGGTCATCCTCCAGTGGGGCATGAAACTTATGGCCATGCACCATGCAACTCTGCATCGCTCCAGGTCCCGTTCACAGGGGAGGTCCTGGGACCAATCTCAAGAGTCGCTTGGGCACTTAATTGGTGGCAGGATTTGGCACCACCTGCTCCAATGGCAGGAAATTACTTTGGGCAAATGAGTGCTAAAGGTTGTCTAGTGGGGCTATGCTCTTCCTTTCCAACAGACCCCCCCATCGATGCCCTTGTGCCCCGTTCAGCTAACATAGGACCACCTTTCGGTTTTCAACAGGAAATACTGACTCTTCTGCGCAAAGAAGCCATCGAGAGGGTGCCAATATGAGAAGTAGGTCATGGTTGCTATTCTCGCTCCTTTCTTGTGCCAAAAAAGGATGGACGACTCTGTCCTATCCTAGACCAATGCTTTATTAATTACTGCCTAGAAATGGAAAAATTCAAGATGCTCACCTAGGCTTAGACCTAGGTCTCAACCCTGGAGACTGGATTGTAGTGATATTCCCATCCTACAAGCCCACAGATGTTACCTGTGGTTCACTGTAGGTCAAGAGCATTATTAGTTTGCTCTCCTCCCCTCTGGCCTACCAGCGCCCCCTGGGTGTTCACCAAGGTGATGGCAGTGGTTGCAGCACATATGCAGAAGTCAGGGATTCCAGTCTTCCCCTACCTTGATGACTGACTTTTGAAGGATGGGATCGCCCCAGGCAGTTGTCTCCCACCTCTAGGCTACGGCAGATCTCCTGCATTCGCTGGGGTTCACCATCAACATTCCAACGGCACACTTGGCTCCTTCTCAGACTCCTTTCATCTGAGCTATTCTGGATACAGTGAAGTTTCTGCCTTGTCCTCCGGAACATCAAGTCCAGGATATTCGGACTTTGATACTGATGTTTCAGCCTATAACCAGGATTGCAGTGAAACAGATTCTGAGGCTGCTGGGTTTTGTAGCATCCTGTGGTAAATCATGCCTGTTGGCATATGTGGGCTCTGCAGTGGAATCTGAAGTCCCAGTGGGCACAGCATAAGGGAAATCTCTCCAATGTGGTCCAGATATCGAAGGGAACTGCAAAAGATCTCTAGTGGTGGCTCAGGATCTTCCATTCGGTCAGTGGCAGAAACCTCTCACTTTCCCATCCATAGCTCACTATAGTGACAGATGCATCGCTTCTGGGTTCGGCGACGATCTGGGAGAGGTGGAGATCAAAGGACCCTTGTCTCTGGCGGAATCTCTGCTCCATTGTAACTGAGGGTGATTTGACTGGCATTGAAAGCCTTCTTCCATCAAAGGAAGGCTGGCTAGGCTGTTCACAGACAACACAACTGAAATGTGGTCTCACAACAAACAGGGTAGGGTGCAGTCTTGGACCCTATTTCTAGAGGCCCTGCGTCTCTAGACATGGCTGGAACGTCAGTGCAATTTCCTGGTGGTTCAACATCTGGTGGGCTCCCTCAACGCCAGAGCAGATGAACTCAGCTGTCGATGCCTCACAGATCAGAAATGGTGTCTCCATCTGGAAGTTGTGCTAGGTCTCTTCAAAGACTGGAGCAAACGTTGTTTAGATTTATCCGCTACCACAGAGATTAAGGCGACTTTCGCTCAGAGATGCATTGCATCAAGTGGAGCTCTGGACTCCTGCACGCCTTTCTGCCAATACCCCGCCTGTCCAGAGTTCTCAAGATCAGGAATGACCCGGCCCAAGCCATCTTTGTAGCTCCCGATTGGGCAAGGAGAGTCTGGAATCCCGAACTCCTGAGCATGAGCATCTGTCCTCTGATCAGGCTGCCCTTTCGGGATGATCTCTTGTCACAGCCAGAGGACAGAGTATTTGACCTGAATCAGAACAATCTCCGTCTACATGAGTGGAGATTGAGCTGCAATAGTTGAGGGTATTTGACCTACCTCCTGAAGTGGGTGATGTCATCCTGGCAGCCAGACATCCCTCCACGAAAACGATTTATGCATGATGATGGGACCAGTTTTTGGCTTGGTGTGTTACCAAATCCATTGATCCTGTCTGCACCCTTGTCTAAAGTCCTTTTGTTTGCCTTATTGTTTGCTAATCAAGGCCTTGCCATGGGGAGCAGTTAAAGGGCACCTTTCCGCCATTCCAGCTTTCCTACGGTTACTGTATCAACCCTCCCTGTTGATGTCACCTGTTGTGACTCATTTCCTGAAAGGTTTACAGCACGTTTTCCCCCCCCCCATCGCCTTTCATCATGCCCCAATATGATCTGAATGTAATTCTCACCTTTTTTAACGTGTTCGCCATTTGAGCCCATACACAGCTACCCTCTCTAACGGCTTATCATCAAAACAGTCTTCCTTGTGGCTATAACATCTGCAATAGGGGGTTCGCAAATTACAGGTGCTTTCCTTTCACCTCAGACACAAACCTTTTCCTGGATACGCTGATCCTTAGGACCCGTGCCTCCTCTTAGCCAAAAGTGGTCACACTTTTTAATGTCACACAGAACGTCACACTGTCTTATTTCTTCACCACAGCTCATCATACCAACGAAAAAGTGAGACTCAGCCACCTGAATCCACTAAGAGCATTGTCGTTCTGCATCGATCATGCAAAAGACTTCTGGGTGGCGATCATCTCTTTGTTGGATTTGTGGGTGCGAATAAATGAAAGGCAATCCATAAGAGAACCAACTCCAGATTGATTGTCCTCTGTACCAAAATAGGGTACATAGTGGGCACACAACAACCCCCTGAGGGGTTAGGAGCTCATTCCACCAGAGCTAAAGCTGCGACCACTGTGCTAGCTCCAGAAGTCGCAGTCCTGGACATCTGTCAAGCGGCCTTATGGGCATTCCTACAAACATCTGCCAAACATTACTACTTAGGGAGTCAGGTCCGGCGGGTTAGGCATTTCGCCCGTTTGGTCCTCCTGGACTTTTTAGTGTAACAGCCTGCAGACCCATCTATGGGGAGAGATTGCGTTGGTATCTATTCTAAGGTAAGGAATCTGCAGCTAGCTCTATCAGATGAATAAGTTACTTGCCTTAGGTAACTCCTTATCTGGTAGAGACTCTGTCTAGCCGCAGAGGCCTTGCCAACCTTCTCATCTTCCTCGCTCTGCAAACTGTATTTCTCACAGCAAAGAGATCCTTCAGCATCTCACCTTGGCACATTGGTCATTCCATTCAGTTTGGCTCCGTGTTTCTGGTGTTGAAAGACCATCATGAACTGAGTTCAGCGTGCTGGGGTGGCACCTAATTAGGAACTGCTCATGTTGCTTTTGATGCAAGAGATGCCACGCAGAGTTGAATAATGCCACTTAATGTCATGCAAGAGGACTGGTCTAAACAATTTCTAGATCTAGTCTGATGCCTGGAGAATATTCTAAGGAATCTGTGGCTAAATAGTCTCTACCAGACAAGGCATTACTGAAGGTAAGTAGTTTGTTCTTTAGAATGAGTCTTCTGAAAAAGCATTGATCAACATAGGCCAACTTACATGGAAGCCAGGGAAATTCTTAACAGTCACTTTGTATGAAATGTGGAGAAAGCTGCTGTGGAGTCTGGTATTCTAAGTTAAGCTCCCTTCCCGCTACTGGGTTCTGTCAGGTGGGAACTCTTCTGAAGCAATCCTCAAAGTCACACCATATCCTGAGCCAGACCTCTGAGTAAAGTCCTTCTGGAAGCTGTCTCTTTGACTTAGTCTCACTGAGAGCCAGCCTCAGGCTTTGCACTTTTTGCCCACTGGCTGTTGGTGTTAGGCCTTACTTCTTTAGGATGTCATGCCAGACACACCTCTAAATAGTCTGTCAGTGCAGTGATTGAGGCCTTCTCTCCAGCCAACCTTCCTGCTAGATATTCTGGGGTCCAGGCTTCTTAGTGACGTCCTCAGCTTCGTCGAACGTCTGAGCTAGGTCTTCCCACCAAACAAGCTTCATTCAGGGTAGGGTAGGCTTCCGAGCAAAAATGGACCTCCGACTCGGAAGTTTCCATCAGGCGTGTCCTGGGTTAGGCTTTCCTGTGTGCTGGGCTTTTAGTTGTGCTTTCTTGGTGCCCATGCCTCCGATGTACATGATCCCTGTGAACCTGGTTTCGGTTATTGCGTTGCATGAGCTAGGACTCCGAGTTAGCCTCAGCTTTCATGTCAGCGGCGCCTTCAAGATGGGCATTTGTGACAGCAGGGTCGCTGTTTTAATTGAGCTCTCCACGTGAGGTACAGAGGTTGTTCCCACACTTTCACACAACCTGTTTCCTTTCTTTTTTTTTGGTTTTCGCATTTACCAATTAGGCCTCTCTCGCCTTGCTGTTCTGGTGCCAACACCTGTCTGGGCGCGCGGGCAGGAGCAGCAGCCAGTTGAAAGGGCACGGTGATCCGTTGGCAGCCTAATTAAAGAACTCGGATAGAAGATAAAAGACGGGGGGCGTAAGATGTGAGAGTAACCGGCATAATATTCCCGGAGCCAGTGCTCCTCATTAGCGCGCCAGCGAGCTGAGTGTGCCAAAGCCAGTCGTCGCTAGTTACCTACTGTGCCAATCTGTACCAGCCGGTCCTGGGCTACGTGAGCAACCGCCTCCTGCAAGCACACTGCAGCCCCCGTTTCGCCTCCCAGATTCCCCCATGTAATATCCAATTATCTGGCAGTAAGAGCAGGAGTCCCCGATTCTAGCTTGCCATCCCCATTGATATACAGGTTAATCTTCGGCTAGTTTGTGTTTTCTCTGCACCTTTCTTACTCAGCTATCCGGGTTATTTAGAAATATGTTTTAGGGACGAATTCCTCCCCCCCCCTCCCATCACACCTCCTTGTATTACGCGCTATGCCGGTTTTCATGCATTTGCTTTCCTCGTTGCAACAGCAGCATCTATCGTCTGCCTCAGATAGAGACATCTTAAGGGTTTTGCGGACCATGGGTCAAATGTATTTTGGGGCCCCCTTTCAGAACAACTCTGATTTTATGATCTAATTTCAGCACTTCTGTGCCCTCTTCTGTCTGTAATCGACTCCCACACATCATCCACATTGAAATACATTTAAGGAATATGGTATTCAAAGCAATCCGTTTAAGAAATAAAAAAGGTCACCTGGGCAATACTCTGCAGAACAGAGGAGAATCTAAAATGACCCCCCACCTCCCCGAAGGGTGGGGCAGTGGGGCAAATACCACTTTGCCCATACCTTAAAACATCTATGGCCTCAGACCTCTTCAGGAGGTCGCGGTTATAATGAATTTTGCTCCACGCTCTGTTCACGTGCCACCTGAAACACTGACCCCAGTGCTGGACAATGAAGCATACCATCCCTCTCACGAGAGTTCTACTAGCTGTGCTTGGTGGCCAGATGCTTGGAAGTGAGGATTTGATGCTCATCATGTGACCAGTTATCGTCCGATCCCGAACATTCCAGTTTTTTAAGGCTTGATGTGTCCACCCTAAGTGAGACACCCATTTACATCTCTTCCTTCTGAAAGGGGCAGGCCGAGTTTCACACAAACACATGCAGCCTTTAGCAACCGGGTGTCTCCGATGAGGTGATCTCCAGGTCCAGAGTAGGATCTGGAAGTGAGTATAAGGTTCCTGTATTCTTCCCACTAGCCCCCTCATTGGGCCTGTCTTTTAATGTTGCTTGGCCGGCTCTTGGAAGGATAACTTAGGACAGGTCACACCTTGGTTCCTACCACCACTCCCTCTGCTGAGTGCTGCATTGAAAGCTCCAAGAAACTATTGGGGGCAACGTTTCTCACTTATAGGCTCAGTAGTAGTTTACACTTTATAAAATAAATCCAGTGATCACCAGGAGTCACCTGGAATGAAGTAAATGTACGCACTTAGTTATTATATGACTTTTAATAATGTCGCCCCCCCCCCCCCCCCCCGTTGCTAACACTCTAAAGATATAAACATACATGCTCAGGGTCGCAGAGCTTGATCAAGTGGCCTACCAGCATCGGAACTCGGGCCTTTCAGTCCCGAATCGGGGCAGGTCCGTCTCCGTTGCTATATCACACTGCCACTTGGAGGAAGGCTTGGCGGGTTTGTCCCTGACCTGCCCTGTTAAACTTTGTTTAGTCCAGTGGAATGGGTGATGTGAGGTGGCTGCTTTCAGTGTGATGGCGCCCTGGGATTTGTAGTTTCCCTTCTTTCTTTTGCACTTAGGATCATTTAAAACAATTTTGTCGTGATAAGCGTTTAGTGGAAAATAAGTCAAGGAGAACTTCGAGTTCAGTGACCGTGGCCAGTCGATAGCGCACGTGCAAGCCTTGCCCTGCCTGGCCTCTCACTTATCAAGAGATCTAGCTTGAAGGGTCGCTGCCCCCACTCCACCACGTCTCAATTCCACCTGGTTAGATATTGGAGCAGGTAATTCATCCGGACCCATTTCTTTCCCAGCTTCTTTAATTGGCCTCTCCCGATTATAGACTGCAGCTCCGTGGCTCACCGAAATCTTTTTTACCCTGCCCACTCTGCCTAACTTCTGAATGCCCCCTTGTCTGCTGGGATGTTATCAACCTCCCGCTCTATTGGGGCATAGGTGAGGTATCCCCCAACCCATGCTGCTGTATCTGGCCCCTGCCTTTCACCTGTGCCTTGTTTTAGTCAAAGCACTGTCCCTCTACCATGAAAGTGCGGATTGGCCCATAATGAGAATCGTGAGAGCTCCCGACAAGCCATGCACCTGTGATCATACGTGTGTGTGATGCAGTCTATCCCAGCACAACTAGCCGCAAGGATCTTTCTAGATACTCTCAGGACGAGCTAGCAATGCCACTCCTTACCAGAGGAACCCTTCTCCTCAGCTCTTGACGTTCCTTTATTTTATTACGGGAGGAGGTTGTGAAGCAGTGCATTCCTACAATGTGATGCGTTTATATTTAGCGCCAGTGGCCCGCCAAGGACAAGCCTGTCTGCGCTTGGACCGTGCCCAGTGCCAGGACCCCTGGACCTACTAACCGACTACCCTACACTCTCGACAAGATCCGAAACCTTAGGCCAAGGACCCAGAACATCCACTGCTGCATTGCCTCGCCGCAGTCCACTAAAGGACCCTTCTCCTGCTACTTTACGGACTCCTGACAGCAAACCTCAACTCCACTCCTATTCAACGCCAGATCCCTCTGCAAGCACGACATAGAGATCTGCGACACCATCACCACACTCGCCCCAGACATAATATTCATCACCAAAGCCTAGCTCACCCCCGCTTCGACTCCAGATATCACCACCGCAATCCCCCCTGGATACAAGATCATCCATCGCAACCTCCCCAATAGTAACAACGGAGGTATCGCCGTCATCCACAAGGACTCCCTCCACTGCTCTGCCTCAACAACACTACATCGATCATGGAACACCTCATTTTTCAGATAAAACCCAACGCCAACACCATCATTAGAGGTACCCTTGCCTACAAGACCCCCTGTCCCCTGCTAAACTTCTGCAATCTCATCCCAGACTTCATCGCTCCCTGGCAATTGACTCTAACCTCTTCATCTTCCTAGGGGACCTGAACTTCCACCTTGAGGACCCCAACAATGCCGACTCCTCATCCCTCCTCAAAGGCTTGAACACTATCAGCCTCTTTTAGTTGATCACTGCCCCACCCACACTGCCGGACACATCCTGGACCCATTTTCTCCACAAGCAACAAAAACAAATTTTCTCACACCACTGAAGTGACATGGACCAAGCACCACATCGTACACTTCACCATCGACAGACTGCACAACGCCCCTACCAGGCCCCACGCCACAACTGGAGCAAAGTCACAGAAACCCCCTGGATTACCGTCCTCAAGAACACCAGACCAGTCCCCCCAGACACCCTCGAACTCTGCACATGAAACCTCTGTGACTGGCTCACGTCCGCCGCCGACACTGTCGCGCCCTCCCCCAAAAAGCAAAACCAGCAATATAATAACCAATTAAGCAATACGGTAGACCCAAAGAGTTCAGACCTTCAAACGCCACTGCAGGCAACTAGAGAGACACTGGTGCGAAAAGAAGACCTCCACCAACCACAAAATCTTCAAGGCTACTCTCAAAACCTACCATCACCGACTCCGGGAGACCAAGAAGGAAGCTCTCACCACTCGCATCGAAGGCTGCACCAGCCGCGCCAAAGAACTCTTCAGCATAGTTTGAGAACTCTCCTGACCTGCTGCATCTGAAAACACAATCCACCCCTCCCAAGCCCTTTGCAATAAACTATTGCCAACATTTACAGCAACTTCGATCCCCAACCTACTAGCCTTCACACCCCCACTTGATCACTGAGTGGAAGTAACTCTCCACCGAAGACACCATTGTCATAACTACCTCTATCCGCTCCGTATCCCCCCACAGATCCCTGCCTGCACCACCTCTCCAAGATAGGAAAGGAAGTAATCAGAGCACCACTCACAGAAATCCAAAGCACCTCCATCACCACAGCCACTGTGCCTGATGCCTCGAAACATGCTGAGGTCAAGCTCCTCTGGAAGAAACCCTCACTGACTCTCAACGAACTCAAAAATTATCAGCCCATCTCTCTCCTCCCGTTCCCCGCCAGAGTCCTGGAAAAAGTCATCAACTGACAGCTAACGGAGTACCTCGAACTCCACAACCTACTAGACCCATCCTAGTACGGCTTCCATCCAAACCACAGCCCTGAGACCGCCCTAATCGTGGCCACCGACGATGTCCGACCCCTCCTCAACCTTGGAGGATTGGCCGCTGTCATCTTTATCGACCTATCTGCAGCCTTCAACACTGTCTCACACCACACTCTTGTCACCAGACTGCACAACATTGGTTTCCAAAACAGCACACTCATTTGGATTTCCTCCTTCCTATCTGGCCGCACACAGAGGATTTGCCTCCCACCATACAGCTCCTCCACAAAGACATCATCTGCAGCATTCCACACTGAGTCTCACCCTCTTCAACACCTACATTACTTCTCTGGCCAGCATCACACGCACCCACGGTCTCAACATTGTCTCCTACACTGACAACACCCAGCTCATCCTCTCCCTGACTGACAACACCACCACTGCACCAGTTTCCAAAACACCATGACGGACATCACTGCCTGGATGAGAACCAACTGCCTCAAGCTCATTTCAGATAAAACAGAGATCCTCCTCTTCGGTAACAAGCCTTCCCCCTGGGATGACTCTTGGTGGCCCAATGCCCTCGGACCCCCACCAGCTCCTTCCACCCACGCACGCAACCTAGGAATCATACTGGACACTCAGCTGATCATGAAACAACAGATCATTGCTGTCTCCCCAAATCCACTTTCACATCCTCCGCATGCTCTGCAAGATCTTCCGTTGGATACCCATCCTCACAAGGAAAACAGTCACTCAAGCCCTCATCGCCAGCCGCCTTGACTATGACAACACACTATATGCTGGAACCACGAAGCAGCTCTTAAACCGTTCCAAACCTTCCAAAACGCCTCTGCAAGGCTCATTCTTGTCCTCCCCATAAGAACCAGCATCACTCCACACCTCAGAACCCTCCATTGTCTCCCTGTACAGCACAGATGCCTATTCAAGATCCTCACACATGCATACAAATCCCTTTACAACACCGGACCTGCCTATCACAACAACTGCCTAACATTTTACCGACCTTCCAGAGAACTCCGCTCAGCTACCCTTGCCAAGGCCCTCGTCCCACACATCCACTGTGAGCGCTTCGTAGGACGATCATTCTCCCACCTCGCTGCCAAAGCCTGGAACAACCTCCCCCTGCACACATCCCCTTCACTCACGGACTTCAGAAAGCAGCTCAAGACCTGGCTTTTCGACCACCACCCTCAGTCGAGCCAACACACCAGCCCCATACCAGCACCTGGAGACCCCTCGGGGTGACAAATTAGCGCTCTACAAGAACTGATTGAATTTCAGGTGCGTGGATGTCTGCTTAGAAAAATGCTAAGAAAGAAGTAGCATACGGGTAATCAACTAATCTTATGACTCCTCAATGACATCACTGGGTTACCCCCCCTGAATTGGGCATTGGACATCCAAAACCTGTTGTTTACTACTGAGGGTCTAGAGTCTAGCTGAAGGACACAGGGCACGAAACTACTGAGTGTAGATGTAGCGCTCACTAGATCAATCTCGGGTTGCATGGCAGATGCAGTATAAGGGCATCCAGAGATCATATATACGCTGCTACGGATGTACTAATCATCACAGTAAAAATGTAGTTATTTAGCATTCACAGAATCCCTGTGCCAATAATATTAGGAAGGTAGGGGTTCCATTTGTGAATCCCTCCAATGGCTTGGGAATGGAATAATAGAGGAGAACTGCAAGGGACAACAGACCTCTGTCTAACCATGTGTTCACATTTGCAGAATGCCGACATGACAGCCTATGACTTTTAAAAGGGCAGTAGCTGCAATGTCTACAGACATAGCCTGTGTCCTTTAAAAGGACAGTGGCTGCAGTGTCTGCAAACATAACAACCTATGTCCTTTAACCCCTTCCCTGCCAGGCCTTTTCCCCCCTCAGGTGCCGGGCCTTTTTTTGGGGCAGTTAGCGCTCACGCCCTCAGAACAATTTGTCCACATAAGCTACCCATGCAAAATTTGCTTCCTTTTTCTATAACATCCTGGGGATTCTAGAGGTTCCCAGAGTTTGTGGGCTCCCCTGGAGCAGACCTAGAAATTAGCCAACATACAGCAAACATTTTGTTTAAAAAAAAAAAAATAAAAAAAAAAAACAATGGGAAAAAACGGCTGTAGAAGAAGGCTTCTGGTTTCTTCCCTGAAAATGATATCAACAAAGGGTTTGCAGTGCTAAAATCACCATCTTCCCAGGTTTCAGGAACAGGCAGACTTGAATCAGAAAACCACATTTTCAACAAAATTTTTGGCATTTTACTGGGACATACCCCATTTTTACTATTTTTTTGTGCTTTTAGCTTCCTTCCAGTTAGTGACAGAAATGGGTGTGAAACCAATGCTGGATCCTGGAAAACCAAACATTTCTGAAACGTGGACAGAATTCTGAATTCAGCAAGGGGTCATTTGTGTAGATCCTACAAGGTTGTCCTTCAGAAAATAACAGCTAAAATAAAATAATACTGAACTTGAGGTGAAAAAAAGCCAGGACTATCCACGTTTTACTCTCTAACTTTTTTCTGCCAGGTCAGATTTTCAAAAGTAATATACCGTAACGTCTGCTGGACTCTTCTGGTTGCAGGGATATATTAGGCTTGTAGGTGCATCAAGAACCTTCAGTACCAAGAACCAATAAATGAGGTGCACCTTGCAATTTTTGTATTTCCAAAATAGGCACTAGTTAAGGTGTTGAGAAGCAGTGATTATTTGCACATCTCTGAATTCCAGGGTCCCCATACTAGCATGTGAATTAGAGGGCATTTCTCAAACAGAAGTCTTTTTTACACACTGTCTTACATTTCGAAGGTAAAAATGTAGAAAAAGACAAGGGGCAAAAACACTTGTTCTTCTATTCTGTGATCCTCCAGGTTCCCTGATAAAAATGGTACCTCACTTGTGTGGTAGGCCTAATGCCTGCGTCAGGAAACACAACATGGACACATCACATTTTCCTAAAGAAAACTGACCTGTTTTTTGCAAAGTGCCAAGCTGTGGATTTTGGCCTCTAGCTCAGCCGGCACCTAGGAAAACCTACCAAACCTAGACATTTCTAAAAACTAGACACCTAGGGAAATCTAGAATGGGGTGACTAGTGGGGCTCTCACCAGGTTGTTACCCAGAATCCTTTGCAAACCTCCAAATTTGGCAAAAAACACTTTTTCCTCACATTTCGGTGATGGGAAGTTCTGGAATCTGAGGGGAGCCACAGACTTCCTTCTACCCAGCATTCCCCCAAGTCTCCTGATAAAAATGGTACCTCACTTGTGTGGGTAGGCCTAGTGCCCCCAACAGGAAATGTCTCAAAACACAATGTGGACACAGCACATTTTCCTAGAGAAAACTGACCTGTTTTTTGGAAAGTGCCTAGCTGTGGATTTTTGCCTCTAGCTCAGCCAGCACCTAGGCAAATCTACTAAACCTGGACAAACAAAACTAGACACCTAGGGGAATTCAGAATGGGGTGACTTGTGGGGCTTTCACCAGGTTCTGTTATCTAGAATCCTTTGTAAACCTCAAAATTTGGCAAAAAGAACACCTTTTCCTCATATTTCAGTGATGGAGAGTTCTGGAATCTATGAGGAGCCACAAATTTCCTTCCACGAAGCGTTCCCACAAGTCTTCCGATACAAATGGTACCTCACTTGTGTGGATAGGTCTAGTGACCGCGACAGGAAATGTCCCAAAACACAACGTGGACACAGCACATTTTCGTAGAGAAAACTGACCTGTTTTTCGGAAAGTGCCAAGCTGTGGATATTGGCCTCTAGCTCAGCCGGCACCTGGGAAAACCTACCAAACCTGTATATTTTTAAAAACTAGACACCTAGGGGAATTCAGAATAGGATGACTTGTGGGGCTTTCACCAGGTTGTGTTACCCAGAATCCTTTGCAAACCTCAAGATTTGGCAAAAAAACACCTTTTCCTCGCATTTCGGTGATAAAAAGTTCTGGAATGTAAGAGGAGCCACAAATTTCCTTCCACCCAGCGTTCCCCCAAGTCTGCCAATAAAAATGGTACCTCACTTGTGTGGGTAGGCCTAGTGCCCGCGACAGGAAATGCCCCAAAACACAATGTGGGCACATCAAAATGATCTATTAAAAAACTACCTGTTTTTGCAGGGGGTATGGGCACCTGTGTTTTTTAGGGAAACCCACCAAACCAAGACATTTTTTAAAACTAGACACCCGGAGGAGTCCAGAGAGGTGTGGCTTGTGTGGATCCCCCAACCTTTTATGGGGAGCGTGCAGCAGTCCCTAGGGCTGCTGTCTCCTCTCCCGATGAGCAGAATTCACAAGGTGGAAGCTGTCCAACACCAGATACTACCTTCTTTGAGGTTGTGCAGTCACAAACCGATGATTTATTATTATCTGCGAGGAAGAGGGGCGTCTCTCTCACCCCGACTTCCTACCAAATCTAAAGGAGATGCAGCGTTTACATTTTAAGTTGAAAAGAACTCGTCAGCTAGACTCCTCCTCATCCTCCCGCACAGAACTCACATTGCACCTCATCTCAGGAGCTCCAATGGCTCCTGATATAGAAACGTGCTCATTTCAAACTCTGCACACACACACATTTAAGGCACAACACAGCTTAGGCCCCATTTACCGGAACAGTCACATCTGATTCCACCAACCACCAAGACACCTCTGCTCCCCAGAAGCCCTACTTGCACAAATCCCATGCATACACAGAACCAGATCAGGACAGGGGTTCTCTTACATCACTCCTAAAGCATGGATCTGCCTCCCCCTCTGAGCCAGTACCTCTCTTGTTGAATTCCCCAAGAAGCCGAAGACCTAGCTTTTCAATTAACCAACCTACCATAGACAGGACTAGGCACACAAACCTGCTTGGAACCAGGTTACCCTCCTGGGTGATAGTGTGCTTTACAAATACATATAACATAACAAAGACATTTGATTCTTAATGTACATTATGCAGATTGCAAGTTACGTTTTTGTGGTGGCAAAAACTTCAATTTTGCAAATCTGAGCATTCGTGACCCCTAAAACCATCAGTGCATTTCGGCCCTGTAGGCCTTTTTATACTACCTTTCGTGCTGCTGTCTTAATGTCCCTGAGGCCAAGGGTAGCAAGTGCTGTGCCATTGGTAAAAGCAGATAGCGACGTCTGGTAAGTTACGTCTGATGTTGAGTCATTGTACTCCTGCTCGGGGTAATATCCCAGCACCAACTCTGGCTCCACCTGCACCGCAACAGCCATCCTCAGTGTTGGCGCACTCGCTATCGAGGCCGTGGCTGGAATCCAGATTGAAATCTAGGAGGGAAGCCTTGAGGCTTTTGGAGGAACAGCAGCAAGACCTTGAGAAAGGAGGGATCCCTCTGCCTACTCATGACTTTGAAGGCATTGAGGTGGCAAGTGGGATGAACATTTCTCCAGAGTGGGAGTTCTTATCCCCTGGGGGTAGTCCGGAGGTTACTTCATATCATGGAGTGATCAGGAAGGCAGCTCAACATTTGTGCCACTGCCCACGACGGAGTTGAAGTCTAGCATTCTGACGGAGGTTCTTCACTCATCCTCTGCTGCGTCGGAACCCCTGCTGCCTTTTAATGAGGGTTTGTCAGAGCCAGTCTTGGATCTGTGGCGGAAGCCAGTGACTACTCCTGCTGTTTCAAAAGCCATGGTCAGGAGGTATAGAGCTGTGCCAGGTGACCCGCAGCTTCCGAGCCAGCGTCCGTCCCCTGAAAGCCTGGTGGTGCAGGCTTCTTGTTCTTCGAAGGCAGCTCCTGGTTCCTTCCCTTTGACTCCAGCTGATAGGGAATCAAAGCGTATGGAACAATCTGCTAAAAAGATATTTTTCTCAGGTAGAATTCAGTAAATGCTACAGGTATGTTGGACAGATATATCCATGCACTGATGGATTCGGCCAAGGAGGTTATTCCCAAATTGCTGCAGGATGTCCAAGAACATTTTAAAGAGCTGCTTCAGGATAGTCAAGCGGCAGCTAGACCGGTTATCCAATCGGGCCTGGATACGGCGGACTCTATTGCCACAGCCATGGGGACATTGACTGCGACCAGAAGGCATGCATGGCTTAGGGGGTCAGGTTTCTCCCCTGATGTACAGTCTACTTTAATGGCTCTCCCCTTCTTACGGGTCCAGGTTATTTGGAGATAAGGCAGACTCAGCTTTAAAAAGGTTTAAGGCAAGTAAGGCCACTGTCAAATCATTAAGGGCCTGATTACGAAGTTGGCGGATGGGATATTCCGTCACAAATTTGACAGTTATCTTGCTCGCCATTTTACAAGTTCCATAGGATGTAATGAAACTTGTAATACGGCGGATGGGATACTTCGTCATGTTTGTGATGGAGTATCCCATCCGCCAAGGTCGTAATCAGGCCCTAAGTCTTCAGACGCTCTTCTTGACCTTTAGACCTTTCTGTAGGTTTAGGGAGTTCGGCCACAGCTCCTCCTTTCATGAGAAGCAGCACTTCCAAGGTCAGCAGTCTGCCAACCCCCTCCCTAAATCCTACAGAGGTCGTGGGAGACCTAGGCAGTGTGTGGCATCCATCAGCCTTTCTCCTTCTACACTTCATCCTCAGTTGGAAACCTTGCAGGAAAGCAGCCGTAGTTCTCCCCCCTTTCAAGAGCATGTGTTGCCCGTAGGGTGGAGGTTAATTCATTTTCTCAAAGAGTGGGAGTCAATAACAACAGACTGTTGGGTGTTAGGCATTGTAGGAAATTGGAATGTCCTTCCCTTTCAGGAATGTCCTGCTCCCTTCCCTCCCCAGCAAACTTTTTGTTTGGAAGAGCATCTGCTGCTTCTTTAGCAGGAGATACAAAATCTGATTTTGAAGGGTGCAGTAAAATTGGTTCCAGAGCAAGAAAAGGATCAGGAATGTTAGTCTAGATATTTCCTGATCCCCAGGAAAATTGGTTGTTTGCGGCCCATCCTGGACCTGAGGGTTTTGAATGGATTCCTCAAACAGGAGAAAATCAAAATGCTGACCCTAGCTCAGGTGCTTCTTGCACTGGACAAGGAAGACTGGATGGTTTCTATCGACTTGCAGGATGCGAATTTTCACATCCCCATTCTGCACTCTCACAAGAAGCATCTCCGGGGAATGGTAGGGACACAACACTACCAGTTTGTGGTCCTTCGTTTTGGTCTTACTTCTGCCCCTCGAGTCTTCACAAAGGTAATGGCAGTGGTTGCAGTGCATCTCAGAAGGGAGGACATATCGGTATTTCCTTACCTGGAAGATTGGGTTGCTCCAAGACAAGTCTCCAGAGTTGATGTGGCTCCATCTGCAGGTGACAATCCAGTTGTTGTTCAACCTGGGCTTTTCGGAGAACGTGCCCAAATCTCACCTGGAGCCCTCTCAGTGCCTCCTGTTCATAGTGACAGTGCTGGATATGACAATGAATTATGCCTACCCTCCTGCTCATAGGATTCAGGACAATCAGGCACTTTTCAGCCGACCACGATTGGGGTCTCCATCCAGAGGTGGTTCTTCATGTCTTCCAGTTTTGGGGGATGCCTCAAATAGACCTGTTCGCACTCGCAAGAATGCGTATTGCCTGTCGGTTTTCAGCCTCCAATATCCAATGCAGGGAGCGCTGGGGGGTGCATTTCAAGTGCACTGGGCCAGTCAGTTACTTTATGCATTTCCCCCTTTGATTCCTCGGGTTCTGAGGAAGATTCACCAAGACCGGGCCCAAGTCATATTAATAGCCCCGGATTGGCCAAGAAGGGTGTGGCACACAGACCTCCCTCAGCTCTCACTGTGCCCTCCACTCTGTCTCCCTCACAGGGCAGATCTCTTCTTGCAGTTGCAGGGGCAGGTTCTACACCCCCACCTCCAGAGCCTGCACTTACATGCCTGGAGATGGAACGGGGCAATCTGAATTCCTTTTCTCTCCGCCCATGAAGTGGTGGATGTTATTTTATCGGCCAGGTGACACTCCACCAAACTGTCTATGCTGGTAGATGTGCCAAGTATGTCAAATGGTGTGAGAACAAGCATGTTGATCCTTTAAAGGCAATATTTTGCAGTTTGCTCTTTCCTTGGCACAAAAAGGTTGTGCAGTTGAGACAGTGAAGGGTTATCTTTTTGTATTGTCGGCATTTATTTGCTTACCTGACCAACCCTCTTTGTTTAAGTCCTCTATAGTTCCAAGGTTTCTTAAGGGTTTGTCTAATATGTTTCCTCCCACTCTGTTCATAATGCCTTTGTGGAATTTGAATTTACCTTTGATGTACATTATAGGTACACTGTTTGAATAGTTGCCAGTTGAGGCTCCTTACATTTTAAAATGTTTTTCTCATAGCGATCATGTCGGCTAGGCGTGTTAGTGAGCTGCAGACTTTTTTTTTTTTTGATAAAGAGATTTTATTAAATTTTGCATAAAACAATTATGAATACAGTACAACATGATGCCAACGGGCATCAAAACAGTAATGGTCAAGTCCTCGGTCCCTGCCCCTTTTATTACTAAATGTTGCTCACCATCCACTCTTAAAGGCCCGCTACATCCTCCCACTTCCCCCATATCTTCTTATGTTTGTGTAAGCAACCTCTGGCCTCGTACACAAGTTTCTCCCGCTGCGCACACCAATCCACTCCCCGTCTCCACTTAGCCAGTGCCGGAGCCACCCTGGCCTTCCAATCTGCCATTATGTCCCTTTTGGCCACTAGACACGCCACCCCTAAGAAGAACCGATCTGCTCTTCGTAGCTCTGTATCTCCCATGACCCCGAGAAGGAGGGGCAGTGGCGACCTCTTTACCTCCTCCTGTAGGACCTCAGATATCTCTTGCACCACCTTTTCCCAATAGGCCATTATAATCGGGCATGTCCATACCATGTGGTAGAAATCCGCTGTATGATACCTGCAGCGGGGGCATTCCGCTGTGGGGCGGAGGCCTGCTTTATGTAACATGGCGGGTGTGAGGTATGCGGCATGTAGGAAATAGGATTGTATTAAACGGAAGCGTGTGGCCATTGTTAGGGAGCGTGGGGCCATTAGTGCTTCTGTCCAGTCCGCTTCCTCCATGGATCCCACCCAACTCTCCCACCTTTGGCGAAGCTCTCTCAGGGGTCCCCCAGTGGCGGTAATTAAGGTGCGATAAATCTGAGAAACCCCTCCCCTTCCCAGGTCTCCCATCAGTGCCTTGGCTTCCATGGGGCTGTGCTCGGGTATGGTGTCTCCTGTCAGCAGGTGAACTAGTAGGGCATGGCGTAATTGGAGATATCGGTGGAACTGTGTTTTGTTTAAGGAATATTGTTTCTGGAGGTCTTGAAAAGATCGTATATGTGTCCCTCTCCAAATATCTCCCAGCGTGGAGATCCCTATGGTGTCCCATTTCTGAAAGCCCTCCAGACCTGCCACATGTATCAGCTGCTTCCCATGCCATAGCGGGGTTTGTTGGGTGAGCTGCAGACTTTAAGTGTAAAACCCTGTTTACCACTTCCCATGCTAATAAGGTGGTTCTGAGAACCAGGGCAGCTTTCCTGTCAAAGATAGTGAATCCTTTTCATTACATCACCCTTTCATCCTTTTACTGTCTTCTCTATCTCTCTAAGAAGGAGGAAAGGCTACACCATCTGGATCCTTAGAGAGCGCTGAGCTTCTATATGGACAGGACGAGACTGCTTCAGACAGATGATCAGCTCTTTGTCAGCTATGTGGACAAGATGAAGGGCAAAACCGCCCACAAAAAAAAGCTGTCAATGGGGTCATTCTTTGCATTAAAATATGTTAAGCAGTGGCAAAGAAGGATCCTCCCAAGGGCATTATAGCTCATTCTACTAGAGCTAAGTCTACTACTTCTGCGTTTGGCTAGAGGTGTACCTATTGTTGACATCTGCAAGGCAACAACTTGTGCTTCCCTCCACACTGTCGCGAAACATTACTGCTTGGACTCAGAAGTGAGGAGGGACGACCATTTTGGCCGTAATATGCTGCAGGACTTCTTAGTATATAGCCAGTCAGGCGCCCACCTCCGATTGCGGGGCTGCTTTGGAATTCTATTCAAAAGGTGAAGAATACACAGTTAGATATATCCATCAGAAGAACAAGATACTTCCCTTCGGTAATGCTTTTTCTGGTGGATAAAGTAGCTACCTGTGTATTTCTCTGTGACTGACCAGCCTCCCCGTTGCGTGTCTGAATATGCCAAGAAGAAAGTTACCTATGTATATCATATATGTATATTGCATATAATGTATATATCATACTGAACGTATTTTATTATAAAAGTGTGTGTGTGTGTGTGTGTGTGTATATATATATATATGTATATATATATACGTTTTTGAGTTGAGCTCGCACATATTGTACTTGTGATGTTAATGTTCACCCATTCGCTTCGAAGGCACATACAAAAAGTGGGTGAAACTGATGTCAGCACTCCGGCGAGGACTTTTTATGGCTCCGATGATGTCAGACTGAGTCCCGTGTGCAGAGCCATTCCATTGTGAAGTCTTCGTCGATGCCGAGAGCTAGAAAGAAAATATTTCCGTTGAATGCTGGTGTATCCACCAGAAAAAGCATTACTGAAGGTAAGTAACTTGTTCTTATGGGTCATATCTATTTTATTGCATTTCAGTATCACAGAACAAGAGACTACAACACAACAATAGGTAGGTAATCCCAGTGAAAGTATTGGACAGGAAACAAGAAGAAAGGTGGCTCAGCCAGCCCCAATCACCCCCTTCTGCACCCTTCTCCCAGGTATTCACTCCAATAACTGTCTATTTATGAGCAATATATGCATGTTTAAGCTACAACTTCTCAATTATGTCTGACTTGCACTTCAGAGTAGCTCTGTAGGTTAGTTTTGTGTTTCTACTCCAGAATAGGCATCTTGCCTATCTGTGCCACTCACAGTAACTTACCCCTCATATGCAGGAAAGACAGGATTGGGATATAATTATCTGGATGAGCTGTCATTAGGTAAAGCTGTGTCCCCTTAAATGCATTATAGCACAGAGTAGCATGACTGCCACCACAGCTTCCTCCAACAGCTGCCCTTGCCACGTCTCCTAGAGTACTCGGCAGTTGTTTGGCTCCAGAAGAATACCTGGGGAGAACATGGGGCACTGAATGTCTTGCTTGGCATGAATGAGCCACAGACATTCCTATTTAGTCCCTAATTCCGAGGGCTTTATTTCGAGGGCTTACAACGCCAGAGTGGCCACTCAGACTTTGTTCCTAATAGAGGAACACATGCAGAGACATAGTAAACCTAAGTAATACAAATCTCATGCATCTAACCTTGGACATTATCGGGTAATAATAGTCCTCCTATTCAGAAAGGGCTCCGAGCATGCAATTGTCAATTTCATTCCCCAACTACAAGATTGGTAGTAAAGTTACATTGTACAGAATACAAGAGTGGATGGAGGATTATGGCATAATGACAAGGACACTAGAAATTGAATCATGGAGCAAGCCTGCTTTCTTCACTCTTTACTATTAAAGCGTGTTAAGCATGTAAGCTACCAAAATCTGTTCCATCTGCTACTCCAATTGATTGGAGGCTGGGGAAATCACAAACTATCTGTTGGAGATATATAGCCAGACCGGTATATACACCAACATGTGTCAGCCAAACTTTTAAGCCTGTGTAAATCAGTGGCTTCTATCAGGGCATTTGTTCCTTACTACTTGCTACCTATCTGCAGGCTTTTTTTCGTTTATCTTCATATGTCTTCTTATGACCCTTTTTGCAGGTCTTTTTGTACCACTCATTAGCTCTTGAAGACGCCTTTTGATTACATGGTTTTGGCTAAGGTCACCTCAAGCAGAATCCCTTAAAACAATGATTTAGGAAGATGTTTGCCTACGAAATTTGCAAGCCCAGAAACGTGGTCTACTTATCTAACCCAGACACTGAAAAACTAGTAGCAAGTTAACATCTGGATTAAGTCGACTTCCTATTCACAAAACAAATCAAAGTTACGGCCTAGTGTAAATTAAAGATGATTTACAGATATTTCACAAAGAAAATGGTCTAGGAAATGTCAGTAAAACTTGTATAATGGAATATCTCCAGAAACATCAAAAGGTCAGGTGGAAGACTCAGACAGGATGAAACTGTACACCAAGAAGCAGCTAGTGAAGTACTGAGATTCATCTTGAAGGGGTGTGGCGTCTGTGGACCGTAATAGATAGCAAAAAAGCTGTTTTCCACAGTAGAAACCTGCTGCAGCACAACATGGCATGCATGTTTTGGGCTTGTTCAGACACTTGTTACTGATACCCCAGAGTACCTTTCTGAAAAAGTGGTTACAAGGTTCAAACCAACAACAATCTTAACAGCCAAAGCAAAAAAGCATACAATTTTTTCATCTCCAATACACTCCCTAGCATTTAGCCATGTCTCCTGGCAGGGTAAGTTCTAAAGTAAACTGAGACTCTCATTAAGCATGATTTTCTGGGGCGTATTATAGCAGACCTCCAATAACTGCACCCATATAGATGCAGTTTCCCTCCTGTGGTTGGCCTCAGTTTAAACAGGCTTGATAGAGGTGGACCTCCTGAGAATCTGGGAAGTACCTTAATGAATTACCAGAGGAGCCCATCAGGCAGACGGCGAGAACAGTAACCAGAAACAGACCTTTGCTAAATAGACCTCATGGCAATGACCGACTTTGAAGTACAACTGCTAATGGGCTTTGAAGATTATATTGACAGGATGTCCCCTTTCAATTTAAACTCTCCCTTAATGCCAGAGGTTTTAAACAAAGCTCATACTGGGAAAACTATTGGTGGTGCAGTTGAGAGAGGTTAGGTATGCAAACTTGCGAGGAGTGCATTTGACAACGAATTGTTAGAGCTGTTGTGCACTCTTCTGTTATCTTTACTACCAGCTGATGAAAGTCTGGTCTCTGAAAGGAGGAGATGATAAGGAGAGTAAAGGTTGTTAGAACATGGGTAAAAAGCCAGGATTAGGTGAAGGTATCACTCATAAGAATGAGACACCTTGCAGCTATGAATTTTGATGGGATGTGGAAAGCCTTCTGTTATGTTTTCACCATTATCCCATGCATGTGGTTACAGCACTCTTTAAACAGGTACCTGTAACTACACCTTGCACTGAATGCTTAAAGCCTGGGGTATTTGGCAGGTGACCTGTTATGATTATTGACGTGTTAGAAAAGGGGGATTATGTATCAAAGCGTTTTACCCAATCTGAGTCTGTGGGGACATGTGATTGTACGTATTGGCTTAGATCCTTAAGAGCTAGCAGTTTCACCAATCGGTGAAAGACAAACACTGCTAGACGTTCAACTATGATTTTAATATTCTCAGGATTAAAATCACCACAGTGTTTAAAATAATTAGATAGAACATAAAACATGCTTCTAAACCCTGCACCTTTAACCCAAGCTCACAAACCTGACAAAACAAAAGTAAGAAGAAACAATATTTTAGCAACATCCCTAAACAACAAGAGTCAAGCAGAATAATCTTAGATTTGTCTTTCTTGCTGTTACCTTGTATAACAAAGTTAGATTGTGTTGGCTCCTTCAGAAAGAAATACAAACAACTCATTCTCTCTCTTGTTCCTTTCTTTGAAAGGTACTTTAGTTTGTGGTTGTGCAGCTGTTTATCTGTTTACACTGGTGAGGGCTGTTTCACTTTTAGTGGGGTTTTAATAGTTCGTATAGGTTTAAACCTAAAACAGGATCGCCTACGCATGCATCGTAAAATTGGTGTGCATGTATTGTGCAAACCTAGCTGTGAAGGAACAGAGTGCTGAACTAATGAGCACAGCTGAGTTCTGACTACGTTCAAGCTAAGATGATAGTAATGCGATTTGACGGTGACTAATCCATTGGTGAAAAAACTGCAGGTCTTCCAAGCCTTTAAAACAAAGCTAGAGCAATCTCTTTGCTAGCAAGTCAATTTCATCAATAGTACCAGAAACGTTGAAATCAAAGAGTTCCCAAAGCCACCATCATGGCTGCACAACTCCAAAAGGTTTCATCATTGCACCAGAATAGAACCCAAGAAGAGCTTAGGGACCCCTCTGCTACAAATGTAATGAATTGACAGTGAAGACTGACAGTACCCCATGTCAGAAGAAGGGTGTTTGGATTCCTGTTATGAAGCAGTACACATAGAATGAGTCTTTCAGGGCACCCTGATGAATGAAGTTTTGGTCTTGATAGTTACATTTCTGTGGGGGCAAGGACTGCTACTCCAGATGGTTGAGACCAATATGGTTTCTAGACCTCCTGGAACAGCGAATCCTGGCTTTTTACCCACTGGTAACAACCCTTAGTCTTCTTATCTCCTCCTTTGAGAGACCTGACTTTCATGGGTTAGAGGTAAAGAAAACAGAAGAGTGCATAATCAGCGCTATCAGATCTTTGCCAAACGCACCCCTCTTGAGTTTGCATACCTGTTAGAAATGGGGGTCTCTATTTGGCAGTGGTTTGCACCCTGTCCAAGTAGGGACCCTCACTCTAGTCAGGGTAAGGGAGTCACACAGCTAAGATAACCCCTGCTCACCCCCTTGGTAGCTTGACTCAAGGAGTCATGCTTATCTTAGAGGCAATGTGTAAACTGTGTATACACACACAAACACGTACACACACGTGTACACAAGTCCACACACACACACCGCTACAAAAGTACTCCACACCATTTAGAAAAATAGCCAATATTTATCTGAGTAAAACAAGTCCAAAATGACAAAAATCCAATATACACAAGTAAAGATATCCGTTTCTAAAAGGAGTCTTTGTCCATAGCAATCAATGGTTGTATCTTTTTAGCACAGAGTACCTGGGATATGTCAGAAACAAAGATGATGTAGGCCACAGGAGAGGTGAGGTGCTGAAAAAACAAAGCGATGCATTGGTTCATTACTGCACACGGGAGGTGATGCGTTGATTCTTTCCTCACAGGTGAGGCGATGCGTCAGTTCCTTACTGGCAGGGGAGGTGATGTGTTAATTCTTTCCTTGCAGGAAATGCGATGCATTGATTTCCAGACATGCAGCATCGGTTTGTACTGCAGTATGGGATCAGTGAGAAATTGACACCTAGGGGCAATGTGTGTAAAATCCAGGCGCACTATGATGGAACCACAGTTAAACAGGCACTGCATCGATTTTGCTGGTGCTGCATCATTTTTTCAACCCCGAGACAGGCGCTGTGTGGATTCTGCAGGTGTTGTATCGATTTTTCAGGCGTAATGCCTCAGTGCATGGATTTTCTCCTTTAGATCACTAACTTAAACTTCCAAGGACCCAGGGTCTGGAGTTGGCACCAATTGGCAAGTGAGGACTCTCATCAGAAGAGCCCAGGCACTGCCAGATGACGTTTGTGATGTCCCCTAGACTTCTTAATAGGAGGCAAGCTCAGTTCAAGCCCTTGGAGAACCTTGGAAAGCAGGATGTAGAAAGCAAAGTCCAGTCCCTTCGCTCCCAGGATAAAAGCAGCAGCCCAGCACAACTAAGCAACAGGTAAAGTGGGAGTCCATCCTACAGTATCCAGCTCTTCGTCGTGGCAGAATGTCCTCAGTCCAGAAGTGTTATAATTTGGTGGTGTCAGAGGTCCAGAAAGTATACCCATTTCTGTCTTTGAAGTAGGCAAACTTCAAAGACAAGTCTTTGTTGTGCACAAGGCCCTGCCTTTTCCTGACCTGGCCCCAGACACACTACAGGGGGTTGGAGACTGCTTTATGTGAAGACCAGTAGAGCCCTATTCAGGTGCAAGTGTCAGCTCCTCCCACCAGTCTAGCTCTGTAAGACCCATCAGGAAATACAGGGCACACATCAGCTCCCTTTGTGTTATTATCTGGAGTGAATTCACAAACACTCCAACTGTCACCCTGACTGAGACATGTATTCCACAGACAGGCAGAGGCACAGAATGGTTAAGCAAGAAAATGCCGCCTTTCTAAAAGTGGCATTTTCAAACTTACAATTCAAAAACCAATCTCACCAAAAGCTGTATTATTAAATTGTGAGTTCAGAGATTCCAATATCCAAATCTCTACCTGCTTCTAATGGGAAATTTCCCTTAAAAGATATTTCAAGGCACTCCTCAAGTTCACCTATGTGGTGAGAGAATAATTGTAATATTGAAAAACTAATTTAGCAGTATTTCACTATCAGGACATGTACAACACACTGGTACATGTCCTACCTTTTAAATATACTGCACCCTGCCCTTGGGGCTGCCTTGGGCATACTTTAGGGGTGACTTACATGTAGTAATAGGGAAGATCTGGGCCTGGCAAGTGGGTGCACTTGCCAGGTCGATCTGGCGGTTAACAACTGCCCACCCAGACACTGCAGTAGCAGGTCGGAGGCATGTTTTACAGGGCTACTCGTGTGGGTGGCACAATCAGTGCTGCAGGCTCACTAGTAGCATTTGATTTGCAGGCCCTGGGCACACATAGTGCACTTTACTAGGGGCTTACTAGTAAATCTAATATGCCAATCATGGATAACAAAAATCACCAATACAATTTAGACAGGGAGCACTTGCACTTTAGCACTTGTCAGCAGTGGTAAAGTGCCCAGGGTCCCTAAGCCAGCAGAAACGAAATCCAGCACAGGATCAAAAACAGGAGGTCAGAAGCAAAAGACAGGGGAAATCATGCCAAGAGCTGACAGGTCTTACAACACCCAACCTCTTTCAACTGTACTGCTAGTAGCTTTCCTAGTATGAGCTTTGTTTAAAACCTCTGGCATTAAGAGAGGATTTAAGTTGAAGGGGGATAGCCTATCAATATATTCTTCAAACCCCATCAACAGCTTTACATCAAAAGTGGTCATCGCCATAAGGCTTGAGGCCTATTTAGCAGAGGCCTTTTTGTGATTACTGTTCCTGCCTTCTTCTTGATAGGCTTCTGTGACAATTCATTAAGGTACTTCCCAGGCTCTCAGGAGGCCCATCAAGCCTGTTTAAAGTTGGGCCAACCACAGGAGGCAAATCGCATCTGTATGGATCCACGTTCTTGTTTTATCCCCCACCTTAGAGAAATGTGGAGGTGGTCCTGGCAGCCAGACACCCTTCCAAAACGTGTGTCTGATTTGGAAAGTGGGGCAGGTGACCCCAGAGGCTGTACTCATCACAAGGTGAAATGGTTAATAGCTGATGTTTCGGCGGGTCAACAGCTTGCCCTTTCCATTCCTAGAAATAAGTGAAATGTGGATACATCTGGATCATATGCTAAAATGATATCTAGCAGCTATTGATGCATTCCTTCCTTCCCCAGCGCAGGGATCATTTTCAGTTACTGATTGTTATCAGTGTATCAAATGGTTCCTAAACTACGTCCCACCTATGCCATTCATTAATTTGGTGCCAACATATTAAATGTGGTTTCCTTCTGATCGTCTTTTCTCTTGTCGATTGTGGCTGCTCAAGTTTCACTTATTTCTCACCGCCATTACCTTAGAAAGGAGGGTTGAACAATTACCAGTTTTTAACTATCAAATATCAATGTAAACATTGTCTGACTCATAAAGTTGGACTGTGGCCATGGTCCTCTTTCCTACATCTATTTGAGCCATAAACAACTTCACATTTTCGTGTTAATCATTGAAAGAAATACGGGGTTGCCAACCCCACCCAACAGTACCCAAGATTCAACATATCCCACTTACATTAAATACACTGCCTATAAGCTGTATAGTGGTCTATCACATTGTGCCTACCTGCACTTGCCACCAAGACACATCAAGCAGAAACAACTGCACTGCTACCAACTCCAACCTAAATTGTGCCTAATGTTGGTCAAAGGGCCTTTTACCTCCCCTTTAGATGTAATAATAACTGGTAAATGACATCCAGCAGAGTTCCTAGACACCAACATTGAGGATCAATAGCTCATTGAACATGACACAGTCACCCAGTGAGAGCTGGACCAGGCCACTATGCCCAGAACATGTAATCACAGGATGACTCAAACGCCAGTGTGAGAACGGCGTACCGGAGCACCCCAGGAGAGCATAAAGCCCTTTGGCACACAGTGCAGATGTTATGTTATGTTATGTTATGTTATAGGAATGCCAGCAACATAACTAGTCGTTTTAATATTTTATTTCAACTGAAATATGTTTAGTGAAGAGGACGGATACTATCTCCAAATGTGTTGGCTCTGGAACACAGTTGCTATGTATCCACTTAACAAGTAACTATTTGAAGATGTACATAGTTGCTGTGAAATGGTTATGGTCGCTATTTCTGCACACTCGAGAGGTATTCCTATTTTGGGCTTCTGTTAGGTAGCAGTCTGATCATGCGTTTATACACTTACATGAATTGCTGCTTTGACTTTCAGGAGTGAGGCTTTTTTTGGGGGGCATAATAACATATTTTGAGCAGAATTCTAAGCACACCCTGTTTATCAGATCAGTTGCATGGGCATTCCAGTGGAAGCCAAAAGGAGGAAACAAACCTGCTGTGAGAAGTATCCATTAGAGCAGAGGTCTTCAAACTGGGGGGCGGGCCCCCCTAAGGGGCCTCAAGTGGTCCCGGGGGGACGCCAGACTCTGGCCAAAAGAAGCAATTTACAGAAAAAAAGGCCTTTATTTTAAGCAAAAACAATGTAATTGCCCTTTTAAAAAGGCAACAGTACTTAACTGCAATGTTTAAATAGGTCTAGACATATTTAAACATTGTCATCTTTATAAAATAATTGTGAAAAATTCTGAGGGGGGGGCACAATGATTTTTATGTTTCAGCTGGGGGGCGCAGAATTAAAACGTTTGGAGACCACTGCATTAGAGGAACATGTTATTTACTGTCTGTAAAGCTGTTTCTGGTTACTACTCTAGTCTTCTGGTGAGTCCTCACTGCCCTCTCATTTGATGAAGTAATTATTTGGTAACTCTCTTATTGGCTAACGCTAATCAAAAAAAATATATGGGCCTTTGTGGAGGAAGCAGATTAAATGGAGTTGATGTTAGTCACAGGCGGCACTATTTTGGAGCAGCGACCTAGTTTCCAGGAGTTATTGTGAATCTGTGGCTGGTACCATACTGGCACCAGATTGCGCAATCTCACTAATCAGACACTTCAATAATGTAGACAGGGAATATTTAAAGGAAAGGTGTTCCTCAAGGTCCATAATGTGCTCGTCTTATGGATGCTTCTGCCCACATATTCATTTCCTTATCTAGAAGGACTCCCACAGCAAAGTCCACATCGGGAGGAGAATCAAAACCATTGCTGTGATTGTCCAGCTGAAAGGCCCTGTAGTGTAGGCATCACATTGTCTTGTATCCCATTACCTCCAAATTATCCATTTACATTATGTTGATTACTTTTATGTACACTATAGCGATAAGGAATGCTTTTGGATCAATGACAAGACTAAGTCGCAGACGTAGCTGCATATCGCTATAGTACTCGGTAAGGTTGGCTTCTAATTTCTTTGGGCTCCACTAATAGAAGCATCATTTTATGGCTTACCTCCACCCCTAGACTGTGTGGCAGGGGAGTAGAAAAAGAAGGCATGAGGGTGTATCATACCCTCCTCTTTTCCCAAATGGCGCCAGCATCTATCTGTTCGTTGTCCACCTATGGTGATGATTCTGACACTAGTCCTGATCATAATTAATTACAAGTGTTCAGAGCATTTGAAAATCAAAGCTCAATGATTGCTTCCGGAAAAACCCAAATATCTGAAACTCACCCATACAAAGCACTCTAAAATATAGAATCTCCCTGGTTGGTAGATGATGTAGCTGCTCCTTATAACACCATTTGAAAATGGTCAGACTCCCTGTTCGTGAACGCAGTGAGAAAAAGGTTTACTCCTATAAGGCTGGTACACGCCTTCTCCGGATTTCTCCATGATGGTGATTTGATCTCCTGTGTTCTATTGATAGTTATGGATTCTTGCAGAAGACAGCACCTCTTTATTCAGCAGCATTATAAATACAACTAGAGCTAGTACTGCTTAACTATAATTTCTGAGAATTGTGGTCTTTATTTTTCTTTTTACAGGACCGATTAGACAGTGAAGCTGCATCAGCCTATCGCAGCCTGACGCACGAGGAGGTGGTGAAGGAGCTGCTTAAGCACAAGGAGCTGCTGAAAAAGAAAGACTCACACATCAGGGAGCTGGAGGATTATATTGATGATCTACTGGTACGGGTGATGGAGGAGACCCCCGGTATTCTGCGTGTGCCCTATGAGCGGGCTCGCCGAGCTGGCAAATTCTCTAAAAACTAGTTGTTGCTCAAGGACTGATTGGAAAAACGGGCCCCATGTGCCCTTCATTCTTCCACTCCTTCTGATATTTTGTATGAGATCACTTCAGTCTCTTGATTAAGGCTGTTTGTTGGTTTCAATTTTTGCAAATCCGCAGCCTGGGGTGGACTAAGGTATACAATTGGAAGAATGACCAGGTCTTCTTGGCATGGTGAACAGTGGGTCCAAGTCCTAGGTAATGTGCATAATGAGTCATCTTTGTGGCTCGTGTGCATACGGTACGTAGCCAACGTGGCATTCAGCACTTCAGAAGTGGTGGTGGCAGCCATTGACCTACCCGTTTTGTAACACACGTGGTAGCTTCTCGTTCCTGGTGTGGACTCTTGCTCCACTTAAGCGACCTTTGCCCTCACTGTAAAGGCATGACCTGTTATGTTGCTAAAGCTAAATGCAATGAAGTTGGCCAGTTGTTTGTAAATGTTGATCTTTGCCCGAGTTGGGCAAAACCGAAATAAGTGGCTAGAACTGAAAGGAGTGGGATTTGGAAGGAAGGGGATCCACAGTACAAGAACTGAGATTCATGGATATATAGCTGTCGGGCGAGGTGGACGTTTTGTCATAGGAAATAGAGGGTGATCTTGGCATCAAAAATACAATGGTTAAACATAATTCTGTATCTTGACATTTGCACCTCAGGGCCATCAGCCATTGATATGGGCAACTCCTGGTGCTGCCCGGTATGACGTGGCTAAGATACCTAGAGCTAGAAGCTTCTGCAAATTATCCGTTATTCCTAACTAGGCCACTGGGCTTTCTCTGCTGGCCATGTGCCTGTTACCGACAGCTGCTGTGATTGGACTATTGTTGCTACAATGAAGTATTTATAAGAATCCTTGACTTTGATAGCATGACTAATCATGCAAGGTCAGTAGTGTGTGGTTTTGCTTCTGCATTTTCTTTTGTTTTGTTCAAAAGGGCATTGGCTGTAGGCTTTCATACATTTGTGTCTGTTCATGGTGGTACTACTTGCAGGTTCTTGGCCGACATTGCCGAACACAACGATTGCGTACTAAGCTCATAACCTTGCTTCATATTTTAGCAATCAGGAAATCAGTCTTGTCTGATTTAAGAGAAAGGCTACTTGACACATGAAAAAGGGAGCCACAATGGCCCTGTGATCCTCTTAATGAGAGTTCTAGACTTATTTCACTTCAGTCAAACCATGTGAGTAGAAGTACCAGGTTGCAGTGGTTTCCAAAAAGGAGAGAGCACGAACATGGACTGGATGCGCCTGACAACATGGAGTCACCCGGTAATCAAGAAAGTGGCATGTACTTTACATTTTCTGTGCATGCCACTCTACCTATGCCATCTTAAGAGAAGCTAAGTGCCTCATGACGAGCTATTAAAAACTTCTCTGTTTCACTTCTTCCACAGCACTTTTCCTTCCACCACTTCCCTTCTTTCTAAACTATAGAAAATTAAACATGGACATGTTTTGCTTGCTATTCATTGGAGTCTAACTTTGTGATTTTCCATAGATTTCATGGACGTCTAAGTCCGAAAGGTGTATACACCTCTTATTCGGGGCACATCCTTGTATTTTACACTACTTGCAGGTATTTTTTTGTTAGTTATATGTGACGTAGTAGTTTTAAATGTTTCCGGATGGGGCATGCACAGTTATTCACAAGGACATTTCTGATGGGTCCTTTTACATACGGATTCTTCACTTTGGAATATCCCCAGGTGTCAAACTGGATCCTGATTTTCTTTTTTGTTCCTAGCAGTGCTATTGTGCACCCCTACATGTCATTGTGCAACTGTCTGTCTGTTGGCTTCACACCACCTAGGAATTGATGGGGTGGAGCTGCTTCTAAGCACCACTCCTGTGTGCTGACTTATTTTCTTTCAGCGCCTCTGATGTGGGATTTGGAGCTCTGCTCTCGAATTTGATAGTTTTCTGAAGACTTCCAAAATTATTAACAATGTGCTAGGGTATGCTATCACCCTGAAAACAGTAGGTTTCTAGCCCAGGCCATGACTGATGGATGCAGATTTAGGTGATGGACCCACATGAGGTGATCCAAGGCCTGAGGTGAAATTGTGTGTCACCTAACACAAGAACAAGTTGTTGACTTCACATATATCCCCCTCCCATTTCCCATGTACCCGGTCTGGAATTAGTGTCTGTCTGGGGACCGCTCCTGCAACAGTTATACTTTGCGCACAAAGTCCCATAAGTCCAAGTCTAAACACAATCATAAGAAAGAGAAGCAGAGCTTGCCTCCATCCAGCCCCTCTGACTCCAAAGGGAAGGCCCAAGACTGTCATGATGGAAGTCACAGTCCTTCAAGGTTACCGGCCATGGAATAGATTCCTCAATTGGTCCAGATGTACCTCAAATTTCCTGGCCCTTCGTGGACACTGCAGCAAATCGAGGCCTCCATAGAGGCCATGTTGCAAATTTTCAGTGTGCTTCTTGCTCCCTCTGGCGTGCCTTTGGGCCCCATGGAACCATAGGGGCTTCCAGTTGGGTTATTGGTTCCTCCGTAGTCTGTCACCTTGGGCCATGTTAAAGCCCCCTTCTTTCCCCACTCTGGTAAAGGCTTCCACTCCGCCCAGGCCAGTTCTTGCCACCCCAACACCGGTGTCAAGGGCCAACGCCACTGGCACCAGACGATGAGCAGGTGTTGATGCCCATGTCGCACCCCAAACTAACTTCAGCCCTAGGTCAACCGATGCTGCCTTACAAAATTGCAGAACCTCTAATAATGTGCCTCTTCCACATCACAACTAGCAGGAGGCACTTTATTATGCCTATTAGTTCCGACTCTGATCCTGTGCCAGAGCACCCAAGGATGCTGAAAATGTTGAAGGCCATGCCCTCCATACCTCTTTATACTGAAGATGCCAGACCTTGATTTACAGAATGCCAGTGGGCTGGACAGCTTTCCTGAGACATCGCTTGACTCGCCACATTGGCCACCAGTGGAAAAGAGTGCCTCATTTGCAATGGTGGGTTGGAAGGCAGCTAAGTTACTAGGATTACAGCTGCTCTCCATTGAGGTTAAAACGAATGTTCTGACAGAAATTCAGCCTCATGGCCAGCCACATCTGTGCCTCTTTTTCCATTTAATGATGTCCTTGCAGATAATCTGATGGCTACTTGGTCGAAACAATGTTCTTGCCCACCTGTGATTAGTCAGACCCCTATTTTTCTCACCATTCCAAAGGGCCTTATATTGCAAGCTTAGTCCACTAAAATGACTCCAGATTATTAATTAATTCCCAACCACTCCTCCAGATAGAGAATCTCAGAGGATTGATAATTTGGCAAACATGTGTTTTCTTCTGCCATCCTGCCTGCTGGACCGCTACACCCATTCCCTTTGGGACATGGTCAGTGAGATCTTGCTGGCGGTCCTGGAGCATCTTTGGGCCAGACAATACATGATGGGCAGGATGCCCCCAAGTATGTTATCTGCGCAGGGCTGGATACCTCTGAGTGCTTGTGTTAGGGCAGTCAAAATCAGTGTTGTCTTTCAAAAGCATGTCTGGATGAGGTCCACTAGGTTCTCTGGCAATGTGCATGCCTCCATGATGGGCATGCCCTTTGATAGGTCTTGCATCTCTGGTAAAACAAAAAGGAAGAAGAATTCACTTTGGAACGCTTTAAAGACAGCAGAGCTACAGTGCATTGCTCAGGGCTGTTGGTCCCTGGCAAACAGTTTCTGCTTTTGTTCAGAAAGCTCAGTCGCTATTCCAGAGTGCTGGCATATAGACAATCTTCCCAGCCAGTGATGCAGCAGAAAACCCAGTCCTTTTGAGGTAATGGACTTGGGTCTGGCAAGCAACATGCCGGCTAGCAGTGGCTCCAGTCTTCCAATTTCTCTCCTGCTACAACGGCCAACGAACCACTTTTGTTCACCCTTGGTGGCGCATGCCCGACCAGTGGGAGGCAGAGTTCAACATTTCCTCCCGAGTGACGAGCCATCATGTCCGACAGAAGGGTCTTACAAATGGTTCAAAAAGGCTATGCTCTGCCTTATCTCTCCTCTCCCCCCACTATACCTCTCACACTACCAAGAATTTCAGAGGATCATCTCTCCATTCTGCTACAGTAAGTTTCTTTCTCTCCAAGGCTGCTATCAAGAGGCTACTGAACTTGGAAAGATACAGGGTTGTTACTCCCTTTATATCCTTGATATGGAGCCAATGTGGAACATTTTATGCTAGATAGGGTGAGTGGAAGCACTGCTATAAAAAAAAATCTCTGGATCCAGTCTGGTGCCTGGGAGTTATTCTTAGGAGTGGAATCTGCGGTTAGATAGAGTATTCAACAGAAAGACAATTAACAAAGGTAAGTAACTTGTTCTTATAGCAGGTCTCCTTAATATACCAAAAAGCATGTTTGTGCCAACCCTTTCTTTTGCTGCTGCTTCCTGCTCAGGCCTTTACTAAACCTATGCTGTGGCTTCAGGCTGTACGGTTGGTTCTCTGGCTAGGGCAACATTGAACCCTTAATCTTAATCAGGGTCACTTCTTCCACGAAAACCCCTGCGGCCAGCCGATAAATGTCATTTTATATGATCTGCTGTTTGTACCGATATGTCTTCCATAAGCAAAAAAACTGACAGGTGTTCCCAAAATAAAAAATACACTAAACGTTTCTTGTAGGCTATGGAGTTATTTTTTTATGAAACCTTGTTTTCCCCATTTCTGTTTTGTGGTAACCTCACTCTTCGGAGTGATTGATCCCCGTGTGGTATGGAACGTCTGAGAGAAATGCCACTGTAGTAAGAGTGAGGGCAACACTCTGATCTAATTGTAGTAAGAGCCACTTCCACGTTGATGTCACTGAAATGATGGTCATTCCCTATCTGACGTCACTGGAGCAAGGACGGCTCTCGGTGTTACTTTAATACTGTAATGTAATACCGCAGTGACAGAAATAATGTAGTATATGCTGTGTTGGAATCCATACAAGAAGATTCATGCTGTAGAAACACACTAGAGATTGCAGGTTCTTTGTAGACTATTTATTTGCTAGAGATAACACTTCTAATGGTAAATGGATAGGGAGAAGATATAATGAAGCCCCACCAGCCCGGAACTTCACCAGTTATCCCTACTGCGTGGCCAGTCACTATAAATCAACAGATTACACAATTATCACACAAACATGGATGCAAGTGGTTAATCCGAGCATCCACATGGCAGACAGAATAACGCAGATGCCACACTTTCCTTTAATTCAACAATAAAAACACAAATGTCTCCTCCCTAATTCAACACACCAGATACAACTGCCACGTCCTTCAATTTACCGCAATTCTGCTCGTAATTCATAAAGCATGCACCTGGAAAATACACAACGCCCTGCATCCCAACGCCACTTTCCACATCTGCTGTTAAATTCTGAAAAATTCTGTCATGGATAAAGCATTCTCATCCAGCAAACACACAAACTGTGTCCTTACATAACACGTCGGTACTACCACTGAAAAGAGCTAAACGCAATCACAAAACGCTGCAAATAATAACTGAATGTACGAAACATCCTTATTCAGTTCAGCAGCAGGTATAAACCTGAATGCACGAAAAACGCTTTTCATCATATAACTATAGAAAGCTGTATGTATGTACTGGAGCAAAAACTTAATGCACCCTTCTAACCACAAATGGCAAATTTATATCTCAATTATTAAATTGCAAGTATTACTGTGAATGTAGGCACGTGTTCTAACTGGCATACACTTTATTGAGAATGGAGTCCTCCCACTAAGTAGCATTAGACTGAAGGGAATAATATAAATTCTAGCACTATCTTCAAATATGCATAAAGGAAAGTAGAAGTTAAAATGACAGTCTCCTTGTTGCATACAGTCCTGTTGAACTTGCAAAACATTCCAAATCCCAGCACAAAGAAGAGTATCCAGACCCTTCTGTCCAGTTTGCGTGTAAAGTTCAGTTTTCCTTACGACACACTGCGACTGGCGCACCAAACCGGCATCGGATTTTGAACAATACCAACTCTGTCACTCTTTTCCTCACTAAAGCCATAGCTATCCAGGGCTGCTAATTTATGACACAGCTTACGAACACGCACAAAGAAGAATCCAGAACATATTATTTTGGACATGACTTCCCACTTAGGTGCCATACAGTTCATATTTTTTTAGGTCGATTGCGCAAGTGCTTTGACCTGTTGTAAGTATTGTGGGTTTTTAACCACGCCCACCTCACGCTCATCACTTTCGCTCGTTCGTGGGCTTGCCTTTCAAAAATCCTTTGTTATCATTGGTAAATGCTTTCCTTTTGTCCCTCCTTGGGGCGGTTTGGTTACCACCTTGGCCATCGACCCTGTTACATGGCTAATTGCACTTTTTCCAATACATTTGACTGTGAGCGAACTTCTTTTCCATTTTGTGTCTCCCTTTCGCGCTCATGGCGGCCATGGCGCATTGAATATGCTACCTTATGCTAACTGTTTTACTTTTCATTTTCAATTTATGTGGCAAGAAAAGTCCAGTTAGGAATTTACGCCAATAGCTCTAACTGGAGTAAATGTGAGACTGATTGCATTGCAAATGCTTGTATTGTATTAAACGTGACATCCACATTTTTGTGTGTATTCAGACTTGCTGTAGGCAAACCATTAAAAAAAAAAATACCCGCGTAGACAGCACATTTGAAATGAGTGGACATCTCATAGACTACTTGAGGGTGACAGACATGGAATCTGTTGGTACTGCAAGGTACCCACATTGATGTTTGCTCATTAAAAACAGAGAAGCAGCAACTTCTTTCTGTTTAATCCTGGTTGTAGAAACAGACTACCGGCTACTTTTCTTCAGCACCCTGCCTGAAAAAATGATGAAACCCAGAGTAGAAGCAGCATAAGCCTTTCTTTCCTACCTTGCTATTCAGCATGTGGACACAACTGCTCTTGAGAAGTTGTCAGCATTACTGCATTTTTGCTTCTTACTTCGACTCAAAGGCGTAGCTTGGTCAGCAGGATTTGGGGGGCTGGGGTGTTAGCTTCATATTTTCCAAGAATCACAATAGTAATGTTAAAATACTTTCTAGGACAAACAGGGTGCATGGAAGGGGCTAAAGGGTCAGTGGAAAGGAAGATGAAAGAGGATTGATGGGGTAGTAGGTGAGCGAAAACACAATATTTTGTAAAATAAACATTTTTGAAGACTTGCAAAACAGAGGCGGGTATGTGTGTGTGTTGTCTGTGTGTATGTAAACATTCCTGGTGTAATCCAACAGACACCTCGCCATACCCAACTGAAAGCACCTGCACCCAGCTATTTACCAGAAAATGCATTTATTGGGGGGGGTAGGGTGGTGTACCACCCCAAAGACCACCCCTCCCCGGACACACACACACCAACTCCCTGCCACCAGACCTCTTCCCCTTTCCCTCTTCCCCCCAAGCCACACCCTGTCTCCACTGTTCTTGAATAAGCACAATGACAGGCTCTCTGGTCAGCAAATTTTCTCTCCTCACAAAGCCCACATGCTGCCCCTCTCCTTGAGCTGCCAGCCTTCGTGATCGCTCGGGCACAGCTACTCTACCTTCTGTTTCTGTTTTTCCTTCTATTTCACTCATGTTAAAAGCCCCAAACGTCCAAAGCTCTTTCCTTGGTTTTTACTTGTTGACAGTTATCTATAGATGGAGCCGAATGCTGTAGAAACACGCTGGAGACTGCAGGATCTCTGAAGGCTCTTCCTTAGGTAACACTCGTGTCCTGCCACAACAGAGTGCCCTGGTGGAATGCAATCCAGTGTATAGTAATAGTCAGTCACCTTTTCATGGCGCCTTCTTTAACTTTTCTTGTAGACTCAGTCAAATGGGGCACAATTGTTGATTTTTCAACCCAAGTGTTGTTTTTGTCTGTGGCTCTCATCACGACAAAAGGGGACTCGTCACGCCACATACTATAAGGAATATATATATGAAAATTAGTGCAAATGTGGCTTTAGAGCGTTACCATGTCAGCGATTGTCTGAAACTAATTGTGTAGGTATTAACATCTAGTTAAGTATAGCCGAATATAGCCTGTATACACAGAAAAATAAAATGAGTATGATAAGTGTTCCAGAAACGAAGGGGAGTCGCCCATACTACTCGGAACACCCAAAGATGTTCTCCTAAATCGCAAAAGTGAAGGGCCTGGGGGTATATTTGAAAATGGAATACGTGGAATTGAATGATATATGACATATTATAGACAATGTAAGGTAAAGACTGCACTAAAGCTGCCAACTTATCCCACCAGCTGTGCCGGGACACAGTTTGTCAAGCTCAAAGGAGTCCATTTTAGAAATCACAAACTGCATTCAACTGGCTAACCGAGCACTGCAGCAGCAAGAAAGATGCCCTCGTTTCACTCAAGGAAGCATCTCAGATCGATAAAAGTGCACGTATCCTGGTGATCTCGTCACTGCCTCAAGGACGTTCGCTGAAAAGGAGACCACCAACGGTGCAAAAGGGGCTCATGAGCTGTTTATCATTGGGTTGGGAGTTCTAGTTTGTCGGGTTATAACGAAGTCAGCATCATCGAAGAGTCACGCAATAAAACCGAGCTGTGTCCTAGAATCAATTTTAGTCTGACAAGGTGTGTGTGGTTGACAAAGCTATCATTTAAAAATCATTCTTACCAAGATATGTACGAGTGAATTTACTGTCACCATCACAATAAGTGGCATTACAGAGAAAGCAAAGTCATTACATTTTGTTTAACGATGTTACACTCCGCAGTCGGTCAGTGCTCACGTTGTTGTTATGGTTTCAAAGTTATATGATTATATTTTTTAATGTATGGATTCAATTAATGTGTATTGACCGGCTGGGATCTCCAACACATATTAATTTATTTATGACTTTATTTTTTATTGAATTAAACACAAGTGATGATGGAGTGGATATTACAACGTAGTATCACCAGCTACATGCCACAATCCAACAGATATCCATGCCACCAATAATGCATTATGAATGTTAATGCATTACCTACCATTGAAAGCATTTAATTGTATTTAGGATTGACTTGTATGGAACAACTGAGCCAATCTGTGTTTATGGGAAAAGCGCAGTTCTTCTATAATCAACATCCAATGACCATGTATCCTTGTATCTATATTATAATGTAGATATTGAGTATTCCCTAAGTATGAAAAAGGCAATATATTCACAAGAACAGTTGCTATATAGTTATCATATTTCAACATATATTTTGCAGGTCTAGGGAAAAATGACTGAATGGTATGCCAGCTCTTTTACAAAACCTCTCTGTACTGCCCACAAGATGCCATATACGTGGGGTAAATAATGTGTGATGCCATGCACAACTGTCCACCAAATATCCATATATAATATCTTTATTGAAGTTTAATAGTGTACTACATAGATTTCATGGTGCTAAGAAGCTGAAAATACATTTATATGAAAAAATAGACCAAACCATTCATGTGTACAAAAGTATAAGCCACATAAATAATTGCATACAACCGTGTTACCAAACGTGTGAGGAAGGAAAATTGGTGAATATTCACATGGTTAGTTCCTGTGTCGTTAACATCTATTAGCATATCATTCTCGGGATTATAATTCTAATAGATATTCCAAGTGAAATGGTATCACCAATCTACATCAGGACAATGCTATGCCCTTCAGAAGGATCATTAGGTCCAGAACAGAGGAGATCAATCTAGTGCGTTCTCTTAGATGGGCAGTAGCTGAGGCAGATTACCACCCCATCTGTTTATGTCTATAATCTGCTATTCTAGATTTTATACAATGTAACTGTAAATTACATAAGTTTCCAGAAAAGGAGCGTTGGGTACTTATGGCACAGTTTATTCAGTTGTGGATAATGTTGGCAGATCCTTTGATTTGTCATTTGCGTTGTCCACCCAATATATATATATATGCAAGTGGCAATAACTCCTATTCACATTAGATGAATTGCAGTTTGAAAAGAGTTTGCGTGTTAGGTCTTTAAACTGAAAAGTGTTGGGTCTAGATAGTAAACTTGCAAGTTTGCCATTTGCCACATTTATAGTGTTCTGATATTGAAGACACATTAGCACCTAAAATGAAACCCTTCAAAAACTGAGTGCCTACTGATTTTACCATCCAAATACCCAACAATTGGTCATCCTTAATAGGGTGGACATACTTGGTTGAATGTGCACAGTCCATGGCGTTCGTGTTAGACAAGAATCTCAATCTACCAACGCTAATGGATTCAGTAACAAAAGGACCCAATATCAGTTGAGACATCTGCGAGGAATCAGACTTTCTTCTTGAGAAACAAAATAAGAAGCGTTGATGAAAATTGGGACCAAGAGTACTCCGTACTTAAAAGCGCTGACAAACAACACCTTGCACCTCATAAAGCAGCCTTGCTCAAGCAGCCAGGTTGAGCAGTGGCTTCAGGAAATGCGACTACATGTCACCAGTTCTGATGGCCCTGTAGTTGCCCCGATTGAGAATAAATGTATACCCACACCGGCCGGTATTATTCACAAATCACTACTTTCCAGGAATCTCAGTTTTCTAGTATCCAGATTGCGTTTCTGAAGTAGACAACAATTGCAGAGCTCGGACACCCTCATGACCGAACTCTCAAATTGCAAAAAAGTGAATGTCTAAACAAGCATTCGCAGGGAGTGCACCTAAGGTGAGAAGTCCATCCTGTCTGTCATCTGAGCACATTTTTTGTATGAAGCCACTGTAGCAGTGGCATTTACCCATCTGAACCTTCTGCCCATAGTTTGCATGGCCGAATTGCTTTGAATATGGGGATGTTTGTTGTCTAGACTGTCACTTGGTCACCCTCCCTTGTGTATGTATAGTTGTATGATATTGCCATACTTCTTTCTGCACTCTGTTCGCCCTAACAACATCTATGTAATGTAATGATGCCTCTTAATTTGTCCCCAATGTATTTTTTGTTACTTGTAACCTGGCATGCTGTATCCTGTACACTGAAATATTTGTATTTTGGTATCCTTTGGTTTTTACTTCAGCTTTGAGCAAAGCACTCAATTACCCAAATAGGTCTCCTTCACACTGTACAAAAATATAAATAAATATAAGGAATGCAGTGTCTGCTTTTCACATCCTGTGCCTTGATCGCAGAGTCGAGAACACTAAGCCAGTCCACAGATATTAAAGTTAGAGTAAGATATCTCAATTACTTCTCTGAGGATCTGGCACCCCATTGCTCCAGTTCTACAGATGAACACTATCCCTTCGGGTGTTGAGATTGTCTCTCCCCTACCATCTCTGTACCCAGTTTGCTGATGACCGCGGAATGCTGCAAGTGGCAATGGCTATTGGCTACAATTTCCGCAGCCAACAACTTTGAGACCACCTCTGCCTCCATCCGTATGTGGAGGAGGTGGAGAGGCTCCACTTGTTAAGGGACTTGCAGCTTACGGTGCCGTTTGAGAAGGGACGGGATTCTAATGCCCACTTCTGTGTAAGAAGAAAGTTTGGTTCCACCCCTGAGCTAGTAACATGGGTCAGTGGGTTAAATGTTGACAGCGGAGCATACAAATTAACCTTTCACCAACCCGAGCCAGCTGCATTGCGTGCCAGTACGTTGGGTAACAGTAATTGTGGTTTTTACAGTGCCTAGAAATAGTGAATCTTTGGTGTGACGCTTCTTGTGTTATTATTATTATTGTTGTTATGAGAAATGTAAGTGTTCTAAATTGATTCATCCCCCTTCTGAAGTTGAAGTTGCTGTCTCTGCACCCAGTCTTATCAACTCCGAACAACTGCTGGGTGTCCTCCGCTGATCTGCAGGACACATACTTGTAGGTACCGGTCCATCTGGATCAGAGGACTTTCAGCTGTTGTGTCAGGGACGAGAACTACCAATACAAGACACCACCCTTTTGACTTAATGAAGTCCTACAAGAATATATAAAAAACGAAACTTTAAAGCAAAAGGTCTATTCCTTTCCCTACAAGAATGACTGCAAAAGGTCGTGTCTTCCCGCTACAGGGACAGCCTTGTAAGGACATCTTCCAGTGACGCTTGTGCATCAAATCTGGTTCCACGGACCCTCCTCACTCGTTGGCTTTTGTGAACGTCTGCTTAAATTGCTCTCTCCCCAATCTTTCCAGTTCGAATGGTCATCTTCCTGAGGGAAACCATCCCTTTAATTCAGTCCATTCTATCCATTTATGAGGGAGATTTATTTATCTATACCTCCCTACAGTCGTTGAGCTTGATCACCCAGTTTCTGTGGCTCTACATTTTCGCTATCTAAGTATCGCCAACGGCACTTTTCATGTGAACTTGGCTTCCAGTAAAACGACCACAAGGTCCCAATACAAAACCACTTGAAATTTTGCCACTGAGCCATTCACAGGGACACAACTCGGTCTGTAGATTACTTCAATCGAATGAATGTGTATTTGTAAGACTTATTTAGCAGCCATGAGATGGAAAGGATGATTGCATTTGCGCCCTCATGTTGAGCTCAACACCCTTCTTTTGTGGCTGTGGAGAGCATGCCCCCCTGAATTGAGTTCCCCTTAGTGAGTTTATGTTGGGTTTAGATTTTCACCTCGGCAGATATGCCAATAGCAGTTTGGGTCTCTACTAACAGGAGACTCACAACTCCGGTCTCCCGCCTGCTTACACAGTAGGATAAAGACTGTGGCTGGACCACTCTTAGCACAATACGCAAGTCAGGAACTGTATGAGTGGACTTGTGGAATACACAGACTGCTAACTTAGGTATGGTGAAGAAACTACCAGTCGGTTTGCCAAGATTTCTCAATCAAAATCCGGGGTCCCACACCGGTGGCAACGCAGAAACTAACCAGGGTTGATATCACTGACTTCCTACTCCCTTTCACTACGTATGGGAACTGGAACATGGAAGCTCTGAAACCTGCGAGGAGGAGCTGCCTTGGACCTGTCAAAAACTGCCCAGGAATGGTACTGGAGGTTGTCCAGAACATTGTTTGCCACTTGTCTGCCTTCTGAATTTTATGGTGCTTATTCACAAAGGTAAGTTTACACGTGAGTAAATCATACACTGTTGAGTAACTTTACAAATTTTGGCTAGTCACCATTTTTGAATGTAAAGTTACTCAAAGCGTAAACACACTTGTATCCACACCTTGAAACTGGGGGTGGAGTCAGTAAAAATACCATATATGACCATAAAGGTTCTACTAGTGACTTTACAATCGTATTGAACTTCTGCACACTCGATGGAGACCTTCATAATCAGGTCTGAGATCTCCCGGTGGTAAAGTATAGGAAAACGTTTCATAGTTTAAAATAGTATTTTAAATACTTGTAAGTTAAATGTGGATGTAAATTCATTTTATATAAATAGTTTAGATGTAGAGTAGTTTTTAAAATTGCTTCAGCGCTATTAATTACAGTTTAAAATGAAATGTATTTGAGTATATTACGTAAAACATTATTTTTTTAAGATTTGTTTAAAAAGTAAAGCCACATGAAATAAAATGTTTATATTTATATTAAAACCTACTGAAAGTTATGTATAAAATACATTTAAATATTTTTTAATAAAAAATAAAGGTATGTTTATTTTTCAGTTAAACTTGGTCTTTATATTGTTTTAAAACAAAATGTTTATAACATTTTATTATTTTACATGAAAATATTTTATATGTGTATAAAAAGTTTCACTAAATAATTTATTTTATCATCATTTCCTATGGGTTTTTATTTTAAGTCCCTACCTCTATTATATTCTATTGGAGGGTGTTGCAGTACCTGAGAGTGGCAAAGGGTAGTGCTCTACTTACTCCATCTCTGTACCGCAGGACATTTGCCAGTGTTTGTGTACTTTCTGGCTGTAGTAACTACAGAAGTGAAGTTTATGAACAGAAAGGGGCTTACTCTTTTTCTAGGTGGGTGCATATCCCTCCCTAGACCTCCCTTAACCCCCTCCTTACTCCTCCAAAACCGTTCCCCTGTAGTTTTAAATATTTCTCACTTTCCAGCCATTCCCATCCTTCCCTTCCACATTTACTACAAAAAATATATACCTATATGTGCGGAGATCTCTGCACATAAAATACAGCAGAGACCCCTGCATGTAAATTTATGAATAGTATTTTGTAGTACATTACTAGTACTATTGTAGTACTACTAAACGTACTGCAAAATACAGTGAATATGCCCCTATGTGCTCAGTATTACATTGCCTGCTATTAGTTAAGTGCTTTTTCTTAAATGTTTATTAACCACTATTACGTGCATTCTGAGTTTCTACTTTGCACCACCTTCCAGAGTAAGCCTTGGACACGTTTAACTTTTTAACCAGAGGATCGAGTGCTTATGGGATGTACTTGTTATTCAGTTGTAGAATCAATATTAAGGTAAAGCCTCAAAACACTGTTAGCAAAAGGCCCTGATTGTTAAAACCGGGACCCAGTAACTTCGTCTGCCCTGGGAGTCCTGAAAAAGCCCCCAAATGTTCATTTGAGAAAACCTCGACCCAAGTGGCACTTCAGACTTGTTATTGCATGCCATTCACACCAGTGGCATCTTGCACCATAAGATTACTGTAAGGGAAAATGTATTTCTGGTCTCCAACACATATTTTAGGTGCATAAAACAGCTGGAATCATGTATTTATTTGATTAACATGTAATTTGATTAGTAAATGTTCAGTAACATTTTATTTTATTTTAACTGAATGTAGATTTTTATTTTGCAATAAAATATTTGTAATTAAAAAACAATAATGAGCTTTATCATTTTCAATACACTTTTCCACAGGAATATTTCTGCCCTTCTGGCAGAGATCTCAGTCTACATGTGAAAAGTTATTACACTCGTAAATTGTGTCTTTCATTTCTCTACCCTCTAAAATGAGAAAGATGAAACATGTAAGTCTGTCTTTGAAAATTGTGAATAGCAAAAAAGTGTATATTTGAAAACTAGGTGCAGGAGTAGATTTGCATAGGTGTAAATCTACATATGTAAAACTTTCTTTGTGAATACGGCCCAGTGTACCCTACTGAGCTATAAAAAAAACCCTTAAAGAGTGCTATCTAGCACTTCTCTGTGCATGCGTCCATCGCAGAGACACTGTTTAGTTTATTCTTGTATGTGAGGAAATACTGCAAAGTACTGTGAACTACTGTGAACTACTTCTATTTGCGATAACCCTTGCAGCTAATTGGTGTTTTGGTTCCTCTGCAGATAGTGTACTATTTACAAGTCTCGTAGAGACTTCTAACTGCAGATTCCTCCCCTTGTGAATATCTCCTGGTGCCAGCTTAGATCTAGAAATGTTTAAATAGCGATGTCGGTAGGTGATGTTGTGCAGCTCTGTGTCAGATCCATCTTGCACCAAATGTGACATCGGGCCCACTATATCTGAAGCACCTCTTCGTCTGATGTCAGTTCCTTTCATTCCACATCTTTCAACTCTTATTTGGATCTGCCCTGTCAGTTTTGACAGAATTCCTTACCCTGAAAACATTTCACAGTGTGCAAGGAATGTCCCCTCCTAAAATCACTGGTTTTAAACCATGCAGGAACTGTCACCACAAGATATTGGTGATGGACATCCACAATGTCTGCCTCTGGTGTCTCAGCTCCAAGCATGGCTAGTGTTGTGTGACTGCTGGGTGAAGATTACGTAAAACATCTTCCCCAACCCCAAAGCCAAACTTTCTGTTGGAGAATTCCAAAGGAAGTCAAAGGAGACCTGGGCCTGGTTGAGGCCAAGGGCACAGACATCCTCACACTTACGACGCCGGTCTCACAAACAATCGTCTTTCAATTCACACGGTTCAGGTAAGTAAAAAAAATACAAGAACCCCAAGAATTTCAAATATGGCTATCCCTTGTACCTCAAGTTCCACCATTTGGAGTTGCATGATTCTCCAGATACCTCTAGGCCGCAGAGACATTCTTCTACTTCACAACTGATTCTGACCCTGCTCCTGATGCGCCCTGATTTTCCCAGGCGATCAGTGAGGCCACAACAGCTCCATGAGCTGAGATTGGCCATGGACCAGATTTTTGGTACCTGTCTGGATCCCTTTGGCGCACCTTCCGGACCTAAGATTTCAAGGTCGGCCCCAGTCAGATTACTGATGGCAGGTCGGTCCCTGATGCCAACTGCGCCATTTGACCTCGACTTGTGGTGGGCCCCTTCCTTGAACTCTGCTCTTCCTGCTCCAGCCCTTGTGCAACATCCAGCACTGCCCTCGCCGCCAATACCGAAACCACCAGTCTGAGCCTTGATGCCGAGTGTTAAGCAGAGCCTATAGTTTTGTCGGACTCCAGGACATCTCTAACCCCTTCCAAGGTTGTAAACAACACGCCGATACTCACATTTCGATCCTGAAATATCCTAACAATTTGACAACGACAGTTCCAATGACCTTTAAGATTATGACAATCTCTTCCAGAATTTACAAGATGCCAGTGGCCTGGGTACCTCTTCAGACACTGACTTTTCATTTCCTAAAAAAATAATTGTGCCACCCCTTGTTCTAAAGTACAATTAATTAGAATAAAAAATCAAATTATATCACATATACATGATTCTTCGAATATATCAAAACAACCACTAGCTATAATCTATAATTATTTAATATTTACATCTTAGTAAATTCTTAGTTTGAATTTCCTATTGTTTAGATCATCCAATTAAACAATCAATCCTTAATATATTTCACAAGTCCCAATTATATCAGTCCATATAATTCCTAGTGCGCTTCATACACTGAGGTTGTTATATTAGTTTCCAAAGTCCATTTAATTCAAAACTGATGTTCCTATGAAATTCATTTTCACCTCCGATTTGAATAAGAATCCACATTGGAATAAAAAATTGTCCAAGTTCCTTGAAACAATCTCTCAGCCAACACGTGTTTCCTCATTTGACTTCCTCAGGGCTGGGATATAGTTGCTCCTTATAATATAATAATCTGGAACCCAAGAGTCATCACAAACACATTATTTAAACTCTATTTGACTTGAATAAATTTATATATGGATGAATCAATAGGTAGTACCAGCATAAAAACCTATAACCAAGAGTGATTCAAAATGGTGAATAAGTGTCAATATCCAAATCAGACCCCAACTCATTTAGGTTTTAATTTAATTTAAACAGACCACCACAGAGTGACTGCCTCAACATGCATACCCAACCATAGTGTCACCAGAGTACAAGAGAAACAGTGTGCAACCCTGTATAAAAAAGTTAATTTAAGAACCAAAGAAAAATACGTTATCCTTATATAAACATACCCTTATTTGTCACAAAATAAATAGACAATACGTCTACCTATATAAGCCAATGGTCACCCCAAGAAAAACTCCAATGATAAATATATATATAATAATAAAATACCTTCCAACTTGCCACCAGTATATGCACATTAAGTGTATCAACCAGTTGACTCCCCTGTCATCTGGAAAGTTCTATAGGTCATCTTTCATTTGCCTCGTACATAATTCCAAAAGGAGTAGCCTGTGTGAAAAAGGATGTGTACAAATCTTCATTCACTTTCCACATATTACCGTTCCCCCGATAGTACTACAAGTCTACTCCAATAAACTTGTCAAGTTCTATAACCTCCTGCGAGATCTCACCATAAAAATGACCTGTGCATAATTCGTAATACCGAACACATTAGACTCCCCACAGTTGAAATTATCCTAATTATCCGTACCTCTTCTCCAATCTCCAACCGGTTGCCCCAGGGAACGTGGCCTGCCTGCCGACCTCCCCGTAATTCTTCTCCTCGCGTGTCTGTATCTTCGACCGCATAGACGCCGTGACACGCATAGAGCAGCTCGTCTAATTTCAAACTATCCCCTACGTAGACGCCGTTTACGGCGTGTTCATAGACCCCTATTACAAGGGTTCTTCCATCAATAACATCAAGGAAGGACTACTTCCCTTCCACATTGATCAACACAAAAGTAGGACTGCTGCTACACACTCATGTAATTTCAACCAAAACCCTGATAAGTTATTAAGCCTCAATACAAAGGAAAAAGCCAATAAATATCGATATTGATCACAATATATATCTATAACTCCACCCATATTATTTAATAAATAAACTCATTTATTTCTGTCTGTTTATTTTGTATGTGACAACTAACGGTAGTTAGTAGAGTTAGTATGAAAAAAGGAAGTAAATTATTCAAGAATCCAACGCCGGGAAAAAATCATATTTAATTGAATAACACTAAATATAAAAAATATATAAACTATATATTAGAGAAATTTTATGAAAATAAAAATAATAATAAAAATAAAATCAAAGAGTAAGTGAAAGCAGAGAAAAAAAGACAAATGTTATAACAAACTCATCCCACATACCTTCAACAAAATAATCTATCATAAAATATTCAAGTCATACATTAATATATATACAATCATAATTACAATCTTCCTCTGTTATAACAGAATACCTTGTACTTTCTGGTATTAATTAAAGGCCATTCTTATAGTAACAACATCACATATTACATATCCTCAGAGAATTTTTTACTTCACAATCTAATAAAACACTTCACAGAGCTACTTCTAGATTACTCTCAAATTTATGTAAATTAATATGTTCAATCTCCCAAAAAATACTCTAATTCCCTATCAGTATTCAATCCGTCTTCTACTGCCCTTAACCGCATTATCCACATTGCTTCTCTTCTGCGTAGTGTTAATTCTCTATTCCCACCTCTCTGATCTCTTAATATTTGTTCGCAACCAAAAAAAGTTAAGCCGATTCCTGTATTTTGTGATTTACAATTGATCATATGCGCTACCACTGGATATCTAACATCCTGCTGAGCCAAAGCTCTAGCATGTTCTCCAATCCTGATTTTTAACGATCGGATTGTACTGCCAACATAATATCTTTTACATTTGCAGACCAAAATATATACTACAAAGGAGGTATTACAGTCCATATATGACCTAATAGAAAATGTTTCACCCAATAGATTAGAAAATTCCTTACACCCATGACAGGCCCATCTACAGAGTCCACAACCTCCACATTTGTAAAATCCCACTTTCTGTATTTGCAGCCAATTAGTCTTTGAAACAGTTCTGGGGAAACTAGGACTCAGAATCTCTTTCAATGACCTCCCCCTTCGGAATGTAAATATGGGTTTGTTAGTTAGAAATTCTGTCAGTATTTCATCTCTAAGTAAAATGTGCCAGTGTTTGGTGATATATTTCTTCAAAATCCTTGTACTATCTGTAAAATCTGTAATTAGTCTCACTTTCTCTTCCTTTTGCCTCTGAGTGCCTTTATTTTTTTACATCAATGTTGCCTGACGCGGAACCCGTCTTATTCTGTTTTGTGCTTTGATAATGACCTCATCATTATAACCTCTATTTCTGAAACGATTACCCATTTCTTCAATGCACTTTTCAAATTCACCCTCATCACTACAATTTCTCCGTGCTCTAACCATCTCTCCGTAGGGAATTGACTCGATTTGGTATTTAGGATGTGCAATTTCCGCATGTAATATTGAGTTGCAGGCAGTAGATTTTCGAAACAGTTTACTCTCAATATGACCATTTTTTATGTACAATTCTACATCCAGAAATTCTATACTGGTCATACTATATTTACACGAAAATTTAACATTCATATCATTTGAGTTAAGAAAATCCACAAAATCCATTACAAGACTGGCACCCCCTGTCCATAACATTATACAATCGTCTATAAAACGTCCCCAGTAGAGGATGTGTGTCTGCCAAAGGGCAGCACCTGGACCCCAGACCCACCTCTCCTCAAACCGGCCCATAAAGAGTCCTGTATATGAGGGGGAGAACCTGGAGCCCATGGCTACCCCTTGTTTTTGTCGAAACCAGTCCCGCTCAAAAATGAAATAATAATTTTCAAGAATCATGGAAATCATTTCCAATAACATCTTTGTATGTTGCCATTTATTCACAGGTTGTTTATTCAAAAACCATTCAATTGCTTCCAGACCCACACTGTGTTGAATGCAAGTGTACAATGAAACTACGTCTAAGGTGACCAATAACATGCTCTCATCCCATTCCACATCATTAAGAATACTCAAAATATGCATTGTGTCCTTAATGTATGATGGTAACTTTTGTATTATAGGTTTCAAAAATACATCCACAAATTCCGATAGTTTTGCAGTTGGGCCCCCAATGCCTGAAACAATCGGTCTGCCCGGGGGGAAGGGCAAGTCCTTATGAATTTTGGGCAATGTGTAGAAACAGGGAAATCTAGCTCTCGTTACCTTCAAATATAAAAATTTGTCTCTATTTAATAGACCAGATTGATACCAAATTTCTAATTTATTATTAATGACACCGCTCAAACGTAATATTGGATTCGAATCCATCTTTTCATAACAGTGTACATCCCCAAGTTGTGAACGTATCTCCTGAACATAGTCAATTCTGTTCATTAGAACAACATTACCTCCCTTATCAGCCTGTCGTATCATTATCTGATCATTTTCACTCAATTCTTTAAGTGCCCTCCATTCTCCTTGATTTAGATTCTTAATAGTTCTGGGTAAGCCATATTTGTATTTGTGTATATCCAGATCCCTACATACCAAATCATAAAAGATATCTAAATTCCTATTATCAAATGTTTTGGGAATCCATCTTGATTCACATTTCAAACCACTTTTTCCACCCGTGATATCTAAATCCTCTAACACTTGCTCAAAAATAATCGGGACTTCCTCTTGTTCCGTGATGGAGAGCAACATGGCTGTATCAAACACTTCTTGTATAGAAGGTATCTTATCCACAATAGGGCTCACAACCTCCTTACTTTCAATCCCTGTATGGTTAAGCTTAAAATATTTTTTGAGTTTCAACCGTATAATTAACTTAAAAAGATCTAACTTAGCCCTACATAAATCCCCCCTACTTGTAGGACAGAAACTCAAACCCTTTTCCAATAATGAAGTACCATCCTTTAAAAGTAACACATTAGATAAATTGACTATGTTTATGCTCTCATTCCTATCATTCAAATTTTTTTGTCCCTGGATCTGGTTACCACACCCATCTTTTCGGTTGTCTCTACCCTTTCTCCTACCTCTTCTGATCCTCCTATTTCCACTTTTCTCCTGTTTATGTCTCGCTGTCCCTGTCTCATTCTCAAAATTTATTGTAAAAAAACGGTTCTCTTAACAGATTTAACCTGTGTGGAGGTGCCTGTTGCTCCTTCTAATTCGCTTTCACTGGATATGATCCCACTTGCTGTTGTAGAGTCTGATGAAACGGGTGTTTTAGAACCCTGTCTAGACAAAGAATAATTTACCAAATGGTCATATTTCTTAGCAAAAGTGAATATCCTACTTGACTGATAATCCTTCTCATCTCTCTTAAATTTTTTGGCTTTCCTCTGCATAATTTCTTCCTGGTGTTTTAATAGTACTTGTTCTAGAATTTTGTAATTCTTATCTGTTGCCTCTGTGAGGTTTAGGGCCAGATGTAGGAAACAGTTTGCGACTCGCAAACAGCAAAAATTGCCGTTTGCGGCTCGCAAACCGGTGTTTCCTATGCAGAAATGCATTTTGCGAGTCGGAACCGACTCGCAAAATGCATTTCCTACTCGCAAATAGGAAGGGGTGTTCCCTTCCTATTTGCGACTCGCAGTGGGATGCAATTCCATTTGCGACCGCGTACGCGGTCGCAAATGGAGTCGCAGTTACCATCCACTTGAAGTGGATGGTAACCCACTCGCAAATTGGAAGGGGTCCCCATGGGACCCCTTCCACTTTGTGAATGGACCCAAAAATATTATTTCAGGGCAGGGAGTGGTCCAAGGGACCACTCCCTGCCCTGAAAAAATACCGAAACTAAAGGTTTAGTTTTTTTTTTTTTAAGTGCAGCTAGTTTTCCTTTAAGGAAAACGGGCTACACTTAAAAAAAAAAAACTGCTTTATTTAAAGCAGTCACGAACATGGAGGTCTGCTGACGACAGCAGGCCTCCATGTTTGCGAGTGCCTATACTCGCTATGGGGCCGCAATTTGCGACCCACCTCATGAATATTCATGAGGTGGGTCATTGCGACCCCATAGCGAGTTGCAGTCGGTGTCTGAGACACCGTACTGCATACCAATTTGCGAGGTGCAAATTGCGAGTCGCATGGACTCGCACTTTGCACCTCGCAAATTGGCGTTTTGCTACATCTGGCCCTTAGTTCCTTAATCTCCCCTTCCAGGGTATCAATTGCCTTCTGTAATGAGGCTACCTTTCTTTCCGAATTTGTTATAAGAATTTCCATCAGTCTAAGTGAACTCGCTTTCAATTCTTTATCCCATTCATCAAGTAAATCTGCGTCTAAATCATCATAAGTGGGAAATATCTGCGACCTCAGACCTCTTGGGATCCTATTTAGCTTTAAATACTGCTTCAAAGTAACACCATCCCACCATTTGGAGAGTTCGTTTTTCTTTAATCTTTCCAATTTTATAAATTTCATCCTGAGTCCCTCATTTTGAGGGCGATTCAAGGATGTTAGTGTCCTACCTTTCTCAAGGTTCCCAAAAAGTTCCTCTGCCATTTTTTAGATTATAGCTAGTGGTTGTTTTGATATATTCGAAGAATCATGTATATGTGAAATAATTTGATTTTTTATTCTAATTAATTGTACTTTAGAACAACGGGTGCCACAATTATTTTTTTAGGTTACCTGACTGGTAGCACAGTCAGGAATTTGGGGGTTTGGGTGTGTTCCCCAAAGTAGTGCACTGTTGCATTAAGAATTCGCAGTTGTTAGTTACTTATCGTTAATACTCTCCTCAGTGCACCATTTCTCACCCTCTGAATACACCTCACTCTGTACATAAAGCTTTTCATTTCCTAATTCTGCAATGGTTAGAAAGGAGCCTGCCTTCTTCACTACAGTAATTAGGAGAGCAACAGAAGTTTAAGATATCAGCTTACCCACTACAAAAGTCAAAACAAATGTCCTGACAGAGGTCCTTAACTCAGGGAAAACGAGCTGAGAACCTCATCTACATTTTAATGAGGCTCTCTCTCTCTCTGATATGCTAATGGGCACCTGGGCAAAAGCAGGATCATGCCTGGCAGTTAACAAGCAGATAGGGAGACGACATAGGTCTGCCGCCAAAACCCAGATTTTGTCTTGGAACATCGTACTCTGAAAAGCCTAGTAGTGCAGATGTCCACGAGCAGGATCACGCCTAATGCTTTTCCAGCTACCTCCCCAATAGAGAATTCAAATGCATTGAAACATTTGCCAAACACATGTTTTCCTCTAACTGTCTTGCCTTTCGGTCAGTCAATACTAGCTGCCTCCTGTGAAGGTATTTGCAAGCATTGTGAGATACAGTGGCATACAACTTGCCATCTGTCCCTGGGGGCATTCTGCCAACCTAACAGACCTTTTTACAGGATGGTCATGATGCAGAAAAGTACTCCATACTCTCAGGCCTGGACACTACCATCTGTCTGGATAGGGCAGCAGGACCAGTATGGAGCCTAGGGGCCAAGCTAGGATTTGCTCCACTCGCTTCTCAAATGCTGTCCAGCAAACTTTAATAAACATGCCTATTGATGGCTGTTGATGCTTTGGAGCAAAAGCAGACTTGTCCAAGAGAGCCATAGAGAAGATGCCGGCATTACAGATCAAGACTGTCTGCTACTCCTGTTATTTCCTGGTGCCGAAGAATGGCGGAGGCCTTTGTTCTATACTCTATCTTCACCCTCCGAACTTTTTCCTCCAGAGGGAAAAGTTCAAGATGCCCACCCCAGCCCAAGTTCTGTCTGCACTGGATCCAAAAGACTGAATAGTGGCACTAGAATTGCAGGACACGTATTTTCACATCATAGTCCTACAGTCCCACCAACGTTACCTGTAGTTTCAGGTAGACCAGGAGCACTTTCAGTTATCAGTGCTTCCCTTTGGCCATTGCTCCTCGGTTACTCACAAAGGTGACGGTGTTGGATGCAGCCCATCTGTGGAGTTTGGGTATACCAGTCTTCCCCTACCTTGACTGGGTAATGAAAGACGGTTCTCCCCAAAGAGTCTTAAACCACCTCTACACGATGGCCGACCTGTTCACGTTGTTGGGTTTGTCCATCAATGTGCTGAAGTCACACCTGACTCCTTCACACCACTCCGTGTCATCGTAGCCATGTTAGATACAATGCTTTTCCAGGCCTTTCTTCTGCCTCAACACGTTCAGGACATTTGGGCTATAATTCGAATTTTTCAACCCTTGAAGTGGATCTCAGTGAGAAGGGTCTGAGGATTCTTGGCCTCTTGATCTCTTTTATCTTGCCTGTGGACCACACTGGGTACCACAGGCAGACTCGGTAGTGGAATCTGAAGTCTCAGTGGGCTCAGTGGCAAGGGAAACTGTCAGATTCCATTCAGGTGTCAGAGGAAAATGGGCAAGACTTGCAGTGGTGGCTGCTTGACTGCAATTGGACCAGTGGCAGACCCCGCACCCAGTGGTAACGGCTATAATAGATGCACCATTGCTGCGTCATTTGTGAGAGGAGGAGATCAGGAGACTCTAGTCGGTGGCGGAGACTCGACTCCACATCTACTTGCTGGAGTTGCAAGTGATTGACATGGCATTAAAGGTGTCTCTTCTATCCATCAAGTTGGAACAGGTACATGTTCTCACTGACAACACAACCACCATGTGGTACAGCAATAAGAAGGGTGCTTTAGGGTTGTGGGTCCTGTGCAAGGATGCTCTACAACTCTGGAATCGGTTGAATGCTCAGGGCATCTCCCTGATCTCCCAACACCTGCAGCATCTTTAAATACCAGGACAGACGACGTTGCCTAGTGGATCCCAAATGGCAGTTACACTCAGAAGTGGTACAGGGTATTGTCCAATAATGGGGAGAACCCTTGCTTGATATTTTCACCATTGCAGAGGACACACAGTGCCCACTCTTTTGCTCAGTGGACCTCCTGAGTTGATGCTTCCTTATTGATGCCATTTACGTCAACTAGTGCACTAGACTCCTGTATTCCTTCATTCCCTTGCCTCACTTGCCCAGAGTACTGAAAAAGATCAAGAAATACAGGCTCAAGTCATGCTAGTGGTCCCAGACTGGGTGAGGAGATTGTGGTAACCAGAACATCTGGCCATGGGCATCTGCCTCCCCACTTTAGATGCCCCTTCAGGAGGGCCTCCTTCCTGTTGCAACAGCAGGATCTGGTCTTGCACCTCAATCTGCACAATCTGCACTTCAATATGTGGAGACTGAATGGCGACAGCTGATGACATCTGATGTTGACCCCTCTTCCCGTGGCAGACAGATGTCCTTACACCAAATCTGTATGCTGGACACTAGGAAATGTTTTGGCAGGTCGTTTTCCTGTGACATTAACCCCTTACAGGCAAAGTTTTCAGATATTCCACTGCTTTGTTTTTCCTTCGTCAAGCAAGGCTTTGCTATAGCAACAGTTGAGTTATGTTTTTACATTTGCTAGATAAGCCACCTGTTTTTAGATCACCTGTTGTGATGTGTATCTTGAAGATGCCAGTCTACATGTTCCTGCCAACAATACTTGTAATGCCACTATAAGACCTTAGGTCTGTATTCCTCATTGTCATAACTTCTGCCAGACGAGTGAGTGAACTCCAGCCCGTGTCCACCCAACAGCTATACACATCCTTCTTTCCGGACAACATGGCCCTCTGGAACAAAAGCACCATTCTTACTGAAGGTAGTGAAGGTGTTCCACATCACTTTGCAAGATTTCCATGCCTGGCCTTTCCTATCCAAGAGGAAGGAACAACTCCATCGGCTTGATCCTAAGAGGGCCCTCAGATTTTACATTGATTGGCCCAGAAACCATTGATTGAATGGCCAACTTTTTGTGGGCCTCTCTGGAGCAAACCTAAAAAGAACAATCTGCCAATGGAATGTTTTATGCATTAGAATTGGCAATGGGCTAGCTAAAAAGCAGCCCTAGGAAGTCTTATGTGAGGGCAATGGTGTGCCAGTCTCTGAAATCTGCAAAGCTGCCACAGGGATGCCCCTCCGGATGTTCACAAGCCGCTGTTGCCTGGGTAGCCAGGTTGGACGGGATAGGCATCTTGCACCATTTGTCCTGCAGGATTTGCTAGTCTGCCATTCCACAGAAGAACCACTTAGGGAGGTAATGCTTTAGTATCTATTCAGAAGGTGAGGAACGTATGGTTGAAAGTCTCTATCAGAAGAACAAGTTACTTACCTTTAGTAACTCCTTTTCTAGTAGGGACCCTTTTTAACAGTAACTATAGATTGCCAACTGACCAACCCTCCTCCCCGTTCTGTAGAAAGGACTGATATGGTCTATTAGTAAGATCCCAGTCTATAGATCTGCATACTGACAGATTCTGATTTTTACAAGCTGTAGCTCTTACTTCATGGACAGTGGTCAGAAAGAAATTGATGGCAGTGTGCAGAGGTGGCTTAGATATGGTTGGCCTCAGTGTCAACCTGGGTCTGGACTGTTTTGATGCAAAGCCACACAATGCCAGCTACTGACGTGCCATGAAATTGCCACTGAAATATTTGCGGGTTCAGTCTGGTGCTTGGGGATATTGACAAGAGGAGGAATCTGCGGTTGGATAGTCTCTACCAGAAAACATATTACTGAAAGCTAAGTAACTTGTTCTTATATCACTTTCCTCTGCAGACACATAACCCAGAACTTAAATGTGCAGTACGTTCCCCGGCAGACCCACTGTTGTAATTATAACTACATGTGCAAGAAACACTGGTCACACAGTTGAAAACAATACAATCAATACAAATGAACCAAATGGTTACGTTAATCATTAGTTATAATAAATCATACATAAAGAACTTTTATTTTAAAAAATACTTTTACTTTGTGATGCACAGTAAGTGTGTAGTGAGACGTGCTTGGTGCTCTCATCAAAGTGATACACGTGAACAAATTTAGTGATCAATTTTGTGAATTTCAAAAACAAGAAAACACGACCCATTTATATATGATATGATTTATTTTGGGTCTGTAGTGGTAGTAAACCACATTTTGATCCCTCGAGAAGATGGGGGAACCACCATCAGGACTCATCCAATAAAGAGGAGCCCAAAACAAGGACAACGAGTGCTGAAAGAAGGAATAATAAACATAGTTCAGAAAGTATAGTGTTACGGTGTGAGGTTTAAGCCTTTAATATAGATGGTATAATCAGAGAGAGAAGATTAAATTATTGAACATTGAAAGCTTCTATGTGAAAGAAAGGCAGCCGTCCCTAAAATAAGCGGTCAGAGTTCAATATATAGCTGGTAGGCTGCCCAGTGAAAAAAAAATTGCAGAAGTGGAAAGAACAAGCTCTGCCTAATTCCTGGTAGGGCAAATGAACTGGTAAAGATATTGTAACTGGAATATCTGTCCCACTGAAGAATGGGTGAAAAAGACAATTATAAAAGGGAGGGAAAAGGTCTTCAAGTGCCCTCACTTTTGAGAAACTTTCTTTAAAAGACATTCACGACCTTCTGCAAAGAAAAGTATTCACACCATACAACATTTCCCAAGATCAGTGGTTCCCAGCCTGTGGTCCAGGGACCCCTGGGGGTCTGCAAAACCTCCTCAGGGGGTCCGTGACTGCTTAGAAAATTAACTATTTTATTAGCAGAGTAATAAAGTCTATTTGAAATAAAGTGGTTAAATGTACATACAAAAATGTTAAAACGAACTGGTAATGTCAAGGAATCTGAAATTGGGGGCTAAAAATTCAATTAGTATACTCGGATTGATTCGTGGGAGCAGGCAGCTGCATCAAACAGATTACAACTTTGGCGGAGGGGGTTAATCCGTCCCAAATGTGACTGATATCCTGCCCACCGTATTACGAATTCCATAGGATATAATGGACTCGTAATACGGCGGTGGGATATCCGTCACATTTGGGACGGATTAACCTCCTCTGCCAAAGTTGTAATCAGGCCCGTAGTATGGAGGATGTCTGGCTTCAATCGAATTTAGAAACGCTGCAACCGTCCTATTGAAATTACCTGTTTTTATTTTATTTGTTTGCAAATTAAATAAAATGTGCTATAATTGTGTATTTGTGTGATGGAATGCTTGTTTCTGTATTTTTTTTGTTTATTATTTTGCGCTTGACTGTTTAAGACTAGGTCTCAGCTTCCAGTAATGACTCAGTGAGGGGTCCCCAGATTACAATAATGATTCAGTGGGGGTCCCCGGGATCCAGTAATGATAAAGTGGCGGTCCTGTGAAGTCAAAAGGTAGGGAACTACTGCCCTAGATAAAGACTATATGTAATCGCAAAAACCCTATCTCTGACAGATCTCACATCATTCACAATACCCTCAAATCCACTTGTTAGGAAGTTGATGTTTTACCCTCATCCATTTTCAAAGCTCAATCTTGTAACGCTCTCTTACCCCTACTCACCGTTGCCAATGCCTCCCTCACTCTCAAGACAGGCCAGCTCTTCCCACTCCTATAGAAATCTACACTGGTTCTTGATGACTTTGTCAACTGCTGGCCCCTTCGCTCACTTGCATTTAGTGGCAAGCTATTTCAAAAATCTGTCTATGTTCCAGATAACATCAATTATAACCATCTCCATCACGATTAGCAGTCTGGCTTCAGATCACACTGCAGCCCAGAAACTGCTACCTTACACATTGTAGATAATGCCCTCCTGACTACAAATGATTACCTCTGCCTCCTGATTTTGCTGGACCTTTCAGCTGGCTTTTACACTGCTGGCCATTCCACCCTCATACACACCTTGGAGTCTCGAATGGGATTCACCAATTCTTCTTCTACCTTTCAAACTGGCACCAGTTTGTTCACATGTGCACCTCCAGGTCCCAAAAGAATCCTATCACCTGTGGAGCCCCCAAGGGTCCAACACTGTCCGTGTAATCTTCAACATTTACATGAAACCACTTGGAACTCTACTCATAGTTATCAAGTCACCAGTATACCAATGACACAGCACTCTATATGAAAGCCTCCCTTGCTACACAAATTGCCTGCATGTCCAGCATTTACCTGAAGCTCAACCCAACCAAGACTGAATTCCAGTTGTGTACGAAGAACAACAGACAATAAACAATACAAATCTGGCTCAAAGACATGAACTGCAACTGCTTTGTACCCCAGCTTTCGCTAATGCCAAGTCACTTAGATTTGACCTCACCCTCAAAGAACACATTTCCAAAAAACACAAAGACAGCCCTCGTACAAGCTCTCTCTTCTACTGAAAGTGAAACCATTTCTTCCAGAAAGTGGCATCAAAATTGCTGTTCAAGCTCTCGTACTCTTGCATCTGGAAAGTGATAATGCCCCGCTCTTAGCCTCCCAGACTCCATGCTGGCTCCTCTTAAGGCCATCCCACATGCTACAAATGTCTCATCCAGAGCTTGAAGATATATGTTCACATCAACTCCATAATGATGGAACTCCATTGGCATCTATTGATGGCTTGTACCATCTTCAAAACCAGTTGCAATATTTACAAAGCCATCACGACCAGAAACCCTGCTTATCTTGCAGGCAAGCTCGCAATCTCTGGCGGTTCTCGCACACCCGCAGCCAAGATACCCTCAGACTGCAGAATAACTTTTAAAAAACAAAACAACAGCAGGATTTTTCCATTTATGCAGCCGAGATCAGTAATATTTCTCTGCCACACAGTGCAGTATTTACAGGCACAGTTCACTCATTTGCAGACAAAGTATAGTGTTAATCAGTAATCAGAACCTAGCCCCACCCGGCATATGCAAATGCTAATATTCATGACGCTGTCTGTGTCTCTTCACTCTGCTATGGGCCCCACAATTCTGGGGCCAAGGTCTAACTAGACTTCAAATTTGCCACCAAGATAATTGGCAGCCCCTCGTGTGTTGACACAGATGCCGGAGAAACCCATTCTTTAATCCACCTTGGAAGTGAACCTGACATGTCCTTGATGGAAATCGCACCCTCCACAACCTTTGGCACAAGCAGTCCAGACTCATTTTGACTGAAATAGAACTCTGCCTTCATGTAATAGTCTTCATATTACTTTTGCTTCACACTCATACCACAGTCAACATGGTACTGGAGATTACAGGGATGATACACCCCATTATTATGATGAGGAAAATCTTTTCAAGGTCCGTCAGTATACCAGTTGGCTAGACACTTCCCGAGAGACTGGGTATAATTCTTCTTCTAGACCAATTCACTGAGGATTAGCTTCTTTTGCTCTGGAGATCCGATGGGCTACTGAAGTTCTAGCGCTACATTTCCTGTTGATATAAAGACTAGTATCCTGACTAGGCCTGGGCAAAATGTTGATTATGCCTGAGTAATCTGAGTGATTTAGGTAATTTTGTTTTTCTCTTTTGATGCAAAATTAGTGTAAATTACGTGATTACACCCATTCGCATAATTCTGAGTTATTTGGCACAAAAATCTTACAGCAGAAGAACAGGAACAATGAAGCGCAAGTGGCTGCTGGGTACTGCAGTTCATGTTATGTTACATTTAGCACTATTTTCTTAGTGCAAAAGGCATCCTCTGGCCTATTTTGAACAGAAGGGTGCATTGGATGACAAGAAAACAGAGTTAAATTCTGGGTTACGCTCTTTGCATAATTCTGCATAATCTCACATAATCTTGCTGTAATTTTGCATTATTATGCTACAGCAAATTCAGTGTTACGCCCACCCCTTGTTCTGACAGAGGTCCTGCAATCTGTGCAGACTTGCACAGAACTACTTTTCCTTTTTACTGAAGCCCTGATGAACACACTGATAGACACTTGGGCCAAACCTTGTTCCCACCAGTCAACAGATAGGTTGCGATAAAACAGCGATCTGCCCCTATTGATCATCCTTTCCTTATGCACCACCCTATGTCTGAAAGCTTGGTGTTCAAGGCATCCACAAGTACGCTCATCCTAACTGAGGATAGGCGTAATAGCCAGAGTTTAAGACTTTGGAACAGGGGAATGAAGTTCAAGTCTCAGTGTCAGCTCAACATCCAGTAAATTTAGAAAAATCATGTACTCTCCCCGTGCCTAAAAAAAAGAAAAAAATGAATTTGTCCTTATATAATGTAGATAGTGCTCACGTAAAGCACTAAAATACCTTTGGATCGAGTTCACTATTTAAAACTGGGGGGGGAAAACACATCTCATTCTCTACTATGTCTCCCAATATGAAATCTAAATGCATGGAGTTATTAGGGAAGTGGATGCTCTTTTCAGCTAGCCTCACTGTCTGTTCAGTAAATGCCAAATGGCTCCTGGAACTGTTCTCAGAATTGTTGTGGGATATGATCAGCGAGGTCTTGCTGATAGTCCCCAAAGAATCTGACAAATGGGTGCTTCAAATATGCTCACAGTGTTGTGCCCTACTATTCATATCGGACCCACCACATATTTTACCTACATCAGAGTGGCTCTTGGAAGACCATTTGCCCATTTTGCTGAAAAAGGTTGAAGCTCTTTTGGAGAAAGGAGTCATAGAGAGCGTCCCGGGTTCGGAAATAAGGACTGGATGTTACTCCTATTAATTTCTGGTACTAAATAAGGATGGAGGCCTTCATCCTTCTTCAGACCTTCACCCTCTCAATTTCTTCCTGAAAAAGGACGAAATCAGGATGCTCACATTGGCCCAAGTTCAATCTGCCCTAGATCCAGAAGACTGGATGGTGGTGCTGGACCTGCAGGATGCCTATTTTCACACTGCCGTCCCACAGGGATTACCTGATGTTCAAGGTGGGTGAAGACCATTTTCAGGTCTCCGTGCTCCCCGTTGGCCTCAACAGTGCCCTTTGAGAGTTAACAAAAGTGATGGTGGTGATTGTAGTGCACCTTCAGAAGCTGTGGATACCTATTGTCCCTTACCTCAACAACTGGCTTTTGAAGACAGGCTCACCACAGTCCGTCATAGACCACCACCAGTAAATGACTTAACATCATTGGGGTTCTCAATCAATGTGTTGCACCTGACTCTTTCGCATTAGCTCCCATTCATCGAAGCCATCCTAGATGTGGTGCAATTGTGAGCCTTCTCAGGTTCAATGAGCTTACAACATACAGACTATGATCCCGATGTTTTGACTTCAATCCTGGGTGTCAGTGAAAGGGATTTTCAGACCTCTTGGCCTCTTACATCCCGTTTGTTGACTACATCAGTGGCGTAGGTGGGATCTGCAGTGAGACCTGAAGTCTCAGTGGGCTCAGCACCAAGGGGACCTGTCAGATTTCATCCAGGTTTCAAAGTAGAACAGCAAAAGATTTACAGTGGTGGCTGATCGACTGCAGTTGAATCAGTGGCAGGCCCCTGTCCCTACACCATCCAGAGCTGACAGTGGTGACAGATGCAGCACTTTTGGGTTGCAAAGGACATCTGGGAAAGCTGGAGATCAGAGGACTCTGGTCTCCAGCAAACTTGCCTCCACAACAAACTGCTGGAGTTGTAGGTCATTCGCTTGGCATTGAAGGTGTTCCTACCATGCATTAAAAGGAGGCTGATTCTTGTTTTCTCAGACACCACCACCACCATGCGATACTCCAACAAACATGGTGAAGTTAGGTCCTGTGTCAGGAGGCTCTGACTCTGGAACTGGCTGGGTTGACAGTGTGTCTCTCTCGTTTTGAACCACCTGATGGGATTCTTTGAATGGTGGGATTCTTTAAACACCAGGGTAGACAAACTCACTTGGCAATGCCTAGCGGATCACAATTGGCAGCTACATATGGAGGTGGGGAAAGGGCATCTTTCAGCAGTGGGCACTGCCCCGACTGGATCTGTTTGCCACTGCTGAGAATGCACAGCATCTGCGTTTTTATGTGCTGAGGTCCCCAAGAAGACTCTCTCTCAGGGATGCATTTCACCTAGAGTGGATTACAAGCCTGATGTATGCTTTCCCGCTGCTACTTCTCTTGCCATGAGTTTTGACGAAGATCAGAAATGACATAGGAAAAGTCATCATAGTGGCTCCGACTTGGACAAGGAGAATCTCATACCAGGAACTACTATGCATTAGTATCTGTCTTCTGATAAGACTGCAGCTTTGGGAGGCTCCTCTGTTGCAGCAGCAGGAAGGGTACTGCACCAGACCCTGCGCAATACACAACTCTAAGCGTGGAGATGTAGCAACAAGTGACTGTTTTTGATCTCCTTCCCAAGGTACTGGATGTCAATCTAGTGGCCAAGCGTCCATTTCCAAAAACTATTTATTCTGAATCCTTGGATAAGTTTGTGCCATGGTGTAATTTCTACCATATAGACGCTTTACAGGCAAAGTTGTCAAATATGATTTTTGTACTATCATTAGCCGAGGAAGGACTTGCTGTGAGCACCACTAAAGGTTATTTGCCAGCCCTTTTGGTCTTTTTGTGTTTACTGGGCCAACTGTCCCTAATTAAATCACCTATTGTGATGCGTTTTTTAAAGACGTGGTCAATATATCTCCAACCAAAACTTTTGTGATGCCACAGTGGGACCTTAATTTAGTTCTCACTTTCTTGATGTGTACCTTATTTGAGCCAATGCACAGGTATTTTTTGCATACACTGACTCTCAAAACACTCTTCCTGATGGTGATAATCTCAGCTTGTTGCGTTAGTGAGCTTCAAGCTGTCTGTTCATCCTCAGTACACCATCTTCTTTCCAGACAAACTAGTATTGTGTCCGAGTTTATAGAGAGGGTCAACTTAAAACAGAGGAAATCAAGCTTTATATGTTCTAAGGCAGAACTAGTTCACAGTTATTGTCAGAAAGCAATTTAACAGGTTTAGTCCTGGGGATTGAAAGTTGCATTTTCTTCCCTTATTGCCTTGTTGTCTGTGTTTCTATGTTGATGACCACTATCATTCTGTGCCCTCCCCCCCCTTCCTGGTTGATGTGAAAGTGTAGTCCTATTGTTGCGAAAGGCCAAGGTTTGTCACCCTAGGTGGATTGGAATATGGCTCAGACTAATACAACGACTGAGATCAATTCAATCATTTTACCTTTTTGTTTTAGGATGTATACACACGCTGAACTGAAGAGTTCCGATTATGTCTCGAAAATAATTACAAGTGGAGCACGGACATTTGTAGATGCACTGTGTAATATTTACCAGCTCAATAGGGTCCCGGGGGGGGAGGAGGAGGAACGGGGAGTTCCCTCCCTGGGATTTTTGGGAAGGGTGGTACGACCCGCGACGCAGTTGGGTGTCTTGGGGCCACTTAGCCGTGGGTGGAGTCCGCATATAGCCAGACATTTTGCTCTCCAGGGCACCATTTTGTGAAAGGTGACCTGGTGGCCGGAGCATTAGGTGCTGGTGGCAGTTTTTCCTTTCACGCGTTTTTGGGCCTGTTCGATCGGCTTGTTCGCGCTGCATTACAGCTAATTTTTAGGCAGGGTCGGAGAGTGTCAACATCAGGGCAGTGCGCGCTCTACGATTTTCATTGTGCGTTACCATTTCATGGCATTCACATGGTGGTATTCGAATTGGCAAGACGCGCGATTCATTTCCTCTGCTTAATTCAGGATATTCAGTGTGCAATACCATTTCTTGGCATTCATATGGTGGCCTACGAATCGGCAAGACGCGTGATTCATCTCTTGCGTTTAATTCATGATATTCATTGTGTGTTACCACTTCATGGCATTTACTTGGTGACCTTCGAATCGGCAAGACGCGCAATTCATTTCTCGTGCCTAACTCATGTTATTCATTGTGCACAATCATTTCATGGCATTTATAAACCTTTGTGGAAATCTGCAATGTGCGCAATTCATGTTCCTGCATTTTAAGAAAACTAAAGTGTTAGAATTCTAGATGTTATATTGTATGTGCATAATAAGTCCATCTAGTACAATTCATATAATGTTATAGAAACCTTTCAGATTATTTCCTGGTCCTCATGCAAAGACTATTCTTGAATTTGAAAGTGTAATGCTAGAAGGTTCTGATGTTTCTAATCCATGTGTAACGTTTCATTGAGTGGTTCATTAGAAAATGGTACTAATCTTTCTTGATTCCCTCACAGGTATCCAGACATCTTGAGGCCTAGTTATTTAAGTTCATGCTTAAGTTATCCATGTTTCCAATATGACAATGCTTAGAGTCATAGCCTAGTAATGATTAATATGGTATAATCTTGATATTGTGTGTTTTAACCTTTTGCTTCCTACAGGTCTCCTTCCCAGCTGTTCCCTACCTAATCCCCTTTTCCCCACTAGGACTCTCTTAGACCCTGTGACATTCTAATCAGAGTATTGGAGCTGTCTTGTGGTGGACTTGTTGGGAACGTGCACAGACCCTGAGGATCTGGTGACTCTGACAGAGTGCATAGAAAAAAATAAAATAATAATAAGGTAATACAACGTTAGGTCTCGAATTTATTTGCCGAACTTTCTTGGGGTGCCTTACCGTTGGAGTCATGACAGATGGGAAGGTCTGTCAGGCATTGGCGCTGCTGCAGCAGGCTGGCCGCCTGGATCTTGTGTGGCCAGAGGCGTTTGGGCCCGTGTGCCCTGCGCGCAGGGCCTCGGCGGTAGCGGCGGCGGCGGCGGTCGTAGCGTGTTCGCCGCTGCGCGCTGAAAGAACTCGAGCCCAGGTGAGGAGGGGAGGGAGGGCTCCAGGAGGATGGGAAGGAGGGGTGCGGCCTGGGCGGGTCGGGGAGCAGCCAGGGCAGGGCTGCTGAGAGTAGGTGCGAAGGGGAAACCCCGGAGGGCGGGGCCTTGCACAGCCAGATGCCTGCGCAAGATGGGGGCCCCGCGTACTAATGGGAGCGGCCGGCTGGGCCACGGGGGAAGGGGAGAGCCCAGAGCGGTGGGGCTGGGAGGGGGTCCACTTCTTGGCGCGAGGCAGCATCAGGGACGGTTTTTGGGAGGGGGGTTTCCTATGAGGGGGAATTGGTAGAGATGGCTGGGGTGGGGCTGTCGCGGAGGAGGGAGGGTTGGGAGCAGGGGGAATTCAGGTCCAGCAGCGGGACCCAAGGGAGCCCATTTCACAAAAGTGGCCCACCATGTTGCAGTGGAGTGGCAGCAAGGATGAACTGGATCAGGAGCATGGGGAGGAGGAGCCTGCGGTCCGGTTGGCGCGGGGGACAGTCAACGGGTTTGGGGGTAGGGATGGCCAGAGACCGAGACAAGGCGTTGCGGGAAAAGGCTCGTACTCCGCTTAAGGTGGACAGATTAGTGTTTTGGTTAGCGGACTATGACAAACAGACGGACGCTGACTTGCTCATACGGGGTTTCCGATGTGGCTTTCGTTTGGGTTACGAGGGTCCGCGGCGCTGGGTGGACAATCTTCGATTGGTGTACGGTAAGGAGGAGGTGGTGCATCAGAAGTTGGAGAAGGAGGTGACTGAGGGTCGCATGGCTGGCCCTTTTCCGGATTCGCCGATGCCCAACCTTATAGTGTCACCTATCGGTGTTGTGCCCAAAAAGGAACACGGGCAGTTCAGGTTGATTCATCACTTGATGTGGCCGGAGGGTTCGTCGGTCAATGACTTCATTCCAGATGACATAGAAAGAGTCTCTTACGGGTCAGTGGATGTGGCCATCGAAATGGTGGAGCAGTTGGATGATGGAGCTCTGATGGCTAAGACTGATATCAAGTCAGTGTTTCGGCTGCTGCCGGTACATCCGAATAACTTTGAACTGTTGGGGATCCAGTTTCAAGGGTCCTGGTATGTGGACAAGGCGCTCCCCATGGGTTGTTTCAGCTCTTGTGCGTTGTTTGAGTGCTTCAGTACGGCTTTGCAGTGGATATTCTCGCGGATAACAGGTCACGCAGGTGACGCATTATTTGGATGACTTTTTCTTTGCGGCCCCGGTGGGCAGCCCGCGTTGTGCGGCGGTGCTGAGACAGTTTGTGGAGATCATGGGAGACCTTGGTGTGCCCTTGGCTCCCGACAAGACAGTGGGGCCATGTAAGGCGCTGTCTTTTTTGGGTATTGAACTGGACACGGTAACGGGTACTGTCCGCTTGACGGTGGATAAGAAACTTGACATGCTGCAAAGAATTTACGACATGTTGCGAAGACGTAAGGTCACGGTGCGTGACATTCAGGTACTGTTGGGACACTTGAATTTTGCCTGCCGAGTAGTGAGGGCGGGGAGGACTTTTGTAGGAGATTGGCTTTGGCGGGCCAGTCGCTGTCGCATCATCATGTGCTTTTGAAGGTTAGTGTGCGTGAGGACCTGTGAATGTGGGCCACATTTTTGGATTCCTTCAATGGAATTCCTTTGAAGGCATGGCAGGATTGCAAGTGGGATGTGCAAATCTTTTTCGGATGCGGCGGGGGCGACGGGGTTTGGTATCTATTGGCAGGGGCGATGGTGTGCGGAGGAGTGGCCTGTTGATTGGAAGAATGGGGAACAAAGCATTGCTTTTCTGGAGCTTTTTCCGCTATTGGCGGCGGTGTGCATGTGGGGTCAGGAACTCCAGCACACCTGTGTACTTTTTCAGGTGGACAACATGGCTGTAGTGCACTTGGTGAATAGGCAGTCAGCGCAGGACGGACAGATTTTACAGCTTCTTCGGGTTTTTGTGCTGCAATGCTTGAGGAATGATATATTTTTTAGAGCAAGGCATGTTCCGGAAGTCAACAATGATATCGCTGATGCTTTGTCTCGTTCTCAGTGGGATCGATTCCATGGATTGGTCACGGGTGTGGACCTGCGCAAGACGAGCATGCCAGGGGAGCTATGGAGAATAGGCACCAGAGGATGCTACGGCTGGTATTGAATTATTTGGCTCCATCCACCAGGTGGGCCTATGCAAAAGCTTGGGAGTAGTTTGTAGGCTCTGGGGCGCGGAGAAGGGTAAGACAGCAGGACATGGTGGAGGATGTGATACAATTCATTATGGTTTTGATCGAGAGAGGTCAGTCCAGGGTTACCATAGCAGGGAAGTTAGCGGCACTGGGATTCATGGGTAAGCTTCTTTGGGGCTATCCTCTGTCTGCGGGGGAGTTGGGCCACAAGATTCTTGAAGGGTGGGTGAGAGAAATGGGGAGCAAGGGTCGCATTAGGCGGCCGCTGTCCTTGAGTTTATTGAAAAGGCTGTTGGCGGTTTTGGGAGAGATTTGCTTTGATGCAATGGAAGCGCTAATTTTTCGGACGTTAATGTCGTGGTTGTTTTTTGGGGTGCTTCGGGTGTCTGAATTGTTGGAGTTGGGAGGGCGTCTGGGCATTCAATGGCACGAGGTGCGTGCTACAGCCGAGGGAGAGACTCTCCTAATCCGGAGATCCAAGACGGATTAAAAGGGTGTCGGTGCTCTGGTTTTTCTTTGTCGGTACCCTGATCGGTCCATTTGCCCAAGGGTTTTGGAGGGACAGCTGCGGAGGGAGGCAGGGACTGTTGAGGGTACGGTTTTTCGGCACGCGGATGGAAAAGGGGTGACAGCGTCTCAGTTGTTAGCAATTATGCACAGGGGGATAGAGTGGTTAGGACTAGATGGCACGCAATTTGGTACGTATACTTTTTGGATTGGAGTTGCTACGGAGGCAGGAAGCAAAGGGTGGGGCAGGGAGGAGCTGATGGCCTTCGGGAGGTGACGGTCAGATTGCTTTCAGCGGTACGTGAGAGAAGGGGTGTATTGTGCATAGTTTGGCGGTATTGTTTGAATGTGTGTGTCTTCATTTTCTTTTTCTTTTTTAGGTGTGGTGCTGGGTCCGGAGGCGGCATACCTTTCCATTTGGTTGATTGGACACTCCTTTGTGAAATGGGCCCAGCGCCAGGCTTGGAGGACTGTTATTGGGGAGAATTTAGGCTTTGACCCAGCCCGGTTCCAGGTCCGCTGGTTTGGGAAAGGGGAGATGCGATGGTGTGAGCTCCTGCCTCGCCTGCAGAGTGCGGCAGGGAAGGGACCGTGCCCCGATTTGTTGTGTGTCCATTTGGGGGGAGAATGATTTAGTAGCCACTACAGGGCTTAACCTCATGAAGGCAATGAAGAGGGATTTGCAGGTCCTGGCGACTCAGTGGAAGGGTTGTCATGTAGTGCTTACAGCTTTTGTCCCGCATCAGGTTTGGAGGGGGGCCAGGAAGCCGGGGGCTGTAGAGAGGGTGAGGCGCAAGCTGAACAAGGAGATGAGGACTTTTTGTAGTGAAAAGGGGTTGTCATTCTTAGAGCATGTGGATTTGCGCTTTGAAGATGTGGAATTTTTTAGGGACGACGGTGTGCATCTGTCATATATGGGGTGGAGCTCTATCTCCTGCAGTTGAGAGAACACCTTAAAGCGTTGCTGAAGGAAGCATAGGGGGGGCAGAAAAAGTCTGGGTCTTTTTCTGGTGGCGGTGAGAGCTCCAGGGCAGGTAATAAAACCTTGTGTGGAGGACAGAGAAAGCAGGGCAATTGAGGTCTTATAAGTGGGAAGGAGCATTAGTTGTAGATGGACAGGCAGGGAAAAGCACATTAGCGGACAGGTTCAAAAGAAGCGGGTAGGATGGGGAAAATATTAGGTAGACATGGGGGCAAAAGGGAAGGCAGGACGAGAGTAAGGAGGGGGAGGGGGAGGGTGGGGTAGGGGAGAGGAATGGAGGTTGGGTAGAATTCTCCCATGTCTAGCGAGGCTTTAGTTTTGTGAGGCAAAGGCCAAGGTGGGTTGATTTAGGTGCACCTGTTCCCATAAAGCGGCCTTTTACACACAGCAAAACAAGTTGTGGTGTTGTTTCACTCCTTCCCAATAGGGTCCCGGGGAAGGAGTACGAACGAGGAGTTCCCCCCTGGGTTTTTTTGGGAAGGGTGGTACGACCCGCGACGCGGTTGGGCGTCCCGGGTGCCACTTAGCCGTGGGTGGGGTCCGCATATAGGCGTACATTTTGCGCTCCGGGGCACCCTTTTTGTGAAAGGTGACCTGGTGGCCGGAGCGTTAGGTGCTGGTGGCAGTTTTTCCCCTCCCTCACTCCCCGTCTTTTTGCCAATCTGGCGGGTTAAGGGATATTTGCTACAGGTTTGCTTTGTTGGGCAGATGCGCGAGCACGGGGGGTAGGGTTCGCTTGGACAGGTGCAGGCCGGGGTGGTGAGAGCTCCAGGGCAGGTAATAAAACCTTGTGTGGAGGACGGAGAAAGCAGGGCAATTCAGGTATTGTAAGTGGGAAGGAACATTAGTTGGAGATGGACAGGCAAGGAACTGCACATTAGCGGACAGGTTCAAAAGAAGTGGGTAGGACAGGGAAAAAATTAGGTAGACGAGGGGGAAAAGGGAAGGCAGGACAAGAGTATGGAGGGTGCGGTAGGGGAGGGGGATGGAGGTTGGATAGAATTTTCCCATGTCTAGTGAGGCTTTAGTTTTGTGAGGCAAAGGCCAAGGTTGGTTGATTTAGGTGTACCTGTTCCAATAAAGTGGCCTTTTACACACAGCAAAACAAGTCGTGGTGTTGTTTCACTCCTTCCCAATGAAGCCCTGTGCATGTACACTAGGAGTACCATACAGTCCTGTGCTATGATCAGTACTGCAGCTCGTGCGGGTCCGGTGCCGGTACACAGCTCGGCCATCATCTGCATTAGGCCTTCAGCACTGTGATATAACTATGCGCAAGGGTTTGTCTGAGCGCACTGCTGCCCATGCATTATTCAGCGGATACTTGCTCGCTTCATATGTGCTCCTACATCGAGGTCCTTAAAGATGCATTTTTGTTCCCCGTGGAATGTAGGGCTCTATTTTTTACTATGGTTTGCAGCCCTTACTCCATATTTCGCCTCACGCTGCACTTTTTTTTCATGTACTTCCGCCTTGCCGTTCATTGAATATCTGTTTTAAATCCCCCATAGATGCACTGCTGAATTCTGGGCTATGCATTATTTAGCGCTACCGTCGATTCCACGTTATATGTTTATTCTGCTGAACTCACGCTTTCCAATACCGATGTGTGTGAATCGCTCTGCAAAGAGTGCCCCGCTCTGATCTGTTTCCGTTTCTGATAGAGACGTGAATACATTAGTGCGAAAAATAGAGCGCGCGCGTCCCCGGAGCTTCTGGGAGTTGAGAGAGTGTTATTGAACAAGAGACAATAATGCGCCGCCCAAAGTCACACCGGTTATTAGAAGGAGCTAAATATAAGCCGTGATTAGAGCGTGAAGGCGGCGTCAATGGGTTCTCATCTGTGAACCTCTGTCGTGCACGCACGGTGTACTAGCGGCTCGTGGAGCTGGGTGTTGTGCAGCTGCAGTGTACTTACAGCGTTTCCACCAGTGGCGTAACAAAGGCTCCCGCAGCCCCTGCGGAGCGAGGGTGGGGGGGGGGGGGGGGAAATTGTTCCCCGAGCTCTCAATGTTCTTTACAGGAGAGCCCCCTCGTTACACCACTGATATTCTGATATTCACAGTGTCCAGCAGTTCTGAACTGTGCACTCTTACCTCATAATTTTTGTATTGCCCTTTATTTGTTTGCTGTTGTTTATTTTACTAGTGCATTTTTTTAATGCGAATTTCAGGGCACAATGGCTTATCGACAGTATATTCCCAATTCTGAATCACAATGCGGACTGGCGGAATTTTGCGCAAGTACATTCGTGAATTCGGGAACTCTGCCAATTTCGTGGAATTTCCACATTCAGCACTTTGGCGCGGGATGGGTGATAAGCGTTTCTGGGTGGCCCAATCGGCACAAGATTCTGAACAATCATGGAACTCGTATGTTTATTGCCATTCATAACCTTCTTCCATGCATACATATTTACTCCCATCTAAAGCAGGAGTAAGTATTTGTAACGTACAGCGCTCCGTTGCTTCACAGCGTGGTTCGGATATTTAATGGATATACTGTATGTAAGTACACTACTGATATACAGCATGAACCTAGCTGTGGAGAGCCGTACATTACGTGAGGGATCAGGACATTGTGTGCAACGAGTGGGGATTACACAAATACATTTTACACCCATTCAGACACAGAGAAATCAAGTGATTTGACTCTGGTACTGAGGCTGGGATTCAGACTTCTAAGCATTTTAGTCAGTAAGTAAGTAAGTTTCGGTTAAATAAAATCATTTCGCATAATAAAATCTAGAAAAATGCGAAGTGGATTAAAACCAATTGTCATCAAATAAGATAAGGTTATGTATATAAGTAGAGTTTAGAAAGGGGGTGACAGGATAGCGGGTTGAAAAGCACGTCTACTGTTTTTCTTGTGAGCACAACAGGTCCCTCAGTTGTCCCAGCCAGTGCCCCAAAACGTCGGGGGTCGAGTGCTCTGGTGTCCTCGCGAGCAGCTGTCAGCGTGGTATATTAATGAGTCCAGTCACTGCTTGCAGGTGGCTCCCTGCAAGCAAAAGATGATAGCATGACGACAGGTACGGATGCCGAAGTGGTTGAAAACCTTTGGTAGCCTCAGACTGCTCATTAAGCAAGCTGGTGCAAGCGCGCAGCAGGTGTGCCAGGGCATCCTGGGGTTTATTACTCAGCCGCATTCCTGCGTGGGTGGCGTTTCCATCCATTTCGGTATAAAGGCCAGAGGTGGCAGAAGCCCAAAGCAAAACTGCACGAGTCTGATTTCATAATAGACTTCAAAATGTTTCTGCTAGCTAATTCTGTGGCCGGAGTGCTTCGTGAGTGTTTATTACTAGCATTGCGCGGCTTCTTTTGCTGAAATGTGATTTGTCGACTGCTAAACGGCGGCTTTGCCAGTTTGTTCGCGTGTGTCTTAAAAGGGGCCGACAGAAGAGTTTGATTTCACATGAGGTAGAGAGGTCGTGAGTTCTTTTTGGTGGGTAGACCTGATTTAGGTTCCTCACAGATGTGGTATTTCAGCGTCGAACTATGAGCATGTTTTAATGTTAGCATGTTTTAATGTGTACATGTACTTCATGGATCCCGATACCTGGGCCATTGGTTGACCCATCAAGCCAAGATCAAATCTTATCTGTGCATATAACAAGTTTTGAGAGAGCTTAAGAAGGAGCCTGTGTACTTAATTTTTTAGTGATGTTAAGGCCCAAATTTATTGTGGAACGCTTTTGTGCTGTTTGCATCAGTTGGGATAAGCTTTGATTTTGGTACTTTTTGGTGGCATTAGTGAAGGGTTGTTAATCCTGCACAGAAAACTTTGAATGCAAAAAGTAAAGAGGAGGTCCTGAGTTTAAGTGAGCTCAAATGCAGTAAGTGGCCTCCTCGATCTTCAAGCCACACCCTCAGGTGTTTGTATTTGTTACTTTTGTCCAGTCACCTTCCGTTCAAATGCCAGCACCTGTTCTTCTTTATTTTCCTCCCAAAGGAAACTATTTAGTTTTTTTTCAGGGTTACCAGTCATTTGGTGTGTTTTGCAATGGAGATTTAGCCAGCAGTCGAAGCGCATCAAAAGAATTATGGGAACTTCGATCCGGAGTCCAAGGGGGGGTGGGATCAGTGAGCCTGGGGCAGGATCAAAGGCATGGCGAAAAGTACAAAGTATTCTGTAACTATTTGGTTGGTCTTTCACTTTCATGCAACTGCAAATGAAATGACACATACCTTAAATGAAAAATAAATGCAAGTTAAACTAGTCAGTGAGAGATCCGCTATTTTACCTTGTGAAACCTCAATTGGTTAATGTGCAGAAATCTTAGTGTGTAACCAGAAAGTCACATAATTAATTATGGTTGTTTTTTGTGTTTTTAGTGTTACAAGGTCCCATTCTGTGACAGAAAGCACCGTGAATATGTACATCATTATCTTAAACTTGCATTACACAGTATCACATAGGCTGCTACCAAATGCACATAACAATTTACATTAAAAAAACTGCTCCTAAAATATAAACTGAGTAATATGCAGACTATACCTAATGCAAACAGTTTCTATAACTGTCCATTAAAAGTACTCACTCCGCAGCTCATCAGGTCACATTACAATATCTCTCAAAGTTTACAGCTCAAAGGCTTCTTTCCTTCCATTTCAGCTAAGGGATCTCAACTGTCAGAGTTAAACCTCCGGGGACAATTGCCCTTTAACATAAAGTAAGGGAACTGTTTTTGTTCAATTAAAAAAGTATGGGCACATCATGCCCCTCAGATCCTGCCCACTTTGACCTCTGGGTTTAGTGACATCCAAACCCTTTTACGTGTAGGAAGGCGATGTCGTCAGCAGAGTTGTGGCTTTAGGGGTGTGTTACACCCCCCTTAAACATGTATTTTCTAATAAATATTTGGGTACAGGTGCTTTTATTTGGAGATGCTGAGGTGTCTGTCAGATTTCACCAGAAATTTCTACATAGACACAGACAAAAAAAAAAACACACACTCTCTTTTTCTCTCTCTCCCTCCCTCCCTCCTCAAAAATATTGGTTATTTGACAAAATGTGTTTCCTCACACTTACTACTGCTACCAATCCACATTCCTCTATCTTTTCCCTGCCGTTAGGCCCCTTTCATGCACCCTGCTTGAACTTTAATGTATATTAACATTATATACCAGTGCGATTGTTGGGAAATCTGAAGCCCCTCCCGTCCTCAACTGGAGGCTGCTTGGCTCCATCAAGTTGGGTGCTCAGCTCTGCAAGGAAGGTGTGAGTTGAAGAACATTGGAGCTAGGACGCAGCCTTGTATAAAGCCTCTATGAATGGGGATTTTGGCTGAGAAGAACTGAGTTGTGCCAAACTCTACCTGATCCCACGTTGGGAGCTATACTAGTTAACCCACATATCCTCTTGGAAACCAGCTTCTTTATGTCGAAAATATGTTCTTTACGGAGAACAAATAGAAAGGTAACATGTTCAAAAGGATATTTGTGTCAGAATTGCAGTCATTTTTTTACTGAGTGATAAACTGCATAAATGTTTTGCTTTGGAGTTCACAACGCATTGTTCCATGTAATTGATGTTTTTGGCATATCCCTAGGATCCCACAAAGGCCCAGAAAATTGTCTTACACACCGGAGAGGTCAGTTAAACAACGGCCGATGATCTCTCGGGAGTGAATGAAGTGCAGAACCTTGAATATTTTGTCAAGCAGCACCACCTGTGCCCTTTTAACAAGCCAATCTCCACCAGGCAGCCTGTCTTTCAAAATGGCCGCCGAGGACTCTGTGAACCCACTGGAATCGAGCTCCTGTTGTGCAGATGAGAGATTTCGAAATCATTGACAAATGGTTTCAGATCATCATTTGTGCAGTACTACCTATGGGGACCGCATGTTGTGTGCACTGCGACGTATAGTACAGGAGAGGCACTCAACCAGTGCAGAGAAACCAGGGATTAAATGGGCTGGCTCCAGCCATGAACAGCTCCGGCACTATTTAAAAATAAACATTGAATCAGGTCCTGCATATAATTAACTTAGCAATCAAAACGATTGAATTTTTCGGTCCCTGTGTGCAAGAACTCTCAAGGTTATACAGTCCCCTTCCTTTTACGTTTTACTTCATGTTGCGTGATATATCTGACCCTATTTGCTGTGCGCATTTTCTTTAGCTGGACGTTGCGTTTCTCATTATTGTGTCGCGCACATTGCAATCCGTGTCACCTCTAGCTGCCTGGTTAGGTTCAGAGTGAGAATGTGTGTCCATGACAGGTAGAGTGACCAGGCGACCCGGATTTGCCGGGACAGTCACGGTTTTTCACCACCTGTCCAGGTAGAGTTCGGGAAATTTAGCTCATGTCCTGGTTTTTAGAGAGGGTCAACTGAAAAAGGTGGGAGGTGCTTTTTTATGTTTCCTAAGGCAGGGATAGTTAGCAGCTGTATAAGAAAGCAATTGAATAAACAAGCATGATCCTAGCTATAAAAAGTGGATTTTATTTTGGTTCTTAGGGCCTCTGCTGTAATTCTATGCTGATGAGTGCTGTCATTCTGTGCGATGGGTTGAGGTAAAATTGTAGTCCTTTCCCCATTTTTATGAAATGTCCCAATTTTTGACTATACAATTCTGGTCACCCTATGACAGGGCACGATCAAGGGTTCTGGAGTAGATGCTGAAGGCAGTGCGAGCCTCTGACAGTCCCCATCACTGTGCAATATAGGAGTTCTGTCGCAATGCACATTCAGTGGTTCGCCTTTTTTGCAGAGTGCACAGTGCAATGGTCGCCAATGAGCTACTTGTAACGCTAATTGTGTGTTTGAAAATGCAGCGTGTGTGTGTAAGAGTGGACGGTGAAGTGGAGGAGGGGAAAGAACTTCAGATTTCCCAACAAGCACTCTGGCACATAATGTTAAAATGCATTTTACGACAAGCAGGGCCAACGAGAAGGACTTAAGTGGTAGTGAAAAGGGAGAGGAATTCAGATTCGTAGGGGTAGGAAGTGAGAGAAAACACACTATTTTGTGATATAACCAACCTTTTTGAAGCCTTTCCAAACAGAGAGGGGGAGAGAGCAGGTGTGCTTTTGTATGCATGAGTAAAAATTCCAGGTGAAATCCGACAGACACCTCACCATGCCCTACTGAAATCACCTCCGTACACAACTATTTATCACAAAATAATTTTTTTAGGAGGTAAACACCCTAAACAACACCTCTCCCCTGAGGCTACACCCCTGCATAGATACCTGCTTTTCAATCACAAATGCAGACAAGGAGGGTGCTGTGGGCTCCTCGCTGATCCAGGTCTTCTTTCTGAGAAGCATGTGGTGTAGTTATGGATTGGAAGTGCAGATGTGCGCCCTCACCAGAAGCAACAGAGGACACAGATTCTGAAAGAGAGAGGTGAAACTGATGACTCAATTCTTTTAATTGAAGCTTGCGACACTTTAGCTCCCTCCCCCTCAGAGCCTCCAAATTTGCCATAACTGACGATTCAGACCAACTTGACAGTCCTGCATGCACAAGGAACTCAGAATAGGCAATGAAAGGCCCCTCATAGCCCTCCTGGTCTTGGGTGCTAAACTGGCTGCCATAGTTCTGGTAATCAGGGGCACTAAGCCACCACAGATGCTCCGGGGAGGGTGTTGGGAATTCCTCTGCTTCCGAGTGGTGGAACCTGAAAACCTGCATCCTAAAACAGGACAGGACATCAGAGGCATTATTCAAGACACTAGGCACATGCTTCACTCCAAACATCACATTCAACCACAAACACAGCAGTACAATTCCATGTAACAGTCTCAGGGTCCTTTTGCACCTAGCGGCTTGCTGGTTTGTGCACTCTACTGCCGCCATATTGTCTGACCAGAAAATTACAGATTGGTTGCAGAATCGTTCAGCCCAAACTGACAAACCCAGAAGAATCTGGAATAGCTCCAGTAAACCAATATTAGCTACTAGACCGAACTAAACCCACTCCATGGGCCATCGCTGCGCACATCAAGAAGTGCCAAATATGGCACTAAAACCTTCAATGCCTGCTGTATCAGTGAAGAGACCTAACTCTTCATTGGACCTGCGCGATCTCGGCCACAAAACCTTCCCATTAAACTCATGCAGGAATGACTCTCGAATCCTCATATCCTGCTTGACCTCGCTGGAGAGCCTGGTGTGGTGGTCATCTTCAACACCGACATGGCTTGAGCAATGGATCGAGAGAAAGGGGCGCCAGGGGGATGATCCGAAGCGTGAAATTAAGTTGCCAAACAAGGCATTGCAATTGATGCAGCGTGACTTTCTTCACCCTCAAGCATGCTCGTAAGGCCTGCGAGAAAGCAATGAACTTGCTCATCAGAATTTAATACCTCATCGGAATTTAATACCTAGGAGCTCAATCGTCGTGGATGGACCTACAATCTTGCCCTGTGCTACTGGGACTCCAGACTCACTTATATGCCTCTGGAAGATTCCCAAAGGGTCTGAACACTGCCCTGAGCCAGAGGGGCTGAGAATTAGAAAATCATCCAGGTAGGGAAGAACCCACTGGTGGTGATTTGTGTCTAAAGACCCCCTCCAGAGATGTTTTACATTTCTCATAATAGGAGAAAGACACTGAGCAGCCCATTGGCATACACTTATCAAAGTAGTAAGCCCCATAAAACTGAAAACCCAGGAAATGGAAATCGTCTTGGTGAACAGGTAGCAGCCTAAAGGCAGATTCAATATCCGATTCCGTATCAGAGCCCCTGGCCACAGCTCCGGAAGCATCTGAATTGCCTGATCCAGAGATGCATACCTGACTGAGCATAGTGCCCTATTAATAGCTTCAGTCACAGACTGGCCCCTTTGGTGCTGATGGGTTATGGATTAATCTGAACTCCCCTGGGTCTTTTTTAGGGACAACCACTAGGGGAGAAAAGGCAAAATCTTGCATGGGGATCCAAATTCAGTTCCTTGAGGATCTTTGCCTTAGCCACCTTGGGGTTAGATCTCAAAGACAGCTGGTTCCTACCATGGGGTGAGCCGGGATCCTAAAATCGGATCCTTGAGCCAGGATCCTAAAATCGTCCCTAAAGCCCTTATGCAATATCTGTGGGGCAGAGTGGTTGGTGTAAGTATTAAGCCAAGGGACCATAGCCAACGAGTTAACCAGGGAGGAAGCCTTGCCAAAAACCGAATCGTCAATCCTGCCTCTTGCTACCTTGGTCTCAAGATTTTGTGAAGCATTTGAGTTTGGGATGGGAGGTCTGACTACAGAAAGAACAGCAGTGCTTGAAACGGCAAGAACCAGGGGACCAGGAGCATGTGTGCCTGTTGAAATCCTGGAAGGCTCTTTTTTTGCTGCATTTCCTCTGGCCACGCCCAAGGCAGCTATTGCCCCTGTCCCAAAGGCCTGCCCCACAGCCCCCTGTGGTTGGTTCATGTATCACAGCCATGTGATTACATCAATCTGGTCCCACCCTAGGGTGGGCCTATTGGCCTTGATCCTTCTCAACTCTTTATCATAATCCTTCCATGCCGTGCTACCATACTCATCATGTGTCTCCACAATTCTATTCTGATAACAAGCCAGCTGAGCTCCCATATCATTGAAATGCTCCACTAGAATGGCTTGATACGTTGAGAAAGCCCTCACCCAGTTTACCAATGACTCCTCCACCTTCTCCCTGTGAGGCCCATGGCCACATTCCCTAGAATATGTGTACTCCTTACAACGTTTAACCTCCTCTTTGTCTGATTTGTCCTCTAGTAGATCAAAAATATCCATTTAAGCCCTCTTCTAAATCTTCTTTTTCACCTCAGTTGGAACATGCAGTCCTAGGCGCTCATGCTCAGAGCGAATATCTCCTATGACCATAGGGGGTAAAGTTGAATATCTAGTACCTGAATTTGCCGCTCCCTGGGCAGTAGGAGATGTCAATGTAGCCACCACTTCCCCTGGGCCGATAATGCTCAATGCAGTGCTTGCTGTCGCTTGAACCAATGGGTTTTCAGGCGCCACTGGCACAGGGGTGTCCTGACTTTCAGCTGGGCCAGACGAGGTGGGGGGGTCAGTCTTCTTTGCCCCCCCCCACTGAGCCTGAGCCTCACTGTGCTCCTTTGAGACCCCCCGGCACCCTTCGCAGCACCTAACTGAGAAAACAGATGCAGAGCCCTCTCTATAACATCCTCCCCACCTGTACCCGCTAGGGGTCCACCTTTTAGTGGAGCAGATAGCATATCCACCTCAGACAACCATGGTAATATGGATACCAGGTGATCCACCAAGTCTTGGTGTGCTAACCCCCCAGCAGAGGTAGACCCAGCATCTTTCCCAGAAACCATAGCTAAACCTCCGCTACCAGTCACCGCCACCCCTGATACACTTGCAGCAGTGCCCTGAACAACTATCTGGTCAACACAGCCCACCACCGGTACCACTCCAGTGGGCAGAGTTGGTGCCTCCGAGGGTACTGATTAGCCTGCAGTCTGCAAAGGAGGGGGCTGATTCGGGCCCAGACCTCCTGGTGGCCAACCCCACACCACTAGAGCCCGGACCAGGAATGGTCTGTCCAGATTCTGCCTGTCCCATTGCACCTCCCTTCTCTTCTTCTGCCCTCGCACCCTCTTCGGAACTGGGGGGAATGCCTCCCTGGGAGGCAGCCCACACGCCTGGGCCTGTCCGCCTGCTCGCTGGGGAGCACATCTAGAACCGGAGGCTGCAACCTCAATGATGCTGTGGCCTGATCCACGGCGTCCTTCCTAAGCATCAGCGCTTCCAGCAGCTTAGCACCCCCATGTCCACTTACTGCCTTGATAAAGGAAACCAAATATCCCCTACCTGTATGGAAAAATGACTGCCAAGAAAGGCCCTGTGAAAGCGACCTAGTACACTAGCTCTCTAATGCCCAACAGGCCCTTCTAGTCAGAAACACCTACTCAAATGCAACACCACCTGCCCCCTGCAGGTGTGCTCCAAGGGCACCGAAACAAACCACCACAAAAACAGGCCTGTTACAAGGTAACTAATCCCCACAGCTAGCCCGCTTAAAACCAGGAACCAGTACACTAGAAAACAAAACCCACTCTCTTCTTGCTGCTGCCCACCAACAAGACCACCAGCAACTGTCCTCACCTGCACATGAAAAAACTTAGCTACAATTTGCACAATATGTCCTCCCCAATCTGGCCTAAAGCAGGCCCCTCACCTGCAGCATCAGGGCACCCACCAGAGCTGCCACCGAGTAAAGCTCGGGTCAGGTGAGCAAGGCTTAAACCTGTGCAACTCCCGGTAAGGCGCGCTGGGCTGCTGCTGTCTCAAATGCACCACATGCAGAGCATGAGCAGAGCGCAAGCAGAGCATGCTCTTGAATCCTCCAGAGCCACCTAAAGAAAGAAAGAAAAATAAGAGAAAGAAAAAACAACGAGAGAAGGAGGAGAAAATCCGTCTTTTTTTTGCCCTGTAAATCCTTTATGCGCAGTGGGGACACATTTGTCCTACTGTGGTCGGCGAGCAGGAGTGAAAAACCCACGTGCCGACCGAGACCCCTTTTAAGGGCAGCATGCATTGTTGCAAAACGAGGCCCGGAAGCACAGAAATGCCTCTGGGGCTGTGCTGAACTTGCCCACCAATGCCCAGTGCCCTTGCTGAGGGGTCGGGGCATATCGTGCTCCCTGCCCCCCAACAAGGAGCTCCCAGCCTTGCGTAGTCACCATATGTGGGGCCCTCCTGATGGAAGGAGGGACCCGTACAATTTTTGAGCTCCAATGATGTGCAGGTGATTCAGCTGGTGCCAGACATGGGTTCCACTGCTGAGGTCTCTCAAGAAAGCTGCTCTTTTCCAAATTGAAACATATTAGAAGAAGAGTTAACATTTTGCTCCTATGTAGGTACTTTCAGACCCTATGGGGGCAGGAAGTGAAACATGGATGAAGCTGAGGTGTCCATTCATCACTGTGATGGTGGTGTGTGCTCCCTGGCTACACTACAAATCTTTCAAAGCAAAGCTGACTGCGAAAAAGTGTGGTTTTGGAGCCCAGTGAGTGGAGTGATTTCACAATGATTTCTAAGCCTTTGATTCCGGATCCTTCAAGCGCTACATTATTTGGACCCAGAATTGGCAAAATAAATTGAAACTGATTGTTTAGGATCCCTTAGAGACATTCAATTTGAAATAATTGACAGAATGCAGTTTTATAGACCGATGCTCTGCAATGGCTTGTAATACCTGTCCCAACTTGCTTTTAGGTCTGGCTTGGTGTTGCAACTGTTGTCTAACCTTATGTGATCAACAGACAAAGAGATTTAAGAACCACTACTAGATGGGACCTTAGGCTCCACCCACATGTTGGTTACCTTGACTATAGCATTAGATGGGGTAGAGGGTGTACCCTTCCACAAGTCAAAGTTAGACAATTTGTCATTTTGTTTAGAGTAAGTGTGGCACTTGCTGATGGAGGTGAGAGAGAAGATTTGGAAGGTGAATTATGTTGAAATATGTGAACTAAATTCTGATAGGCCTGAGTGGAAAGAGAGTAAATGGTGTAAGGAATGCTCACACTCTAGGGACTGTGCGCATTGGCCATATAGAAAGAGGGTGGAAGAAACATTGATAGACTGGGTAAAGTGGTTCACAATTTTTCAGGCAATCATGGGCGAGAGATTCCTGACAATGGGAACACAACTAGCGTGCTATCCAAACAGAATAGTGTGCATATGATGAGTTTGGGGTGACTGCATGGAGAGATTATGATGAATAATTTAGGAGGATAAAGGCTACCAGACCCATGTTGACATGGGATCAGATTGACGTGAATAGAATACTTGGTTGTGCTTCATGAAGGTGCAAAAGGTTGACGCCACCCCAGGTCAGCTCTTTCAGGTGGCAACTACCCACATGGAAGGAGGGACAAGAAAGGGGTTAGGCTGGGACTTTAACAAGAGTTCATGAATTAGAGCCCAGTGGATGTGCAAGTTCAAGCACAGCTGCTCATTCTGTGGCCTTCCATCGCACCTGGAGTCCAAGTGTTTTAAAAATCAAAAGACAGTGGCACCAAGAAGCACGACTAAGCAGCACTTGTTAGATAAGGCCTCCCTCCTTAGTTAACACAACAGCTGCTCAGTAATAGCATGAAGACTTTAGGAATGGTTTCAGAATCCAGGCCGAGGGCTGTGTAGGTGTCCTCTTCTGCAAAAAATCATGCAAATGAAGCCGTTGCCAGGAAGAAGATACTGAAGGAAGGGACCCTAGGGAGGGTAGTAGGTCCATTTTGCTTCATCTAGCTAGAGAACTTTGTGTGTTCCCTTTTGGGGAAGTGTCCCAAAGAAAGATCCAGGGTAGTATTGTTTGAGCCATTATCTGTCAGCACCTAGAGATCAGTTGGTCAATGAGGTCATTGTGCTCCGTTAAATATGCCTCTCTAGATCAGGCCATTAGGATGCTCCAGGAGCTGGGACCTGGGACATTGCTAGTCAAGGCAGATATAGATTCAGCTTTTAGGTGGCTGCCTCTACACCCTGATGAATTTCATTTATTGGGTTTTCAATTTGATGGTGCTTTTTACTGTGACAAATGCATGCCTGTTTGGTCTCCTGCGCCTATTTCAAGACGTTTAGAACCTTTTTGGAGTGGGTGTTCAGGCGAAAGACAAGAAGGTTTTCATTGCAGGTTGTAGTAGGGCAGCTGAATTTTGCATTGTGTATCCTACCCATGGGCCGACCCGTTTCCAGGTTTATTGCACAGGCCATGCCTGGTCTGAAGTTGAAGCATCACCATACCCAGTTGTCGAGCGAGATGCGTCAGGACATTAGAATAAGGGAGGCAGTTTTGAGAGACTTCAAACGTTTGGTTGTGTGGCTAAGTCCTGCCAAATCCAATGGATGATTAGGTTTGTTTAGAAACTCTGCAGGCAGTGAAGGTTTTGGCACTATCTTGGGCACAGCTTTGTGCACCCAACACTGGCCATCAGACTGGGTGGGATCAGGGCTGGTGGAAAAGATAGGATTTTTGGAACTTTTCCCCATCCTGTTGGCCCACACAATTTGGCCAGACCAGTTTTGCAATCAGTCTGTGATATTCTGGTCAAACAACATGACAGTAGTTGTGTGCATTCATCAGCAGGCAGAGAAATGTATAATGATCCTGATGCTGTTGAAAAAAATCATACTGCTATGTTTGAGGCTTAGTGTCAATTTTAAATCCAAGCATGTACCTGGTTTATTTAACAATGCAGCATATGCTCTGCATTGTGTTAAGATGCAGGTTTTTAGGTGCCGTCACCCAGAAGCAGCGGAGTTCCCTTCATCATTCCCAGACCACCTCCAGAAGCTTGATGCCCCAAGCCAGTTTAGTGCCTAGGACGAGGCATGCCTATGACGGGCATTTTGCATGTACTGTGGGTTTCATGGAAGTGATGGGTTAGGGGACTTGTTTTCACCCGAGTCTATAATCGCATTCCTGGGAGCTTTGAGAAAGGAGGGCAGGCCAGTTTCATATGCTTGGCACCACATTACAGCTATTTCCTTTTTTGCAAGAATATAGAGACAAAGAGATGGGGCAAGGGCTTTCCTCATAAAGAGGGCACTATAGGGCTGGCTGAGGCTTGAAGGGCCCAAACAGGATTCTAGGCACCCCACAGACCTGCTAAAACTGTGGGAGATCATAGCCAGCCTAAACAAAGTGTGGAGATCACCTGCGTAAGTACCCATTTTCAGAATAGTTTTCTGTCTGGCATTCTATGGGGCTTTGAGAGTAGGGAAGCTGGTGGCCAATAGCAAAAAGAACAGACAGGGTGGTCTGCAGATGAGCAATATTGGGTGGCCAAATGGCTTATTAGCAGTGACCATCACCCACTCAAAGACTGATCACATAGGTAGAGGAGAATATATCTTGCTACATAGGGCTCAGGTAATAAGTGCTGTCCGTTGGGGAATTTGAAAGCCTTTATGGGGGGTGGGAACACTTGTTTATTCATGAGGATGGGACACCTCTCACTAAGTTCCAGTTCACCATGGTCCTCAGTACGGCCCTGGCCACAGTAGGGTTAGATCCTGTGGAGTACAGCACTCATTCTTTTAGGATGGAACAACCACTGTGGAACTGGGAGGGGAATCGGTCCAAAGGCTAGACAGGTGGAAATTGGATTGCAAAAAGCGGTATGTGAAATTTAACATGTTGTAATGATCTGACCTGTTAATCATTGCTATTCCTTCTTCTGTCAACGCAGGTGGAAGCCAGGATAATGAGTAGTGACTGATTGATACTTTGTTGTCTCCAGTCAGCACAGGAGGAAGAGGTATTAAAGAAGTAACGGTGTTTGGGCATTCATACGTGAGGCGTGCAAAGGGCTTTTATGGGGTGGGGGACTACACGATGCTAGCAAAGATTCATCTAACCTTCTGTGGGCAAGAAGGTCTGTGCTGAACCGACTTTAGATTGTCATTGGACAGATTACTACCCCAGAGGTTTCTGCCTCCATAGGTGGTGATTGTGCATTTTTGAGGCAGTGATTTGATCAGCCTGGGGTTAGGGACTTATTTGAATTGATTGTTTCAGAGGTGGGTTGGCTCTCAAAGAGGTTACCTGGAGCCATAATAACATGGTCACATATAGTACTGAGGTTAAATGGGGGTGGTAAATCTGTCAGGGACCTCAATGTGTCAACAAAATGCCTAAACAGGAAGGTGGAAAAATGATTGAACATGGTGAATTTGTTGTCTATATCTCATGGTTGCATCAAACGTGAGCCTATTTACTTGCAGGATGGTGTACATTTGTCCAAGGAAGGTAATACAATGCTTCTTGAAAATTGACTGGTGTGGCTGAGCCAATGCACCCATCACGGGTGGCCTGTGGCTGGTGAGGTCATGATTAGCAGGGACCATTCGGGTAACCTGTGGCATTCCTTTTTCATAACGAAACAATGACTAAAATATTAGTGTCACTGGAACCTAAAGGGTTAATGGGGGCAAGTTGTAAAGAAGTTAAAATGGCGCTGAGGGCGGTCGCTGCCACGTGGTCCTTACCTGCCAAGCACACGTGCAAGTGCAGTTGGCGTGACCTAACACAGGCCCTTTGGGGGAGGAGGAAGTTGGGTGCAGCTGGTGCCCAAGAGCCAGCTGGGCCCCCTGCACCGGAGCTCCCAGGGTGGGGCAGGCAGGTGGGGCCCTCTTATAAGGAGGCTTTCACCCTCTGGGCAGGGGTGGAAAGGGAAGGGTCACGGAGCCAGTCATGATTTCACTCTTGAACTGTTTTGTGGTTTTGGTCGCACAGGGATGGATTAGTTATTGGTTAGGTTACTCCAATGTATGAGAGGCTCTGTTAAGGTTATGTATTTCACTTGCAACAAATATGTATATAAGAAAGGTGGTTACTGTGCAAATTATGTTATTTGAGTAAATGTTTTGTATGTGTGTAAATAAAAATACAGCCTGAGATTTTACAATCTCAACTCCAAAAAGTGGTCTCAGGCTAAGTCATGGATGAGTTCCGGGCAGGTCAACATCAAAAATGGGTGGGTAATGGTTATCCCTGGGACCATAGCACTTGGAGCTATTCAGTCTGCTTCCCACAATAGGAGGACACTGATATGGACAGGATTGCACTGCCCAACTATGTTGCTCAGTGGGTCTAGAGAAAACGACAGAATTGGTATATTTTTGGCAGCCTCAAACATACAGCACATGGTTGGTACACTTGATGCATCACCGCTTTTAGCCTTCCTGAGTGCTTCTCATTACTCGGTGAAGGCCCCACAATGCAGATGGTGCGTACATCGGCTGCACTATTTATAGTAGCTCTCCTTAATGGTTTTGCATTTTACTTTTCAGAGAGATGTGTTCCTCTGGAGGTTGCCCGTGACTGTACGGCTACTTACCGATGCCCTAGATAAGTCATCTGCATATGGTTGGTGGCTGTCACACAAGATTGTTGTGAATTGACGGAATACTTAGACTTCCTCTCTTCTAGATTCTAGGTGCTATAGACAGATTACATTGATCCTGATGAGACTATACAATTAAGACAGGGTTGAAATGTTGATGCCCCGTTCCCCATTACAGAATCGCATTGAGGGGATATATGAATTTATATAATCCTTCAACATGAACTGTGTTCCAAACTGTTGTTAACCAGGGATTTGTGATTGCAAGGAAGGGGAGTGCTCCTGTGGTTGCAGGATGAGCAGTGTGTCTGTGTAAGTGCATGCTGAGAGATCTGCCTAAAGGAATGCACTGTGAGTGCAGGTCCTGTAAATTAAAGGCAGACCTGTTGGTGTTGCTATTGCTTGTTTTCGTTTTTACAGTCTATCCCCCATACTTTTGTCTTACTCCAACATTCTCTAGTTGAAGGGAACATACCAACAGCAGCGTACCCCTCGCCAGGCGATATGATGTGTGATACTGCAACACACATCCAACGCTCCCATGACAGGAGAAACCCCATGAAGATCCATCCAGCTCAATTGGCTACACCTAACCCTCACCACACAGCAATCAACCTCTTCGGAAGAAGAATGTTGGGAAATTGCTACTAAGACTATACAATGGTCAGCCAGTCTGGCAACCTGAAGATAGGTTCTATGAGTGCTTTCTGACCCCGAGCTGGGTGCTACCGGCAAGGACGACTTTAGGGAGGTGCAAGCGGTGTGGCCGCACTGGGTGCTGACCTGGATGGGGGACGCTGACCTCAGGGGGGTGCTGCATTTAGCAATACACTTACGAAACTTGCAATTTAAAAGCACCTGCTGAAAAGTTCCTTACGTGTCCAGCTTTCAGGAAGCAATTAATGTCAAGCTAACTCTTGTGGTTAATGTTCTTGCTAGAGAGAGAGATGGGCGTTTTGTCCAGTGGCAGTGTTGACTCATCATAAAGTAGCGTAGAGGGTTAATGTGCCTGCTGCAAAGAACAGAACTATATTTTATGTGGCTAGCTGAGAGGATTAGTACAGCCAGGCTTTACCGGCGCTTTAAAACAAATGAAATGTATGTGAGAGAGGGCTTATAGAGAGATGAGGGGAACTTTTGCCAGGTGGTAGTGAGGGAATCCGCGGATATGGTCATGGGGTGGGAGGCGCCAAAAAGGATTGTCGCACAAGGCGCCACTAGTGCTAAAGCCGGCCCTGGCTACCTGTGTTCTGAAGGGTCGGACCGATGCTGCTGCCTGCCTGCCAACCGGCTTTGCTACAAGAAAGGACACACGCAGCCAGACAGGGGAGCTGCCATGAACTACACATTGAGGTGATTACTTTACCAAGAAGCAAATGCCTGTCATCGTGATCATAAATTAAATGACATGCCCAATAGCGTGTCCTGCTGTCCATGTGAATCTCAAGGGCCAGCATGGCATCTTTGCTTTCCCTAGTTACAATGTAAATTGTCTCATGAGACACAGACCCATAACTGTATCTGGAGCTGCACACAACTGCCTCGTTCTCGAGACACGTGCAGGCTTTGCAGATAGATCACTGTCTGCAGAGGGGGCTGGTTTGGGGTGTTCTTTTCTGCTTCTACGTACGACTGGAAGTAACATGACACAGTTAGTCACTCAAAAGGAGGTCTGAGCACTTCCTTTCCAGAGGTGAAAAGAAGTCACATTCTAGAGACAAAGATTCCCTGTACGAAACGCTCTAGAAAGGAGCTTTTAAATAGCTCTCCCAGAGCTTAATTTGTGAAAAAAGAGTGATGTGCCCAAAGCTGTCCTCAGAAACTGGCGGCTGGTGCAATTAAACATGAAAGCACCAAATACCAAGGTTGCTAGACACGCCTTGATCATGTCTCTCACTCTTGCAGGTTCCCTATATGAGGGTTTTGCCATCTTTTTCTTCCTCTGTCTTTCCGATCTGTGTGCTGTTCCCTGTCTTGCACTCAGCAAATACCTGGTTTGGGAAATAAGTGCCAGGCCCAAAAATAAGTGCCAGTGGCCACCACCTGCCTTTTAGTGCCATTTTTTCTGCAACCAGTGGTGTAACACGAAATGATGACCACACACACACACTTAGAGTGTAATGAAGCTCCATCGAGTCTCCCATATTTCACAGATATTCGTTGACTTTGGCTTGAATGAGGGCCACCTGAAAGGTTTGGAGCCCTGTAGGAATGGGGCCCCCCTACGCCACAGAGGTTGTTGGGGCTCATGTTACGCCCCTGCCGGCAACCTGTACAACTAAAGCTGTAGCATTGGGCCCGATCCAGAGACCTCCTAATTGTACTGATTGTGAGGACACACAGGAGTGTGGCCTGGTGCGTCAAACAACACAGCTCACTCTATAAATGCGCGGTGGCAAGGTCAGGGTTCACGACGAGAAGGTGCTGGAAGGCAAGGGTCTTAATCTCCTTCACAGACAGGTGGGAATGCCACATCGCCCCACAACACAAGAAGTGGCCTGGTGGTCCAGGCAAACGATACCTATTTTTTGGCCCAAGAGCCCCCTTTGTGGTAGGTGATGCCCTTTCAGAGGGTGCGCATTGGCACAATACAAAAGCCCTCTATCACAGGTACTAAGCTAAGCAAAGACTTGGCATGCCTGGACCCACTGCCAAGTAGCCATAGGTATAAACGGAGAAACATGAAGGCTCCGCGTTACCAGTGCTCGGCCCCTTCCGATGGGGCGGCCCCCAGCTTGAGATCCCAGCATGAGAACTATTTTTCTTTCCACGGTGATAACTTCTCTCGCTATTTCACGCTCTTGCAGCGGCAAGGCTTTTTGCCGCAATTGCCTATTAGTTTCCGGCAGGCCCCAGCCTGCCATATGTAAAACACTCATTTTGCTTTGTTGACCCCCAAGAAACTAATTTCCAGCAGGACTCAGAGGATATACGTATTTTCTCAAGATGCAAGAGATGTGTTGATGGCAAAGCGGCACGCGAGCATATTTTGAGGAGAATACCTGCCTCGAATCGAGATAAATGGGCGTGCCTTGCTCTGCGAGGTATGCCGAAGCAATTCACTGAGGACAAGCACTCCTGTTGCGTTTTGTGCAGTGTGACAGCTAAATTGTTGGCGCAACGGGGAAAAGGCTCTTTTATTCTCCCAAGGGAGCATCTCTGCTGTCAGGTGACTGGTGTCCGCTGCCCCGTCACCTCTCAATACATCATTCTAGTTCAAGAGGGGAGTGGGCAGTGTTGCAAGTGAGCCTTGGCAGCCAGTATAGACTGACACCATCTTCCTAAAGCAATAGGGTAATAAAAGTTATACAACGCATTTTCAGTCTTAGATCTTTGGTGACATCACTGACGGTTACATCACATGGCAGAACGCATGTTCCTTTTAAAACAAGCAATACCGAAAATCTCATATATATATATATATATATATATATATATATATATATATATATATATATATGGTGGGGGTAAAAAAAATGTTGCGTTTCCCATGTTAATTCCCATAGGGCCTATCAACACGTCTACATATGTAGATTGTGCTTTTTGTTATTTGGTGTAAATATTCGTTCAGTAGTTTAAGAGATATTTAAGGGCAAAGACATTTGTATAACTCTGGCTGCAATTAATCGTGAAATTCACAATTTTTCACGAATATACGTGCAAAACGAAGTGTTGTATTTATAGCTCACGGCGTGCATTATTCACAAATTTTCACAAGTTTCTGCGATTTATGTGCAAAATATCTGTCCTTATGGAAAAATGTGAAAGAAAAAACACTGACTCATTCACACACTAATTCATTCACTCATACATGCACTCAGAGGCTCATGCACCCACTCACACACTCATGCACCCACTTAGACCAACTCATAGACTTACATACCTACTTTCAGACCAACTCAGATACTCATGCAGCCTCTCACACATCCACTGACAGAGATAGACCCTGTAGCCAACCTACGCTGCGCACGGCCAAAGGCCATGCGTGGCGCGGGGTTGGGTCTTTATAAGGGCTTGGCTGCAAGGCCTGGCTGCAAGGCCCTGCCTTGCGACCAACCCCTGCCATGCACGGCCAAAGGCCTTGTGCGGTGGGTGTTGGAATAACGTACAGTAATTAAAAAATTACTTTATGTTTAAAAAAAACGTAGAAATTCACTGAAAAAAAACAAATGTTTCAGGGACTTTATAGTTAGGTTCTGGATTTACTCATACAAAACCATAAAAATTCAGCAGTTATAGTTAGAGTTCTTTCAAGGATCTATAACTCGCACCCTAAGGTAACCATAACTCGTGCCTTCGCCATGCACAGCTAATTACTACACATATTATATCATTGATGAGATCTTGTAGGGCATCTTAGATATCACTGCAATGTTTGCAATAACATTATTGAAAAAAAACTGTGCATGACAAGGGGGCAAGTTATAGTTATCTTAGGGCAACTGTAACTATAACTGATGAATTTCTATGGTTTTGCATGAGTAAATTCAGAACCTAACTATAATGTCCCTGTAACCTTTTTTTCAGTGAATATATATATATATATATATATATATATATATATATATATATATATATATATATATATCTAACTGAAGTAATAAATGTGTGAATGTGTTTGTATTAGTACAGTTGGTCGATGGCAGAGAAAATATGTGTGGCCTGATAATATATTATTTACAGAAACTGTACTATTGAATGCACATTCACACATTTATTACCACAGAGCAAAGGTCAAATTTGCGATAGATAGATACATGGATAGATCAACCTCCTTGTTGCTGCACTCAAAACAGGACTGGTACTCACCAATAGCCTTTAGCTGTGAGTCTCAAGTGGACCCAGACTTTATAGCCCTCCCAGTCCATTCTGATCAATGTGGTCCATCTTTCCAAAATTGCAGTTCTTCTAATGGAGCAAAGCTTGATAACTGTTAATTTCTTTCAAATATTTTATTGTTCTTAGCCCCAGACATGTGTTTTGTTCTTCATGAGCTTTTTGGTGGAGCACGGCAGGTATTGAGTGCCAAACTTGTTTGCAGCATAACAATGAAAGATCAGTGCCTTCTTAACTGTCCAACAAACAGCATGTTACTGCAATGGTTATCCCCCTCTGGTGCATTCCGTTGGTCTCTGGAACCATTTTATGCAAAACCTCCTCCATGTGGAAGGGCTACTGAGTCTGGTTTCACTTGAAACTCACAGCTGAAGACTATTGTTGAGTGCCACTTCTGTTTTGAATGGGGCCAAACAGATATTGTTTTCTATATAAATGAGACTGCAATGACTTGAGGGCAGAAGGACAACTCTCCATCAAATTTTATCCCAAAAGTCCTGGTGGTGGTGGCCTGGGTAGTGTATATATAAATGTGCATACATTTCTTTGACTACCACCGCTAGGAATTTTTGGGGCCAAATCTGATAGAGAGTTGTCTTTCCACCCGCAAATCCTGTCCGCCACCGCTACATGTTTTGCACTTTTACAGTTGCAGACGGACATTTTAAAAATTGTACCAGACGAAATATGGCAGGCCATCGTTCACTCTTTGATTACAGCTAGACTGGACTATGCCAACACCTCATATCTTGGACTGTTGGATACCCTGGTTCGCTGCCTGCAGGTAATTCAGAATGCAGCAGACAGATTAATTTGTAGTAATATCAATATTCTCTTCCGCTCAATATTTCCTCCAAAAATAAAATGCACCGCTCAATGGCAAAAACATAAGTAGTGTCTGGCCTCAGACCCCAATCGAGCATGTCATCGTAATTGCCTGGGCAATAGCATCTTATTTCTGTCACTCGGGTTTTTTAGTTATTACTATCAGAAATCCCTGCTGCATTAGTCTATGGGCAACTTGTAGGTCACAAATTCAAAAACTGGCAGGACCGTCTCAGCCTTTCATCCATCTAAGGCCAATAAAATGAACAGCATTGAATCACATAATGATACAATTGATGGATCAGGTTTACTTCTTGGAAACATATATACTAGCAACAAAACGCAGCAACATGGAGTGGGTGGGGAAGAGGAGTATAAAATATGTCTTTCAGCTAATAAAGAAGGGAAGAGTACAGGAACTGGGGGCAATGGATCCAGAGGAGGAATGATTTAATTAATATATATAGGGGAGACAGTCAGCCTGGTAGTTAAGATTGGGGGTGTGGCCCTCAGTGCAAGTCTGGAAACGGTGAGGGTGAGGTGCTCATTGCAGAGATGGGTCTTGCGCTCCCGTCAGAAGTGCATGACAATTGAACAATGCTTGAGATGGATGAGGATAGATATTCAGGCTCTTGGTGCACCGCGATAGAAGACATACCGGCTCGTTTCATCCTCGCGCGTTTTCCTCTCTAGCATTGTGACATGGCTGCTGCTAATTTTATAAAGCCCGTCTCGTTTCCACCCTGAAGAGCTTTTACTTAAGCGCCAAGGCAGTGGCAAGTGTGAATTAGTTAAATGCTCCTTAATATTACAGTCATTATATTAATTATTGCAGTAACGTTGTTATCATTATTAATATTATCATTTCTGCCAGACGTATTATGATCTGCGCTCACCGGACAACGAATACCACTTGATTAAGTGGTGAAGACAGCACCTGAGGCTCCCACATGGGTGCGCTGTGTCCCTGGTGTGACGCAATAACGGAGTCTGGGCACGTGCTTTATGTTGACTGGGAGTGTTTGGAGCAGAGGCACACTTTGGAAATCATGAGATTTCTTTACAGCCAGCTCCTGGGACTGGTACAGCTGGGTCGGAAGCAGGCTCTAAATGTTGGTTTCCACTGTGTTCCTATGAAGGTCCGAGGAAGCAGTTTTCTATCTATGTTATTGGGCCAAGAATTGGAGATCTGATTTAGAGCCAATTTTCCAGACTGGAACAATGCATTCTAGATAAGGGAGTAAAGAGTGCTGGACCAAAAGCATCTCATTAAAATTATTTCAAACTAGCACTTAGTAAGCAAGTGAGCATGGCATAAGGCATAAGGCTCTATTACTCAAAGATATTTTGGAAAAAATGGAAATCAACGGTAGATCTTATGTTTGAATTCTCTATTTTGGTAGGGTGCGATAGCTTTGCAGGCAGAACTATATCTCTGAAGCAGCAAATCACTAAAGCAACTATGACAAAAACAGTAGATGCATAGTGGGGAAATATTTAATGGGAGAAGTAGTGCCTTTTAATAAGCGTGTCCCAGCTTAAAAATATTCTGTTGAAATCGTCCGCCAGAAGAAATCAAATCAGTTTTAATTGCTATGCTAAGACATATGTCACCCGAGGAGACTTCAGATTAAAGGAGAACCCTGTTTTATGTAACAGGAGTGCCATGAAATAATGCTCCCCACTTTCAAATTGGCATATGATAAATCATGGTAATTTCTCTGGCAGAAAAACATACCATCTGAATTCACACAACATACCAGTGTGCTACCACCACATACTAGGATACTTCCTTATATTTCTCAGTGATGTTCAAAGTTTCCGGACTGAGGCCAATTACAAAAGGGTATTCAACAAGTATTCTAGGATGCTGCTAATAATAAAAGGAGCCCAGTCTACTGGTCTAATTTGTGCGCTGCTTAAATAAACCAGAGCTAATATAACCAGCATATTAAATGTAATAAATGATCCGCAAAAGAAAAATGGGCAGCTCACTGTGGTAAAGGGTTTTTTACTCTGTCATTTGGGCTTCTCAGGGTGTAAAGACTGTTATACTGGGCACTGTGCTTGATACAGCTCCTAATTACCCGCTCAGGGTGCTGAGTGTCCAGGCACGGATCACAGATAACTGGGTCATCTACTATACAAAAAGACACGTCCGATGCCAGTTTTTATATTTCTCCAGCATCTTTGCCATGGCTGTAATGCACAGTGACCCCAGCCATTAAATGAGACACATGGACCCAAGGTGTGCAACGTGCCATTACCATTCCCGTATCAACATGCCCCCAACTTATAATCATCTGTGTCAGATCAGTATCCTAGCATGTGGAGGCCATTGCATGCTAGTTTCCACGTGTCCTTCCTTGCATGTATATCCAATTTGAGGGACCACAAAGCTTCCCAGCATGTAAAGCACCAGTACATTCTAGTGTTTACATGGAAATCAAGCATGTAAGACACCACTGCTATTCAAGTGTTGGAGAGGTCCCAAGTGCCTACAGCTGTATTGTAATACCAGTACCTGCATGCCTCCCAGAATGTAAATCGTAATTGTGTGCTGCTTAACCCCACCTCTACACTACACATTTCCTGTAGCATCAAGTAATGGAAATGGGATGAAGACCATTCTCAGGGCTCCAATGGACCAGCCTTTGACACCAAGCCTAATAACCTTCCACCCACCATGATAGAGCACTTGCCATACCGCCAAAGGGTCACACAGGGGCACTTATCCCCGTCTTTGCCTCCCTGATATTTTTTTCTGTGGCACGTCTGCTCACGTCTGCTCAAACGTGATAGAAGAAGCAGCAAGATTGCATTAGTAGCCTTCAAAAACAAGTTACATGGAAAGTTATGCTACTTTCGGCAGCTCTCTTGTTACTTTCACCAGATCTGGCAACATGCACCTACTGATAGAAGTGGGTGTGATGTGAACTTCAGAGGTTTTATCCCTCTGACACATTAGATCTCTTTTAGCCCTTGGACCCATGTTGATAGTCTATAGCCCTCACAGTGTGAATAATGAACCCTTCATGGGCTAAGTCATGGCACCTGGGTCATTGTTGAGATAACGCCGGACCTGCAAGAAACCTTCGTAGGGTTATATGGCCAGGTATCGCCGAGGCCTCCTCCCACCATCACCCACCCACTTCCCCCAAAGATAGCCCAGCTGATCTTAGCTTGTTTTACACTTTACCACACTTCTTTTGGGTTTAGGGGTCGTGAACCCCCGGACGTATTTTTATTGTCAAAAACACATAAATCGATCAACAATAATCAAAATTATACACAGTAACCCCATCATATTTACATAATATTTACAGTGCTTCACATGCCTAGCTTTAACAGAGAATGCTTATACATCCGAATTCCTAACATTGACTAAAAACAGTTCGTTCCTGCTTACCCCAATGTTGGTGGTTGTGAATGAGATCATGACTGCTTTGCTAATACACCCAGTCCCTGCCCCTCCTCCCGCTATGAGTCCCAGGGATTGGATCTCCATAAGGGGATTTGTATCCCATCCCAAAACCCACTTATAGGTACACAGTGTGGAGGGGCCCGCCTGCCTGCCAGGATACCTACCTCGGGTGCCCCCGCAACCCTCAGGCTCCACCCCCCCAAGGGCCAGTGCTCAATTCAGGCCTTTGCACATGCGCAGGTGGTTGTCCCCTGGGGCCAGATGCCAGCGACCACTCGCAATCTCCTGCGCTCTTCAATGTTGTCTGCGCTTCCCCAGCCAGCACCCCTTGGGGAGTCCAATTACCTTGCCATCCTGTTCTTGTAAGAAAAAAGGTACCTATTTGTCCTTCTAGTCATGATCTCACCTGCCACCATTCAACTCATAAAAATTCGACAACCTACACCAACCACTTTCAAGACGAATCAAATCACCTGTGAAGAGAGAACCCGTTAGAAGACAAAATACCGCAGATATCAAGTCAGAAGCTACCTATGGAAAAAATCATCACACTGCATTTCTGGAATAAACTGCTGCCGAAAGTGGAGAGGAGGGTGGGTATATACTTCAGGGGTCCGGTGGCGTAGTGTGCTGCAAACGTGGTCGGTGAGCTAGACACATGCTAACCAACCTCGCCTGCCTTATAAAGGCGGGGCTAAACGCATCACTACTGCTTGGGCCCAGGAAGCACCAAAAATGCATACGGGGCTGCGGCAGCCCCAAAACAATTACCTGTGACCTTATTTCGGGGTGGGGTTCGGGGGCACCTCACACCTCCCCTTCCCCACCCAACTCCTTCCAGCCCTGTGCCGCCGCCATAAGCACCCCCCCCCCGATTGGGGTGGCCCCGTGGATATGGCTATGTATCGCCGAGGCCTCCTCCCACCAATACCCACTCACCTCCCCAAAGATAGCCCAGCCGATCTTAGCTTGTTTTACACTTAACCACACTTCTTTTGGGTTTAGGGGTCGTGAACCCCCGGACGTATTTTTATTGTCAAAAACACATAAATCAATCAACAGTCATCAAAATTATATGCATTAATCCCATATTTACATAATATTTACAGTGCTTCAGATGCCTAGTCTTAACAGAGTGCGCTAATACAGTGAAATTCCTAACACTGACTAAAAACTGTTAGTTCCTGCGTACCCCAATGTTGGTGGTTGTGAATGAGATCATGACTGTTTGGCTAGTACACCCAGTCCCTAACCATCCTCCGCTATGAGTCCCAGGGGTAGTATCTCATAAAGGGATTCATATCCCTTCCCAAAACCCACTTATGGGTAAACAGTGTGGAGGGGGCCCACCTGCCTGCAGGATACCTACCTCAGGCAGCCCCGCCATCCTCAGGCTCCACCCCCCCAAGGGCCAGGGCTTGCTTCAGGCCTTTGTGCAGGCGTAAGTGGTTGGCCGTAGGGGCCAGATGCCAACGACCGCTCGCAACCCCTGCACCCCGGATTTCGTTCTCACTTCCCCAGCCAGCACCCCTGTGAGAGCCCAATTACCTTGCCATCCTGTTCCTGTAAAAAGGTACTTATTTGTCCTCCCAGACATGATCTCACGTCCCCTCAGGCCCACATAGATGACTGACTATGTGCCCCCCCAGTACGATGAACCAGCCAAGCAAGCAAATCCTCCAAAAACATGTCATAGCCAACTCGAGAAAGATGTACTCCATCCTGCATGAAAAAACCTTCTCCATGAATGCAGCCTTGTGGGATAACAGCTAACCTTGGAGTCTGAAACAACTTCACCAGTTTGTTATTAATTCTTCTCACTAAGTAATTGAGGGCCTTAACTGAAAGACCACCCCATCACAGACTATGAGGGATCATGTTTGACCAAGCAAGGACCGCCTCTGGAAATGTTTCGGCCAACCAACTGAACTCCAATACCACCACCTCAAACAGCCGCCGGTGTCCCAGTGGGACCAAGTCATTACCCTTAAGATGCAAAATGATGAGTTCCAGTGACGAGCGCCCTGAGGGAAGCATAGAGTCCAGCACTCTTCTTAATTGCGTGAGGCCTGCGATGCGCGTAACACAATGGCACTCCTTACATACAGTTCACCTGCCTGTCGGACATGAGATTGGCCGATTACCCACACATCAGTGACCCCGGCAGCTCCCGCGTGCACCAGAACCTTTGGGACCATCAAGCAGTTTTAACGGGCACCTAAAGAGAGTACGGAGAAACAAAGTGTAAGAGACAGGTACTCAGAACATATGCAATCTCACATACCTTTTGCAATAGTCAGAACACCACCTGCCAATTCTCCAAACCGCCGCTCCAGAAAACCCCATTGCCACTGCTGCTGTGGCTGCCCCTATCCTAAAGGAGTGAGTACCAAATTCAGAGGCATCAAAACCTATTGTTGACAGGAAGCGTTTAAGCACCTGAGAGAACTGGTACCTAGTCAGTGGCATGCCGTCAGCATGCACCAAAGCCGCACCCATTGACGCCGGATGGCGCTGCGTTAAGAAGACCTCCAGGTTATGTACCAGACACCACAAACTACCATGGGCTCTTCGCAGGAAAATGAGATGTCCCCTCCCACCCTGGTCCATTTTTGAACGAGGGATGTTGATCACCAAGGACCCGGATCCTTCCAGCCAATGAATATCCGCCAACTGCAGCCCTCCTGCGATGTCTCCCTTATTCTTAGCCACTAGTTTGCCCAATCTGAGGGACACATAAAAGGCCAGGGTAAAGGCTGCCTTAAATAAAGCAACATCCCAGGGAGAGGTACAAATGTGCTCTAACGCGGCTAGTATGGCTCCTAGCTTTAGTGCATCTATGGGATGCCTAAAATCTGGTTTGGCGCCCTGGAGCCACAGCCAGCCTTTGAGGGCTCTTCTCACCAGGAATGAATTTGTTCCGTCAGGCACCCCCACAGCTGAGCAAAAAAAAATGGCTGCAGTGTGGCACCTGGCAGATGCAGCGGACCTCCATACCTCACTCAAAACCTCCAAAAAAGACAAGACTGTCAATGCCTCAAAACCCAGAGACAACCCTTCCACGTCCAGAAAATTAATATAGGCCGCAAACGCTCCCTCATAAACCTTCCTTGTTCTGGGTGCTAGGCTAGATGCCACGAGGTCCGATATCCTTTGGCACCAATCTGCCACAGATGCTCCAGGAAAGGCATTGGGAACTCCACCGCTTCCGGGAAGTGGGACCTGAAGACCTGCATCCTAAACCGGGACAGGGCATCAGCAGCATTATTCAAAATACCGGGCACATGCTTTGCTCTGAAAGTCACATTCAGCCTCAAACACAGCAACACTATCTCCTTCAATAGCATCAGGATCATCTTACACCTAGCTGCTTGCTGGTTAATGCAATCCACCATTAACATATTATCCGACCAGAAGATCACAGACTGGTTGAGAAATCCCTCTGGCCAGATTGATAATGCCACCAGAATTGGAAACCGCTCCAAGAAACTGATATTAGCTACCAGGCCCACCTGGACCCATTGCAAGGGCCATCGCTGAGCACACCAGGCTGTACCAAATATAGCCCCAAACCCTTCATTACATGCCCCATATGTAAAAAGGCCCAGCTCCTCATTGGATCTAGGCGGACTCGGCCACACAACTGTCCCTTTAAAGTCACGTAAAAAGGTCTCCCTAATCCTCATATCCTGCCTGACCTCACTGGAGAGCCTAGTGTGGTGGTGCTTGATCCTCAGTGCTGACATAGCCTGAGCAATAGACCGAGAGAATGGGCTCCCCATGGGGATGATTCGCAACGCAAACTTAAGCAGTCCCATCAATCATTGCAACTGGTGGAGCATGACCTTCTGCACCCTCAAACATTCCTGCAACGTTTGAGAGAAAGAAACAACTTTTCCCAAGGTAGCCTAGACACCCCTGCTACCGAATCCAACTTGATCCTTAAGAATTAAATTGTGGTACAGGGCCCCACCGTCCAGTGTCTAGCCCTCCGCCAGTGGGAATCTAAACTCATCTATGAGGTTTCGAAAGACCTCCATTGTATCAGCACACCGATTAGACCCAGAGAGGCCAAGAAAGATGAAATCATCCAAGTAGTACAATATCCATTGGTGGTGTGTTTTGTGCCTAAAGACCCACTCCAAGAAAGTACTACATTTCTTGAAATAGGAACATCACACGGAGAAGCCCATAGCCATACACCAAAATAGTTCTTCCCTTCCCACTGGAAACCCATGAGGTGGAAGTCATCAGGATGGACCGGTAACCGCCGAAATGTGGATTCAATGTCTGACTTTGCCATCAGAGCTCTAGGCCCTAGCTCCTGTAACATCTGAATTGCTTGATCTATTAAAGCATACTTGACAAAACAAAGTGCCCCATCAATGGCTTCATTCACTGATTGACCCCTCAGGTCAGACAAGTTGTGTATTAATCTAAACTCATCTGGTTCTTTCTTGGTGACCACTCCTAACGGAGAACAGACAAAACCCTGCATGGGAACTTCAGCAAAAGGCCTGATACAGTACCTGCACAGCTGCCTGATTGGAGTAGGAATCAAGCAAAGGGACCATAGTCAATAGATTAACAGAGGATGAAGCTTTAATGAAAAACGAAACACCTGCTGAATCATCATTCTTGTTTCTTGCCACCTTTATCTCGTGATTTGTTGAAACACTTTGCGATGGAAGGTTGGGCCATAGAAGGAACACCGGTGCTTGAAACGGCAGGTCCCTGGGGACCGTGAGCATGTGCACGGTTGAAATCCCAGCAGGCCCCTCTCTTGGCCATAACCCCTCCCACAGTGCCTGAGGCAGTCCCCGACATCCCCCGAAAGGGCCGGTTTCCAGACCTCTGTGGTCGATTTGTGTGTCGCAACCAAGTAATAATATGTATCTGATCCCATCCTAACGTAGATTTGTTGGCCTTAATTCTCCTGAATTCCCTATCATAATCTTTCCATGTAGTGCCACAATACTTATTGTGTTGCCCTACGAACCCGTTCTGGTAACAAGCTAACTGGGCACCTAAACTACTGAAGCGCTCCGCTAAAATGGCATGATAGATGGAGAAAGCTTTCACCCATTGGGACAAAGACTCCTCCACTTTCTCTGGCCAAACTTTTTCGAATGTGCACACTCTTTACACCACTTCCCCTCCTCCTTGTCGGATTTGTCCGCTAGTAATTCAAAGATATCAATGTAAGCCCCCTTCCAAATCTTTTCCCTCACCTCTAATGGCACATGCAGCCCCAACTGTTCACGCTCAGAGCCAATATCGCTCAGGTCTGTAAGGGGGGAAGAGTGACCAGTACCTGAAATTGTTGCTCCCTTGGTCAGAGAAGACGTCACCATAGTGGTTGTCACTGCTGGAGCATTACCCGACTGTTGGGTGGGTGCCCCTGACACAGAAGCAACCTGTTGTGCAGAGGACTCTGGAGCAAAGGCCACCTGACTCTCCGCTGGATTAGTTAAAACCGGGTGGTTGGCTTTCTGCCCCCCTTCACTATGGCCTGACCCCGGTCCCTTCCCCTCGAGCCCTTGGCTGCTTTTCTTGGTACCCAGATGCGAAAGCAAACGCCGAGCCCTCTCCATAACGTCACCTTCACTAGTACCCGCCAACAGGCCCCCCCACCAGAGAGGTGGGCAGAATACACACCTCAGAAAGCCATGGTAACACTGAAGCCAAATGCCCTACGAGGTCTTGCTAACCAGCCTCCTCACGGTGAGAAACACTTGTATTCACAGCAGACACATCACCAACCGGTCCCACCCTGCGACGCTCCCGATCGCAGCCTGAGCTGCTACCTGACTCATACAAACACTTGTGGGCTGAATCGTACTTAAGACTGGAAATGCTTGAACCATGAACTGCACTGAAGGCTGTGGTGAGGGCAGCCCCTCCAAAGTCGCCATGCGAACCAATACCTGCACCAGGATGGGCTGCCCTACCTCCACTTGTCCCTCCAGAGCCCACTTTCCCTTCCTCTGCCCATGCACCCCCTTCGGGACCGGGGGGAATGCCTCCCTAGGAGGAACTCCTGCCTGCCGGGGCCTCTGCACCTGATCACCAGGCACCTCCACGGGAGCGGAGGTCTGGGGCATCAAAGATGCTATGGCCTGGTCCATAGCATCCATCCTAAGCATCAGAGCCCCTAAGAGCGCCCCTCTGCATGAGCGCTTTGCGCCTCTCTGCACATTCGCTGCCAAGCGACAGGTAATTACGGTAAAAAATAAGTAAAAGAAGAGACCAAACATTTTAACAACTGATTAATCTAATCCTACATGATAGTTTCTGCTGTTTAAAAAGGTATCCAAATTCCCGCACCTTTCAGCCCTTGTGCTTCAATTTTCCAAGTTCATTCTCCTCCATCCATCACGGCTCCTTCAGTATCTGCTGTTATTCCCCTAAACAGGCACAGCAAGACAGTTTTTACACTGTTGCAGTGGGTAAAGGCCATGGGCTTTACGTTCAAAGCTATTTTGCTGTTGCAAAGGTTCTCATGCGCAAAATCGGAGCCTTTGCAGCTGCAAAATAGCTTCTGGGTAGGTTCAAAACCCATAGAACTCGGAGACCACCAGCAAGCCCTCGCCCCAACACCGGCTTTATGCAGACTGACAAACTTATTTGTTGGAAGAAGTTTATTTTAACTCTTTTAAAGTTTTAGCAATAAATCACTTCAAAGAAACTTCAAAACATATTTACAATAACATAACCATATTCATAAGTTCAATCTGTAACCATAAATCATTGTGACAGGATCCCTTCCTGTCCTGAACCTCCCTTGGACCACACAGGTGAACCGTACCTCACCTGTATCCGGGGGGGTGCGGCTCCCTTGACTTCCCTGTTCCTTGTCCACACGCTCAGGGTTCCGCCCCCTTCCAAACACCAATCTGCCAAGGGGTGTAATGGGGCGGCCAGGAGCTGGGCTCCCTATCCCCTAATATGGTGTGTACATCCGCAGGTTGGTTCAGGACTTCAGGATCCTACCTCTGGTGTTATCCCGGGGCCCCAGCCTTGGGGACCCCTCTGTTGCTTCTGGTTACTTTAGTACTTCTTCTCCCGCCACGAGGGTGACAAGGGCCCCAAAGGTCCTTCGCCCTCCCCACCTGCAAACAAACTGAGAGAGAAGAACCACAGATCTGAAATAAATTGGTCTATACCAGCATCCGACAAGTGCACCATATCCCTGTGGAACATATGAGGACATTTCAAAAGTTTATGCAGAATGTTCCATTAGCGTCCGGGACCCAGGCATTGTTTTGCCATCTCCGCGTTGAGCCTCCGAACTGACACATTGATTGTCCTTGATTTAACGTTTGGACCCCAGTTGCGGCGAGGCACCATATGCGAACAAGCGATGGTCGCATTTGGAAATTCTTTAGACAGTTTAGTAATTTCGAGAAAAATTGTTTCCCTGAGTGCCTTGCGTCCCATGCCCACCAAGTCATTGCCTCCAAGATGAATAATAATGAGATCCGGGAACTGAAGTTCCTCGTATCTCCTTGCCAATGCGACGAGTTGTTGAAGCTGTGTGATTCCCATTCCACCAACCCTGCACCATTGAAAGGCCACACCTTGGACTGCCGCCGGATTAGGCTTGCGCAGCTGTTGCAACCTGTAGGCCACCCGTCGAACAAACGAATGTCCTAAGACCCAATCCACATGTGGCGCCATTGAACTGTAATGAAAGAAAATTGAATGAGAAACCAACAGGTAATTTACAGGATGTAGAGCTAGGGAACACTGATCATACCAATTCAGGTCTAATGTAACGCTTATGACAATTGGATGACCATCTCCCAATGGATTTTACATCCGCTACAGACAACCCTGCGCCGGCCGCTAGAGTAGCTGCACCAATCCTGAATGAATGGGGCGAGTACCCCTGTGGGTCAACCCCTGCTGCCCTAAGTGTAACTTTCAATACTTCTGAGAATTGGTAGCGCGATAGGCAATCCCCATTCACATGTATAAAAAGGGCAATGACCCTGAGGACGGGAGGACCAACAGGTAAGCTCCCAAGTGACCCACCGGGCATAATGGGGACCCTTGAGCAACTTTCAGTGCAATGTGTGAACCCTTACTAAGCTGATCCGTTTTGGACTTTCGTAGTTGTATTGTTACCAACTCTGGACTGGCCCGCACATCTGCCCGCTGGAGTCCATCTGAATGGTCACCCCTGGAAGCCCCCACTAATTCGCTAATGCGAAAGGTGCCATAAAAAGCCACAGTGAATGCTACGGCGAATAATGATGCCTCAAAAGGCGAGGGACACACTGAGGGAACCCTGCCCAAGAGTTTCCCTCGTAAACATGCAGTTATGGGTCACCTGGTATCTGACTTTGGACCTTCTACTCGAGCCCACCCTGCCACCGCCCGCTTAATTACAAAGGTGTTTAACTGGGACTCCTGAATCCAGAGTCTCGCAAAGAAACGAATGGCGGACAAGTATGCCTTAGCGCAAGAAACTGGTCTGCCTCTTTCTTTCAAATGTTGTAAAAAGGCACAGGTGGCCCTTGCAGAAAACAAGTCTGAAATTTGCTGTGAATGCAGGTAATGTCTATATTGCTGAAATGCCCTCTCGTATGACCTCTTCATACGGGCAGCTACAGAAGCTGCTACTAAAGCTGGGAGGGCGGGGCACCAATTTTCCACAGAGATGCTGGGAACTCCATCATCTTCTCCGCCGCCTGGGGGTGGAACCTCAGAAAATCCTGCATCTATGAGTGAGATACAGCGTAAGCAGCATTGTTATGAACCCCCAGTACATGCTTAGCATGAAAGGTAATGTTTAGTTTCATGCAGGTTAGAACCAAGTGTTTCAGGAGACGGAGCACCATTCCACATGTTGACTTTTGTCTATTGATCGCCTCTACTACAGCCATGTTGTCTGACCAGAAAACCACTGACCCAGCCTTAAATGTCCTGTCCCAAATGGTGATGGCAACGATAATAGGGAACAGCTCTAAGAATGCTATATTCTTTGTTATTCCCTTGTCAACCCAGTCTAATGGCCAATTGGCTCTGCACCAGCAAGAGCCCAGGAAGGTACCAAAGCCTACGCCGCCCGCTGCAACAGTGAATAACCCCAGGGTGGGACTAGGAACTGGGAGGTGAGGCCAAATTACAGCCCTGTTAAAGTCTTGTAAAAATAAATCCCATATCCTTAAATCATGCCTAACTTCAAGTGACAGTCTATTGTGATGGTGTTTCTCGGTCAAACCAGCCACAGACCTAGCGATGGACCTGGAAAAGGGGCGAGCAATGGGGATAATCCGTAAAGCGAAATTCAGTTGACCCACCAGAACCTGCAACTGGTGCAAGGTGACTTTTTCTGTGACAACACAACTCTAATGGACTCCTTAAATACCCGTAACTTCTCCACGGGAAAGCGGCACTCACCTGCAACAGAATCTATCTCAATCCCTAGTAATGTAATGCAAGTAGTCTGGCCTTCTGTCTTGTCTGGGTCCAAAGGGACCCCACATTCTTTGAACATAGCAGTCAAGGCCTGGAGAGCCCACAAACACCTCACCGACCTCGGAGGGCACAGTACCAAAAAATCATTCAAATAATGTATCACTTCTTTGTGTCCAGTGCGCCTGGTAAATATCCACTGCAGCAAGGTGCTAAACTGTTCAAAATAACTGCAGGACACACTACAACCCATAGGCATGCATTTGTCATGGATGTAAGCCCCCTTAAATTTGAATCCTAGTAAATGGTAGTCGTCCAGGTGAACTGGAAGAAACCTGAAAGCTGATTCAATGTCCGTCTTTGCTAAAAGAGCCCCATGACCTAAAGCCCTCAACTTCATCAAAGCCTGGTCAACAGTTGCATATCGAACTGAACATAGTTGAGGGTCGATAGCCTAATTCGCAGATGATCCTCGGGGTGCTGACAGATTATGAATTAGCCTGAACTGGCCTGGCTCCTTTTTGGGGACTATTCCCAAAGGAGAACAAACAAAATCTCTTGTAAGGGGGGAAGGAAAAGGGCCTGCTAATCTAACCAGGGTCCTTTCCTTCTCTATCTTTCTGGCTACCAGTCCCGTGTTCCTCAATGCAGACACTAAATTCTTGCAATTTTCAATAGGGGGTACTTTGACAGCAGGTATCCTAAAACCAAATGAAAAGCCCTTACTTAGTAATTCTGCTGATTCTTTAAATGGATAAACCTGCAACCATGGGAGTAGTGCGTCAATCTTTATAGGTGATGGCAGAGATGATTTAATTACCGGGCTTACTCCCCTCTTTAACTTTCTCCCTGGATTTTTTAATGCACTTAAACTCTGGGTGAGAGGGGTGTCTGCAGAAAGAGCAGGTGTGTCTGAATTTACACGATCCTGGGGAGCGCGAGTATATTTTTCTATTAAAGGCCCAGCACGACCCTTTTTTATTGCTAGGATGTTGTGAATAAAAGGGCTGTTTCCCGGGCAATTTGCTATTCACACACTCTAGCCATACGTTCACCTATGTCTGGTCCCAACCAATTGCTGGGTCTTTGACCTTTGCCCACCTGAAGTCTCTGTCGTACTCCAGCCAGGAGTTGCCCCCATACATGGGGTGTGCTCTCAATATCTTATTCGCATAACATATCATGGATATACCCAACTCAGGTTTCTTTTCAAGCATGACAGACATAAAGACATTGAACCCAAACAACCAATTAGTTATACTTTCTTCCACCTTGGGTCTTTTGTCACTAAATGACGATGCCTTCACCTCTTTGTCTTTGGTTTCAACCTCCCTTCTTTTTGCCCGGATGAGAGTAAAAATGTCCACAAATTCTCCCCTCCAAATCTTTTCTTTAACCTCTGAACCAACATGAGCAGCGAGCTTACCTGGTCTTGACAATAGTGTGTCTAGCCCCGCCCCTTCCGCTGATGTACTACCCTCAGATTGATTGTTGCTTATTTCAGCAACGTTACTTTTCTCTAAAGTAGTAGCAGGAGGCAGAGCGCCCGGTGCCGGGGTGACACCCAGGCCCCCTGCTACAGCCTGCAATCGAGTAACACTGCGCGCTGCAGCCATTGCCTCCAACTGGCGTTTAAGCTCTGCTACTGAGTTCTGCAGAGCATCATTTGAGGTCCACAGAGTTGTAGGTGGTGGGGGAGTTGCTGAGGTATTAATATTAGTTAATAACTGAGACACTGCCAGCAATGCTTGCGTGGTCGGATCCTGCGTGGATACCTGTGGGGTGGAACTGTCCTGCCCATGCAAAACTGGAGGAGGTATGACTGGAACTGCAGCCTGAGACTGGGGTGCTGACTGGACTACTGCCACTGCAGATGGCACCGCCAAAGTTGCCAATGACTTTTGAATGTCTGCTAACATAGCTGTCACCCCTAGCTCCAGTGCTAGCACTCCTGGATACTAATGAAATGTCTGGGATAGGGGACTTCTCAGGGAGGGTGATAGCCGCTGTGGAAGCAGATGGTTGCTGCACATTTGAAACCTGCTTTTGATTTCTACGCTTCACCGGGGGAAACGCTGCGTGGGGGCTACATGTGACCGCCGCGGGCGACTAGTTCCAGCACCATTATCCTCACTGTCCGACCCTAATTCTCCACATTCCGAATTCCCATTGCCCAGCTTCGCCAAAACCAGTTTTAATAGCTGGGACAATTCGGGGTCCCTCCCCTTTTCTCTTACCCGCCCTATTGCGTTTGCAAGACATGACTCACAGTCACACTTAATTTAACACGACAAAGCACACCCAACTTAATAACCCTCCTGTAAAATTAAAGACTTTATAACAAGTACAATACCAACTGAAGCTGTAGCAAGTACTGTGAGCACTGTAACAGTTTGTAAATAACCAAAACAAATAGGATGCAATGAACTTTGTAAATGGATCACTATTACTTAGCAATTTACAAACCTTGTAACATATACTTATAATAAATCAAATCCTACCCCGCAATGACCCCACTTACCCGGTATGATGGACGTTCCTGTCCCAGGCCAGGCCGACGTTTGTGACCAAACAAGGGGCCACCCAGCTAGGTCAGGAAGGCCCAACCAAAAAATCCTGCGAGCACACCATGGAAGCAAGGCACTTAATATTTATTTAACAGAAAGGTTGTGACTGATTATTAAGTATAGCCTTTTAACTTGAAACCAAGTGTAACTCACTCCCAACCAATATGCTGTAACGCACGACGAGCGCGACTTGTAGTGAAACTTCAAATCAAGCGTGAAGCGCTCCAAACCAATTTGCTTTCACACGCGAAGTGTGCGACTAGTGGCACTTTATACCAAGCGTGAAGCTCTCCTAAGCAAATTTTTTTAACGTGCGAAGTGTGCGACTAGTATTTGCTTTAACGCCGCAACCGACAAGGATTAGGCTGATATCGTCAGTGCATGTAACACACAGCCGCTCTCCAGAGCCCACTCATAACAAATCCAATGAAAAATGAAACACCAAGGACTGACTCAAAATTATTAACAACACCAGGAGGTGAAGCGGATCAGGATTGTAAAGCAATCCGCCACTTAAAGCAATTAGACTACAAATCGAACGCAGCTGCCTATGCGCAAGTCTACAGCCCAAGCCTCCCGGGCGGGGCCCCCCAAAACCTGAATAGGACGCAGCTCCCGAGGAAGGTGACGGGGCCTCCGACACGCTGACCGGGGGCTCTGTTCGCTCGGAGCCTCAGCCCTCGAGGCTCTGACGAGGGAAAAGGCTCACAAAGGTGAACGCCGCTCTCTGTCCGAAGCCGAGTGAAGACCCAAACATATCCTCTGCGACTGACCAACGGTGTGCCGTATGATCCTCCGCCACTGTGCCAACAACAAGGCCGAGCCATTCTGGGGGGGTGCTTAAGTAGCCCCCCACTGGAGCGCAGAGGTTGGAACCGGATCGGCGGATGCAGCCCCTACATTCTTTTCCCCCACTTACTTCCGCCCCCACACCTCGCAAGGTGTGAGGGCGGAAGTTCCTGGCCAGCACGACGCACAACTAGTGCGAAGTGTTCGGCCCACGGTGGCCCCGATTCCTAAGGGGCCACGCTCCCCCCAAATTGGGGGGGCGCTTTTCCCAAATGCAATTCAGTAACTCATTACTAAATTGCAAAATAGGTTTGCAACTACACACTGAATCGTAAATTGAAAGAGGTGTGTTTAGTGTATCCCTTACCATTTGTGATTTTTTATGATATGGATCATTGGCTTGCGACCCCAATTGATGTCACAAATCATTGATAGTTTATTGACACCTCAAAGGAAGTGGTGACCCATTCTCAAACGGTAATGGATCCCTTAGAGATCCCTTTTCCTTTGTCAGTGTTGTAAAATACATTTTTAGTAGCAGGTAGCGGTCCCTGGGATTATTGCTTTCGTGAAAAAAAAAATTGAATTTCTTTTTTTTTTAAACACATCCAGTTTTCATTTATGGAAAACAGGTGGGTTTAAAAAAAAAAAACCTGCCTAATTTAAAAGCAATCATAGACATGATGGTCTGTTCTGCTTTCCTTCTCTTATCTTATGACCAAGCTTACAAAACTTCTCTGGAATGCACTTCTTAGTTTAAAGAAGACATTTATTATTATTGTTACTTCACCACGAGGTTCCTGAAAGTGAAATTAGTAGGTTGGAAGCACACGTTTAAAAGTAGTCGCAGCAATGAAAGCAAAATATATCAAAGTACTTCTCAGTTGCAATGTACACAGCAACTACATGTGATTATATTATAGCATAACTTCAAAGCAAAGCATAAAAGTCAAAATTGTATCACTGTAGGGCCTATCACTCTGCTTCATCTTTCTGAGGTCTGCAAGTTGATGACTCCGGTTCAACTGCGAGAAAGAGATTTTCTACCCAAACAGGAGACAGGCAACTGACGTCCGTTCCTGTTGGAAGTCAAGATCTTTCTCCCCCTTGCTGTTGCCCAGGGCTATCGTTAAAAGCAAACTCAGTGTGAGAACCGAATAAACTTGGAGGGTGGCCAATTCTCCAAACTTCACTCGTTCCCAGACTGGATTGAGAGGTAAACACAAAATCTACGCTCTCTTATCAGCTAGGGTTTGGTGTGAAAAACACAGCTTGGTCTATCATGTGGAAAAACACAGCTTGGAAAAACACAGCTCATCTGCAATGTCTCAACTGCAATGTCTAACTCCACGTTAATGCCAATAGGCAGCTAACCTAAATACCAAATGTAATATTTAATGCCATGTTAAAGCCAATAGGCAGCTGACCTACATACCAAATGTAATGTCTAATGCCATGTTAAAGCCAATAGACAGCTAAACTGAATACAACATGTAATGTGCTACTGTTGAACATTGAGCAACTAATATGCGCAGTGGTGAAACACAAAGTCATTGGTCAAACACAATTAATAGCATAACATGGTCTGCTTACTCCAGAAGGCCACAATCCCTGTGACAGTGGTGATTCATAGTGGGTCGCAATTTACAACTTACCTCATGCATATTAATGAGGGAGGGCAAATCGCGATCCTCTATGAATTGGACTTTTGCGAATCATCATTTGAACTTATGTTGGTGTGGCTAAAAAACAATGCATTCAGTAAAAGTCGGTGTGCAAATTTACTTTTCCCAAATGCATTGTACAAACATAAGGCCACATGTAAATTGACTTGCTCTTGTACCAAAGATGTAATGTGAAAATGGTATGTAAAAGCATTAGTAATCATCACTAATGAATAATTTCTATGGAAGCATATTCAAACATCATGCATCCACAAAAATGTTCATAACTCAAAAATCAGTGATTACAACTCATATTTTGCTAACGTAACTGGGAGGATGGTTCATAGTAGCAAATATTTGTGAAAATGGGATCTCTCAAGGGGACTCTGCCATGACCAGGCCGAAAAGATAACTGCCTTGCTTGGGCTACTCTTTTAAGATATTCCCTTCAATAGGACTCATCTTGTTGGTAGGATGTACTCACTACTATTAATGTTGAGCTTATGCCTAGTCTAAGCTCAGATAAATGCATTCCATCACTGGTGTGTAAGGATGCAGGAAGGCAGGACTTTCAGCAGTACTTACTGATACTGATATTCTGGTTGTTCAAAATGGTGTGTTCTCGTATATGTGTGGCCTGGTAAATCTGGTATTCAACATTCATCATCAGGTTCAAGACAGAATGCATTTATCAACTAGGATGTCCACCTCACTCAAGGTCATTACGGATACTGTTTCCTGTCCTGAATTTTTCATTGATTTCAAGTTTGTTTAATTACTTCAATTGAAGCAGAACAATACTCCAAAACCAAAAATGCATTAGCTATTGCCCAAAGGTCCAGGTCAGGAAACAGTGTCTATATTGACCTAGAGATAGGTGATAAGCCTAATATCTACTGAGGTCTGTGAGTTTTTGTCATTTTACTTGAGGTGGCTGTAGGGCTGTCCTTTGAGAGTGATACCATAGCCATGCTGTACCACGTTTGGAAGGTTTTCCTGAGCTTAGAATGCTAGCGGTTATTTATTACCAGTGCTCACAACAGCCTTATTCCTGTTTGAACTTTTTATAATGAGTTTATATGTCAGGATGTACTTTCCCTTCTTGGCTTTATGAAATGGGTTTAATTGAGTGTTATCCAATACCTGTCCTTCTTGGTTGCTTTTGTTGGATTGCAAAAGTAAACATGTTTCCTTAATCCATTCAAATTCAACATATTTACCTCACTTCCAACATGTGAACCAATATTCTGATAGCTGTCCCTCTATGACTGCCATCATTTAATGTAAACTTTATTGTACCTAGCAACTCTATTGTAAGGTGGCAGCCCCTAGCCCAGTGGGATTCAAACTTGTTAATGCTGCACCCCCCAGTGTGAAAAAATAAATCATCGGGCCCACCCTCAGACTTTTTCATAACCATTCTATTACGTTGCAATGTTTAAATACATCTGGACTTATTCAAACATCGCAGTTAAGTTCTGTTACCTTTTTACAAATGTAATAAACATTTTTCTGCATAAAACAAAGCACTATTATCTGCATAATCTTTCTTTTGTAGTAATAAGAGAAAACCCCTTAGGGCAACACACCATCTATTCGTTACTCACCCGACAATCCACATACATACAACATAAATACTCAGTTTTGATAAAGGAAATTTGGTTTAAACCGATAATTTAATAATAATTTCCATAAAAGACACATAAATAAAAACCTATAAAAAGTACATCAAAGAGATCAATCAAACAAGTAAGTACCACATAAACATGGGAGACACAACACAGACAATTCCCTAGTTTATTGTTTTATGCTGTCCACAATTTGGTATTTACTGTCCCATAGATTGTTGTTCCAGGTCTTTATAGGGCAGTTCCAATGGGTTCAGCAAGCTGACAGGCGTCGACGTGTTTCAGTGGTATCTCAAACTCTTATAACCACCTTCTTCAGGACAAAATGATATCCTCTCATCATAATTACTTTGATCATTCACAACGAAGGCATTAAAGAAAGAGTACATTTAAGAACAAACACACATTTTTCTTAATATTCATAAAACATATGTATGTGTGCTCCACAATTCCACCACCAACGTTATGTGCCCATACATAGTACTATATTCATGGTCCCATGTGTTTAAAACATCACCCTATTCCCTTTATCAAAACATCACATGGGTGAATCCCGTGATAGACCATCCCTCCATTCATTCCAAAACATAATTCGATCATATCAAACGGCTTTTTATACCGATCTCACCAGAAGGACCTTCCAAATATTGTTCTCATTCCTGGGGCGTTCTTTATTTTCACCCTATTTCCAGGCACAGATCAACTCTATATGGGCAAAACAATAGTGTAAATACCCCTCACATCCGTAGGGTTGCATCTTTAAATATTGTCCTCTTATAACATCATATCATATCTCCATGCAATAACCATTACTAACACCCGATGTATAGTGTGTAACAGAACCGTTGCCCAAACATATAGGTTCAACTTTGCCCTTGTGTATTCAATAATCACCCGCATGCTTCTCAAAGCTTACCCTTATTTGTCTTGATTTTTTTCTTTTTTTCGTATATAACAGATCCAAACAGTCATGCTAATTTCTTTCTCTTCAATCTATAAGCCGACACATAAAGATTAAAACAAGGTTAATAACATATGCAACATCTGCCTTCACTCCCATTGTTTCTGAGTAACTGCATATCAAAAATCGAAAAGCAGTATCTCGAGCGATTAATATACATGCTCCACCACCCTCTTAATTCCATATGAACATACATCTAGTTCAAAATTTTGAGATTTCTTCCCCCGTCTTTTAATCTCACTATTATATCTCACCTCATTCTCTTGTGATTCTGAGTCGGGTCTAACTTCTAAGGATTCTCGAGAGGGGATATTATCATTCCCTGGTTCGCATATAGTAATATGACTTAAGGTCCCTATCTCCACTCACCTTTTATACACAGGTGGTAATTCCATCCTTCATTTCAATTTCATGTATCATAACTATAGGCCAGACCGCATTGCGTGATCCCAATTATATACAATTTTGGGCGTCATCCCCATTACGATGTTACCCAATCCAATGCAATCTCGTCACCAACACTATTTTCCCTCACCCCGTCATTTCCTATGCGCGCCTGTGTAGTTCGCTTTGACAACTAGAGAGAGAAACGCCCACCACGTAATCCTAAATTAGGCGCCATTTTGGGATACTCCAGTTATCTACAATTATGGGTATAAATCCCGTTACGTTATCATCCAATTCCCTCCGCGCTCAATGCGCATCTTCATAATTACCCACGCGTTATTTGATGTTTATAGTTGATTTTTCTCCCAAGAGGCTGGTGAAAAATCACCAGCCCTTGAGTTCCACGGGCGCCATCTTGGACTGTCCATATGGCAGGAAAGGGTTGAAATAAATATCTGACCCTTTCCCTTCCATTCTACCCTAGGGGCCCCTACCCACATTTGTCTATTCCCAGACATACATACGTAATCTTTCTTTTGGCCAGAGCCTGGACCCCCCGGGATCATTTGAAGTCCCCCTAGAGCCCCCCCCCCCCAGTTTGAAGACCCCTGCCCTAGCCATTCAGAAAGTATTAAAAGTGTAGAACTAATACAGGTCTTCAAAATATTCACAGAGAGACAAACGTGATGCAAGCAGTCAGTTTGCACCAAAGGCATAGAGGTTGCACTTTCAACCCCTTTTGGACCTGCAAAGAGACTCCTACCAACAGTTCCAGTTCTAACAAATTCCCAATGTCCAATTGCATGACGAATGACATGGCGCCACCAGAGGCTTGCAGGAGTCAAGAACAGGGGGATTGTATGGTGGATAGGCAGGATGCACAGAGGAAGGATAAATATGCGGAGGTAATCAAACCACAGCATGGAATGCTTAGATAAGGCTTGGATTATGTGAGCCAAAAGGAAGACCTGCAGAAGAGTATGAATCTAGCTTAGATGCTGTATCCTTGAATCAGGAATATAGACCACTGAAGAAAAAAATAGTTAATTAACTTCTTTTTGGTGCCGGTTCCTGCTTGGGACTGCCAAAGTAACACAATCACAAATCCAAAAATATGTGCATTGAAAACAAAATTAGCCAGAAGGCATTTTAAAATCCAACTACACTATTGCAAATAAGTGATTATCAATGTAAGCGACCAATTAATAAATTTTAACCTGCTAACCTCACAGACCTTGTCTCAAGGACTACACTTTGCTCCTTGTGAGCTTTTCATTACATGTTCAAAGATTAGCAGATAAAAGGCTTTGTGTGCATTGTATTGCAATTTCGTCCCTTCGGGTTACGGGTTAAGATATATTTACCTGTTAGGCATCAGTTCATTGCAAACATAAATAACGTGAGTTAAGCTCTGGACATCCTGTGGGCATATTCCCCTAAGACATCTAAATAGCCAATAGTTTTCCCTATAATATGTGCATTTGGTGGTAAGAGTGCTGAGCGGTTTCAGTGGTGCTGGCATGGGTGTCTGTATCGTACAGGGCGCAGGTCTGATTCCAGTGCTGTGTGAATCAGGCTTTCACCCTTGCGAGATTAATTATATCCGAGTTCTTCAAACATTTTAATGCCGTGCCTCCCAAGTAGAAAAAAAAATCATCACCCCCTCTCCAAATTTTTCACAATTAATCTAATAAATTGCCAATGTTTAAATATGTCTAGGTGTATTTAAATATTGCAGTTATGTTACTGTTTTAAAAATGCATTCAAATGCATAATACCTAACATACTGTTCTGCTCAGGCAGGCCTTATTAACGTGTAAAAGTGCCCACAGTGTAAGTATTAGGGATGGGGGCTTTGGAGAGTATTTGGAGACTCCTCCCTTTTGACACATACTCCCAGCTTGGATATAAATGACAAAACATATTAGTAATGGGCCATTACAAAGTGATTTACTGCTGCTCATGTTTTCCATCTTAAACAAAGCCCTGTTATCAGCATGATACTTATTTTGGCCACAGCCTGCCCCCTCCACCATCGGGATCATTTGAAGGCCACCCAGGGGGGCCATCCTTCAAGTTGACGACCCCTAAATTAGATAATAGCCATGCCCATTTATGAAGCGATTTGAGACAATTCAATTGTACTGTGCGCTGTATTAATGGCAATAGTTTTCTAGTCTTACGATAGAAAAATGTTTCCTCGGAAAGAGTTTATTTTCAGCATAGTCAAAACTGTTATCTTAGGTACGTCATACAAGCTTCAACCTGTTGACATTTTGTCCACCCATGGACATAGCAGTGTATAAGACTTAAGTGGAATAGGGTTAAAAGAGCATGGGCAGTGTGCATGGATGAAATATGTTGGGTTCTCCAGAAGAGGGCGACCTAATGTAACTTTTGGAGAGGTGAGACTTTTATTGGGTGGGCTCTGGGCGTGCTTTGGTAGAATTGGATGAATTAACGAAAAAGGTGTTTGCTAGGAGGTGGCCACCTGTACTATGGTTAGCAGACAATGGCGGCCTCTTTCGCCCTTGATGTGGGAAGGCACCCGGCACGTGTTGTCCGCCCCCGGCTCTTCTGTGGTGGCAGGAAGGGTATAACTGTCCCACTGCCTTTTGCTTTGGGGCGTGTTTGTAACACAACCCCCTTTCCAGGTGTATAGAAATCGACGGCGCCTTGTAAATGGGCTTTCGATGGGGCATTGTCTCGGCAGGTGCAAAGGGTTAGCCAGGCGCGTGCCGGGCCTAAGTGACAAGAGAACAAGGGGGATCGATGTCATCAACAAGGAAATTAAGCAGTCAGCGACATCAATTTTGTAAAGGGCAAGTTTGCCACCTGGGTTAGGTGTTACCCCGAGGGCAGGTGCTTGTAAAGCGGGTGAGGAGTGGGCATGCCCGTGACCAGGCCCAGCTGTCGACGCAGGAGAAACCAAGCCTTGAGGCCCGGGCGCACCTGCGGAAATCTTAAGTCCCGCGCGAGCGCGAAAGGACGGCACGTGGCGGGCCTGATTGCCTCCATTGTCTGCGGCACTGTATGCGCCACGTGCCCCGGGACGGCAGACAATGGCTCTGCCTTGGACAAGAACAGCACAAAGGGAGCGTGCCTGCTCTTCTTCTGCTGTTTGACTTTTTAATTTCTGGCCTGAATGATTCATGTCCCCTTTCTCACTTTTTAGGACGCGCTCGCCTCACGTCGTGTCCTGGGGGCGCTTTTTGCAAACCGACTCTGTTGGCCAGGCACGAGGCACCCTGAAGGATGGCTCTTGAAAGGAAACTAATACTAATGGCCCAAAAAGTAAACGCTACAAGCGGCATGTAACATCCATTGGAAGTCTCAAATGTCCCGGAGAGCACTTGTGCCTTGCAGGAGCCCGCCCACCCTGTTTCACAGAAGCTGCTATTTTCATCTAGTGTCACAGTTAAAAAAATTAAAATGCTATCAGTTTGCAAAATTTAACTTTACGGTAACATACTGAATTGAACTTTTCCTGTTTTTTATTTGATTGTTAATGTTTCTGTTTCGCTTCTGGCTTGAGCGTGTTAGAGAACCCCCACACTGGCCGATAACATGATTTACTCTCAAGGAGGACAGGTAGAATGAGAATATTTATCCTAATTTAACAACACACAAGGTAAGGACAAGTTATCTACTAGACTATATACTAAACTCAAAATGGCAGAGGGTTGTGATACTGTGCTTGAAGGAAAGGATGTATATTTCAGTATTCTCACCTCAAATATTTTCGCTTGCCTCTAGAATTGTTTATCTTTTGTCTTCTGTTTTGTTATTTAAACCTGATATTGCTACAAAGCACTGACGAGAGAGTTTTAATAACCCATGTTGCTAACATAGTTGGTTCTAAGCATCTGGAAGCTGATGATGAAGGAGTTTTTGATATGCGACTGGCCCTACTAACATTTCAGAGGCCAAAGCCTCTCCTGAAGTATTGTATGCCAGTCACCTTTTGGTTCACAGAGGACAGTACTCCTCAATGCGCTACAATTATTAACTGTGGACATTGGACCTAGGAGATGACAATGACTGTTCACCTAGCTCCTGTATAGTGTTAGATTTAGAGCACTGCAGCTTAAAGTCTTTCGCATCATGACGAGCTTCTCATGCTACTCACCATGGCTCCCAAAAACTGCTAAACAAGCATTTGCAATGCAATGGGTCTTGCGTTTGCTCGAGCTAGAGCTATTTGCAATGTAAATTCCTGACTGGACTTTTCTTGCCACTTAAATTGAAAATGAAAAGTAAAACATTTGACATAAGCAAGCGATTCAAAGCACCACGGCTGCCATGAGCATCAGCGCGAAGGAGAGACACAAAAAGAAAAATAAGTTTGCTCTTAGTCAAACGTATTGGCAATCGTGCAGTTATCCATGTAACGGGGAAGTCTGCAAGGCGGTAACAAAGCTGCCCCAAGGAGGGACAAACGTAAACATTTACCAATGAGAAAAAATGATTTTTGAAAGGCAAACCCACAAATGAGTGAAAGTGATGGGTGTGCAGTGGGCGTGGTTAAAAGGCCACAATGCTTACTACAGGTGAAAGCACTTGCACGCTCGACCTAAAAACAGGCTCATCCAGTTCATGCCTCTGCAGAGATTATTTTAATGTGCCCATTTGTTTTATATGTTTGAGCCGCTACATGCCATTTCAGAGAAAACTTATACAATTAAATGAAAGTATATAATTAGAACATATTGTAAATATCTGTAAACATGACACAAGTATCTCTTCGATAAAGACCTATTTTTGTCTCAATTAAGATTACAGTGTAGGAAGGTATCCTCTTTTTGGCATGTTACCCCCAATTTTCTGCCTGATGTCAGTATGTTTGACTGTGTCACTGGGATCCTGCTAACCAGGACCCCAGTGCTTATGCTCTCTCCCCTCAAAATGTTGTCACTGCATACTGGTAACCCAGTATTTCATCCCAAATTGGCATACTGGTCACCCCATATAAGGCCCTAGTATATGGTTCCTAGGTACCCAGGGCATTGGGGTTCCAGCGGATCCCTAAGGGCTGCAGTATTTCTTTTGCCACCCATAGGGAGCCCATACCAAGGCTTCTACAGGACTACCATTGCAGCCTGTGTGAAATGGTGCATGCACCCTTTCACTGCCATTTACACTGCCATTTACACTGCACCAGGTCACTTATACGTCACCCATATACCAGGCCTTCCAACCCTGAAGGCTGGACGCGGGGTACCTGTGTGTGAGGGCACCCCTGCACTAGCTGAGGTGCCCCCACGTCATCCAGGGCCATTTCCCCGGACTTCGTGAGTGCGGGGATGCCATTTTACACATGCACTATAAATAGGTCACTACCTACGTGCAGCTTCACAGTGGTAACTCCAAACATGGCCATGTTTGGTATCAAACATGTTGGAATCATACCCCAAGGCTTTTGCAAGCATTGGTTGTATGATTTCATGCACTTTAGGGGCTCCTTGGAGGACCCCCGTACTGCCATTACAGCCTTCTGAGGTTTTCCAGGCAGTCCCACCTGCTGCCACCTCACAGGCAGGTTTCCCCCTTCCTCTTGCTTGAGCAGCTCACGCCCAGGATGTCAGAACAAAGGATTTCCTTTGGGAGAGGGATGTTACACCCTTACCCCTTGGAAATAAGTGTTACAGGCATGGGAAGAGTAGATTCTCAGAGCCTCTGGAAATGCTTTGAAGGGCACAGATGGTGCCCTCCTTGCATAATCCAGTCTACACCAATTCAGGGACCCCCAGTCCCTGCTTTGGCTCGAAACTGGACAAAGGGAAGGGGAGTGACCAGTCCCCTATCCATCACTACCCCAGGGGTGGTGCTCAGAGCTCCTCCAGAGTGTCCCTTGGTTTTGCCATCTTGGATTCCAAGTTGGCAGGGCACTCGGGGAGCATCTGAATGGCCAGTGCCTGCAGGTGACTTCAGAGCCATCCCCTGGATAGGTGCTTACTTGTTAGCTGACCAATCCCCCATTCAGGGCTATTTAGGGTCTCTCTCATGGGTGTTTCCTCATATTGGGATTGCAAGACTCCAGCAGGAATCCTCTGTATACTTTACTTCACCTTCTTACCGAAGAAACTGCATCTAGACCCTCCAGGAACTCTACAACTGCAACAAAGAAGCAAAGAAGATTTCTGCAACATTGTATCTTCAGCTCCTGCCAGCAACTGCAACTTCCCGGTTCATCCTCAGAGGACAGCCAGTCTTTAGCCTGTACCAGAAGAACAAAGGAATCTCCCTTGAAGTGAAGGAGTCACTTCCCTGCTTCAGCAGGCACTCCTCTGCAGCGACGACAGGTGGCCTGGGTCCCCTCTCCTGAAGAAGTGCATAGATCCAGCAACACGGGTGGTGGACTGAAGTGGTCTCAATAGTCCTGGAGTCCAGGTGTCCACCTTTGGTGGAGGTAAGAGCTTGCCTCCCCACACAAGACAGTACCCCCGTTCACAGTGTGTTTTGCAGTTGCCAAGGCTTGTTGGCATCCTTCCACAAAGTTCTGTGTTCACCGTGCAGCTCCGGCCTCCAGCACTCCTTCCTGCGGTGCACAGCCTCCTGCGTGGTTCACCGGCAGCGTGGGATCCCTTTGTGTCGTGCTGCGTGGGCCTCCTTTTGCACCTTATTTGTCCCCATGCTGTGGGACTCCTGTGCATGCTACCTGATCTTCTGAGGGCTCTCTGAATTGCTGAGAGCCCCCTCTGCCTCCCCCTCCTATGTAGAGGCCACCAGGTCCCTCCTGGTCCCGGGCAGTGCCATTTTCCACTAACCGCAAGCTGTGCGTGTGCCAAGGCTTGTTGGTGGAATCCAGTGACGCAAACCAGATTGCAATCATCCATCCAGCGTGGGACCTCATCTGCAGGAACCCGCATCCGTCTTCTTGGGTGCAGTACTGACTGTTCTTCTTCACCAGTGGTTCTTCTTGTGCACCTTCTTCCGGGTTAGTAGGGCCTCCTGTTCTCCCTGGACTCAACAGTGCTTCTTGTACTTGGTCCTCTTCTTCCACAGGTCTTCAGGTCCAGGAATCTATCGTTGGTGTCTTGCAGTCTCTTTTGGTTCTTGCAAAATCTTCTATAACATGTTCTTGTGTGTTCTAGGAAAGTTACTATGATTTACTCCTGCTTTCCTGGGCTCTGGGGTGGGTTCTATTACTTACCTTTGGTGTTTTCTTACACTCCCAGAACCCCTCTACAAACTACAGTTGACTAGGTGGGAAACCGACTTTCGCATTCCACTTTCTTAGTATGTGGTTTGTGTTCCTCCAGGCCCATTTCTAACTATTGTGATTTTCACTATTTGCACTGTTTTCTAATTGTTTTTTTTACAGCTATTACTGCATTCTACTGTATGTACTGTGTATATTACTTAGCTCCTAACGGAGTATAGTCTCTAAGGTATTTTCAGCATTTCTGTCACCAAAATAAAGTACCTTTATTTTTGTAACACTGAGTATTTTCTTTCATGTGTGTGAGTACTGTGTGACTATAGTGGTACTGCATGAGCTTTGCATGTCTCCTAGTTAGGCCTTGGCTTGCATGTCTCCTAGTTAGGCCTTGGCTGCTCATCCACACTACCCCTAGGGAGCCTGGATTCTAGACACTGACTAAATTTCACTAATAAGGAACAACTAGACCTGGTATAAGGTGTAAGTACCCTAGGTACTTACCACAGACCAGGCCAGCCTCCTACATATAGTGTGTGGGTAGTATGGCGAAGCATTATATCATTGTTAGATGATTTGGATTTGAGCACCTCAGATTAGAACCATAGGCGCTTGCAGAAAGATTGGAGAGAAGTTTGCGATTGCCTGTATCAAATGTGTCCGACAGATCAAGAAAGATCTAGAAGTCATTTCCCCTTTCCTGTGGATGCACGATTATCAGACTTAGTCCAACTTGCACAGTTTTACATGCAAAACATGTTCGGAAGTCTGACTGTTGACTCTCAAATGTGTCAAATTTGTAATTGAGAGACTACCACTTTCATCATTCAGTTAGCTATTCCTAGCCCTGCGGTGAGACTACAATTCTTTAGACCTTCCAAATCTAGGGTTGCTTTTTAAACAAATGGGCAAGGATGGATATTTCAGACTGTGAAATATTATAGCGGTTTTCCACATCTTAACAGTGGGTATAGCTGTCAAACCTAATGTTACAGGGTTTCAAGTAGCTTATAATATGCCATTTCTTTGGATTTGACCCCAGTTTGTATTTGAATCCACTAAAAAGCTCATAAAACTTTTAAAGTGTTTTAATTAAACACCCAACGACCCACCACCTGTAGGTAAATTGGGATTCCCACCCACAGAAAAATTATGTTTTATGGTATGAAAGAAGCAAGTATGAAAATCATAGATTCAATGTCTAGTTACAGGATTATTGGGTTCCCATGGAATAGTGAAAGGAGCACTGATCGTGATGCAACGAGAGACCAGGCACAGTCTTAACTGTTCTCTAAAACTAAGAGTCCTATTCAAAAACGTTTTTTGTAATGCATGAAGTAGTACTACAGTAGTACTGCTCATGTGCTACAAAATGCTATTCACTAACCTACGAGCAGAGAACTCTGTCTTACTTATCTTTCAGTGTAGATATATTGGCCACATGTGTGATATACATTTTGGTAGAAAATCTGGGATGGATAGGAGTGGCTGAAAAATAGGGATAATTTCACCAAATTTGAGGGATTTAAAGAGGCACACTGAGAAATTGGGGAGCGGATGTTGTCTAACGGCCAGAGCTGCCAGCTTTGTACCTGGGGGGGGGGCAGGTTCGAATTTTAGCATCAGCTCAACATTCTGTGACTTTGGGCAAATCACTTACTCTCCCTGTGCCTACTGAAAATGAATGTGTCCTTGTGTAATGTAACTCATGCTCATGTAAAGCACTTCAATACCTTTGGGTTGAATTTGTGCTATAAACAAAACTACAAAAAAGCATAAGTTAAAGGGACATTTATAAATATCTCTAGAAACTATAACTCATGCCCTGCCATGCACAGTGTTGCCATAAATTATGTTGTTTCAGATGTTGCAGTCGTTATCAATGATGTCATAGAACATGTCATGAGTGAGGTAATATTTTAAGTCATAAGCAGTACATAGTGAGGGCACAAGGTATACCTCTATAAGTGGTGAATTTCTGTTGTTTTGTTTGTTTAAAATGGTATGTTTATTCGCCATTTTCACCTAACTATAATAACCCTTTAATCTTTTTTTCTGTGAATATCCAGTTTTTTAATGCAAATATATATTTAATTACCATACCCAGCTATAGCCAGACTTTAAACTTTGTTTTTCAGTGAACTTCAAGTTTTTTTTTAATGTAATGTAATATTTTATTACCATAAGCAACACCAACAGCAGACCGTGTGCAGCCTTTCCACCACCCCCTGGGCAGCCAACCCCACCCACTGCATGGCCTTCTGCCATGTGTGGCATGGAGTTAACTACTTGTACCCAGACTCCCAGGGCCATTAACGGCTGAATAGAAAGGGTGTAATTTTAAATAAGGCAGACCTACTAACTTTTTCAAAGGGCCAGAACACCAAAATATAAAAAGTGGGCCTTTTGGCTTTATGAAAGGGTCAGGATATAAACGTCTATAAAGTACATGTATTGTCTTTTCATAAAATCACATATACTTGTAATAAAATGTATATTTTATTAATTCATACAGTGCAATGTTTAATTAAAAGTGATTGTCATAACAATACAGTTTTATTAAAAAAAAAAAAAAAAAAAAAAGCATCAACATGTCTTTGGGTCTTTTTAAAAACATTTTCCAGGCTACAAAGTGCAGCCATAGAAATTACCACAAGGGGGCTCTGCACTCAAGCTGAAGAAAGTTGAGCTTCCAATAGGAGTGCTTTAAAAACTTTAAAGTCTCCTGGAGTCATGGATTTATTAACCCATGAGACTTAGTGTGGTTTTTAATGTTGCTATACTCCCTCCAGCCTCCAACATTTATAACATGTTTGTTGGTGCCCCTGTGCCTTCCAGGTGCACCATCCAATAATATGAACAAAAAGCCCTTGCACAGGGCTATTTGCAGGACATTATGGGACACTCCTTCTCTGGAGCAGAGCAGTCAATAATAAATGAGCGACTCAAGGCAGAGGGGTCCCTGGGCTCGATCAATGGCTCAGGTGGGGGCACACGTCCCCCTTTCCTTTTGTAAATTATCAACCCCAGAGGGTGGTAACTTGGGGCTTGCTCAAGGCCTGGGGAGTGGGACCACGCCCATTTCCCCAATATATAATACCAGCCTCGGGAAATGGGGTCCCAGGTCCTGTCAAAGACTCAAGGAACAAGGGCCGTGTGCCCCCTTCCCTTAAAAATAATTTATTAGCCTGGGGATGGGCTCCCCGGGGCTTGTGGAAGGCTCAGAGTGGGATTTCCCATGCCCCCTTCCCTTAATAACTACATTCATGGCCAAGGGGGATGGGTCCCTGGGCCTATTCAAGGCTCAGGTAGAGGGTGCATGCCCCTTGCTGAATTTAAAGAATGTGCTGCCCCCTGTGTTGCCCAGCATGGGCCTGGAATTGCCTCGACCCCAATGAGAAGTCTGGTAGTCTTTCTGATCCCTGGCCGGTGGATAGGAGTCAATACTCCCAATCTGTCTGCCCCCTTGGGGTTGGGGCAGAAAGCCTCCTAGACACCAGGGCATAGCAGAACAATAAATATAGGGATGGGGGCTGTCCACCATGAGCATGGGCATGCCACAGCCCCACCAAAACATGTGCTGACAGTCTTTCTTCCCCAGGGTGGTGGATTGCTGTCAATACCCCCAATCTGTCCATCAGGGGGCAGATAGCCCACTACACACCATAGAATACAAAATAAAAAAATCAGGGGTGGGGCCTGCCCATCATGGGCATGGCCAAGCCCCATCCCAACAACAAGGCAGATACCACTAGTCACCAGGGTAACTATTTTTGAAGAAACATTGGCTGGGGCTGCTGACTATGGGTTTGGCCATGCTCGCATCCTAGAAATGGCGCAGACAGTCTTTCTGCATTCCCTGGGAGTGGATGGGGGTGATTATTCACAATATACCACCCAGGGGCAAGAAAAGTCCACGTAGGAATTTACAATGCTAATAGCTCTAAATCGAGCAAACGCGAGACCCATTTCATTGCAAATGATTGATTTTCCTTTTTCTGTCTGCTGCAGCACACTTAGAAAGAGGAAAACATCTCTTGTGATATTTTTTGTGCAGGAAGTTGTCCCTTCCTGCACAAAAACAATTATCCCTCCAAAGCAGACAACCTGCACCGTGGTGCAAGGGTGCCTGGTTAGCGCATGGCAGCCAATTGTGTGCCAGCACAGGGGAAAACAACAGGAAAGAGCTGTATCTTATAGGACTCGGAGGCCGCCACAGGGGCCTCACCCCAACACCGGTCATACACCAACCGACAAGACAGTTTTGTTTGTTGGAAGAAGTATTTATTTTCAAATATACTTTTATAAACATTCATAAACACAATTTATGGAAGTCATCATATGCACTTTACTCAACTAAAAATATTTCACTGCAAACTTTAATATATATAAACTGTTATAGACGCTACTTTGTAACCATAGATTTTGACAGGATCCCTTCCTGTCCTGAACCTCCTTTGGACCACACAGGGACTGATCGTCACCTGTATCCTTAGGGGGGGCGGTATCCCTGCTTCCTCTGTTCCTTGACCCCTTGTTCAGGGTTCCGCCCCCTCTCCAAACACCACTCAACCAAGGGGTGTACCAGGGCGGCCCAGGGCATGAGCCCCGTGACCACCCCAGTGATCTGGGCTCCCTACCCCCAAACAGGTGTGTCCATCCGCAGGTTGGTCCAGGACTTCAGGATCCTATCTCTGTTGTTATACCGGGGCCCCACCCTTGGGGTCCCCTCTGTTGCTTCCGGTTACTTTATTCTCTCTTTCTGCGCCACGAGGGCGACCAGGGCCCCAGGGTCCTACGCCCTCCCCACCAGAAAACAAACACTTAGCGAAAAAACACATGTCTGCCATGAATTGGTCAGTACCTGCATCAGATAAATGAACCAAATCCCTATGAAACATTTCAGGTCCTTTCAATTGTCTATGTGGGATGTTCCACAAACGGCCTGGACCAGGGCAAAGCTTTGACATCTCCGCGTTAAGCCGCCTAACCGACACATTGATTGTTCTTGGTTTGATTCCTGGGCCCCATCTTTTCCGTGGCACCATGTGAGACCAGGCGATGGCTGCATTAGGAAATTGTTTAGCAAGCTTTGTTATTTCTAGGAATATTGCCTCTCTGAGGGCTTTTCGCCCCAGATGTACCAGGTCATTGCCCCCAAGGTGAATGATGATGAGGTCCGGGGATTGGAGCCCTGCACATCCGCGAGCCAAATCAACCAGCTGCTGTAGCTGTTTAATTCCTTTGCCGCCAACCCCGCACCACCTGAAGGCCACGTCTAAGTTTGTCGCCGGATTCGGTTTACGGAGCTGCTGCAACCGGTACGCCGCCCGACGAACGAATGAATGCCCCAGTACCCAAACCACACGCGGAGCCATCTACTGCAATAAAGGGAAAATTGTGTGAGGAATGATACAGCACGTTAAGATACACAAACACTCCAAATTAGACCAGTTCTGGCCTAACGTAACGCTTATAACAGTTAGATGACCATCTGCCAATGGCCTTGACTTCAGAGATGGGCAAGCCTGCCCCCGCAGCTAACGTAGCTGCGCCAATCCTGAACGAGTGAGGAGAGTAACTTAAAGGCTCTATGCCTGCTGCCTTTAATGATATTTTCATTACCTCTGTAAATTGGTAGCGCGACAAACAGTCCCCATTTGCGTGTATGAATAGCGCCGTTGATTTTTCTAAAGGGCGCACCTTTAGGTAAGCGTCCAGGTTGGCAACCGGACAGATAAGAGACCCCTGCGCTGCCCGAAGAGCAATCCTCGCCCCTTTTCCTAATTGATCAGTCTTTGATTTGCGCAGTAGTATGGTGGCGGAGTTATTATTGATTATTACATCTGGCCATTGGAGACCCCCTGCATGGTCGTTCTTGGAAGTACCTAACATTTCCCCAATACGGAAGGCCCCATAGAAGGCCACTGAAAAAGCTGATGTGAATAAGGCAGTCTCAAAAGGGGAGGAAGAAACTACAGCAACTGCACCCAGCAATTTAATACCTGGGGGGTTATAGGTCGCCTGGAGTCTACTTTGGGGCCCTCCGCTCTTGACCACCCCACCAGAGCCTGCTTAATAATAAAGGCATTGAGTTTCGCATCTTGCCCTCCTAGTTTGGCGAAAAAACGGATGGCTGCCAAGTTGGCCTTGGCGCACGAGACCGGCTTTCCCTTGTTTTTTAAATGTTGCAAAAAGGCACAGATTGCTTCGGATGAAAACCAATCTGAGGAGTTCACTGATTTCAAAAACAGTCTATAATTCAAGAAGGCCCTTTCATATGCCCCCTTTGTTCGTGTCGCCAAAGAAGCCCCTACTAGGGCTGACAGCGCGGGACACCAATCTTCCACAGTGATGTTGGAAACTCTGTCATCCTCTCCGACGCCTGTGGGTGGAACCTCTGAAAATCCTGCATTAATGATCGAGACAAGGCATCAGCTGCATTGTTATTTACCCCAGGAACATGTTTCGCCCGGAAGGTGATGTTGAGTTTCAAACATTGCAGCACCAGATACTTAAGTAGTCTCAGCACCCATCTGCAGCTAGCTTTTTGTCTATTGATTGACTCCACGACTGTCATGTTATCTGATCAAAATACTACTGTCTTGTTTCTCAAAGTGTCCTCCCAAACAGAAACCGCTACAATGATGGGAAATAATTCCAAGAATGCAATATTTTTGGTGAGCCCCAACTCTACCCAACCAGTTGGCCAATCCGCCCGGCACCATGCAGGACCAAGTATAGCCCCAAAGCCCACACTGCCTGCCGCGTCTGTAAATAGGCCAAGAGAAGGGCTGTCGGCAGGGGGAAGAGGCCAGATCACCGCCCCGTTAAAGTCTTGAAGGAATGCTTCCCACACTCTCAAATCATCCCTTACTTCCGCAGACAGTCTGGTGTGATGGTGTTTCTCGGTCAACCCTGCCATAGACCTAGCTATGGATCTGGAAAAGGGGCGGGCCATGGGAATGATCCTCAGGGCGAAATTTAATTGACCCACCAGGACTTGCAATTGGTGCAGGGTGACCTTGGATTGGGATAAGACAGTTCTGATGGACCCCTTAAAAACTTGAAGCTTGTCCAGAGGAAGGCGACACTCCCCCGCTACGGTGTCAATTTCTATGCCCAGGAAAGTGATGCAAGTGGAGGGGCCTTCTGTTTTTTCTTGGGCTATTGGGACCCCGAATTCCCTGAACATGGTTGTCAGAGACTGCAGGGCCCAAAGGCATTTGTTTGACTCAGGAGGGCCCAACACTAGGAAATCATCCAAATAATGTATAACATTTGCATGACTTGTACGCTTGGTGAAAATCCATTGCAAAGCAGAACTGAACTGTTCGAAATAACTGCAGGACACACTGCATCCCATGGGCATACATTTGTCATAAAAATACTCCCCATCAAATTGGAATCCCAAAAAATGGTAATCTGCAGGGTGAACTGGCAAAAGCCGGAGAGCTGCTTCGATATCTGTTTTTGCTAGGAGCGCACCCCGCCCCAGACCCCTCAACAACACTAGTGCCTGGTCTACGGTAGCGTAACGCACTGAACATAAAGTCGGGTCTATTGCCTCATTCACTGAGGCGCCGCGTGGGGCTGATAGATTATGGATCAGTCTGAACTGTCCCGGCTCTTTTTTGGGTACTACTCCTAATGGGGAACAGACAAAATTAGCTGTGGGTGGGGAAGTGAAGGGGCCAGCCAGTCTCCCTAGAGCGCATTCTTTTGCAATTTTTCTAGCCACCACGCCGGGGTTTTTTATGGCAGACATAAGATTTCTGCAGTGACCTAGGGGGGGGACCTGGGATGCTGGAATCCTAAAACCCTGTGAAAAACCTTTAATCAGTAGTTCAGCTGAAGCCTTGACTGGGTAAACCTTCAGCCAAGGCAACAAAAACTCTAAGTGAATGGGAGAAGGCAAGGAAGAACTATGTACTGGATTTACTCCCTTCCTTAGCTCTGTCCTTTGCTTTTTTAAGGCATTTAAATTCGGGGTGAGAGGGGTGCCCACAAAATGCACAGGAGTGCCTGAATTTGCACGTCCCAGGGGGGCGTGAACATACTTTCTTGTTAAACGACCAGCAGGATCCTTTTTTGTCGCTTGTATACTGTGCTCGAAAGGGCTGCTTGTTGGGTAATTTGTTGTTCACGCACTCCAGCCAAACATTTACTTCAGTCTGGTCCCAACCAATTGCTGGATCCTCTAACTTTGCCCACCTGAAATCACGGTCATACTCCAGCCAAGCGTTCCCACCGTACATATGGTGAGCTTTTAAAATTTTGTTTGCATAAAATATCATTGACAGACCAATGTCAGGTTTCTTTTCCAGCATGACTGACATAAACACATTAAAACCGAATAACCAATTTGTAATATTCTCTTCTATCTTTGGTTTTTTATCTGTATATGATGAAGCTTTAGTATCTTTATCCTTTGATTCCACTTCCCTTCTCTTAGCCCTTACCAGGCTAAAAATGTCCACAAAATCCCCTTTCCAAATTTTTTCCTTGATTTCAGAAGCCACATGTGCAGCTAACTTCCCCGGCCTAGATAGCAATGTGTCTGCACCCGTGACTTCAGCTGGTGTTACTATGGTGTTACCACCCTGTTCTATGACCTTACCATGTTCTTTTCCACCTGGAGGAGTCTGTGACAGCGGGCCCGGTGCCTGGCTGACACTGGGGCCTGAGGTCGCCACCTGCAATGAAGGAACATTACGCGCTGCTACCAATGCCTCCACCTGGCGCTTAAGTTCAAGTACCGAGTTCTGCAATGGGTCACTAGCCCATGGGGTCGTGGGGTGTGGTGTTGGCACTGGCACAGTGAGGTTGGCCAACATCTGTGATACTGACGCCAATGTTTGGGTTGTCAGGTCCTGGGATGCCCCTGGATGGGCCCTAGCCGCCTGCCCCTGTTCTGTGACTGCGCTAGCTCCTGGTGCCACTCCCTGCGCAATGGGTAATGCTTGTGTGGGTACATCACTGGCTGGTGCTGTTAATGCTGCTACAGAACGCCGTATATCCACCAGCATAGCTTCCACACCTGTGCTAGATGACCTTACCCCTGCGTGATGCCCAGCAATTTCTTCAGAAGGCGCAGCCGCTGCAATACTGGGGGTCACCACTGTGACTAACTCAATCACAGGGGGTGGGGGAGGGGTCAGAACTGCCTGAGGCGTAGGCTGTTGAACTACCGTCTCCCCAGTCTGTTTTTTATTCCTACGCTTAACTGGGGGAAAAGCTGCGGGTGGTGCTACGTTCGCGCGGCGCGGGCGGGAAGCCCTTACCTCACCGTCATCTCCATCTGAAGGAGCAGCCTCACCTTCTGAATCCCCGCCCCCTAACTTAGCTAAGACCAATTTTAATAGCTGGGCAAGATCAGGATCTGTGCCCTTCCTCTTACCTCCTCTCACCCTATTAGCTGCCATAATGCCAATATTAGGTAAACAAGTTGTAAGCAGTGGTAAGGCAACTATCTAAGTTATTAACCTAAAAGGAATAATCTGTTAGCCCAATGCCAACAACGCTTTTGCACAGTACAGTGGATATCAGTCCTAGGACACTGTCACGCAATGCGCAATCAAACACAATCAAATTAATGACAAAATTATATCACAATTAAATAAGCACCTTCAACAATTGAATATATGACCCCCTTTCGCTTTACCACACTGCTGAAGTGAAATGGGAGGAGAACAAATATCTGTTGGCACAAACACTTTTTTGCCCCAGCGCCACAGCCCTCTCCCACGTGCCACACAAAATGTTTCAACCATTAAAAGTAGGGAGAAACCCTTTAATTCACTGACCTGGGGTGGACACAAAATTTAAAAATATATAGGGAGAAACCCTTTAACTAACTAACCTGGGGTGAAACCCCTAGCAGGTGAGAGCGCGCACAGAACAACCTCCTAACAACGGAGTTACCCTCCGTGCGCTCACTCACCTCGCTTTCCTTTTATTGCCCACACGAGACTGACGAGGTCGCTCCCCTGCGCCTGTAATTACGCGTCCGATTTGCTGCACCCGAAGAACTCCGGTAATCCTGCTCCCCTTCTCGCAGGTCCGTCCTCAGGCGCCTCCCGGCGTGTGCTGGCTTCGAACTCGGATCAAGGATAGCCTGCTGCCTCCCAGGCACTCGCCCTCGCCGCCGTGCTGCAACTCTTTACCGTCCTTTTGTCCAATCGCCGATGGGTCTGCCTGTCCCTGGGCCGCCGCGCACGAAGTAAGAAGGCCAAGCCTTCTGGGGGGGGCGCTTTTATGCCCCCCCACCAGTGCGCGGCGGCCCAAACCGGTCCAGCGCTGCCCCGACCACCGACGCTCTCTCAGCGTCGAACTTCCGCCCGCGCGTCTCGCGAGACGCGCGAGCGGCAGCCCATGGCCAGCCTGCGCAAAACTAGTGCGAGGCTCGGCCCCAGCGCCCCCGATCCCTAAGGGGCCGCGCTCCCCCCATGTTGGGGGGGTGCTCTTCCATAGACACTGCACATTCCTACCCCTTTTCTTTTAATGTAAAGCAGTGTAGTGAATCCTAGTTTGCTTTAATGGGATAGCGGGAGTTAGCTTAGCCTTTGGCTTGCAGACTCGTGCCCCTGTCACCTAGTGACTTTTAACCTACGTAGCTTGCTCTGTCTTAGACCATTTATTTAATTAATTCTTCTAAGATGGCTGCCTTGTTTATATTTAGGCCTTTTTGTTTAGAGTTATGTTATCAGTGTCACCACGCTAAGGCGTCAACTCATACAACAAAGACAAACAAACTGTAGGTGCTCACATTAGAAATTACCATCCCAAGCATGCAGCGTTATCTATTGTTTAGGAACAACCTACGTCGGGGGTACAAGTACTGTATAAATACATTACATTTTAAACAGATATCATTGCTGCTATTGATGCTGCACGTCGCCTTGGCGCTGACCCGGAATTCGTATTCTTCCGAAGTCTGAGCTCGAGACCTCATGCAAGGTAACCAGGGTTGGGGGCTCCTTCCAGGGACATGGCATTGACAGATTAGGTTTAACATACTCAGCTCTCCTCTAGGTTGAAGGTTAGGCTATTATGATAGGGTACACGGACAGATGGTAGACTTTATGTCTTTCTATGCTAATACAAGATGGTGGGGGTCTTCATAATCATGACCCTCGTCTTTACAATTCTATCTCTTGTACTGTTCATTATCCTAATCATTGCAGCCAATACGATTTACCGTATTGTATTAAATAAAAACTATTGAAACATTACTGCATCTTTATTATTGCCTGTGTTTGGTTGAGACATAATACATCTGTGAGAAAGGGGTAATCTTCGTTTAACCATGACACTCCCTGAGATGTCATACTTCTGAGTCCATGCGTAAAGGCTGCCACAAATCACCTTTAACTGTTTGGGTTGTTGGTGAGGTACTGCTAGTGAGCCGGAAAGATTGGGACTACAGTTGCAACTTTTTGTTGGATAGGCATAGTCACCTACAAACATAAGTACTGTCATCCTTGAACCAGCAGTCTTGCCCAGAGCAAGAGTCTAAACTACGACAGCAGCACATTAAGAAAGCTTGCGGTGCTGTCCTGCATCAAAAGATTGTAAATATGCCCCAAAATATATTTGATTTTGTTTTGTTTTTTAGTTTCATCATTGTAGCATTTTGTACCTCATAAAAATGCTGGCTTTTGAACACATGCAAGAAACAATCCAGTGATGTTGGATATGGTCTATTTGTAGACTGTTGACTGTATTCTATTTGTGAAGATTTGCATAATTTGTATAGATACCTAGCTAATGGGTGCAGCTGAGTACAATTGGTAATAATATTATCAAGTCGTTTACTAGTTTCTGGCAAGTGGGTGTGGGAGGAGGACTTAAGGTCGACAGTGAAAATCTTACATACAGCCACTTGTCTGGGATCCAGCAGAATGACTACACCGAATGCTATGTCATGGATCTTAGCTATTGTTTGAAAATTGACTCAGCAATTCAGTTTGCTTCTATAGCCTGAAGGATAGATGGTTTAGCTTATGTTTGGAGGAAAGAATTCCAGATATTTCGGTGACTACCAGGTAAAAATCAGATGAGGGCGAACTTATAGGAGCAAACGAAAGGATGATGGCAGGGCTGATACACAAAAAAGCTGTGGCAAAAAGTGTCCTTGTAAGTGGCAGGTGCTTGGCAAAGAATTAATTTTAGATGCATAGTTTAGAAAGTGTACAAACTTTTCATGTCATAAAGATTGTACAACTTCTCAAAACTTTGCTTCTGAATCAAAAGTCAACGAAAATTTGTTTTTGTAGAGCAATATTCCTGCAAAAATGGATTTGCATGAGAATTGGGCTTCTCTGATGACTCCTTCCCACAAAACCTAAATTTCGAGATTTTTTATAGTTTGTTCCTTAAACTTCGCAGCCTACATGAAGATTGACAATTTTTGAAATAGCTTGAAGATTGTAGAGGAAAAACTGCAACATTTGCCGTGAACCACATAACTTTAAAGGATAGTTTTATGTATGTATTTGTGTAGACCACTTCGTGGAACTAACTGCAGGTAGTCCCAAGAAAGCAGCATTGCCAGCACCGCAAATGTATTCAGATTAACTTAATCCACTTCTTCACAGCTCGTGCATTCTGAATATGTAGTGGTAGACATTTCTTTAGTTTGGACACCTAAGCCTCCAGTAACTTTGTGACTTATATTTGAGCCCTCAGACCATGAACACTCATAGCTCAGTAAAGCACAATGATCTATTGAATTCTGTCAGGACGTTTTATGTGTTACATAAAATGGCCCTGATGAAACATGTAAGTGCCAAAGTCAAAATTTTGAAAGTTATTCTGGTACTTACTGGTGCCAAATAGATAACACCTCCTCGGATATGTTCTCAAGCATTCATTCCAAAATATTATACCCCCTAGCAGTCCTGAAAGTTATCCTTCTTGGAGGCCCGGATGAATGACATTTGCTTATTCTAATCAGAATTTAAGCAATGCTGCTACAACTACCATAATTCTGAAGCTATGGTTTATCGTCTGAGAAGTTGCCCTCCTCCCAAATTCACTTTTTTTAAACATTTGTAATCTTTGCGAAGTGGGAGCCTCCCAAATTAAAAAAAAAATAACAAAAAAGGGGCAACAGCACCATTCCTTCACGGCAACAGGAAATGTCCCATCTGCCACGAGAAGCTAAGCCTCCTCTACCCCAGGCAAAAATCCCAAGCGTCTGGCTCCCACCACCTTAGCAAAGCCACTCAGCCTGCACTGACCAAGCCCTGATCTGCAGCCTGCCTCCCTCATCATATGCCCCTGGCAACCATCTACCCTTCCGCACCGTCCCCAGCACCTCCCCACGGCAGCTGGTACCTACAGGGGGCTTCGGGCCTCCATGGTTTCCTGTCCCAGGAGGTCATGCCTAGGGAACATTCCGGAGCAGAAAGTCGTAATCAGGAGGGACCCGAGGTTTACTATTTTGCCTCGGTGAGTGGGAGGATATTGGGAAATAATTCCCACTTTTGCCAACAGTTTTTCAATTTTTCTCGACTATATAGCGGAAGTACAGACTGTGCCCATCCCCCGGAATGATGCAAAGTACTCTGGAGACAGATACATAACTGGACAGATGGACAGACAGCTAGATTTACCAATGTATAAATGAAAAGGTACGTAGATAGGTAGATACGTCGCTAGAATAGTAGACTGATATAAGGATAGATAAATGGCTTGACAGCCATAAAGTTATATATGCCCCCTCGCTAATAGAAAATAGCGATATCACGGTTATGGAGGGAGCAATTCTCTTGCCGTATAATATCTTTGAGAAACAGAGGACCCCGGAAGTTTATTTTCTTTGAATCACCAGCCAGCTCTTGTCACTCAGTGCTAAGCGTGGCATCAGACTGAAAAACCTGACAGATCCGTGGAAATCAGGACTACATGCACTGCCGTCATACAAATCCTGTTACCCTTGTTAAGCTTCGAGGCCTTCACTGCAAATGGTGGGTTTGGATAATGTAACTGAAGTAATATTCACTTATGCTGCATTACTGAATCCCTCGTGTGTGCCTAAATGTTCATGATCTTTGGATGGGCAAGTTGGGAAAAAGCATGCGCTGAGCATTCTAAGGCATCCAAAAAATAGTAAAACAGGAAGATAATTTAAGAATTTCGGAATTTTAAGAACAAGTTGGGCTTAACATTTAAAGAACCAGTGGGACTGGAGTTTTTTGTAGTGTTGCAAAATTTTACTTCCCCCTGTGTGCAGTGAGAAAGAAGTTTTACCTGGCGGTATAATACTGTTTTGAATGTGATTTGAATAACTGAATTTAAAGAATTTGTGTTTGACCAGTTATTCAGGGTAGTCCAACACAGAAATGCTCGTTTTGTGTATCAATTCATTTTATTGGAAAATGAATTTTATGTTTTAAGTTTTCAAATATTTATTTCAATCCCTTTTAAAATGTGATGATAAACAATCTCTGTGTTTTAAGGATGGAATCATCTGAAATAAGCATTTTATGACGATGAAATAATTCGGATACATTTATAGAGTGTAAAAATGCAAGATTTCTGGTAGGATATTTGAGGGTTTTATCAAGTGCATGTGTGGCTAAACAGTACGGTGTGTGATGTAATGGGATCTGCTGTGGCTTAAGTGGATGCGCGGTAGTGAAATGAGAGGAGGTGTAGGCCACTGCAAGGATAAGGTGATGCTCAAACCAGGGCTGGGGGTGCTGTGAGGTGTAGAGAAGGGTTCAGGATGCTCACTACTGCGAATGTCCATAGTCTCCCACGGTACCCCATCACATAGCCCTGGGGACATGGGGGATGGAGACTGCGCCAGGGGACCAAAGTATGGCCAAGTTGCCCCGGACCATCCCCCATTGGGTGCCAGGGGGGACCCTTCTTAAGATTGGCTCTGGCATGTTTTTGTTTTGGGGGCCAGTTCTCATGCTGGCCCACACCCGCTCTATCTTGAGGGGCAGGTGAGTTTCACCTTGTGAAGTGTAACTTGTTTTGGGGAGAACACGTCCTGAATCAATAGTCAATGCCACAGGTGCCTGGGGGGTGGTCAGCCATGGCTGCTTTAAGAACTGTTGTTAGGAGAAACCATGTATTAGTTGCCTCATAAATTATATGAGATACATATTGTAAATAAGGATGCAAGAATACTGTAAAATGTTATAATGTTTCTTAATGTCGTGTTTATGAAGTTGTGATAAATACGGCCTGAGAATTGTTATATTCGCTAACGCAGGAAAGTTGTCAGCTATTTTTTGCCCCCCTCTGGGGCTGAGGGGTGGGGTGGATTGGGGGGTGGAAGAAAAGTCCAAACTTGCAGGGGAGGGGTGTGGGATTGAAAGCCTGAGTGAATAATTTGGTTATTCATGATAGGTTTCGGTACGGTTCCCCCACCTGTGAGAGGAGGTGTAGGCCACTGAGAGGAGAAGGTGATGTACGGTAACAGTAAGAAATTTTACCTAAAACTAGAAAGTGTTTTTTTCATTTGTGGATCGACCTATGGCAAATTGTCTAGGTAATGCATTCTGCCAATGACTACAAATTGTATAAGTTCAATTTCTTTCTTTCATTTGCTTTTTTCTTTTTGTGTTCATTTCTTTTAATTCTTATTTATATTCTTTTACATCATTTTTTCTGTGTAGCTCTTTTCCTTCTATGTTACTATTCTCCCCCATTTACATTAAATCAGTTCCCCACTTTCCTTTCTTTGTTTCTCTTTTCATAATCTCTTTTACTACTGTTTTTCTTATTTTCTTGTCTGGCTTTTTCCACATCTCTTTTGTACATTTTTTCTTTCCATTTTTCTTTTTGTTATTTTTTTCTTTTTCATTTTTCTTTGTTTGTCTTTTCCCCTCATTTTCTCCCTTTTTCGTTTTCAATTTCCCCTTTTTACTTTCTTTTTGCTGCTACCTACCCTTTTCTCTCCTGTTGTCTTTTGTCCCTTCCCCACCCCTAATTGCCCATTCTCTTGTCTTCTCTCCCCTCCCCCACTTACACTTCTCCGCTCTCCCCTCTCAACTTCCCTACTTTACCTTCGGTTCTCACCCTATCCTTCACTTTCATTATTTTCTTTTCTGTTTGTTTTTGAATATTGGTAAACAAATTATGTATCTAGATATAGAATGTACTAATGGATGCATTTATGTACATATAAATACTCATACACACACTCCTAGCCTTGTCTTGCGTTTACTGATGTAAAGTTGGCTTCCCTTCTCAATTTGGTGGCTAGTTTGCTTGCCCCCATTGATTTAGACATTTCTGTCCACAGTGGATGGCTTTATACGTTGCCCTCAGTCCTTTATCCAACACTACTGAGTCTTACAATATACATATCAATAAACACCCAGTAGGGATGTTAAGCAAAGATATTTTCGGTCCTCTGAGTATGAAATTATTAACAAGACGAATATTATTGTTGGTAATAGCCAGCATCTTGGAGCAGATCTGCTCCAATAGCTTCCAGCCTGCTACTTGAGAGCATATGCTGACAATCTGTGTTTACCTCTGATCATCAGGACTTGTCGCTCGCATCTTGGCAAAGATCCTCAAAGGTTGATGAATCTAGTGTAGATGCTTAAGCGTGAAATCCTGTTCTCTTTTATGTTTTCTTAAGCAGATGGAATGAAGTAAATACAAAAATGCTTGATTCCAAGTTTCCTCAGTCATTTTCTCATCTGAAACTCTCGTTCGTTTATTACATTTCACACGTTTAGGTCAGTGTCACATATAAACGATCTCCTTCTTTTGAAGAACATTTACGTATTTATTTGTTCGTTGGTTATTCTTAGTTGATAATAACCATATAAACACTCATTAAACAATACAAAAGAAGCAATTAAAACAAGCATAAATTCATCATATACTCTCGCAATCTAAAAATAACGGAAATAATCAATTAACTATACTATTTTCGAAACAATCATTACAATACATAGTTGTTCTTGTTAACATTTGAATGTCAAGGTCTAAGGCTGTAGTGCACAGTGACATAAGCAGCCATCTCTGGGGAATGTAGAATTGAGATTCTCCTGATATGTTCGAAAGACTCAGTTTTGAGATGGTGGAAGCACCAAGAGACCTCTGCTCGTGCTCCCTTGACCTGTACAGCAGTAGCTGCTGAGTCCTTAATTACATGAGTGGGCCTAATTTTGTCCAAAATCATTTTATTTCAGTTATTGCACTTGTGCCAAACTACAGTGTAGCTTGAAGGCACCTTGTGGCGCTTGTTTATTTAAAAAGGGATTGTAGGATATTGGGTTACTGGTTGCGGGGGAGACCCAACTCAGGTAGCAACCACAATTCCTGTCAGGGTGAAGTCACAAGGAAACCCCACATTAACCTGTGCTTACCCCTCTGGTAGCTTGGCACAAATGCAGTCAGGCTTAGCTTGGAGGCAATGTATTATGTATTCATGCAGCACTTCAAACACCAATAAAGCAAAAGAAAAATACAAGAAAAATCCCACACCAATTTGGAAAAATTGAGTAAAATGTAATAGTTGCTCAGTTCATGGTGGGTAGAGCCTTTTTTGTCCACGAGGCTCTGATCAGGAGGCAAGTCAATTAGACCTTGTAATCACTCTGGTGATTCTGAGTTCAAGATGTACATTTGATCCTTTTTACTCTGGCAGTAGGCAGTGTAGCATTCCATTTTGCAGCACAGCAGCACAGCAGTCCTTCAGATTTTTCCACTGAAGATTTAGGTCTGGGGTCTAATATACATGGTGTCAGCTTTGAAGTAGGAGAAGGTTCCAGAGGTTTTCACTACCCAGAGGTGTTTGGAAAATCCTTCCTCCCTGCCCTGGCCCCATCTTGTCTTGGGGCACAAAAGCCTAACATGAAACCCTTTGTTAGTATGCTGAGGCAGAGTTTTTGTTATGTGCAAGTGTGGGAAGTGACAGGTCCGCCCCCTCATCAGCCAGAGAGGCCCATCCTGCCAACACCTATTTCCCCTTTGTCTCACTGTCTGGGAATAATACACAATGACCAACTGATTGCTACACCTAGTCATGCGATCAAGGATGCAGGCTGTAGACACCAAATATTTGGGACAAGAAAATACCAACTCTCCAAAAGTGCCATTTTCAAAATTGAGACTTAAAATCCGACTATATAATTAAATAGGGTTTTAAATTACAACACTTTTAAACACCAAAGTTGACATTTCCACCTGATTCTAATTGAAAGTCATGAATTATTAAATGTAATAAGGTAATCCAGTGTTACCCTATGCGTGAGATATGTGTTGCAGTAGTGAAAAAATTAAATGAAGAGTTTTTCACTACCAGTACATGTTCAATTTAAAATACATGCCCAACTTTTTAAATATGCTGCACCTAGCCCTATGGGCTGTTTAGGACCACCCTGGTGGTAACTTATATGTATTAAAAGGAAGAGTGGGCCTGGCAAAGTGTTTATTTTGCCAAGTCGAAATGGCAGTTTAAAACTACACACACACACAGGGCCTCATTATGACATTGGCGGTCCCAGGACCGCCATGTTGGCGGTCGCACTACCAACAGGCTGGCGGAGAAGACCGCCATATTATGACCATGGCGGTATTCCCAACAGAATACAGCCAAAGCAATGCCAGCATCACCAGTGCGTTCTAGCTGCCACAGATGGCCTGCAGGCCGGCAGAGACCATGTTTCCGCCGGACAGATTACAAGGTTGCACAACGCCAAGGTTTCTGCCGCGGTCACACCACCACCGAAACCCAGGCGGAAACCAACTGTGTAAAAGGAAACACTCACCTTCAGGAAGCCTTACCCATCAGGAGTCACAATGGAACCAGAACTACATGTTTTCCCGCTGCTCCTGCTAGCCCAACAACTTCGGAATCTACGTCGAAGATGACGACAGCAACCCTAAGTACACACACTTACCTGTTACTGTTGTAAATTGTGAAAGTACGCGCACACACAACAAAACAATTGGGAGCAGGTGGCGAGGGAGACACACATATGTAACCTGACACTGGCATGCACACTCACAGACAGCCACATACTCACATGCACATACACAGTACACGCACTACGGCCATTACACACACACATATCAATAACACACACCTACTCCCAGAAACATAGCACTGGCACAGTCACACGCAATAACACACAACACCACAAACCAATATTCCAACACCACAACCGCAACACCATCAATGCATTGGCAAGCACCCACAATAGACACTACCCACTGACGAATCACACATACAACACAACCTACCACCAACAGGGAACAAACACAATCACACAACCATACAACATAACATTTTAAATACCCAGTAAACACACATCACAACGTATCTGACATACTATTCACCAAACACGCCCACGCACACAGTCAAAGCACACAAAGCCACACAATACTGCAACAAACACATGTCAACACAAACACCACTAAATATCATGACAACAACATGTTCCCAGCATACACATGACCATCACTCAACACACACCCATCACTGGGGGACAAATGCACTGTGCACAACCTCACATGCAGCCCAGATAAAACACAGAGCACAAGCACCACTTACACACAAATACTCATACACAAACAATGTCAGCCATTTTCAAATATGTCCTAAGTAAAGAAATCCAGGACAACTATTTAACATCGAAACTAACAACTGGTTGATCCGCATATATATTAAAATTTGGAACTAATATATTAATGTCCAACGCCATAGGCCAGTCCAATTTTAAATAGTTCAATATGAACTTGATGCATATCTTGGTGCCCTGAACTTGACTCCTGACTGCCATGTGACCTCCACAGGTAGGGGCATCAATGGGGCAGGCAGGCACCTCAGGGATTGGGGGGGACAGAGAGGGGGTTTGGGCTTTGGCTTGGGAGGGTGGTCCTTTGGGATTGGGCTTGGGAGGGGGGCTTAGGTCTAGGCTTAGTGGAGGGTTGGGTTCTCTGGGGAGTGGCAGAATTCTTGGCAGGGGGAGGGGCATGGTTACTTGCAGGGGGGCTAGGAGAGGCCTTGGAGGTGGAAGGGACGGGCCTGGGGAGGGAAACTGAGTGTTTAGGGTTTTCACGGGGGAAGAGGAGTAGCAAAAAGGTAAAAACATGAAAGGAACACTTTTTTTGACACACGGGGACGGTCATCAGAATGGGGTTTGGGAGTGGAGGGTGAGGGAATGGTTGTTTGATGTGTCGTTATGGTTGTGTGGGTGCATGAGAGGTATGCTTGTGAGTGGTGGCTGTCTGTTGGGTGGGTGAGTGAGGGCGTTTATTTGTCCGGGACTGAGAGTGGGTGGAGGTGCTGAGGGATGGCATGGTGGGTGGGTGACTGTTGGAGTGGTGACTGTAGGTATGGTGGATGTGCTGCATGTAAGAGTGTCAGTGGTTGTGATGTCTGCAGGTGTGGTAACTGGGGTGGATGTCTGAGGGTCTGCTGTGATGCCATCTGTGGTTGAGATAGGTGTAGTGGCTGGATCTGTGAATGTTGGTAAGGTGTCTTCAGGTTTGTCAGGTGTGCTGTCTGTGATGGTGGGGGTGGTGGGGTTGTCAGGGCAGGTTATGACTGTTGATGTGTGTGCAGGTGTATGTTGCTTCTGTGCATGCCGTTGGTGTGTCTTGTGGTACTTGTGTTTGTCTGAGCTACCCTTGGATGTTGAGGTGGATGCATGCTTGTCTGTCTGTGTGCTTTAGCTGGGTCGTGGAAGAGGAGTTTGGGATTGGGAAGATGAAGGTGGAAGGGGGACGGAAGATAAAGGGTGAAAGGCTGCCATCAGTGTGGAGGCCAGAGCCTGAAAGGATCTCTGTAGGGCAGCCAGTTCACAGTGAATGCCTCCCAGGAACACATTAATCTGTTGGACCTGAGTTGCCAGTCCCTGGATGGCATTCACGATGGTCGACTGACCCAAAGAGATCAACCTCAGAAGGTCAATAGTCTCCTCACTGAGGGCAGCAGGGCTGATAGGGGCAGGGGCAGAGGTGCCTGCGGCAAAGGAAATGCCCACCCTCTTGGTTGAGTAGGCACGGCAAACTGGGTGGGGAACTATAGAGAGGGCAGTGGTAGCAAGAGGGTGGTGGACAGAGATGGTGCTGGGGTGGTCCCAGGTGGATTGGCCACTGCCAGCAAGTGTCCACTTGAGGTGGATTCTGATGATGAAGACGTGGATCCTGTCTCCCCCATGGACCTCCCCTCGACCTCCAGGCCAGTGGGTCCCTTGGTGTCAGTGGTCTCAGCACTCTGGGTCCCTTGGGCGGCAGCTTTCCCACTCGGCTGTGCCCCATCTCCTTCGCCTGCTGATGCTGATGCACAGAAAGAGAGAGAGAAAGGGTCATCTCATTCTTCACACACACACATACATTACAACATTCACAACAATAACAAAACATCTTTATCAAATAAAGCCTCAGGTAGAAACCATCCACTGCTCACATCATGTCACAACACAAGACTTCCAACTTTCCCATATGAACACAGTCTCACCCACAACATAAGCCAACTATCTGACCACTACATCACCATCCCATCAATTCAGCTCTAACTCAAATGTATCATTCACAAGATGGATTGGCTACATCTCAAATCCATTCCCATACAGATCATCACTGTCTATCACCAAATCAGTTTACGTAAATGCAGTTGACTGATAACACAAGATCATTCCTACCCCTACTCCACACAACTGCCCAGTACATCACCAGTAGTCATGTTCCATGAAAGTAAACTCATCTCACTTCAAATATGACACAGCATGTTGATTTCCGATCACATGCCTAACTGATCATTCTGTACACAACTCATACAATGACAAACACCTCAGATGAAGACACTACATGTGACATTCCCATACAGTGTGCATCACGAAATGACATAGCATGTCATTGAAACATCTGTCTAAATACTAGGTAAAAAATACCTTAAGAGTTTCTGCACCCACTAATCCGATACATTGTCACATAGACAATAATTCTATCCCATGGGAGGACAAGGTGTGTCAATGAGCGGACTTCTGAGCTCTGAAGGCAAGATTTAGGTGCTTGGACAGATCAGGAGGAGCCGTCCTCTACTCACCCAACAAGTTATGTCAAATAATAGTTGTCTGCTGCATGCTCCACAATCTTGCCCTGAGACGACAGATACCATTTATACCAGATGAGGGGGAGCCAGCGGAATCTGTGGGTGGAAATGCAGATTTGCCAAGTGATGAAGAGCCAGAGGAAGATGAAGCAGGAGACTCTAGGGCAGATCTCATCAATAAGTACTTCAACTGACTAAAAGGTATGTGAAGTATGCGTAATGTTGTGGTTCAGATTTGCAACCTGAAGTAAATGGGTAACACGTCACCGTCTATCTTGCATCATCTGTGGGGTTGTAGATAGCTCCAATGCCTATGAGCGAGTTGTGCATGCAAACTACAATTTGTATTGTGTACAGAACAGAGTGGTCTGCAGTCTCATGTATGGAAATAGCAGATGCAAAAATACACTTCTGGGCATGACTTCTCCGATTTGAGGAGTGTATTCTACTCTGTCCTATCCCCCTTCACAGATTTCCCTAGATCTTGTTTGGCTGATCATCCTTGGCAAACGACAGACAGTGTGAGAAGGAAATGGGATTTGCAGACAGACATGAGAAATGGACAAGGCTGATACCAGGTACTCTGAGTCTTGATTATGTGGAGTGTGACTGACATTGTTAGACTACCAGGACACTGGGGTGGAATAGTGTTTTGCCGTCAAGGTCACCTGTAGTACCTGTAGGGTACATGAGGTTGTCAAAAGCTGTCATTTGTGTCTGAATATGTGGCTGACTCATATGTATTTGTAGTACCACAGTCTCTCCCTGAACAATGGTAACAGTTTTATGTATCCTACCTTGAATCTAGCTGTCAGTGTGTTCATATTGTGCAGACCAATGTGCATGTCACTTTGGACTGACATAGGTGAGTGACAAGCCTACCGGTATGTGACCAATGCAAATGAAAGTTTCCAGGTATGGGTAGATCAGTACTAATCTCTGTCTGTACCATGGGGTATGTATATTTGAAAGCTATGGTATGGGTATGTGATAAGCCTTTGCCAGGTGATACAAAGAACCAATCAGTGTGCTCCCTGCCTTGTTGGTAGAGTGGCATGACCCTAATGTCTGTATCATTTAGCTTAGTTTTGTGTTCAACCTTAGCAGACATCCTGATGCTACTCTCAGTCATGCTGTTTGTGCTGTTAGTATATATTTCACTGATTGTGTGTAGTTGTAGTTTACAACCTATTTGGTATCTGGCCTGTTACAATCCTATTGTAATGAGACTTCTGCTGATGGAGTTGCCTAACTATTGTACATGTTTGATAAATGAGACATGAGCAGGACCTGTGTTAAAGTGTGATTTATTATGGAAATACAAAACCACATGTGACCATAAACATTAAACACACAGAAAATGGTGATAGGCTTAGTCATGGTGGATGGCATCATCAGGGTAGCTGCCACACCATTTGGGAACACATGTCCAGTGTCCTTGCACCATAGAAAAATTGAGATTGGTTATAGAACAGTCAACAGGGTGTATCTGTGGCACACAAGGGGAACAGTTTGTTCAGGAGAGGTTTACTTCATGGCAGTGGGTTTTGTCTTGGCTTCTGCTCCTGCTGGATGTCTGGGTGGACATCCACATTTGTGTGGGGGTTCTTCAGCTACAGAGGGTGGGTGACTGAGGCATGTCCTTCCTCTGCCAGGGCCTCCATTCCACTAGCAGCCGCAGATGTAGGAGGGCCTGATGTATCATTGCTAGTGGAAGGGGCCAGATATTGGGTACAAATCCCACTCAGGGTGGTATCCAGGTCTCTCAGCACCCCTGCAATGGAAGCCAAGTGGACATTTTGGGCCTGCCACTGCTGAATGACTTCCTGGTGGTTGTCCCTCTGCAGCTGTCTGATCTCCCCATCATGGTAAGTACCTGGCCCATCATGCCTTGGGATTGTTGGTAAGCTCCCAAGAGTTGAGATTTGGTGTCCTGGCCAGTTGTGTCCCTAGGAGCCTTTATCCTCTGGCTCACACCATCCCTCCCATGCACCGAACCCCTACATGCCCGTGCCCCTGGCACAGTGTGCCCAGTGGTGGCAGGTCCATCATTGCCAGGGGTGGCAAGGTGAGAGTCAGGTACCTGTACTGTGGGGCAAACAATGGATGATACAGTCCTTGGGACACAAATTGGGGGGCAAATGGTTGCCTGGGATGTAGAAGCACCAGGGCTGGGAGGAGTTGATGTGGGCAGGGAAGGGCTGGCAGTTGGTGACTGACCAGGTGTCCCAGATGGGCCTGGTTCTTCGTCAGTGTCCAAACATCCAGGGGTGTTGTCCTCACTGGGGCCTTCATCCAGAGGGGTAGTGGCAGTCTCTGGTATCCTCTCCATGCTGACAATAGCAAGGTTGCCTGTGGAGGGAGTGGAACACAGAGTTCAGGTTACAATAGGGGTATTGGAGCAGTTGTGTGAGATGGAGACAGTACCTTGACATGATCCCCAGCAATGACATTGACAGCTGATGCACTATGTAACTTGGTACAACATGAAACTCTGTAACTTCAATTCCATACACCATGTTTTATGTTGGTAAACTATGTTGGTAGTGATAGTACAGCTGTTGGCATCTGATATTGTCTGATAATTGACATGGCTGGTCACCTCTGTTACCTAGTGAACTGTCTGGCATGTTTTTTGGCACAAATAAGAGCTGTAAAATGCACATTGGTATCCTTTTAGGATCACAGTAAATGAGTTTACAATGGACATTGACCTGTATCTTGTTGTACTGCATGTGCATCCACTCAGCCATCTGACTTTCCAAACCGGGTGAGTATATTTGTAGCTTAGGAACTTTGATCTGTGGCCATTATATAGGGGAAATCAGCTATAGCAGTGTTTTGCTCGGGATGTTGGTGTGTCATTGCCATGTAGTGTGCCACACTAGCAAAATCAAGATGAGTTAGACTGGATACTGGTTTGACGTGCATGACAAGTAATATGTGGTGCAGTGTACTGGTGTTAAATATGTTGGGATTTTGCATTCTGGGAGTTTTATTCCATTTATTAGCCAGTGCTCCACATACCATTTCCAAGGGAGGGCTGTGGGGTTAGACATGTTTAGTGCACATGTGGCATGCCAGGGAGGGGTATTAGGTGATTAGGAGAGAGTTGTAGTGGGTGGAGTGTTAATCGGTTGGGTATAATTGAGGGAGCATGCAGGACAAGACAATTGTGTGACATGAATATTGTTGATACTTACCAGACTCCACTCCCCCAGGTATTCCTGTCAGGCCCTCAGGATGCAGGATGTTCAAGACCTTCTCCTCCCAATATGTGAACTGTGGGGGAGAAGGTGGGAGCCGACCTCCAATCTTCAGTACCATGAGCTGGTGCCTGGTTGCCATGGAACGGACCTTCCCCCTGAGGTTGTTACACTTCTTCCTGATGGCCTCCCTTCTGCGTAGATAACTGCCTAAAGAATTGACCCAGTCGACTATCCTTTGCCACAACTCAATTTTCCTGGCAATAGATGTTTGTTAGAACTGTGCTTTGAACAGGTGTGGTTCTACCCTAACAATTTTATCCGCCATGACCCTCATCTCCTCACCCATGAAACTTGGGTGTTTTTGTGGGGACATAGTAGTGGTTGTGCTGACGGTATGGTTGGGTGCTAAGTGAATGGGTGCAGAGTTTGAAAATTGTGAGGTGTAGGTGCTGTGATGTGAGTGTGTGTCTGGTGTTGTGGATTGCGTGTGGTACTGATGTGTGTGTCAGGTATGTTGTGCAGGTGTGTGTTGTGTGCATAGTGAAGTGTTAGTGGGTGCCTATTCTTGCTATTTTAGTCTCTCTGGGGTGTTGGTTGTCTGTGGTTGTTTGTGGCATTTTGATTGCAAAGGATTGTGGGTTGTGTTGGGGTGTGTAATACAGTGCAGTGAGTAGGTGTGGCAGGTGTGTGGATGTGTATCAGGTGTGGGATATTCAAACTATCCAATGTGGTGTGGTGTTCTGATAGAAGTGAGTTGAGGTTCGCACCACCAGTGGTTTTCCGCCATGGAAGAACTGCTGTTGTGATTTGTGGATCGTAATCTGATGGGTGGATTTTTGTCGGGCTGGCGGTGCTGGTGGTGGAAACACCTCTTTTCCATCCTCCAATGTCGTGGTGATTTTGGGAATTTGGCAGTTTTTTGGGCAGACTTCACAGTGTGACTGTTAATATGGCGGTTGGATTACCGTCAACATGGTGGTCTTTTGGCAGCCGCCACTGCGGCGGTCTTGCCAAAAGACCGCCAAAGTCAGAATGAGCGCGACACAGGCTGCAATAGCAAGCCTGACACATGTTTAAAGGGCTACTTCAGTAGGTGGCAGAATGAGTGTTGCAGGCCTACTAGCAGGATTTAATTTACAGGCCATGGGTACACGTAGTAACACTTTTTTAGGGACTTACAAGTAAATTAAATGTGCCAGTTTGATGTAAGCAAATTTCACCATGTTCGAGGGAGAGAGCATAAACACTTAAACACTGGTTAGCAGCAGTAAAGTACACAGACTCCTTAAAGGCAACAAAAAACAGGTTCAGAAAAAAGCAGGGTCAAGGTAAAAAGCTTGGGGATGACCTTGCAGAAAGGGCCAAGTATAAAAGGGATATAAAGTTGCTTATGCACAAGTGAGAAGTTTTATTGTGTTTATGACTCCACAAAACGGTAACAAATGAAGCTACAAAACAGTGGTGGTAAACATCACATGATAAGAACATTATTATAAACTCCCAAAATTAATTTGTTCATCATGTCACCAGTGCATGTAAACTAGACCCAGGAATCTTAACTCCTAGAAGAAGGAATGATTAAACATTTCTTCCACTCTGTTGCTTAACTACAGTTGACCACTCAACATGAAGAGAATTGTGCAGAATGGAGAATTTTTAATGCTATTGAAATTGTTGCTGCTAAAAAAATCAAATAATGCCATTGTGTGAACCAGATATGTTTATAGCATAATTCTAGATGACTGCACTTTGTGAGTTGCAGACATGGTTTGTATGCTATGCGTGTAGATATGTCATCCATTGGCTGGATTATTGATGCCTGTTTAACGTCCTATAAGTGGAATTTCCTGGTGAGTATGTCCTTGGTCTGAGGCTAGTTCCCTGAAGAAGGTGGGCCTGGGGCACAAAGATATTTTGTGGTTGCAAAGCATATGATTCTCAAGATCATAGGGTTTGTGCCCGCAGAACATCTGAATGCAATGCACATAAGCCATTTCCCAAGTTAGAAAAGTATTCTTGATTGACAAAAGGACAAATGTGATCCATTACAATTTGTAAATAGAAAGGGTCATGAAAGTGGCATTCCCTTCCTATTTGAAAGTTGTGGTGGTATGAATAACGGTTTCAAATGCAGTTGCATTTGCAAACTATTCATCACTTACTGACCCCCGAGTTGGGGTTGTAACTGATTCTCAAAGTGAAAGCTTCCCTTATATGAAGTCTTCCCCTTTGGGGATTACATTTGCCAGCTTCAAGAGATGCATACATTGGTCTAGAGGGCCACTGAATGCAACATCCTGTGTATGTTTAAGGGACAAACTCCTTTACAAATGCTTACATCAAAGCAATACATGCCTGCCTTCACAGGCATTAACAGAGGACTGTGAAATGACTCATTAATATTTATGAGTATGGCTAAATTTGCACATGCAGATTTGGGACCTGCCTACTGATACCTCGCACCCTAAATTAATCACACAATTAATGGATTAAGCTCCTCCTGCACAATACGTGGTTACTTTCTGGTTGGGCATCTAATAGAGGTCCTTTGAATGAAAGGGAAGTTGGGCGTATGATGTGGTAGATAGAGGCCATAAGAACATGTGTACATGATGCAAAATATTTGTAATAGTATTTTGTCCGTTACAGACCACCAGTGAAATCCCAACATGGTGGGCAAGAACAGGTATCTGAATCATTGTTTGACCATGAGATTATGGTAAAAATATTGTTAGGGATAAAAAGTAGAGGGACAAAATATATCATAAGTAAGTATATATTTTTAAATCTTCGTCAATATTATTAATGTTTAAACTAAAGTATGCTAAAACCTCTTGGTATATAATATAATTTTACGTATTGTTTTGTGTGGTTACTTTTGTTAAATGTTATTTTAAAATAGTTGTTAATTTATTGTGATTTCGGTTTACTTTTGTACATTTTTAATTTTCTCAGGGTTTTGATTTTATTGTGTGATAGCGTAGGTAGTGTGTAATTCATAAATGGTATTTTGTATTTAATTTATATTTCATTATACTTATATTATCTTAATTGTGATTTATTTATATCTTAATAAAGGTTTATGATATAATTAGTTTCATAATATTTTATTTAAGGTTTGGGGATTTTGCTTGAAGATTGTGTGGGCAAGGTTTTATATTAATGATATGTTGGTTAATATGAAATTACTATGTTTAAAATAATTTATTTAATTTAATATGATATTAACTTTGTCCATTTAAAAATATAAAATAATTTTAAAAATATTTGGTTAATTTATTTATATTTAATTAATTGAAAATTGTTTTTCTATTTTTTTGGGCATAGCTTGCATATTTTAATATAAGGAAGACTAATTTACATACATTTTCAGGGATGCAAGTGATACTAATTTGTTTAAATTAGTATTGTGATAATGTTTTATTTTCATGTTTAGCAAAACTCTGGAGTTTAGTGTTAAACAAAACTATTATACATATCTAAACAACAATTTTAATTTAATTGCTAAAAAGTAATTTGACATCACTTTTTTATTGTGTCTTTTTTATTTTTAAAATGTAAAACAAATGATTTAATATAAGTGACAACATATTGGTTGACACTGAAAAGTATATAGTAATATATAGAGTTAAAACATGAATTTACTACAAACATTATATATATTAAATAATACAAATACAAGTAATATGATTGATGGCATGATAATTAATTTATGGTTAACTAACATAGATTTAATTTTATTAAATTCTTTTTATGTGCAGTTTGGACATTGAAACAGAACCCTGTACACAGCATTCATTCTTTACCTAATGCTTATGGGCCTGTGGTTGTAATAGTAAATCTGCCCCCCCTCAGTGTATGCACTTTCCCCTGTATAAGTGGGACTGGAATTAGATTAGTAAATCTGCCACCCTATATATGTACTTTTCACAAATTTTGATGAAGTTAGAATAGTAATTTTGACCCCTCAGCCACCAGATATATGCACTTCCTCAATGTCTCTGGGACTGTAGTTAAGTTAGTAAATCTGCCCCCATATTTATTCACCTTCCCCAATGTTTGTAGGAGTTTAATTAGCATAGTAAATCTGACCACCGTCCTAAATTATTTGCACTTTCCTCAATATATGTGGGAATTGAGTTGGAATATTAAATCTACCTCCATGTATGCATTTTGCCCAGTGTTTGTGGGGCTGGAATTTGAAAAGCAAATGTGAGCCCTTCTCACCAAATATATGTACTTTTACCAATGTTTATTGGACTGGAGATAGAATAGTAAATCTGCCATGCTTTATTTATGCACTTTCTATAATTTCACTTAGATTAGAGTTAGAATAGTACATCTCACCCTACTGACTTATTCCCTTTCCCAAATGTTTTTAAAACTGGAACAGGGACATTAAGGGGGTCATTCTGACCCCGGCGGTCTGAGACCGCCGGGGCCAGGGTCGGCGGGAGCACCGCCGACAGGCCGGCGGTGCGCCGCAGGGCATTCTGACCGCGGCGGTTCGGCCGCGGTCAGATGCGGAAAACCGGTGGTCTCCCGCCGGTTTTCCGCTGCCCTTTAGAATCCCCCATGGCGGCGGAGCGCGCTCCGCCGCCATGGGGATTCTGACACCCCCTACCGCCATCCTGTTCCTGGCGGGTCTCCCGCCAGGAACAGGATGGCGGTAGGGGGTGCCGCGGGGCCCCCGTAAGAGGGCCCCACTATGTATTTCAGTGTCTGCTATGCAGACACTGAAATACGCGACGGGTGCCACTGCACCCGTCGCACATACCCACTCCGCCGGCTCCATTCGGAGCCGGCTTCCTCGTGGGGAGGGGTTTCCCGCTGGGCTGGCGGACGGCCTTCTGGCGGTCGCCCGCCAGCCCAGCGGGAAAGCCTGAATGGCCTCCGCGGTCTTTTGACCGCGGAGCGGCCATATGGCGGCTCCCTCCACGCGGGCGGCGACCGCCGCCCGCCGCCCGCGGGGGTCAGAATGACCCCCTAAATCTCAAACTCTGATTTATGTGCCTTTGACAATGTTTGCAAGACTGGAGCTAGAATAGTAGCTCATACCTATTTTAATTTATTTATGTTGAACTGAAGGAAAAATAGTAAATCTCATCCACCACATTTTTAAATGTTTGTAGGATTGTGAATAATAATATATACGGGAACAGAGTGGCCAGGTACACACCCATTTCGTAAGTCCAGATAAAGTTCAGGAATTGAGTAGAAGTCCGTTCTGGGAATTTGGTGCAGAGGAATTTATTATAGATGCAAATGTGTATCCTGATATATATAAGGCATATCCTAAGCCTTGACAAAGTCTTGAAGACGAAACACGTGTTGGCTGTTTTGCTGTAAGGATTCTTTGTTATCTGTGGTCATCTGACTGTAATCTTGACCATTCATTAACATATGGCTGCTTTTGGATACATGTACCTACTACATAACATGCTCTCTGTGATCGTGACATTGAATACACATTTGCATCTATAATAAATTCCTCTGCACCAAATTCCCAGAACGGACTTCTACTCAATTCCTGAACTTTATCTGGACTTACGATACGGGTGTGCCCTGGCCACTCTGTTCCCGCTTTTTAGGCAACCACCCACTCCTCAGTGTGTGGCCCTCCGACACCTGTTGGTGGCAGGTGTTTGGCTAGCCTGGCACCCACCATTGGTTCATCTTCGACTTTGTTCTGAACAATTATTGGAAATACTTGTTGCTGATGTGCGGGCACCTGTTGGCATTCTCCACCTCCTACTTCTGACTCAATAATAATATATACATGTTTCCATTTTATTTTACAACGTTTGGGTGACTTTTCTGCTGGGGTATTTGAATTATTAAATCATTATATATGTTTATGTAATTTATAATAGACTGTAAACAATTGTTGATATTTAGTGAATCATTATTTAAAATATTAAAATGGTTCAATAATATGTGAATATATATAAAATGTCACTGCAGATTATTAGGGTATCTGAATGAGAACATCTTTTTATTTCAGGACCAATTATACCGACAAAAGATAGAAAAAGAATAAGATAGAGAAAGAGAACAATAGGCACATGCTTTTCACCCAGCTATGTGAATCTTTCTATGAGTCGGTGGGAGGAGCAGGTAGTGTGGTCTGGGCAATAACAATGAGTTACATTTGACTGTAACAACACACATGAATAGAATTAAATTCAGAGAGGTGTGCCAATATAATATTCTGGGATAAGAATGTCTTTAGTGCGATGAAAATTGTTCCAAGGGTGCCTCACTGGTAGTTTACACCCAACCTCCAAGGGTGTGAGTTGTGTCGACTGGAAACCAATCAACCAACTCATGACATATGAATAGAATATGTTGATGTTCAAGTTGAAGGCATTGACAGCAAAATTGAAAGCTGTTTACCTAGTGAATCAACGTCTGGCAAAAGTATCCTGCATGCATGCAGTGGACAACATGCAAACTTTAAATGGACCATTCCATATAGACACCTGGACCACTGAGGTGGCCTTTGAAAAAGAACAATGCATCATGCTGCAATGCTTCTGAGAAAGAAAATATCCTGGCAGGGTTCTCACAACCAGGGGATTGTGGTTCTTGATGGGCCTCATCTGTCTGCAACTCGGCAGGCAAAGGGTCATAATTAATGTGAAAGGGTGAGTGAGTGTGTGAAAGGATGGATGGATGTGTGAGTGAAAGGGTGAATGATAGATGCATGGATAGATGAGTGAAAGGATGGATGTAAGGCTGGATGAGTAAAATGGAGGATGGATGAATGAGTGAGAGGGTGGATGGATGTATGATGAGGGAAAGAATGGAGGGAGTGAAAGGGCAGATGGATGCGTGAAGGGATTTATAGATGAGTGAAAGGATAGATGTAGGGACAGATGAGTAAAATAACAGATGGACGAGTGAAAGGAGGTTAGATGGGTGGATGGATGGGTGAGTAAAAGTGTAAATGGATGGAAAGATGAGTGAAAGGATGGATGTATAGATGAGTGAGGGGATGGATGAGTGAAAGGGTAAGTAGATGGCTGAGTGGATGGACAGATCGAAGGGTGGATGGAGAGTGAAAGGATGGATAGATGAGTGAAAAGATGGATGATGAGTGGAAGGGTAAATGGATGAGTGGATGGATAGAGTGAAAGGCTGGATGGATGGATGGGTTGAAAGCATTGATGGATGAGTCAAAGGATCGATGGATGAGTCAAAGGATGAATTAAGGATGGTTGAGTGAAAGAATTGATGGATGAGTGAAAGGGAGGGTAGATGAAAGAGTGAAAGGGTGACGAATGGGTGAGTGAAAGGGTGAATGCATGAGTGAAAGAGTGGGTGGATGAGTGAGTGAAAGGATGGATGGAAGAGTGAAACGGTAGATGGATGGATGGATAGATGTAAGAGTGAAATGGTAGAAGGCTGTGTGAGTGAAAGGGAAGATGGATAGATGCATGGGTGAATGAGTGAACGGGTAGATGAGTGAAAGGAAGGAGATATGGATGGATGAGTGAAAATGTGGATGAATGGATTGATAGATGAGTGAAAGGGTGTATGTATGGATGAGTGAAAAGATGGATGGTGGGAGAAGGGATGAATGGATTGATGATGGAGTAAAAGGATGGATGCATGAGTGACAGGGTAAATGGATGGATCTATGGATGGGTTTATGAAGTGAAAGCCTGAATGGTTGGAGTGAAAAAGTAGATAGATGGATGAGTAAAGGAATGGATGAGTGAAAGGATGGATGTAAAGACAGATAAGTGAAGTAATAGGTAGATGAGTGAAAGGAGGTTAGATGGGTGGATGGATGAAAGGATGGGTGAATGAAAGGATGACTGAAAGGGTGGATGAATAGATGAGTGAATGAAAGGATGGATGAATGAAAGGGTAAATGGATGAGTGGGTGGGTGGGTTGACAGGTGGATGGATGAGTGAAAGGGTGGATGAATGAACAAAAGGATGGATGGATGATTGAAAGATGGATGGAAGAGAGGACAGATAAGTGGGAAGATGACTGAGTGAAAGGAAGGATGGATGGATATGTTTGATGGATAGGTTTGAAGATGGATAAATAGGTTTGGATATGGATGGGCGGACGGAATAGCAATGGACTGAACATTGGATGAAAGACTGACTAGATGGCAATGCAAAGGTTAAATGGTGGATATCTGCGGGTGGATGAAAGGATGAATGGATAGATGCTTGGATGGAATAGACAAGAAAGCTCTTCCGGGAAGGGTCGCAATTAATTTAATGGAATTCCGCCATGGATTGCATTTAGAAGAACTGGTTGTACACTTACGTCTGTTTAAATCTGGATAACAAATTAGTAGTATCCTGATGACAGTACTTTTTTTCAGATTGCTATTCTCATTTCTGATATTAATTCAATTCATACACATTTTTCCTTCGGACCTCATTTTCGAGTTTGGCGGATGGCACAGCCTGCCCTACAAACTCCCGAAAGGGTGGCAGCCGCCTTCATGGCGACCACAGTGGCGGAGTTATTTCGCGTTTCTCACTAGGTTGGCAGGCGGAAACCTACAGCATTGTCTCTGGATCGTAATCGAGCCAGCGGCAATTCTGTAGCCTGCAGGGTGTACTAGCACCCTCGCTATGTTCACTGTCTGCAAAGCAGACAGTGAACATTATGATGGTCCTGGGGTGGGGGGGCTGCACTACCCATGCCAAGTGCATGGGCAGTGCAGGCCCCTCCCATGGCCCCCTGCACGTGTTCTCCACCAGCCTTTTCAGGCAGTGCTACCACCATGAAAAGGCTGGCGGAGAACAAGGTCGTAATCCACACATGCAGCACAGCCTTGGCAGATTATCATCTCTGCCACCTCCAGGCCACCAGGATCATGGATTGTGGTGGTGCCTGTGATTCCCTGGCAGTCTGACCGCAAGGGTTGCGATGTGGTGGTCGAGGTCGGACTGCCGCAACAGCGCCTGTTCTGACCGCTACCCTCGAAATGAGGCCCTTAGTTAGATGTATTGTTTGTATGTAATGTGTATTATATTGTTTCTATTGCAGGACAATTTCAATGACAGTAAGACTCGAATAAGAATAATACATTTATGGTGGATAAGAAATAGTGGTATTTGTCTACTTGGGCAGAACTGTGATTTAAAATTGTGGCATATGATGATTTGCCTATGTTTTGCTTGATTCATTTGTTGATTTTGATAAACACATATTTCTTAAGATTGGTAGTATCAATGATCCAAGCATCATATTATGAATGGACAATGGGTTTGCATAGTACATTTTTTATTTCTCTTACTGAAATCTTCAGAACACATTTCTTTATTTATTTTCTGTTTTCTTTTTTTATGTTCTCACTAAGGACCTGATTTATATGTTGGAGGAGGGAACACTCCATCACAAATGTGACAGATGTCACGTCTGCCGAAATACCATCCCCCTAGGATATGATGGGATCATAATACAGCAGACGGGATATCCGTCTTACTTGTGATGGATTATTCCCCTTTGCCGAAATCTAAATCATGGCTTAAGTGCTCTATAATCAAGGAAAGGCTAGAGTTACTTTGCTGTGAGCAAGGTTTAAGTATTGGCCGAAACAGATGTTTTATGTTGATCTTATTGTTGTAATTGTTGTGGTACTTTACATTATAGGTATATAAAATCAACAATTTGATGTTGATATATTGATACCAAATATTTTTTTACTACAATATTTTTATTGTTGACATTCTGACAAGTAACCCTCTGGATCTATTCAATTCATTTTCTTTTTGGCATAGTTAACGCTTTCGGCACTACTGTGGCTAAATGTATCGTCATTAGGAGTAGGCGCTGAACTCCGGGCCTCTCACGGAGTTTGCAGAGTTTTTCCCACTCCACGCTCCGTTTAAAGCACAAAGTTTTTTCCTCGCTCACCCTCGCTTGAGTTGGTGAGTGTGAGCAAGGAAAATCTTACTGAAGACCACCTCCTGGCGAGATTTCTCAACGCGGGCAGTCACGGATAAATGCAACCGTTTGCATTGAGAAACCTTCTGTTTGTGTTGAGGAAGCTGCCGCTCGAGTAGAAAATCTACTTGAGTGGCAGAGAAGAAGCAGCGCACTCTTGCACTGCGTGGGGAGCCATTCACGCTGATTTTTCAACACAGGACACAGGCTAAAAATCAGCGCAAACGGTCCGACCTAATGCACTCTGCCGCTCGTGGAACTCTGCGTATCGCGGCAGAGTTTTTTGGTCACGTAGCAGAGTTCTGCACAGCAGAACTCTGTAAACTCTACTCAGGCCTAATTGTCATGGTAGATAGGGCAACTTACCGACAGACCCTGTACCTCCTCTTCTGCTATAAATAGCACCCAGAGAAGTGCACTTCATCGTATCTCATTGCAACGTTCCTCGAGAAAAGGTAGCACAGTGGTTCCTTTTCAACTAAATAATTATATTGACATGTAGAAATGGGAGACAATTGTAACCCAGAGAGCTCAGCACTGCACCCATATCTGAGGAATGTTTTGACAGAATGTCTGCTCACCCAACCTCTCCTAACAATGAGCACCATCATTGCTAAAAAGAAAAATACCTTTGCAACAAACAGTATATAAATACTAGCTTAAAACTAGCCCAGGACTTCCTCACTCAGGAACCATGAATACTTTTAGAAGTTTCTTAAATTTGTTTCTTTAGAGCTACAGGCTGATGCTTAGTGGTGCAAAAACATTAACTGCAGTAACTAAACTTGCTGTGACAGAGAATTCTGAGCTTCCGTCTGAATATTGTTTACACTGTGAGGAAATCACAGACTACCCAAAAGCATCTCATACACAGTGAACCCAATTCAGAAACTGCATTTTGTAAATTTACAAAATGCAATTCACAAACGTACAGTTGTAAATCTCCACCTCTCTTAACTTTTGCATATGGAGATGGCCACACGTCAGTTTACTACTTAGTATTAAATATGGGAGGGACCAAGGGAGTGGTCGGAAAATGGGGAATATCCAATACAAAATGGGAAGGTGTTTATGAAGGATGAAGGAGGGGGTTCGGGAGACATATGGAGGAGGGTTCGGAGGGACATACAAATACAAACACCCACCCACAAAAGAGTAGGCCAATTGCTATTCACAAACTATAGCCTAAAAGGCCAGAAAACAGTTATAGTCCATCCCAGCTTTAGCGTAAGACCAGCAAAACACGACCATTCACAGGTATTGCAACACACTCCCATAGAAAAAAAAGAGGCCAGGCCTCATAGGAAAGAATGTTAAATAAATTACATTATTTCAACTTTAATCTATCTATCTATCTATCTATCTATCTATCTATCTATCTATCTATCTATCTATCTATCTATCTATCTATCTATCTATCTATCAATCTATCTATCTATCTATGTGGAAAATTGTAGAAATGCAATCCAAGAAACAACACTTCTAGCACGCAGTCAAGTCCTTATCCAAAACTTTAATTTATTTCCAATATCGATCAAACAGCCAATGTATACATAGAAAGCCAGCCAACACATGTTTAGCAAAGCTGTTGCTTCCTCAGGGCTGCCAGATCAAAACAGGTATACATTACATAATTTTAGACAATGAAATAAAGATGAAATAAAAAATAGAACTGAAGAAATTCACTTATCCCATGAGCATGAACATACAAAGCACAAATTAATACTCCACAGTTAATTAAAATCATAAATTCACATTGAACCTGGATACAAAAGAAAGAAAGAAAGAAGAAGGTAGAAAAAAGAAGAAAAACGAAAAAGTTAAGACAAGAGAGAACTTTATAACCGAACTATGGAAAGACATCATACCCATCACGTGGCTGTAGTGACCATATCAGTATTGAAAATATACTTCAACATTATTGCAAAATTATTATGAAAACCCCATAACTAACATGAATAGAAGATTGCTGATAACCTGCAATACATATTATTATTATGATTCATTAAGTTGATAAGATTCACTTTCCAGTGCTGTTAGTACAAAGACACCAAACCTGTCACAAGGTACAATAAGATCAATCACGAATAAGAAAAAATAAATAGAAACTGGAAAGATATCCTGGAGGCTTCTCGGTGATTAGCATTACTAAATGGTCTACATCACAAGTTAATAAAGCTAAATGATGCCATATAGATACTGAAAATTGTGATCTCACACAATTAGACATATAGGGTCTCCTACGAGTTTGGCGGTCCTGTGACCATCATGTTCGTGGTGGTGGTCAGGCTGCCAGCAGGCGGGCAGAGAAGACCGACAAATTATGATTATGACATTGATCCCAACGGAACACAGCCAAAGCACTGTAAATGTGGTCAGACTTCCGTGCACTTTTGGAGACACTAGCAGGCCGGCAGAGACCATATTGCCGTTGGACCTATATGAGATTGCACACCGGCAAGATTTCCACCGCGGTTGGCCCACCATGAAAACCCAGGTGGAAACGAACTGTATATAAGGAGACACTCACCGTCAGGAAGCCACACTTGTCCGGAGCTGCCATGGAACCAGAGCTAGACGTCATCCCGCTGCTCCTGCTAGCCAAAAGATAATGGAATCTTCACCGACGTTGACAACAACAACCATAAGTTCACACACTCACCTGTAGAAGTTGTACATTGTAAAAATGATCAGTTACAAAACTTACCAGAGGAAAGGGGGTATGAGGCAAAACTCACTTACAATTACATAGACACCCACACATACACAGCACACATTCTGCAGCTGCCACCACACACACACATACGCTCACACCACACATTAATACCACACACTTACGCACGGCCACACATCACAAGCCCAGTCTCCCACAAAACCATACAACATAGCAAGACATCACAACAACACCACAACGGCTACATCACAAACACATTGGCAAGCACTCACATCCAATACTAGCCAGGGACATATCACACACACAACACAATGGACAACCAACAGGGAATGAACACACACAATTACACAATCATACAACTTTACAATCGACACACACCACACACCCACCACATCGTACCTACCAAACCATGCACAATACACACACACTCACACAAAGCACACAAAGCCACACAACAAACACGTCAACACAAACAACACAAAATACCATCACAACAACATATCTGCCACATACACCTGCCCATCACAAAACACACACTCCATCCCTTGGGGGCAAAAGCACCGCACACACCCTCACATACTGCCCACACAATACATGAAGCACTAGTACCACACACACACACACAAATACTTGCACACAACCAATGTCAGCCCTGAACAACTCAAACCTAGGTAAGAAAATCTAGGACAAAAATGTAACCAGATAACCAAAAACTGGTCGGTAGGAATATATATTTTAAATAAATAAGAAGAAAGGCAAAGGCCATAGGCCAGGGGGTTGGGCTTAGGCTTGGGTGTCGAGGTTGGGCTTTGGCTTGGGAGGGAAGTTTAGGTTTGGACTTGGGAGAGTGTTGGCTCTTCTTGGGAGAGGTCGACTTCTTGGCAGGGGGAGGGGTATGAGTACTGGCAGGGGGTAGAGGAGGCCTTGGAGGTGGAAGGGATTACCTTGGGAGGGAAACTGAGGCCCAGATTATAATTTTTGCTGCAAAACTGCATTAATGCCGGGCACCGTATTTATAGAATTCTGCAAGCCAGCGCTAAGCTTGGGCTAGCGTCTCAAAAGACGCTAGCGGGGTCGGTGGCAGTAGAGGAGATGGAGGTTGAGTGTCAAAAAATGACGCTAGGCTGGTTAGAGGCAAAAACAATGTTGCTAACCATCCTAGCGTCATTTCCTGATGCACAGCCATCCATTACACATGAGTCATGCCCACCACCCCTGGGCATGGCCATTGCACCCAGTGCCATGCAGGGGGGCCCATGTCAGGGACTCCAATGGCACTTAATATTTTTTTTAATTACTTACCTATACTTACACTACTTACCTGGGGTGGGGTCCCCCATCCTCTGGTGTCCCTCTGGTGTGGGTGTTCCTGGGGCTTGGGGTGGCCACCTGTGGGCCCATTCCATGGTGTTTGACCATGGAAATGGCTTCACAAGTCCCTTAACGCCTGGTCTGATCCAGGCGTTAAATAATGCGCAAAGCAAACTTTGCGCCATTATTTGGGGCCGCATCCCACCCGTGCATGATTTTTGAACAGGGGGATAAATATGGCTCTATGGGGATAGTGCTATTTTTTGGATGGGAACACCTACCTTGCATCTCAGTGATGCACTTACCACATTGTCAGAGATTACAATCTTTCACATCATACGCTGACCTGGGATGAAAATGTGTTGTCTGTACTTACCCCCTTGTGGCTGCTGTGCTGCTCTCAAATGCTCATCCGGCTCCGGGTAGGCCACTGCCAATTTGGGGGCCATTAGGGGGTCCAGGGTCCGACGGGCACCCCTTCCTCCTTGGGAGGACATCCAAAGCTGGGCCCCTGCCGTTTTCCGGACCCAGCTTCTCAGGTCCTCCCATCACTTCCTACAGTGGGTGCTCTGCCAGCTGTGGACCTCCAGGGTTTGCACTTTCTTGGCGATGGTGTGCCAAATCCCCTTTTTCTGATGGGTGTTGACCTGCATAGATGACACAGACAAGAAGAGATTGTTATGTCCACATGCACTATACCAAAACAAGCAGGGTGAAAATACATGTGAGTGCAAGTAGGCCATAAATAAACTGCCTACAACATCCCCTTCAATGAGGAATGACCCTCCGCAGTCAGTCCATGTGTGACTTTGAGACAGGCATACAACATGCATATCCAGCACCAGGTGTGACCATACTTATGCTGTACAGATTGAGTGATACACATACATACGGGTGTTCTCCCACATAGTTACCCTGGCATGAGAAGAGCAAGAGAACCTCCACTAGCAGACCTGTAGAAAATGGAGGAGCAACATGTGATTTAGACCCATTGGCTGGCTAGGCATGAAATAATGGATCTCTGTCGTCATTTGGAGCCAGTTCCTCTATAGCATACCCCCCATTGTACAAGTAATATCAGTGCTGCACTTCCTAGCCACAGGCTCCTTTCAAAATACTGTGGCCCTAACTGCAGGGATGTCTCAGCCTCTGTTCAGTCTGGTCCTGAAGGCTGTGCTGCCTGCATTGTTGAAACACTCGGGCAGCTACATACGATTTCCTCAGCGTGGAGGTTTGGCCCATGTAAAGACTGATTTCTATGCTTTGGGACACATTGGTTCCTCTAATGCCAATGAACAGGTGTATAGGAACAGGAAAAACGTCCACTCCATTAATGTCCAAGGGGTCTGTTTGGCTGACCTCTACATTTCTCAAGTTTGTGCAAGGTACCCTGAGTCAGTCCAAGATTTCTTCATCATGCGGAACAGCAATTTCCCACTACTGATAACATGACAATACAAAGAGAGAGCCTGGCTGGTTGGTCAGTCACATCTGTCATGTGTGTCTGTAACTTACATTTGCTACCGGATATGTGGGTATCCAAGATTTATTTTGGGCTTGTTGTAACTATTCTTTACAGGGGACTGTGGCTACCCAAACCATCCTTGGTTGTTGACACCAGTGAGGCACCCAACCACGCCAGGGAAAGCTGCTTCAGTGAGGCCCATGGAAGGACAAGGCGTGTTGTAGAGCAGACTTTTGGGCTCCTGAAGGCAAGATTCTACTGCATCGACAAATCTGGAGGAGCCCTCCCCTACTCACCCACCAAAGTATGTCAAATCATTGTTGCCTGCTGCAAGCTCCACAACCTCGCCCATCCCATTTATACCAGATGAGGGGGAGCCAGCAGCTCCAGTGGGTGAGAATGCACATACTTGCCAAATGAGGATGAATATGATGAGGATGAAGCTGGAGACTTCAGGGCTGATCTAATCGATCAGTACCTCACCTGACTTTAGGTATGTGATGTGATGTAATTAGAGCTAATTAGTGGGGAATTTGGTGAGGTTAGGAATGCTTGATAAGGGTCTTAGTATGACCATCAGAGAAGTCATCAGTAGCTCCAAAGCACATGACTCAGTTGTGCATGCAGATTGTTACATGGTGTAGTGTCCAGCCATTTGCTCAACATGGTCTAAGTATTTCACAATGCACAATCATAGTCACATTTGTATGTGTACATTGGCTGTGTAAGGTTTAGATCTACACCGCATGCTTGTCATTTACAAATTGCAGATTAAGTGAACAGCCTTATCCTCATTTGGCAATATCAGACAGTTTCACAGGCAGATAGGATTTGCAGACCGACAAATGAGATTGAACCGGGTACTGTCAGGCTTGAGATTTGTTGTGTGTGAGTTCTATGACCAGACTGTCAGGACAGTGAGTTGGTAGTGTCCTATTCCACACAAAAGACCAGTTTGGCATTGGATGTGGGGCCAATGGTGCCATGTGTGTGTTCATTTGTTTCAGAAACATGTCATCATTTGCTATCCATACCCTCTAAGACCATGGTTTGTGTTGGTAAAAACACACTTGTATGTAGCTGTCAGTGTCTTTCCTCATTGCAAACCATTGTGCATGTGCCTGAATACTCACATAGGTGGGTGGCAAGCCTACAGATAACTGACCATGGTAAGTTGGAATGTTCCATGACTTGGGGCATTTGTACTGATCTCTTTCTGTTTCATGGGGTATGGCCATTTGGGAGCTATGCTATGGGTATGTAATCAGGCTTTAGCTGATGATACATTGAAACAATATGTTTGCCTCCTGGGATAGTGTAAGACTGATATGTCCCCAACTTCTGAAATCTGCGTGTTGGATAGTGTATGACACCTATGCTGTAACTCTGAAGTTAGTAGCAGTACTTCACAGTGTGATCCTTGGCATTTTCCCAACATATTTATGGGAAAGTGAATTACAGGTGATTTGAGTTAGGTATATCATAATTAGGCAATGCAAAATCTAGCTTTGATATACAGTACATGCTTGTGGAACATTATAAAGGTTTTACATTTGAGATAAACCTTTTTGTGCAAGAGGTGTTATACATAACAGTTGTATATGGTTCATAAATGACTCTAACACATGATCTGTGGTTAAGTGGTATATATTGGGGAGTGCACAGCAAAAAGAGTGATTTGAAACAAAACAGAACGCAAAGTAAACAGTGAAGGATTCAGTCATGGTGGATGAAATCATCAGGGTATCTGCTACAATATTTGAGGACACACGTCCAGGGTCCTTGTACCATAGGAAAATGGAAATAGGTCTCAGAACAGTCAACAGGGTGTATCTGTGCCACCAAAGGGGAACCAATCAGTAGAGATTTACTTCCTGGCAGTGGTTTTGGTCTTGGCATCTGCTCCTCCTGGATGTTTGGGGGGACATCCACATTTGCGGGGGGTTCTTCAGCTACAGAGGCGGGGGTAGCTGAGGCATACCCTTCCCCTGGCAGGGCCTCCATTCTACTAGCTGCCACAGATGTAGATGGGCCTGATGTTTCATTGCCTGTGTGAAGAGGCCAGATGTTGGGTAGAAAACCTACTCAGCATGGTATCCATGTCTCTCAGCACCCCTGCAATGGAAGCCAAGTGGGCATTTTGGGCCCGCCACTGCTGCATGACTTCTGGTATTTGTTCCTCTGCAGCTATCTGATCTCTGCCATCATGGTAAGTACTTGGCCCATCATTCCTTGGGATTGTTGGTAAGCTCCCAAGTGTTGGAGATGGTGTCCTGGACAGTTTTGTCCCTAGGAGCCTCCATCCTCTGGCCCACACCATCCCTCCCACGGACCCTAACCTCACGTGCCTGTGCCTCTGGCACAGTATGCCCACTCCGACTGGTGGCATGTCCATCATTGTCTGGATTCACAACAGGAGACCGAGGTACCTGTACTGTGGGGCACAAGATGGAAAAGACTGCCCTTGGGACACAGGTTGGGGGCGAATGGTTGCCTGTGATGTTGTTGCAACAGGGCTGGGAGAAGTCAATGTGGGCAGGGTGAGGCTCACAGTTGTTGACTGACCAGGTGTCCCAGGTGGACCAGCTTCGTCCTCAATGTCCATACATCCAGGGGTGGTTTCCTCACTGGGACTTTCATCCAGAGGGGTAATTGCGGTCTCTGGTGTCCTCTCCATGGTGACAATGGCAAACTTACCTGTAGGAGAAGTGGAACACACAGTTTGAGAAAGTTATGCAACAGGTGATATCAAAGTGTGACTGCTAGACATGCTATGTGACATACACACAAAGCCTTTACATGATCCCCTGATAAGACAATGGCACCTTCTTCCAAATCTGGGTTAGAGCTATGTGGGACATAGAGATTTCCAATTGCATACACCATGCTCCAAGATCTTCGAGTATCTTGGTGGTTAGGTGACTGTTCGGTGAAACATATCTTGTCTGAGTAAAGACATGACAATGTAAAGTTATCTCCTAGTAAGGTGTGTCGTATCATTGAGTCAACTAACTGCTGCAAAATGCACTATGGTGACAGAGGTGGGCAACAGTATGGGAGTTAACATTTAACCTAGACCTCTGTATGTGTGTATTGCAAGTACATCCAGCCTCCTATATAGTTTTCCCCACCAGGTGAGTACAAGACATTGTTTGGATGGTAATTTCAAGGGCCAGTTTAGTGGGGAGCACAGCTGTAGCTGTGTGTTGCTTCTAATAGTACTGGTAGTAGGCCATAGCATAGATGTAATTGCCAAAGATTTACAATAGTGGTGCATTCAGGCGTATTGCATTGATTGTTAGTTTCACATGTAAGGCTATTTTACTTGTAGTACACTTTTCTGGTTTTCTTAAAGGTGGAAGAGTGCCTGCTGGGAGTTATAGTGCTGTCAGTCCCTGTACTCCTCATGCCATATACAGTCAATGTGCCCCCAGATGAGCTAAGTTGACATGAGGCATGCCAGAGAGGGGCATTTGGACATTTAGACACAGGGGTGATGGGTGGGTTGGTTGTTGAGGTGGGCAAAGGTGATCAGTGAGCATGCAAGACAAAACTCTTTGGTGACAATAATGGTGTTGTGACTTACCAGACTCACCCAGGTACTCCTGTCAGGCCCTCAGGATGCAGGATGTCCAAAACCTTCTCCTCCCATGATGTGAAAGTTGGGGAAGGAGGTAGGAGCCTACCGCCAGCCATGCAAACCGCCAGCTGGTGCATGGCGGCTATGAAACGTACCTTCCCCCTGAGGTCATTTCACCTCTTCCTGATGTCCTCCCTTGTGCGTGGATGGCTGCCTACAGAATTTACCCTGTCGACTATCCTTTGCCATAACTCCATTTTCCTGGCAATAGATGTTTGCTGGACTTGTGCTCCAAATTGGTGTGGCTCTACTCTGATAATTTTGTCCACCATGACCCTCAACTCATCAATTTATTTTCCTTTCCAATTCCTTTACCTCACCATCTCGTCCACCACTACCATGTCCCCACAAAAACATCCATGTTTCACAGATTGTTTTTTAAACATCTTTTTTTTATTATTATTTTCAACACAGCCATTTGACAATAAGTACAGCTGTTGAAATAGCAGGATACACCTGACCTGTAGTGACATGATAATTTAACAATAACCTAGGTCTAATTTCGTATTGTAGGAGTTACATTCTTTAGTACACAACTATAGCATAAGTTATTAATGGTGATGCGGACAGTAGCTTCTTAATGGAGTCTATTCCCCTCTTACCTAATTTTCGTGTGGTGGTGGAGTACTATCTAGTAACACGTGTTGTAGAGTGTGTTCCGGATGTTTGTTCATTTGTTTAACGTGGAACGCGCGAGCCCTGATTTGTCCCTTGACATATCCGTTACCATCTCTAAGGGAGCGTGATCCGGCTGTGATCCTACGGCGCGCCAGTATTCCCTCCTCGACCTTACCATTCAGGCCTTATTTCTGCGCTAGGCCAGTATCGATCTACTAGTGTATTCTCTCTGATTATGTTTTGTGTGGTCGTTTTGGATGGTCGGCAGGTCCCTCACTCCTAAACCACTAGGTTTTTTGTCAGGATTCATGGTGGGCGCTCATCATTTTTAGCCTCTAGTCTCATAACAAATGTCTCCCAGGCATCACTTCCCATGTGTGTCTGGCCTCTGTCACGTAGCCTATGTAGTAGTTGGTGCTCTGTGCGCACCCAGCACAGTGTCAAGGAGCACCACATCTTTAGTTCCGGTCTTTCCAATTCATCGCAATCAATCTTTTGTACATTATGAGTGCTAGGTCCGCAAACCTATGGATATATTTGTGCTTTTTTTCTTTTACTCTAGCACCCAGTAGGCAGGATCTAGGGTCTAGCGGAAATAAATGGTCCGCTATTTCTGAAAATCGGCTACCACTTCCCGCCATATCTCTGCTAAAGGACCACACTCCCACACCATGTGAAAAAGGTGGGCTGAGGGGGAGCCGCAGTGGGGACATAGAGGGCTGGACTCAGGGAACATACGCCTCAGCCGGGCTGGTGATTCGTACGTCTGATGGATATAATTGAATTAGGTGTATCGAAACCTGGGGTTCCTTGACACCTGTCGAGCGTGCCCGAGGGCTTGCGACCAATCTTCAACTGATAACTGGTTCAGTAGCACAGCGTTCCATCATTCCCTTACATTTTCCAAACCAGTTTCAGGGAATCTATTTAAGTCTTTATAAAGATTTGGTATGACTTTAGTTTGACTATCATATAGCAACATGTGATGTAACATGGGGGAGATAGCTGGTTCCTGATCGCCCGATTTCCATGCTTTCTTAATTAAATGACATATAGAGTAGTATGCTATGAATTGACCTGTTCCCACCGACGTGAGGTCCTTCATGGATTCGTACGACATCAAGACCCCGTCTTCAAAGCAGTCCCCAACTGTTAGTATCCCTGCCTCTGCCCAAACGGCAGCGGAGTATGTTCCGGACGCGTCGGTCATTCCCTGGGGATGGCCCTAGGGGGATGAGGGGAGAGTATGGGGGCCTCGCGCGTCCCCTTAATACATACCGTTTCCAGCATTCGTGTGCAGCTATCAATAAGGGAATACTAGTTGCACCTCTCACCAAATTATTCGATAACCAAGTAACCAGCGGCACGCCTTGTAGCTGCGCGCTAGCCCATGCAGATTCTGCCAGTCCGGGTCTGTGTATCCAGTTTAACACCCACTGCAATTGCGCAGAAGCGAAGTAAAGTTCAAAGTTGGGAGCACCCAGACCGCCTTCACTCAATGGTTGATGTAGGGTGGTGAGCGCCACTCGAGTCCTGCCCTTCCCCCATATAAGTCCCGTTAGTAGAGTATTTAATTTGTGAAAGAAGCTTTTGGGCACTGCAACCAGTAAAGCCGCAAAATAATAAAGAAGGCGGGAGAGTAGTAACATGTTCACTGCCACCACTCTGCCTAACGGCGATAGCGGCAGCGAGCACCAAAAGCGCAAGGATCCCTTCATGGAGTTCAGCGCGCGGCCCAGGTTACCATCTCTCAGGTCCCCAGGTTTATGATAAATGTGGACTCCTAGATATTTGAATGTATCGAAACACCACCTCAGACGTCCCACCAGAGCATCTTCCCTCATCCCCACAGGCCAATTGGACAGCGGAAACACACATGATTTATCCCAGTTCACCACCAATCCCGATATACTCCCATAGTTGTCTAGTAGGGACATCACCGAAGACATTGTTTCGCTCCCTTTTTCCAGGTGAATCAATGCATTGTCTGCGTAGAGCGAGACAATGTGGCAAATTCCAGATCTGCACACCCCCCATTGCTCCTCCATCGCTCGTAAACTGGTTGCCAGTGGTTCCATCGCAATGGCAAACAACAGGGGAGACAGCGAACACCCCTGCCTGGTTTCTCTCTTAATGGGGAAACTATTGGATATGATGCATCCCGTTTTCACCCTGGCTCTGGGTTCTGCATATAATGTCTTCACCCATTGTATGTAATTGGGGCCAAACCCCATGCCATGCATGGTGACAAACAGGAAATCCCAACCTAGTGTATCGAATGCCTTCTCGATGTCTAATGACATCACCACGCTGTCATATGCCCCCGATGAAGTGTCACCAATAATGCTGATCAGTCTGCGGATATTTAGGAATGTATTGCGTTTCGGGATAAAGCCGTTCTGGTCTTCATGTATTAAGGTATGTATCAATGGGGAAAGCCTGTTTGCTAAGACTTTACCCAGAATTTTGCAGTCCAAGTTTAGGAGGGAAAGCAGTCTGTACGACCTAACATCTGAAGGGTCACGGCCTTGTTTAGGAAGGACCACTATCAATGCTTCTCTTTGCGAAGGTGGGAGCAGACTGCAGGACCATGCCTCCTCAAATATCGCCAAAAGATGGGGTTTCAAGTGTTACGAATAGGTGAGGTAATACTCTATTGGTAAGCCATTTGTTCCTGGCGCTTTATTTCGGGACATTTGTGTTATGGCCACCTCTATCTCCTCTGAGTTCAGAAGAGCCTCTACTGCCTCCCTATCTAGCCATGATAACTGCGTTAGGGGCACCCCCCAAGAAAGGATCCCAGTTGCTGGGCAGTGCATGTAGTTTGCCCCCTATACAAGCCCATGTAGTAGTCCTTGAACGCTTTATTGATCGCCTCTTGACTGGTGGCCATAGTCCCATCCTCCAAGCGTATCGCTCCTATGGGAGCACGCTGGCGGTCCTCACGGAGGAGCCATACCAGCAGTCTCCCCGATTAATCCCCCTCTGCTTGTAAGCGCATCAGGTGGTAGTTATAATCGTGCCGGTGAAGCTGTAAATCCGCCTCGTCCCATTTCGCACACTGAGCACTAAGTTCTGTGTATGGTGCCACGTTTTGAGCCACCGCAACTTCCAAAGCTCTTAATTCTTTCTCCAGCTTAGCAACTTCTGTGTGAAGGGTGTGCCGCACTCCCCAGGTGGCTGACAGGCAGTGACCCCGGACAGTGACTTTATGTACATCCCACTCCATCGCTCTTGTTTCTGCTGAGCCCTTGTTAGTTTCCCAGTACTGTTTTATTGTTGTGTGCAGTTCTTCCCTAAATGCCTGATCTTGAAGGGCCTCCACCTGCAGGCTCCATGTGGGGATCGCGGGTCTACTCCTACCCCATCGTAGTGACATCCTTAGTGGAAAATGATCAGATAGTGTTTTGGCCAAGTATCCAGAGTCCTTAATTAGAGAGCATATATCTGGGGTCCCCCATATAATGTCTATCTTGGTGTGTACCTTGTGGGGTGCGGAGTAGAATGAATATTCCCTTTGTGTCGGGTGTACGGTGCGCCAAATATCGTGTAATCTCATGTCTCCCACCTATGTTAATCGGGGCTGATACCACTCTTGTGTGTCAACCTCCCCGGAGGTGGTAGTGTTCGATCCATCAGTATATCCGGTGTGCTATTAAAGTCGCCCCCCCACACGGTCGGCGCTTCGGGATTCACCAGCATTGCTGGTGTCAGTGGGCATAGATCCCTATTATTGTGAGTTGTCTGCCATCCAACTGTCCCTCTATTACCACATATCTGCCACCGATCTATCTTGAGGGTGTGTTGGATGTATGGTACCCCCTGAGCTATCCACACCAATACCCCCCTCGCGTAAGCCGAGAATGAAGTGCCCAAAACCTGTCCCCCCATTGCCCCCTTATAGAGCCCAGATCGGCCTCCAATAAATGTGTCTCTTGTAGGATGGCGATATGTATTCTTTGATGTTTGAGGTAAGCATGGATTCGGTGTCTCTTGCCCTGTGTTGCCATGCCTCGCACGTTCCACGTGATTATGTTGTATTCATGCATAACACGGAATGTACCCTGAACCATGTCCTTTTGCAGAATGTTTGTGTGTGTGTTATGTTCCCGATTTCGACTCCACCACAAATTTTACTGTTACATGTCTGAAATATACTGTAGGCTAACAGTTGTAGCAGTGTACTTTGCGATTTAGGTAGACCTAGTAAGCATACACAACCCCTTTCCCACCCTCTACCCACCCCTTCAAACCCACAAAAACTGTAACATATATGTACTTTTCTAACTGCCATCCTTGATGGCAAAAAAAACAGCACGCTTCTAACAATACAAAACTGTATCCATATGGATAGCTTCTGGGGAGTCATGGTAACATTTGGAGGTGGCCCTTGTAAGGTGCCCCCACCATGAAAGCAGATATTGTATGTGTCGGCGCTCCCAGGGCGCCCAGACTCTCTGTCACTCAGGACGCAGTATTATATAGTGCAAGTGTACAAGGAGAGAGGACTAATCAGCTAGGACTTATGTTTAAAGGCAGTGCCATTCCTGTCCTGCCCAGCCCGCCTTCTCTAGATTCCTTTGTTGTGTCGTAGAGTCCAATAAAAGAACAAAACAGTGTCACCGCACCCCCCTCTAGACAATCACAGCGCATCTGCAGATCTGGGCGTGAGTTCCGGACCCCTTAACGCCTCCAGAACCGTCGAGTCAGAACTGGCCGAGTCCGAGTCGGTATGGTCACTGAGATTGGCCTGTAGCAGACCGAAGGAGTTTTGCGTGTGTAGGGTCGCTTCCTTCAGCACTTTTGCTCTCTCTGCCGCAGCTTGTTTTTCGGTGGGTGTTGCCTTGGAGCACTTCCTGTGTTTCCTCCGTGCTGGCGATGTGAGCCATGCTTCCCCCTCACCTGCCCCTTCTTTAGACTGTGCCATTCCTTTAGCGTGCATCCATGTCCAAGCATCTTCTGGGGTGGTAAACATAAAAGTTCGGTCGTCATAGATCACTCTCAGTTTAGCAGGAAACATCAGGGCGTATTTGACATTGTGTTCACGGAGGCGCTGCTAGATTTTCATGTATGAATTGCGTTGTCTTTGAAGTTCTTGGGTGAAATCCAGGTAGGTAGTGGTAGAGGACCCCTCATATTGAATAGGACCTTTACTGCGAAACTGTTGAAGTATTGCATCTCGGTCTCTGTAGTTTAGGAATCGTGCAATCATCGGTCTGGGTGGTAGCCCTGGAACTGGTTGTCTCCCCAGGACTCTACGTGCCCTTTCCACAGAAAAGAACTTTGATGGGACTCCGTGGAGTACCTCTTTAATCAGCCATTGCTCTAAGAATAGTTCTGAGTTCTGCCCCCCTGAATGTTCGGGAAATCCCCAAAAACTAACATTGTTGCAGCGCGACCTGCCCTCAGCTTCCTCGGCGCGCCTCCAAAGGACCTTCACCTCGGAGTCCAAGCGTTGGATTTGCTTCTGGTTCTCTGCAACTAGTGGGTCCAGCCCGCCCAGTGTGTCCTCCATTGTTCTGACTCTCTCCGCAAGGCTGCGGTGATCCACCCTTAATAGGTTGAGGTCTTGGGAAACTGTATCAATTCTATTTTCTAGCGAGGATTTAGTGTCCATGATCACTTGCAAGATTTTTTCGAATTGGGTCGAGTGTGCTTGTAGAGTGGTTTCCAAGGACTGTGGGCTAGGCATTATCGGCTGTCCGCTTGGGGGCACCGCGGGTACAGGGCGTTCTTGGGCCTTAGCTGTCTTTGACTTTCCCGGCATGATCTCTGAGTGGTATCTCTCCTACGTACTCCTAAACGATGACCCAGTGTCTGGTCCACGCTTCAGGTTTCCCCTGGGGAGCCGGCGGGAGATCACCCAATACGGGTTGGGCCACTCCACGTCGGTAAAGGTCACCCCGGACCGTAATGTTCAGTGTTCAGATAGCGCTCCTTTGAACAATACCAACAGACAATATCAGAGCCAACATATCCGACCTCCTGCCCTAGTCGTTCTGATTATTTGTGGCTTTGGGGGGCATTTCTGTGTACAAGTTTGGCGAGCATCTCGCCCTCTCTGTGTCCTTTGTGGGCTGGTGCTGGGGCCCCTTCCGGTTAGCCCCGTTGGTTTAATGATCCCTCGCAGGGCCCTCGGGGGCTCTCGGACGTGTCCCCCGCAGCATCAGAGCGGCAACAAAGAAGGAAGGGCGGGGAGCAGATCCCAGCCGTGGCAAAGCAAACTGATCCAGGGCTCACGGCAGCGGCGCGTCCGCCTCCGCCTCGTCCCACTAGGGATGGTCTCCCGGGTTGTCCGGGGAAGGAGAGCACAGGAGGAGGGGGGTGGGGGAGAAAGGGGCCGCTAGGTTGATAATAGCCCCCCCCCTGTTGACGACCCCCCCAGTCACTCACCACACCCCTCTGGGCTCCACAACGTCCGTTGTCCGATCGCGATTCTGCCCAAGGCTCCGCCCCTCGGCGTCCTACGTGCACCCGAGGCCCCGGCTCCAATGGCCGGCAAGGCCTCTCCCGAACCGGAGGTCACCGGGGACGTGCAAGCCACTCCACGGTGATTCCCTGCGCTACGATCGATTCCTGGGGGGGTCCCGCTAGTGTGCACCTCCAGTCCCTTCTACCCTGGGAGTGCCGATCAGGATTTTGGATGGGCCTGGGTCAGAGCCTACGCCTCAGGCATCCGTCGCGCCCGCCATCTTGCGCATGCCCATCCATGTTTCACTGATGATGAGTTGAGGGTCATGGTGGACAAAATTATCAGAGTAGAGCCACACCAATTTGGTGTTTTTGCTGCAAAGGATTGTGGGATTTGAAGGGGTGTGTTTTATAGTTCAGTTTGTGGGTGTGTTGGGTGTGTGGATGTGTGTCAGGTGTGGGGTTTTCAAACTATCCAATGTGGTGTGGTGTATTACTGATGTGATCGCCGTGGTTCGCACCGCCATTGGTTTTCCGCCATGGTAGAACCCTTATCATGATTTGTGGATCGAAATATGATCAGAGGTTTTTTGGTGGACTGGCGGTGCTAGTGGTGGAACCACCTCTTTCCCGCCCTCCAGTGTCCTGGCAGTGTTGGGAATTTGGCTGGATTTTGGCAGGGTTAGTTGTGTGATTCTTAATAAGGCGGTCGGATTACTGTCAACATAGCAGTCTTTTGGCAGCCGCCACCAGGGTGGTCTTGCAAAAAAATTGCCAAACTCGTTAATGAGGCCCACAGTCAATGAAGAATCACCATAGAAAATAATACTCAAAAATCATATTCAAATATCAATAGGAATCAAATCATTATAATACATCCACATGAATACCTACCTGTTAGCATCAATTATTTTCCACCTGTTTCACCGCCACTCGCAGGTCCAAATTCCTGAGGTGATCCCTGTTAATCAGAAAGAGCTATAGCTCCCGAACCAATATGCCAAACAGTGAAACTAATCCAGTCTTTGTTCCACCCTTTAATACTCTTCTGAGTCTGCCCACCAAATTAGTTCAGGAACCGTTAGTATCTGAGATAGGTGCCAAAGCTGCCTTAATTTAAATTCAAAATCTTCACATTCTAAGTATATCAGTATCTAACCATCTATCTAAAAAGTACAACGGTTTCAACAGCTATTAGTGAAATTGTTAATAAATATAGCTCCTAACACATACAGAATCATATTCCTATTGTTCTAAAACACAAAATAAAAATAAGAACTAACAAAAAGACTAAACCAATCTTGTTAATCAAGTATGCCATCATTGCTAAATATAGCCCAAACCCCTTACAATAACTGCTCACCTATACCAAATCGCTCTCATATCATTAAACAAATAAATAAATCAATCACAGAAATACAAAAACCATCTCTCTCTCTAAGAATGGAACCTCCGTACGACATCAATGCTGGATACAGCCCAAAACCACAATGATAACCGTCAGGATGAAACTATCGCTCTATTGTACCACAATAAGTGACATGAAAAAGAAAAGGACTCGAAGACCATCTCTTCTTTAGGAAATCTTTATCTTCTAAACGTTCTCACAAGATGTGATGCGATAATAGAAATGAAGCTGATAGTTACCAACTCTCCTGGATTCAACAGCAAAGTCCACACAGTTATTTAATTGCTAATAGGAAACGTCCCCAATATCTTCTACATACAAGATACATCCCATGACTACCCTGTTGACAGATATGGTTAGATAGCCACTCAGTGAACCTACGTAATAAAGAAAATAAAGAACAAAGAAAAAAAAACTCCGCTAGTTGGAGAAGTCCTTATAACCATACTCTCTTAATACGTGAGAAATGATCTAGTTACATACAACCAAGTCAAAACGTTTCAGGCAACGACTTACAGCTGGACGTCATTACACCAAATTTGGGAGACAGGTAGCTCTTGGTCCAGAAAGAGCTCTTTTTGTTATTTGGTGTAAATCCATTCAGTAGTTTTAGAGTAATTAAAGAAGAAGCAAATGTGCGCATCTAGGGACGTGGAGATTCCAGAGGTCTCAGTTACCTCATGCTGAGATCTGATTGACTGACAACACTTTAACCGGGAAGTGTTGGCAGACATTTTGGGACTCAGATTTTTTTTAATGCCACCAGGTGGGCGAGGTCCTGGGTGCGTGCATATTGATAGTTGAAATGGAGAGGGGCACACGTGGCACCCCCTCTGTGCATTTCACAGGGCCCTGGGGACCACCACCTCGTGGGGCTTTAATTATATGTAGGGGGGCCAATGTGGACCCCTGTCCTTTGGCTCAAAAAAGCCCCAGGGACCAACACCTCCTGGGGCTTATTCATTAAATAGGAATTAAATAGGAAAGGGTCTGCATAGACCCCATCATTGCCTCTTCAGGGCCCCTGGGACCACCGGCTACCCAGGGCCTTAAATATAGAAAAAAGGGATAGGAGGGCCAGGCAGCCCCCCTCCCAGGCCATATTGCGCCCCAGGGACACCACCTCCCCAGGGCCCAGCTCCCATCAAGCAAGAGCAAACTGTAAATTAGCTTCCAGCGGGCGGGAGCAGGAAAACAGCTCCTGCTCTCTGGAAGCAGACTTTTCATCTGTTTTCCGGTCTGCTGTCATGTGGGCAGTAAAACAGATTAAATTATTGCTCCTACACACAGGGACCTGCATTTCTGCATCTTCTTGCATGCAGGAGCAATACCAGCTCACTCAGGAGGTGGGGAACCAGTAGGGACCGTGGGGTATTCAGGCTTCCCCCACAGTCCCTGATGCAGAGGAATATGAGCACTTCTCCACCAAACAAAAAAGCACTTACTACACTTAATTAAGAGGAAATACCCTTGTTTGGTGGAGATTCAACTCTTTCTAGTCTCGTCATCTTTTCCACACCAGGATTCATGTCATCAGTATGAAGATGCTTGAGGAACAATCACATTGCCAAAATTACGAACACACAAGGTCACTGGAGACATTATCTTGGTGTCTTTTATGCAACTATAGTGTGAATTATGCACTTTAAATTTACCAAATGAGGTAGCACTTACTAATTAGCCGGTAGAAAGTACTCCAGTTGGGTAGACATTTTGCACAAAACTGTGACTTTTTCTTAGATAAATGAGCAGGTCAGGATGCATTCTGACACCGATTATCATTTCACACAAATAATACCTCAAAGTCCCGCTAGGTGTGTAGGAGGGGTGCATGGCATGATGTTACATACATGCAGGGGCTTGGTTACAGGGCCTGGCTGCAGGCCTAGCCCTGCGGCCAACCCCCAGCATGCATGACCAAAGGCCATGCGTAGTGCAGAGCTGGATGCACGTGTGGGATTCCACAGGGCTTGGACACAGACCAGGCCCTGTGGTCAACCCCCATGGGGAACAGTCAAAGACCAAGTGTGGCACAGGTTTGAATGCCTCCGGGGTAACTACCTTGCGCCCTCGCCAGGACAGCTAATTACCCCACATATTACATCATTGATGACATTTTCAGTGCATCATTGATATTATCACTGCAACATATGCAATAAAATTATTGATGAGAAAACTGTGCATGGTGGGGGTATGAGGTAAAGTTACCTTAGGGCATGAGTTATATTTACTTGAAATAACTCTAACTATAACAGCTGAACTTCTATGGTTTTCTGTGTGTAAATTCGGAACGTAACTATTACATCCCTGTAACCTTTGTTTTTTTTTTCAGTCAAACTATATAAATATATATATATATATATATATATAGAGATGTCCAGTGGGAGGCGTTCAGCTGAAACTTGTTGACGTTTTGTTTGGGGTGGCACTTTTTCAAAATAAATTAAATGGACTGATTGTGTCCTGCGCTGTCATATTTTCAATTATTACGATGGTGTGGTAGATGGTTGCTGTGGTGTAGCTGTTGGCGGTGGAAGGAAGCTCACAGGAATCATGAGATATATATAAATATATACACATACAGACACTTTGGACTTAGATATTACAGTGCACAACTATACTTCGTTGTTCCACAGGATTACATTCCCATTGAGTTTAGTCTGTTTTGCAATCCATTTCGATATCTACTTGTGCTTACACTTTTTCATGCTTAGAAGTAGTATGTGTCTGTCATTCATAATCTTGTCGGAGTCCAGAGTTAAACACATTAACCTCTTACAACAAACCCTCACTGTCGTTCACCATCTCCTTCTACCATAACAAGCAAAACCAACCAAAATGGTGGAAAAATGCCCTGGATGCCCGCACATCAAATTAACAGTGGTTACAAAGTCCTTGAGGAAAGTCCTTAGAAGTAGCGGGTAACTGAAGTGAGATGGGTGCCACGCGATAGAAACACCTATCCACCACAGGTGTTGAGACTTAAAGACTGCAATATCAACCCGTAAGTGCAAATATATAAGAAATACCGAGGCACACCAAACAAGTCCTGAATTCAAAATGTTGAGTAAGAATCACGGTCCAGCAGCGGCAAGGTAAGTGCATATAGGATTTTATTTGTCTTCCAATTCTCAGTGAGTCATCATGTATACATCATAATTCCAACTCGTCTGTATACAACAAAGACCGCTGTTCGTAACGTAGCAACACAGCCGACACGTGTTTCATCCACCAGGACTTTATCTAGGCTGTAGATATGAATGGAAAACAATGTGTGTATGGGTATATTACATATGATGATACTAAGCACATTTGTAAGGGTGTATTCAAATTCTGAAGTGAGTAACACCAGAACAGGTCAAAAGGTGAGATACCAAGAGAAGGGATGCTACCAATCCAAGTGCGGCGTACAATGCTAAGTGTGAACCCTCTTGTGGATCAATAAATTATGATAAGCAGACAATTAAACAAATGCTAATGTGTCTAAAAAAGCAGAAGTAGTATTGCCGATATGGGAAAAACATAGGTACAAGGTGCAACGTGCAAAATGTGCATGCCATGTGTTTGTGGTGCAAAGAGTAGAGAAAAAAGGCAACATAAATACCTGAAAGAGTATTAAAAGATCAAGTGTATATGTCTTTTATGCTATAGTGTCGTCTTCAAGAATCTGGACAGAACAAACGGCCTCCTGAGGCCCAGTAACAAGTAGGCAAAAGGCCTTGATAAGCCTGCGCAGGGGAGTAAAATGAGAAGTGAAAAAATAAGTCATTAAAAAAATAGGGGGTAAATAAATAGTTACAAAACTCTAGGGGGAATCCTAAATATAGTGAGGACTTCCTGGGAAGAATGGCGCGTGAAAATATCATGCCTCCCTTAATTATGAGAAGTGGGACATGCATGAACTAAAGGAAAAGTGACGTTGGGTGTCTGAAAGAGAATACGCGCAAGAAGGAGAGTGGAGCCGAGTAGGTGAAGGCAGAGTAAAACGTCCGAGTCACGTTTCAGTTCGGACGCGGGCATGCCAAAACCTCATGTCTCATATGTAAATAATATAAGACGCAGCTGGGTGCTATATGCATGAAGTAACTGGACAGCATGTCAATGAGAAAACCGCACACTGGAAAAAAGGGTCCGTAGAATGCAGTAAGCTGGACTCATGTGGGGGATTTGGGAAGGAAACTTAATTGAGAAGATAGCGTGGTGTGAACCCTATGAGAGAAGTATACTCTGAGGGAAAACATATAATATGTGAGGTATAGCGATATAGGGTACGAAAGTGACGTAGGATGTAAACAAAACGGGGATAAGTGAGACGAATACGTCCCTAGTGCCTTACCTGTGTCAAAGCATATCGCCGTGCCTATTCGCGTCGGTATTTACAATCAAATGAAGCATTCACGGGGTGAGCCCTTTTGAAAAAACAGCCAGGGAGTGATAGACATAGAAAAGGTGGTTTGTGTACCAAGTACACAAGTGGGAAATCCCGGACACCATTTTGGAACGGTTAAAAGATCACGGTGAGCGTATATAATGAAGCAAGTAACATGTGGATATAGGAAAAGCAATTATGTGTGTCCACAACATTCTCATGAGTCAGAATGATGTGTACTGCATGCACATTGAACGTATACATGATGACTCACTGAGAATTGGAAGACAAATAAAATCCTATATGCACTTACCTTGCCGCTGCTGGACCATGTTTCTTACTCAACATTTTGAATTCAGGACGTGTTTGGTGTGCCTCGGTATTTCTTATATATTTGCACTTACGGGTTGCTATTGCAGTCTTTAAGTCTCAACACCTGTGGTGGATAGGTGTTTCTACCGCGTGGCACCCATCTCTCTTCAGTTACCCGCTACTTCTACAGACTTTCCTCAAGGACTTTGTAACCACTGTTGATTTGATGTGCGGGCATCCAGGGCATTTTTCCACCATTTTGGTTGGTTTTGCTTGTTGTGTTCCGTGCCAGCCTAGCACTCAATCGTACATCTGATTTGTAATCTTTACTTGTTACCATTTGACTTTGTAACTTTTTGTCTCCATTTGTTAAAAATCAAACATGGAAAATTTTGATGATAATAGGGATGCTATGCTTGAAGAAATGTTCCAGACTAGCAATAATTCTATGGCGGCTATTTCACCGCCCACCAGAAATGAAGGTTTAAAGTTCAAATTTATAAAATTAGAACGGCTGAGAAAACAGGAACTATCGAGATGGTGGGACTACACAACATTACTACGATATATAGACAACAAACAGATCCCCAGGGGCTTGCGCATTATACTATTCCCCTCCTTTGAGGACTTATGCCCTGATCTCCTCAAGGAATGGGAGCAACTCTTAATAACCTCCTCTTACAGCATGATGGATATCCTGATCAGGGATGCTCGAATGAAAACGGACAAACTATTGGCAGATATTGTGACCTTAGAAAAGGAGATTGGTGATATCAACCTCCCCGAAGCTAAAGTAAAAAATTATGAAATACTCAAAGATGTGATACGTAAACATCACGATTACATTAAAGACAAAAAAACATGGAAACTCAGGAGGGATGACAATGACTATAAAAACGGGAGGGTGTTTACATTTGCACGAAAGTTTGACAATATCAAAACTGACAAAAGTGAGGGAGTCACGCATATTAATACAACCAATACTGTCTCAGTAGCCTCAACCAGTGACACTGAAAGATCTAGTGCATCCAGTATGACTGACAGAGACTGGGGTACAACGTCCCAGAAAACCAGTGTCCCAATGGGACACAAGTCCTCTTTTTTATTGGAACTGGAAAGATTCAGGAAAGGGCAGAAATTAAACCGCCAAAGAGAAGAGGCCCCTACAAACCTACACTGAGAGGCAAAAATAGGCCCTGTAGACAATGTAAAAGAACGGGAGGGGATGACCACCAGATCATCCTACCGGAACCAAAAGTGATTGATACCAAACAACAAGGGATCCTGGTTGTCGACAATGATATTGCTATTGTGAATTTGACAGATGTGGTACTCAGTGACCTGCAAACAAAGATTTTGTGCAAAGGCCTAGGGTTTGTTCCTACTTCTTTATCCAATTTTACTGAACTTCATGTGAATCTTTTCAAATTTATTCGCAAATGCAAGCTCCTAAAATATTTTGAAGGTAAAACCACCTCTATTGAGTCCAACCTACCCATGCCGTCCCAAGTTCACAATTTGGCGATCAAGGACATCAAGGACATTCAAACCTTGTTGTCCATAGAACTGGATCAGGATCTCTCCCCCTCCTTATCGGACATACTGACAGACCTTGAGATAGACCCCTTTCTAGACAGTGGTCTTAAACCAACCTCCAAATTTACACCTAGCCTACCTACGGACAATGTTATTGATATTTTTCACTGGCGTGTCACTGCAGTCTTATATAAATTAGAGGATTCTTACAGGACGGGCCACAAAAACATTAATCATAACATTACCAGGTTGGAAAGGGAGGCCCTGAAGGCGCTTTCAGACATGAAGAATATCGTAATCAAGGAAGCTGATAAAGGGGGTAATATTGTTCTTATGAACAAAAGTGACCACATCAATGAAATTGAACGACAATTGAGTGATATTGTAGCATACCAACAACTGCCACATAATCCTGTACGGGAAGTCAATGACCTAATACACCAAAAACTGACATTCTGGAGAGACAGATGCCTTATCACTGATGTTGAAATGAGGTACATGTACAACCCCACACCTACTGCCCCCTGCATATACATCTTACCCAAGATTCATAAGGGAGGTGCATTTCCACCAGGTAGACCCATTATTGCAGGTATAGGCTCGCCTTCAGAGAGAATCTCAGAATTTATAGACATCTTCCTTCAACCACTTGTAACCAACCTTCCATCTTATATAAGGGACACCAAAGATCTATTAAGTAAAATCTCTGATTTTGAATGGACCAAGGGACACTATTTGGTCACGTTAGACGTGACTTCTCTCTACACCAGTATACCCAGACAGATCGGGCTAGAAGCCATCCATCACTATCTTGACACACGTGATGCGACCTTGCTAGAACATTCCACTATGCTCTTAGATCTGATAGAGTTGGTCCTTGACAATTAATATTTTTACACACAATGGTTATTGGAACCGACATATTCAGGGGGTTGCCATGGGGGCCAAATTTTCCCCATCATTCGCCAACCTTTACCTGGGTTTTTACGAACTGGTACATATCTGGAAAAATTGCTCACCAGACCTGACTCAACACATTTTACATTGGGGGAGATACATAAACGATGTTCTTATGTTTTGGTCTGAAGACTTGAACCTTTTAGACTGTTTTCTACAATATCTGAATAACGTACCTTTAACATCAGTTTTTCAGGCCAACACAGTACCACTCAAGTCAACTTTTTGGATCTCACTTTGTATATCAAAGATGAAAGGGTTTGCTCTAGACTTTACAGAAAACCCACAGCTTGCAATACCTTGCTACATGCGAGCAGCTCCCACCCAATGACACAAATTAATGGCATACCCCTCGGTGAAGCTACACGCATTAGAAGAAACTGTAGTGAAGACCCAGTTTTTCAACAAGAATTGCAGCATTTGAACTCAAGATTCCTTGCTAGGGGCTATCCGCACAATATATTATCTAAGGCGAACAACCAGGTCAGTCACCTAGACAGATCTAAACTATTGACCAACTCCAAAAAAAAGAAAACACGTAGATCACTCAGTTTGATTACTCCTTATAATGTACTTAGTCCGCAGGTGTATAGAATCATGTACAGACACTGGCAATTTCTCCTTTCTGACAACTGCTTGAACAAAAACCTGTCGGCCAGACCTAGTATTACATACAGTAGAGGCCATACTTTACACCAATATCTCTGCCACAGGTTCCTACCTCCAGAACCTATCATGACCTGGTTACCGACACCTCCACAGGGCTCCTATAAATGTGGCCACTGCAGTATTTGTTGCTTCATCCATGATAAATTGGTCAATTTTAGTTATAATACTTCTATCACATACAGGATCAACAAATTTATCAATTGCAACACCAAATGTGTTGTTTACTGTATAATTTGTATTTGCAAACAAATCTACATTGGCAGCACGATCCGTTCTTTGAAGGAAAGGCTACAAGAACACATCAGGGCCATATGCAACAACAACACAAACTACCCATTTGCAGTGCACTATAATACACATCAAGGACACTGCGAGCTGCTTAACATCACCGCACATGGAATAGATGTTGCACACCTGCCCCTGAGGGGGGGCAACAGAACTTTAATTCTAAGACGGTTAGAGAGCCGCTGTATTTTGAAACTTAGAGCAGTAGAACAGGGCATAAATGTTGAAAAGGACTTGCATGTCTTTCTATAATTGTTTTTTCCCTTGCCATGTTCTGTATACCTTTCGCAGTTCATCATCATTTTGTTACATGTATATTACACATTATGCCTGTGTTTTTTTTTGCGGCAGCACAAAATGGTTTAAGTTTATTCACTGTATACTCTGCTGCCAATACCATATTTACTACCTGTGTTTATATTTTGTGAGTTCTACCTATGTGAGAATGTCCGTTTTATTGCATTTTACAAACACGGTGCCATCATTGCCCTTCTTAACATTGGCTATATTAGTTCTACGATTTACATTCAATGTGCATGCAGTACACATCATTCTGACTCATGAGAATTTTGTGGACACACATAATTGCTTTTCCTATATCCACATGTTACTTGCTCCATTATATACGCTCACCGTGATCTTTTAACCGTTCCAAAATGGCGTCCGGGATTTCCCACTTGTATACTTGGTACACAAACCACCTTTTCTATGTCTATCACTCCCTGGCTGTTTTTTTAAAAAGGGCTCACCCAGTGAATGCTTCATTTGATTGTAAATACCGACGCGAATAGGCACGGCGATATGCTTTGACACAGGTAAGGCACTAGGGACGTATTCGTCTCACTTATCCCCGTTTTGGCTACATCCCACGTCACTTTCGTACCCTGTATCGCTATACCTCACATATTATATGTTTTCCCTCAGAGTATACTTCTCTCATAGGGTTCACACCCCGCTATCTTCTCAATGAAGTTTCCTTCCCAAATCCCCCACATGAGTCCAGCTTACTGCATTCTACAGACCCTTTTTTCCAGTGTGCGGTTTTCTCATTGACATGCTGTCCAGTTACTTCATGCATATTGCACCCAGCTGCGTCTTTTATTATTTACATATTAGACATGAGGTTTTGGCATGCCCGCGTCCGAACTGAAACGTGACTCGGACGTTTTACTCTGCCTTCACCTACTCGGCTCCACTCTCCTTCTTGCGCGTATTCTCTTTCAGACACCCAACGTCACTTTTCCTTTAGTTCATGCATGTCCCACTTCTCATAATTAAGGGAGGCATGATATTTTCACGCGCCATTCTTCCCAGGCAGTCCTCGCTATATTTAGGATTCCCCCTAGAGTTATGTAACTATTTATTTACCCCCTATTTTTTTAATGACTTATTTTTTCACTGCTCATTTTACTCCCCTGCGCAGGCTTATCAAGGCCTTTTGCCTACTTGCTACTGGGCCTCAGGAGGCCGTTTGTTCTGCCCAGATTCTTGAAGACGACACTATTGCATACAAGACATATACACTTGATCTTTTAATACTCTTTCAGGTATTTATGTTGCCTTTTTTCTCTACTCTTTGCACCACAAACACATGGCATGCACATTTTGCATGTTGCACCTTGTACCTATGTTTTTCCCATATCGGCAATACTACTTCTGCTTTTTTAGACACATTAGCTTTTGTTTAATTGTCTGCTTATCGTAATTTATTGATCCACAAGAGGGTTCACACTTAGCATTGTACGCCGCACTTGGATTGGTAGCATCCCTTCTCTTGGTATCTCACCTTTTGACCTGTTCTGGGGTGACTCACTTCAGAATTTGAATACACCCTTACAAATGTGCTTAGTATCATCATATGTAATATACCCATACACACATTGTTTTCCATTCATATCTACAGCCTTGATAAAGTCCTGGTGGATGAAACACGTGTCGGCTGTGTTGCTACGTTACGAACAACGGTCTTTGTTGTATACAGACGAGTTGGAATTAGGATGTATACATGATGACTCACTGAGAATTGGAAGACAAATAAAATCCTATATGCACTTACCTTGCCGCTGCTGGACCGTGATTCTTACTCAACATTTTTAATTCAGGACTTGTTTGGTGTGCCTCTGTATTTCTTATATATCTCCTTCTACCATGTACCCCCAAATGTGGTGGCCGTGAAATTGCGTTCTTGGTTAGCCATTTCTTTAAGTCAGTCTCTGGGTGCCAGGTCTGCCCTTATTTCCATATCCAGGTATGCACAGCTTTACCACAGGAGCTGCCATTGCAATCTATCTCCTCCAGTATGCTGACATACCAGGAATGCCTGATACATTATTTAATAGATGCATTGGGGCTGGCATGTGAAAACTGGACCGAAAAGAAGACTTGATGATCACCAATGTCCATGACCAGTAAAGTGTTAGTGTGGGGCAGCGCCACAGGATATGCGCAAAGTCACATCCATCTTCTCCTTCTCGCTAGCACTTTGAGTTCCGCCTCATACGGGCCACATGTAAACTATGGTGAGACTAGGGCCATTCTAGAAGCATTTTGTAATATCTGAACTTTAGTCTAGCCTCCCTTAGTCCCATGTCATGTAGTAGAAATATACCTGGCCACTTTAAATCAGTGAGTTATTTCAATAGTGTTAACTCCCATCTGCCTCTATGGGACCTATTCACAAAGGTAAAATCTTACAATTTGTAGTAAATTTACCACTTTTGGCTATTTACTATTTATGAATGTAACTTTGCTACAAACTGTAGCTTACATGTCTCAATTACTGATAGTAACTGTAGGAAAATGGCTCCCTGTTGCAGTTATCCCCCACTTTTTGCCTGATACTGATGCTGACTTCACTGAGAAGTGTGCTGGGACCCTGCTAACCAGGCCCCAGCATCAGTGTTCTTTCTCCTCAAATGTACCATTGTTTCCACAATTGGCACACCCCTGGCACACAGATAAGTCCCTTGTAAAAGGTACCAGTGGTACCAAGGGCCCTGTGACCAGGGAAGGTCCCTACGGGCTGCAGCATATGCTGTGCCACCCTTAGGGACCCCTCACCTAACACATGCATACTGCCATTGCAGATTGTGTGTGTTGGTGGGGAGAAAAAGGCAAAGTCGACATGGCGTCCCCCTCAGGATGCCATGCCTACAAAATACTGCCTGTGGCATAGGTAAGTCACACCTCTAGCAGGCCTTACGGCCCTAAGGCAGGGTGCACTATACCACAGGTGAGGGCATAGCTGCATGAGCAATATGCCCCTACAGTGTCTAAGACTATTCTTAGACATTGTAAGTACAGTGTGGCCATATTAAGTATATGGTCTGGGAGTTTGTCAAAACGAACTCCACAGCTCCATAATGGCTACACTGAATACTGGGAAGTTTGGTATCAAACTTCTCAGAATAATAAACCCACACTGATGCCAGTGTTGGATTTAATAGAAAATGCACACAGAGGGCATCTTAGAGATGCCCCCTGTATTTTACCCAATCCTTCAGTACAGGACTGACTGGTCTGTGCCAGCCTGCTGCTGAGAGATGAGTTTCTGACCCCCTGGGGTGAGAGCCTTTGTGCTCTCTGAGGCCAGAAACAAAGCCTGCATTGGGTGGAGATGCTTAACACCTCCCCCCCCTGCAGGAACTGTAACACTGAGCAGTGAGCCTCAAAGGCTCAAGCTTCGTGTTACAATGCCCCAGGGCACTCCAGCTAGTGGAGATGCCCGCCCCCTGGACACAGCCCCCACTTTTGGCGACAAGTCCAGGGGAGATGATGAGAAAGACAAGGAGGAGTCACCCACCAGTCAGGACAGCCCCTAAGGTGTCCTGAGCTGAGGTGACCCCTGCCTTTAGAGATCCTCCATCTTGATTTTGGAGGATTCCCCCAATAGGATTAGGGATGTGCCCTCCTCCCCACAGGGAGGAGGCACAAAGAGGGTGTAGCTACCCTCAAGGACAGTACCCATTGGCTACTGCCCTCCCAGACCTAAACACACCCCTAAATTCAGTATTTAGGGGCACCCCAGATCCCAGGAAAGTAGATTCCTGCAACCTGAAGAAAGAAGAAGGACTGCTGACCTACAAGCCTGCAGAGAAGGAGGAAGACGACAACTGATTTGGCCCCAGCCTTGCGGCCTGTCTCCAACTTCGAAAACCTGCTCTAGTGACGCATCCGACAGGGTCCAGAGACCTCTGAAGCCTCAGAGGACTGCCCTGGACTACAGGACCAAGAAACTCCCGTGAACAGCGGCCCTGTTCAAAACCAGCTACTTCTTTGCAACAAAGAAGCAACTTACAAGGACTTCATGTTTCCCACTGGAAGCGTGAGACTCTACACCCTGCACCCGACGCCCACGGCTTTACCTGCAGAAAACCAACACCTCAGGGAGGACTCCCCGGCGACTGCAAGCCTATGAGTAACCAGAGACAACCCCCCTGAAGCCCTACAGCGACGCCTGCAGAGAGAATCCAGAGGCTCCCCCTGACCGCGACTGCCTGTAACAAGGGACCCGACGCCTGGAACCAACACTGCACCCGCAGCCCCCAGGACCTGAAGGAACCGAACTTCGACGCAGGAGTGACCCCCAGGTGACCCTCTGCGTTGCCCAGGTGGTGGCTGTCCCGAGAAACCCCCCCTGTGCCTGCCTGCACCACTAGAGTGACCCCCGGGTCCCTCCATTGAAACCTATACAAAACCCGACGCTTGCTTTGCACACTGCACCCGGCGGCCCCTGTGCCGCTGAGGGTGTGTTTTGTGTGCCTATTTGTGTCCCCCCAGTGCTCTACAAAACCCCCCTGGTCTGTCCCCCGAGGATGCAGGTACTTACCTGCTGGCAGACTGGAACCGGAGCACCCCTGTTCTCCATAGGCGCCTTTGTGTTTTGGGCACCTCTTTGACCTCTGCACCTGACCGGCCCTGAGCTGCTGGTGTGGTAACTTTGGGGTTGCCTTGAACCCCCAACGGTGGGCTGCCTATGCCCCAGGACTGAGACTTGTAAGTGTTTTACTTACCTCCTAATCTAACCTTTACTTACCTTCCCCAGGAACTGTTGATTTTTGCACTGTGTCCACTTTGAAAATAGCTTATTGCCATTTTTACAAAGACTGTATGTGATATTGCTTTTATTCAAAGTTCCTAAAGTATCTAAGTGAAGTACCTTACATTTAAAGTATTGCCTGTAAATCTTGAACCTGTGGTTCTTAAAATAAACTAAGAAAATATATTTTTTTCAATATAAAAACCTATTGGCCTGGAGTAAATCTTTGAGTGTGTGTTCCTCATTTATTGTTTGTGTGTGTACAACAAATGCTTAACACTACCCTCTGATAAGCCTACTGCTCGACCACACTACCACAAAATAGAGCATTAGAATTATCTACTTTTGCCACTATCTTACCTCTAAGGGGAACCGTTGGACTCTGTGCACACTGTTTCTTACTTTGAAATAGTATATACAGAGCCAACTTCCTACAGTAACTTTTCATACATAGGCAGAATCTCTGCCACTCGGGTGGAAATCTCCTATGGTGAAGTACAAATGAATTTGGAAAGGTTTATTAACCTTTAAAAAATACTAAAAGAATGTTTATTTTATATAATAATGTAAATTAATTTAATATGTTTATGTTAAATGTAGAACAAAATCAAAAAAATGCACTAGCATTATTAACTTAATTTTAAATTAAATATATATTTTTTAAATATATTATTTTAAATTAAAATTATTGTTTAAAATGGAATCAAAGAAAAATAACAGCTTACGTTAAATGTTTATATTTATTTATTATGCAGTAAAAATTACTAAAATAGTATAGAGAGTTAATAAAATTAATATAATTATTTTTTAAAGTTACATTTATTTTTAGATTAAATGGTTATCAAAATACTTTGAAGAACAATATTTTTTATACATACATACATATATATATATACAGGTATGTGTGTTTGTTTGTTTTAGCATTTGATTACATTTTTTCAAATGTAAGAAGTCAAAATAAATGAATTTATTTTTATCTTATTTCCTGTGGGGTGTTTTAAGTCCCTCCTCCATTAATTTCTATGAGAGGTGTTGCAGTACTAGTTGTTGACCATGTGGGGCACTGGACGTACTCCACATCTGAGCTGGACTACATTTACTAATGTTTTGGTTTTACTCTTTTGTGGTTGAGTGCATGTCTCTCTGCAACTTCTTCCCTAACCCTCCCTTAACCACTCCTTTCAAAGTTAGTTGGAAGCATTTCCCATTTTCAAGCCACTCCCCCTTGTCCCTCTCACATTTACCACTAAAACATAGGTGTATGTGTGTGGAGATCTCCGGCGAGGCAGAGGCAAAGACCTCAACATGTAGGCTTGTGACAAACATTTTGTAGTGTGTGAGTTGTACTATTGTAGTCCTAGTAAAAAGACAGCAACATGCAGTTTGAGAATAGCCCCCAAGTGCTTTATCCTTTGGTGTTGAAAAGAGATAATCAATGATAAAGTGAAATGAACATGTGATTACACCTCTGAATCTCCCCCAAATCGTCTTCAAATTCTTTTGGATAGGCGATGTGGCAAGGGAGTACAGGTGAACCTTCATTCTGGTCCTCAAGCTGGGGAACGATTGGATATTCCTCCACATCTGGTAGGGGGTAGGCAAAACTCCCTACTTAGGGTTCAGAACAATTCCCATCTAGTAGCTCATCAAGGATGTGGATGCCTGTATTGCTGTTTCTAAGAGCATAACCGTCAGAATAGATAGAGAGGGCTTTTTGAAGACACAATAAAAGCTAGAGTCTTCTATTGTTTTATTGGCTTGGATCCCCTCCTCCCTTCCCCCCCCCCCCAGCGAAAGCTTTAAGCTGCACCTCTGTACAAAATCAGTAGATGTTCTCTGTAGCAGGTGCCCAATGTTATCTCATTCCATGTTCCTAAGTCCAGGGCAGATACGTTCCCCAGGTTAAGCAGGTTCTTCTAAAGGGGTGGGCACCTAATACAGATCTGTCTCTATAGACATTGGGAGTGCCTCTGTCTGCCCACTTCATCTAATATACAGAGGAGATTGAGAAGTCGTCAATTAAAGATATAATACACGGTATTGATGTTGCTGGATGCGAGAGGGTCAGCAGAACATTGTCTCCATATAACAATATATTCTGCTGTGTGGCCGGAGACGTAACCCCTGGACAGCTACTGACTTATCTTGGCCACAATGGTTCCAAGGCTAAAATATACTGTAGGAGAGAAGGAAGACATCCCTGGAGTGTCAGTCTCTTATCAAGGAGGAAGACATTTCAGGTTTACTGCGCTGTTGCGTTAGAGTACAGCCTTTTCACTGTGCTAATAAAGTCAGTGCTCAGACAAGCATACTCAAAAGTCCTGAAGAAGTACCCCAACTCCACCCATCAAACACCGTCTCAGCACAAAAAGAAAGAACCACTTTGATATTCTGATCATTCCTACCCTGCCATAGTAGATGCAGCAGTGTCCTCGTGTTGTCTCTAGATAGTCTGTCTGGCGTGAATCACACATGATAGGGCTGTGATAATAGAGCCAAACCTGTTGGCAAAGACCTTTCCAAGAATTTTTATGTCTGTATTTAGCAGCAAGATGGGCCTCTAGCTAGCACAGGATTGGGGAGCAATGAAAATATTAGCTTGTTAATTTAGGGTAGAGAATGGCTCAGTGATTCTGCCCCTTTGAACAAATTGAACAATAGTTGAAAGATCTTGATTTTATTAATCTTGTAATACTCTACATGCAACCAGTCATCATCACCTGGTGCACGTCATCAATGGTTTTACCTAATTAGACTTTACTTATGCCATCACTTAGAGCTCCGCTCTTTTCTGCTTCCAGCCGGGCAGGAGTATATCTGCTAGAAATATGTTCTCTAGGTGGGAAATAGGAGCACGTGTTGACTTAATGAGGTCCATAAAAAAACTTTTAAAATTCAGCGAGTATGTCTGATAGGTGCATAATTAGCATTCCCTGTTTGGTCTGCAATGCGGCTTAGCAGACATATCTTTCATCTGGCATACCTGAAACGCCAGAGCTCTACCCGCATTTTGTCGTTGCTCATAATTGTTCCTTTTCAAGTTGGTCAAGGCATGTTCTGCCTGGAATATAGAAAATCAGATAAAGCTCATACTTACCATGCTTAGAGGAGACTATCGGAAGGATAGTTATTGGACCGTATGATGACTTCCCTAACAATAGACCGTAGGACCAGTTGCTCATGCCAGTTCTTTTTTCTCAACGCTGAGTCTCTCATCATGAGACCCCTTACATTAACTTTCCTGGTAGCCAACAGAGTTTGGAGAGAGGCGAAAGAGCTTACATTATCCAAGAGGAAATCGGTGAAATGAGATTGCAAGATCTTCTTTCTCTCTGGTAGTTGGTACTTAGAGGTGTTCGTGCACTATCTGCCTAATTCAGATGTTACAAGATTCAAGCCTAGTTGTAATTGCACTGGACTATGATCTGACAGGCCTCCTTACAGAATATCATATGAAGTGACATTGCACTGTGCAAGCGCAAGTGTTTTAATAAAAATTATTAATGAGTGTTCATGTATTCTGAATAATGGGTTTGTGTAGAAAATATAATAACGTAGAAAATAATGCACGTATATGAAAATGTGATTAAGATGAGTGGCCACCAATGTTCACAAAGTGTACTTATTAATATTCTAATACTGTGAAATGTTGAAAATATGTTTGACTAATGTAGTAATATGTCATATTAAGGGTTATGCATTATGTATTAGCATTATTAACTGTAGGCCTTAATTTAGCGAAGGTTTGGCCATCTTGCCAGGCCTCATTTCAAGCTGTATTTCTTAACGTTTAATAAATGGCTGTCCTAGAAAGTTAAATTGTAATTTTCCATTTGCATTGTTTAAATGTGTTCATAGCTGAGAAGTTTTCTCATGTGAACCAACTGCTAGAAGATACTGTTCTTGCTAATGTAACATTTTATGTGCAATGTGTGTGAGATTGACTTTCTCAGGATAAGAACAATGGAGATACTGACTGGAGTAGAAGCTGCAACAATAGTGTTACCTGATGAGCTGCATGATGAGGACATTGCAGGACGACCAATCAACGACATGTGAACGGAGTAAAGGTAGAATTCATAGATTTAGATTATTAGTTTTATTGGACAAAGTGTGAACATGCGATTCATTGACCAATAGGGATTTGAGACATAGTTTTACTGGTTTTGATTTAACGAGACTGCACTGAGAAGAGATCGTCATTGCCCATTTTCTTGCTGGCCGAAAGGTCAATATTTTCTTGTGTGTCTTGACAAGAGAGGTGCTTAACTTTAATGCTTAAAGACTTTGCATTTTCTGAATCCTGATGCCTGAGGGCGAAGACTGACTCTGCCTGCTGATCCACACTGAGGATAGGTTTTATGAATTAGAATATTGATTATCATGCATATTTGTTCTTTCTTTCTAGGTACCAACTGCACTGTTTTGATAGAGCCACAGTTAGATGTTTTTCCAAAATTGTGTTACTAAATTGTTTTGCATGAAGCCCAACATGCTGATGCTAATCTGATGTTAGGATCCTCACAAATGAAAATCTGCTAATAGGGAATAATGCTTGATGAATTTGTCTGCTGAACTCAAATGTATGTAATCACTCTGACGCAGTTGACTTTTTTTTATTAATTTGCACCATAACCTTACAATGTGTTGTAGTTCAAGCTTTGATTAAATGACGTTTCTTCCGCTGCTTTGGACAGCCAGTGTTGTTATTGTATGTGTTTCATTTGATATTGAGATTAATCTACATGACCTTAGCATTGTTAATGTAGGGAAATAAATATTCTAACTTTTACTAAAAGGTGTGGTTATTCATGACTGAAAGGTCATGGCGCGTGACTATTACTGACTTTATTGATTATTAATGTTATTGATTATTGTTGATTGTTGTATTGTGTATTGGTTATTGATTATTGATTTGCATGTACTTGAGCTATGGTTAGAACAACTTAATTGCGAGTCAAAAGGTTCATCTACCTGTTCACGTCCCCTTGTAAGTTTACTTATTGAGGTCAGATGCGCTAACAGCAGCACCAGTGTCAAGGTATAAAAGAAATCACTGCTGGTGCAGGTGTCACACACACACACAATACAAAGGTGTAATCCCTGTTACATGAGTGTAGAAGTCTCCAGGTGTCAGTGAGGTCAGTCAGCAAGCCACAGTCCTTAAAATGATCAGGGTCAGGCCCACCAAGTCTGTCTAAGATAGGATCAACAGTCATGTTCCTGTCACCCATATTACACCTTACAAATTCCAAGGCCGCCCTAGATGACATAAAAAACGAAAGCTTGGGTCTGTCGGTGGCATAGCCAGAGCTTACTATCAATGTCGACCCCTTTACAGATATCTTGGCAACGACATAATGACCTTCATTGTCTTGCCAGGCCCCTTGAACCAATAATGGTAGCATTTTTTAATGGAATTTCAACCTAACTCAGCTTTTGAACTGCAGAATCTGAATGGCCTGCTCCGGCACGGACACAGGACTGGTAAGAAGCACTTAACTCACCCAATTCCTCTTCAATTTTACTGCCTCGGAGGGGGCAGGATGGGATAACACAATGCCACTTATCTCGATGGACAGATTTGACAATATTTTCTTACGCTTTATGTAATGTGTAAGCCCTTTGATGTTCAGTGAGATGACATTAAGAGCCCTGTTGTCAATTCCGTAAGGCGACAACATCGTGTGTGTGTATATAGCCGAATGTGATTTTTGGGAATTAATATAAGAATAGCAGAGGGTTTAGTAAGAATAGTAGATTCTGTAGAGTAAGATCACAGACCTAACAAAACACAGAAAGTTCATCCCACGGAGCGTGGAACCCAGGAAGGTGCATGAGAAGACGTTTATATGAAAGAGTACTAGTGATTTTTACTGTGAAGACATCAGCCATGAGAAATGGCAATGAGATGATAGGGTGGGGAATTAAGGAAAGTGGGTCGAAAGGACAGTGTCAAGTAATAGAACAATATAACACAAATAGAGCTTGACAGGACATTTTTCAAAAGCACTTAAAAAAAATTCCAAGCAGAGCCCAGTCAGTGAGCTCTGAGTTTCCCACTTCAACTGGCATAGTAAACACTCAATTCCCACTCCCACTTCAAGCTTCTTCACAGACAAAAGAATACAGTGACTTTAGGCAGGACGTGGCACAAGACAGGGACGGTTGCCCCATCCATAAAAGAATAGAAGCAGAAACAGGAGGGAGGTATGGCATATCAGGCATCCCACAACCAATCAGGCAGTGACTTAGCAGAATAGTGGATTGGCAACATTTGATGTGCAAACAACTTTCAGGGGGTTGGATATATCCTCTAGCCCCTATAAAATCAAGACATATAACATACCATCACAAACCTCCACAGCACCTCACATTCTTTGAGGCTTTTGGGGGTCTAGATTTCTCTCTGTTCATACGGAGCACTGGTCTTTGGCAGCCCAATTTTTGTTGAGTGATTTGTGTTCAGCTTCATACTCCCCCCTCTCAATGAAAGGGCACAGCAGTGTTTGCAGTGTTTCGTGGTTGTGATGTGTCTATAGCATCTATGTCAAGATTGTCTAGAAATCGCTCTAGTTTGGCCGGGTCATATAATTCTATGTTCTTTCTGTCTTTCTGCCCCTCTAGTGCTGCTGAAGAGTTTTTTTGTTCTGAGTTGAGCAGTCTGTGAGAAGAGCTGCTCCTGTAGTGCAGCGCAATACTTTTTAGTTCTGAGTTGAGCAGTCGATGAGCAGAGCTGCCACTGTAATACTGCTAAAGAGTTTTTAGTTCTGGTTTGAGCAGTCAATAAGAAGAGCTGTTCTCGTGGAGCAGAGTATTGAGTTCATTAATTATGATCGGGACATGCTATAGGATGAGGCTCCTCTGGCTCCACAGTGGAATTCAGGGCTGTAAGTTGGACAGTGAATAAAATGAGGGGGCCGTGACCAAGCGATGATGGCATAGGTCACACGGCCAGGAGCGCTTGCCTGGCAATCCCCCATCAGGCATAATCCTGCTTTACTTATGTCTGGGAGGGGGTACCTAATTTAAGCAGAGGAACCCCTCGCCCCCTGCACTGGGAAGGTGAAATGAGAGTCCTGATGGCGAGCTGATGAAGCCGCGAGTCGGCTGCACCAAGATGGCGGGTGCAGGTTGCTCCACCTATGTACCAGACTCGAGCCCAATCAGGTGATTGTGCTTCTGCAAGGCCGCATCAGAGCTGGGATTCTGTTACGGACCCCAAGCGGGGAGAACTTCTGAAGTGTTGACCGCCATCATCGTTCCGAGAGCTGAGGATGCAGCTTATTACAGAGCTGCTACAGGAAGGATGACAAGGAGCAGACCATTAGGGGCCTGATCTTGAGTGACTCAGCTGAGAGTACACAAGACAACAGGGAGCCTGCCCCACAAGTGGGATCTCCTGGAGGCCTATTCTTCAGGACATCCTGCAGGCCATCACCGCCTGAAGAGAGGTACTGGAGGTGAAGATTGAAATGCTAGGTGCAGACCATGGGTATCCTGAAAGATGACCACTGACACCAGGTGGAGTGGGTCACAACAGCGGAGAGAAGACTAGCGGTGATCCCCACCCCCGATTTATTGGTAATGCAAGAATGATTCACGGCCATGGAGGGGAAGGTTAAGACTCTAGAGCTCAGTGGGGAGGATGCTGAAAACAGGTTGCGATTAAACAACATTTGCTTAGTAGGGCTGCCAGAACAGGTGAAGCCGAGCAACATGCTGGACTACCTAGAACGATGGTTGCTTGAAGAGGTGGCACCAGAGGGTCTCTCTTCATTTTAAGGTCTGGAGAGAGCAGACACCACCCACATTTCCAGGGGGGCTGCTGTGGTCGGTAGTGGCCAGACTATTATATTGTAGAGACCGAGATCACATCCTGTCTCAGGCCAGACAGAGAGGAGACCTAAGAATGGAAAATAGCTAACACATGATGTTTCCAGACTTCCCTAAGTAGGTACAGAAAGAGCACCCAACTTTCCTAGATGCTAAACGGCATCTTCGCTAGAAGGGCTTACCTTACGTCATGCTGTTACCTGCCCAGTTGCGGGTTGCAACCCCAGATAGGGTGTAGTTTTTCCGAACTGCACAGGAAGCATGGGAGTGGATTAATTTGCACCCGCAGGCGGGTCCTAGCCAGTGATACTCACAATATAATTGCAGGAGGAATAGATCTAAACTCATGGCTGGGAGTGCCCATTGGGTGGCCCCTTCTGGAGAGGAGGTCCAGTGAGAGCAGCAAAGAATGGTGGAAGTAGTTGTAGTGATGAGTGGCGGTGGGGCGAGCCCAACTACCTCGATGGGGGCTGACGATGCCCTCGACTCAGACTTCGACTCATCTGGGGAATCACCCATTGAGTTGCTGAAAGTGACACCTGGATCTGCCCGTGAGCATATATGAAGCTGGCGCTGTACTGTAAGACTTGAGCTTTTTGATTGGGAATGGGCTCATTGGGGCTTGTGGGGAGATTGTGAAAATGCTCTTTTAACCCCAGGAAGGGTTGATGAGGTTGCAATGGGAGCCCCGATGCTTACAATACTTGGGGATAATCATCTGTCACGGCGAACAGATTTATTAGAAAGGAATATCAGGAAAACGATTAGGGCTCTCAGAACAAGCATTAACTTTTGGAGGACATTACCCTTCTCAGTTGCAGGCTGAGTTGCACTGCTAAAAGTGGTTGCCTTCTCCCAATTACTGTATTTGTTTTTGTACTGCTACCATAGTGGGTTCCTCAGGCAATGTCCTTGGAACTAGAAACGCTCATCACGGCCTGGTTTGTAGTGGGTACCTAAGGTACTTACACCTTATACCAGGCCCAGTTATCCCTTATTAGTGAAATTTAGCCAGTGTCTAGAAGCCAGGCTCTCTAGGGGTAGTGTGGATGAGCAGCCAAAGCCTAACTAGGAGACATGCAAAGCTCATGCATTACCACTGTAGTCACACAGTACTCACACACATGAAAGAAAATACTCAGTGTTACAAAAATAAAGGTACTTTATTTTGGTGACGCAAAAGCCAAAAATATCATAGAGACTATACTCCCTTAGGAGGTAAGTGGTACACAAATTATATACACCAATATGCAGAAATATACATCAATATGCAGAAATAGTTAGAAAACAGTGCAATTAGTGAAAATCACAATAGTTAGAAATGGGCCAGGGGAACACAAACCATATACTAAGAAAGTGGAATGCGAAAGTTGGTTTCCCACCTAAGCAAGTGTAGTGTGTAGAGAAGCACTGGGAGTATTAGAAAACACCAAAGGTAAGAAATAGAACCCACCCGAGAGCCCAGGAAAGCAGGAGTAAATCGCATTAACTTTCCTAGAACACACAAGAACACAAAAAAGAAGATATTGCAAGAATCCAAAGAGACTGCAAGACACTAACAATGGATTCCTGGACCTGAAGACACGTGGAAGAAGGGGACCAAGTCTAAGAAGCACTGAAGAGTCCAGGGAGAACAGGAGCCCTTGCTAACCCGGATGAAGGTGCAAAAGAAGAACCACTGGTGAAGAACAACAGTCAGTACTGCATCCAAGAAGACAGATGCGGGTTCCTGGTTGGTGCAGAAGATGTCCCACGCTGGATGGATGATTGCAGTCTGGTTTGCGTTGCTGGATTCTGCAAACAAGCCTTGGCACACGCAAAGTTCACGACTAGCAGAAAACGGCACTGCCCGGGACCACGTGGGACCTGGTGGACTCTACCCAGGAGGGGGAGCCAGAGGGTGCTCTCAGCATGTTAGAGAGCCCTCAGAAGGCCAGGAAGCATGCACAGGAGTCCCACAGCACGGGGACAAATAAGGTGCAAAAAGAGGCCAATGCAGCACTACACAAAGGGATCCCACGCCGCCGGAGAACCATGCAGGAAGCTGTGCATCACAGGAAGGAGTGCTGGGGGCCGGAGCTGCACGGTGCATGAAGAAGTTTGTGGATGGATGCCAACAAGCCTTGGCAACTGCAAAACACATGGTGCACGGGGTACTGTCTTGCGTGGGCAGGCAAGCTCTTACCTCCTCCAAAGTTGGACAGTTGGATGTCTGGACTGTCGGGATCACTTCAGTCCACCACCTGGGATGCTGGATCCATGCACTTTGTCAGGAGAGGGGACCCAAACCACTGGTCGTCATAGCAGAGGGGTGCCTACTTAAGCAAGGAAGTGACTCCTTCACTTCAAGGGAGATTCCTTCATTCCTCTGGTGCAGGCTGAAGACTGGCTGTCTTATGAAGATGCTGGACTGGGAAACAGTTGCAGTTGCTGGCAGTAGCTGAAGATACAATATTGCAGACATTGTCTTTGCTTCTTTGTTGCAGTTGAAGAGTTCTTGGAGTGTCCAGATGCCGTTTCTTGTTAAGACCGTGAAGTAAAGGATGCAGAGGATTCCTGTTGGAGTCTTGCAACCAGAATCTGCAGAACCACCTAAGAGAGAGACCCTAAATAGCCCTGGAGGGGGGATTGGTTAGCTAAACAGGTAAGCACCTATCAGGGGAGGGCTATAATGTCACCTATTTACACTGACCACTCAGATGCTCCCAGAGTCCCCTGCCAACTTGGAATCCAAGATGGCAAAACCCAGGGGCCCTCTGGAGGAGCTCTGAGCACCACCCCTGTGGTGGTGATTGACAGGGGAGTGGTCACTCTCCTTTCCTTTGTCCAGTTTCGCACCAGAGCAGGGACTGGGGTTCCCTGAACTGGTGTAGACTGGATTATGCAAGGAGGGCACCATCTGTGCCCTTCAAAGAACTTCCAGAGGCTCTGGGAGGCTACCCCTCCCATGCCTGTAACATCTATGTCCAAAGAGAGAGAGTGTAACACCCCTTTCCCAAAGGAAATTCTTTCTGCTGCCTTCCTGGGCTCGAGCTGCTTGAGCAACAGGAGGGCAGACACCTGACTGTGAGGTGGAAGCAGCTGGGGCAGCCTGGAAAACCTCAGAAGGCTGTAATGGCACTACTAGGGGTCTTCTAAGGAGCCCCCAGAGTGCATGAAATCGTAGAATCAATGCTTGCAAAAGCCTTGGGGTATGATTCCAGCATGTTTGATACCAAACATGGCCAAATTCAGAGTTACCATTGGTAGTGACCTTTGTTCAGTGCATGCGTAAAATGGGGTCCCCACACTCACGAAGTCTGGGGAAATGGTCCTGGAGGTCATGGGGGCACATCTGCTAGTTCAGGGGTGCCATCACACACAGGTACTCTGCACCCAGCCTTCAGGGCTGGAAGGCCTGCAATATGGGTGATTTATGAGTGACCTGGTGCAGTGTAAATGTCAGTGAAAGGGTGCATGCACCATTTCACACAGGCTGCAATGGCAGTCCTGTAGAGGCCTTTGCATGGGCTCCCTATGGGTGGCAAAATAAATGCTGCAGCCCATAGGGATCCCCTGGAACCCCAATGCCCTGGGTACCTAGGTACCATATACTAGGGACTTATAAGGGGGGACCAGTATGCCAATTTTGGGTGAAATACTGGGTTACCAGCATGCAGAGACAACATTTAGAGGAGAGAGAGCATAGTCACTGGGGTCCTGGTTAGCAGGATCCCAGTGAACATAGTCAAACACACTGACATCAGGCAGACAATGAGGGTAACATGCCAAAAAGAGGGTACTTTCATACACTGCTTTTTTTTGGGGTTCGGGCTGCAGAAGGGTGGCTCAGACTACATTGCAGAGATCAGTGCAGGAGGGGGGCCTAGCAGTTCCTGACTTTGCATCCTATTATCTTGTGGTGGAACTCTAATGATTGACACAGTGGCAAACTGGCAGACTGACACCAGAGCAGGACATGAGTTCTTTTGTACCTGATCTTCACCAGTCAGTCTACTAATAAAACTGAAGTGCCCTTGCAAAGGCGAGACCACTGAATTTCGAGCACTGCGATGATGTTGAGCCAGATGTCTGTAAAAGACACATGCAAGGGTCCTGTGCTCACCCGACATACCGTGGAGATACTGGAGGTACTGCCACATGGGGGAGACTGGTGGATACTGCGGACTTGGTGGCAGCAGGAGCATCTATAACGAGTGACTTGTTCGGCCTCAAGGTACTCCTCCTGTTTCAGAAGTTCTGATTGGGACATGATTTACTCTTTGACCATTTTCTGCTTCTTAGGGCCATGACTGCCACAGTCAGCAGATGTTGGGATGGGGATCTGTCAGAGCCACCACAACACTAAAGTTGTTGCTATATAGTCACATCCACTGGAACTTTCAAAGCTGTCACCTTCCTATGCAAGACCATTAGAGAAGACATGATGCTTCCTCTGTCCACCCTTCGAACCCGATGGGAGGAAGACCTGGGGAACCCCATACTGAAGGATGATTAGGCAACCATATTAGAAAGGGTACCCAAAATATCAAGGAGCGCCCATTTTAAGCTAATTAATTTCTGTGTTTTACATAGAGCGTACCTTACTCCCGAAAGGATTAGTAGATATTTTCATGCAGTGGGTGCCGAGTGCCTGCGGTATGAGGAGACGGGAGAAGAGTTTTTACATATGTTCTGAGATTGCCCGATGCTCACCGCCTACTGGGACTAAGTCACAAGCATGGTTGCAGGTATCATTGAGAAAGAAGTTCCATTCACTCCAGGGCACTGCTTATTGAACTGGTTTCCACACTCTGCTAAGACCAAGGTCACAAGTGGGAATCAGGACCTAGCTTTTATCCTTGCGAAGTGGGACATCACCAGGAATGGGAGGGCTCCAGAGGGACTCCAGGTGACAATATGGCAAAGGGAGTTGGAGAGATGGGTGGGTTCTGAAGGTGTAGTGCTGCTCCAAGAGGCTAGATTTGGATGAGAGACATTGAAAGCAGTGGTTAATTTGTAAATAAAAAGGTGCTGGTGCTCAAAGCTCTCCTCTGAAACACGCGGCTGCTGCAATTAAATGTGCGAACTCTGGATACCGAGCCAGAGTAACCCTGAAGACGTCTCGCCTCTTTCATCTATTTACAGACACACCCTGCCCCTCCAGCTCACTCTCGCAGCTTTCTGCTTTCTAACTCTATGACTTTTTTTGCTTTGCTCATCCGACGTCTTTCCGATATATGTCTCTTGCTACAAGAGCTCGCAGCGAATGCGTGAGGCAGAAGAATAAGCCCCAGCCCCCAAAAATAAGTGCCGGTGCTCAGCACCGGAAACAACAAGCACAAATTAAGCACTGATTGAAAGTGGCCAAGGCCTGGGATGTACTAGTAGACTGCATGAAGGATCCAGATCCCCCGCCACCAGGGACATCACCAGGTGCCCCTTCATTGGGCAGCTGCCGTATTTAAGATGCAGGCTGCTGGAGATGATGCTCCGATAGACGACCACTGGATCAAAAGTTCAGATTAACAATTATTTGGGGCTGATTGCACTGGGACAAATCTACTAAAACACCAACATAAACTATGAGGATTACGGGGCGCGACTAGGGGAGGTGGGGATGGGGTGGGATTACAAAATTACTACAGATGCCATTATATCACTGACTGTGAAAGAGGGAGAGATTATTGTATTTGATACGACTGCTTGTAGTATGGAGAGGATGGAAAATCAATAAAATATGTTTGAGAAAAAAAGACAGTGAAAAAGGTGAGTCACTTCTTTAACTCAGTGGCAGGGTTCTAAGAGCTCAAGGGTGAACAGAGATGTTTCAGCTTTATTCTTCATGCTGACTCGCAATTGAAGGCGACTAGGTGCACAGTCTCTTACAATCACATCTAAAATTCAGTAATAAGACAGTTGCTTTTGTTGTTCTGGAGTAATGTGGTTTAGATGTTAAACTGGCGGCTTTTGGTTCAGAAAACATGAGTCTTGGCGACTGCCACGGACTATACTGTGTGATCCTGTGCAGATCGTTTTACATACCACAGCCTAAATAGCCAGGTCGGCCATATCTGGGAGCTCATATTGTGTAATCTCTGTGTATTTTATCACTCGGGTGACCAGAATTTTAAGGCCAAAAACCGGGACATTTCACAAAAAATAGGACTACAATTTTACTTCAACCGAGCGCACAGAATAACAGTGCTCATCTGCATAGAATTACTGAAGAGGCACTAAGGACATAAATAAAATGCAATTTTTAAAGACAGTGTAATGCCTGTTAGTTATATTGCTTTCTGATAACACCTGATATCTCTTCTTTGGAAAACAAAAAAATCACCTCCCACAGTTTTCAAGCGACCCTTCTCTAAAAACCGGGACATGAGATAACTTTCCAGAAATCTGGAGGGACAGCTGGTGAAAACCGGCCCTGCCCCGGCAAATCCGGAGCACCTGGGCACCCTACTTATCACACACTAACGGCGCAATGTAGATGCCAAGGGAGACATTCAAATATTTCACCACAAACTTCCTGGAAGGGGTGATCCAAGGGACTGAGAACCTCGGGGTCACCTTCTGAGAGCCAGCCATGCGAGCACCACAGACACCCCCCCTGCTGGATGCAGGACGAGCAGACTGTGGGTTTTACCTTAATGATGAACACAACACAATAATTGCTCATTAATTTCCAAATAGTTTCTCTGTGGTTTCAGCTCAAGGTCCTGAGATAAAGGATTAAAAACAACCTACTTCGTGCTGTTCTCTGAGAGAGATTTGTGCTGGGGGGAGTCTGGGAGTAACGGCACTTTACTACATTCATACACTCTGATGAAATATTACTCATTTCCGATCACTGGTCTTATACACTTGAGTGAAGTCTCACTCATTCCAGTTGACATCTCGTGGAGACTCTAATTAATAAAGTCGTCGTGAACCCCCTCCCCGCTCAAGGGCTTTCCTAGAAGTCCCTTAGAGCGTTCCATATACTGGGGGTGGGGGAGGAGGTGTTGGGGGGCGCGCTTTCTTTCTCATATTCGTGTGTACCCGCAGGGCTCCTACAAATTTGCTGGGCACCCATGTAGCCGTGTTTGCGTAGCCAAGCTATTTCATGAGGTAACAGATGGATTAGGTTCCTCCGCGGCTGAGGCCCGGTTGTACCTAGACCAATGTTCCTCAAAGAGTTCCTCGCCCTCTGATAAATAGGCCCATTAGAGTGCGCTTTCATGCAGGCCGTGGCATTCCGCGGGCCTCAGAGCCCCCCCCGCTCTGCTGCAGGGCATGGGGCAGCTGCGACCACTGAAAACACAGCCACCCTGTGCGGCAACCACTGCGGAAACAGCCAGCCCGTGCAGCGCTACGGTAAATTTACTCCACTTACAAAGACTGCTCTGATATTCTTATTTTTTTAAATGTTTAGGGCGTATTGGGTTTCAGGGTTGAAAATCTCGTTGTCTCATGTCAGGTGTGTATAACTCGTCAAGGTGCGTTTTTTTCTTTGCCTTGTGGTAGTTTCAGATTTGCAGTTGCAATGCCAACATAAAACAGCAATCACTCTGCTACCATCTACTGTTAGAGCGTTCCGTATAAATAATTTACCTGTATTCGGACGCTCTCGAGGCCGATGAATCTTTTGACTAAGTGGGAACTCTCTGTACTCTTAATCAATCAATTTCATTAAAATCAATAATCAATAACGAACATAAGCAATACCTTGATCAACATAACACTTGACAATTAATCCAGAATACATTTCGGCGAACCCTGACCTTTCAGCCAGGAATAACCACACTGGTTTATACAAAGTTAGTGAATTTATTTCCCTATATTAACAAAGCTAGCACAATATAGATATGTCTCAACACCAAATGATAAACATAAATGAACATCAATAGCTGTCCATAGCGGCGAAACAGGTGCAATCTATGTAGCATTTGAATCACAAGGCATTCGATGATAGCGATGCAAATCACTAATACTATAATCTGTAATGAACTTATTGCATACATTGGTCAGCATAGCAAGGTCCCAAATTGCATCGTGCGACAAAAGGAATCCTCATCTAACCTCAAATTAGCATCGGCATGTGGGACTTCATGCAAAAACAATTTAGCAACATTAATTTAGAAAAAAACTCCTTTCTAGGGATCTTATCAAAATCAGCAGTTGGTTACCTAAAAGAAACACAATGCAATTGTACAATTTCCTTTCATATTTACCAATTACGATCAGCATACAAGGAAGTCTTCGTCTCACAGGTACCGTTTCTCGATCAGCATGGGACGGGGCAAAGGGGCAGGGGTGAACGGGGCAATGGCCTCACGGCGGCAAGGTAAAACTACTACTTCATGCAAAGGGATCAAATCAAAGTTAAAGTCTCTAGGGCAAGAATCATTTAAAGTCTCTTTCTCTCGATTAGAGAAAGCATCAAAGTCTCTCAAAATGGCGTCGCAGCAAAGTGGGCCATAATAGCTGCAAAGTCTACAAAATGGCGGGTATCGAGCTGGCAATGGCTGTAATGATCTCATTTCTTCTCGTGCACCTGGTTTTTATAGACAACAGTTCAAATCCAGTAGGGTCTTCCATTGGAGGGTTCATAGGTTAGCTTCAAATTGTCCAATCAAAAACGACAGTTCTCAAGCTTTTACTTAAGCATACATTATCCTTGGAGATGGGTACGCAAGTTGCAACATTGTATACCAATTAGCTCACTTTCAGAGCCTCCATTGTCCGCACCTGCAAATCGACCTTGGAGTAAAGAGAAATATGCCAGGCTGGCACGAAACCTTAAGATAAACATGTGAACAGTTTCTGTGGAAAAGTACAGCTTCAAGCAAAAATACACGTTTATTAGCACAGTGGAAAAATACGGGCATCTAAACCGTACGACCAGGCAACTAGGCCAAAGCCTCCGCTAAAGTAATGCTAAGCTAAAACATTTCAAACAAGCAAATCGTAGCACACGTTTATGATTATGTCGGATTAGTGCAATTCTAGTACACCACGTTATATAAAGCACGCGTATAAATGTTGGCAAACTACTCTGAGGACACATTTTGTCCCCGTACAATCTTTATTAGTTCGGTTAAAGTCACACATGATTATTTCACACTACGTTTACGCTCTAATAAATGTAAAACCTTCATTTTCTGCTTCATCAATCCCTCCTCTGATGACTACTTGTCATCACACCAAACCATGCCCACAAATTTTATTCCATTAAAATTCTGTCAGTTCTCTTTTCCTTTTAATTCCCCTAGTTTGCGCTTTGTAGTCTTCTGCCATTCTTTTCATAATTTTCTCTTCTTTTCTTCTTTTAATTCTTTCCATAATCATTATTATCCCCCTTTTTATTCCCCAAATTCCAAATACACAAATTATAACTATTAAAATTCCCTCTATTATTTTTAGCAATATTCCATTCCAAATTCCCCCAATCCAATGTCCCACTGAAGCAAGTCCCTTTCCAACCTTCTCCCACACTCCTGGTTCTTTCAATTCCTTCAAATCTGCACTTTCTTTTGTTAGATTAGCAAGCATAGTTTTAATTTTCACACTATTGTCTGGAATATAAGTACAACAGTGTCGTGCACCAAGCATTTTGCAAACGCCACCATCCTTTGCTAAAAGAATGTCTAAAGCAAGCCTATTTTGAAGAGTCATAGCTCTTTCCGCTGCAAGTTCAGCATCTATCAGGATTATAGCACCTGAAAACTTTGTCAACATGCTATCCACTATAGTAGACAACTTTCTTATTTTGATGGAATTCAACACAACTCCCAACGAAGGAATCATGGCTCCAAATATATCTCCTACCACAGCAGCTGCGGTCTCTCTTTTCTGGATACAATGGGATCCAGATGTCTTTTGAATCATCGATAGGTCATCCAGTTGATAAACCTTTGGGAACACTATACCCAAATAACATCTCCCCCACCATCCCTTTGGAAGACGATAATAGGCATTATACCCACAAATGTAATATACACCTGGAATGACAGGGTCAAGTCCGTTCATCATGAATGTCCATTTGGCCTTAAAGATAAACGTATGTTTACACTCACTCGCTCCTACAAAAATGTTGTCATAATAAGATTCACCTCGATATATACAAAATTTCCCTACATGCCAAGCATCTAAAGCTATTCTCCCTTGTGTCTTTATTGCGGCAAAATCATAATTATCTACTGAAGTCCTCTTATGTAGCTCTTTTTCTAATTTCGCATTCATTTGTGCCCTTCTATCATCTGTGCGATCTAAAAAGCTTATCTCTACTGCAGAGAGCGAGCAGGTAAGATTTTCCCTATGAGCGTGAGCCGTTTCAAAAGGTTGCATTGGCTCGAAAAATTCCCTCATTATCTTAGCATCCCAATCTTTAGCAATCTGGCTTAGCTGCGCTATTATAGGAACATAAGCAAAGGTAACATCATAATTTGAGAAAAAATACTGTATGTTAGTTTTACCATAAAATCTAGACATTACTATACTACATGTAATCCCGTATGTAAGGGGCATGTGGTGATAAGTCACCCCTTCCTTTACTGAGGTCGGTATTTGTGTACACACATAACAATCCTTCGCATCCATAGTCTCAACATATTCTGTTAGCAAGCGATAGAAAACATTATATGAAAGTTCTTTCTTATCATGCAAAAGTCTCTCATCTATTTCTAGTCTTTTCAATGCAGTTAGTTCAGTGACAGTGACAGGAGCAAAAGTAGAAGCATCAATTTTCTCATTCTCACCCTTACCATGCATTCCGAGTACAATTGCCATTATTATTAGTACACATGCAATTATCAAGCCTATACACACATATTTACAATATTTCTTTCTACTGTTTTGCGTCATGATCTGTATAGAATCAGAGAGTTAGAAGCACCTATAATGAAACTATTTGGCAATTCGGTTACAAAGCTGAACAAGCGCAATGTTCACACCGTCTTCTTCAAGAGGCCAAGTCACTTATCGGTTAGCAACATTTGTCTCAATTCGGCAATAACTCAGTCTTTATCGGTTTAGCAAGTGTCTCATCCGGTTTAGCAATGTCTCAGCTGGTTTTAGCACTTTAGATTGTAGCAGGCAATGTCATTTATCACCCTTTCAATCAACACTGTCCATAAAACTTTTCTTTTCTATTGGTATCTCTTCCTCTTCTTCGTTCTCGATGCTTAGAGATACAAACTCGTCAGTCCAATCGTCATTGACTGCATATGCCCATTCAGGACCGGAATATCTCCTGTTCGGTATCCTTTTCCTTTTCAATTTTGCTTCTCTTTTCGATTCTGCTTCGCTGGTACTTTCCTCTTTTGTCAAGTCTTTTTCTTCACTCGAGGTTGGTACCACGACAGACACTTCTTTTCTTTTTTCTTTCACTTTCGGACTTTCTCCATCGTTCAAACCTTCTCTAGTCCTTTGTTTTACTGGTGATATACTTAGTCTCCTCTTTGCACCATGTCCATTTGACGGACCTGCGACCTTTTCTGTAGAAGTTTGAACTGTTTCGTTCTGTTCTGCCTTGTCCCCTCTTTCTAGGGAATCAATCACGTTCTCCTTTTCTTTTTCGGGACCGTCTGCTTCTGGGAAAGCCCTCTTCTGATCAGGCTCTCCTGCTTTTTCACCTTTTTCGAGCCCTTCGTCACCGTTACTTTCGTCAGGCTCTGTATCACTTTCAGCTGCTTCAGGTTCCTTGTCACCCTCAGCTGCTTCAGGCTCTTTGCTACCCTCAGCTGCTTCAGGCTCTTTGTCACCTTCAGCTTCTTCGTCGCTGTCTGAACTTTCTCCTTGGTCTTCCCCAAGTGAGTCGGACTCTTCGCCCTCCAATAATATCTCTCTCTCTCCTTCTTCTGCCTGTTCGCTTTCAGTTCGGTTTTGTTCTGTCTCAGCACTCAGCACTGTTTTATCAGGCACTGGCAGTTTCAGCGCTTCAACTTCCTCATCTGTGGGACACAACACCTTCTTTGTGTGACTGGCGTGGATCCAGTTGGGAACCCCCGCACACTTCACAGCGGTGGTTGTCGTCAGGATCACTTGGAAAGGGCCTTTCCAACGGGGTTCCAGACACGACTTCCTCACATGCTTCTTTACCACGACCCAGTCACCTGCTTTCAGTGCGTGTCCTGGACCTTGGATCGGTGGCAAGGTGGTTGCTTCCACCTGGTGAGAGAAAGAGCGAACTACGTCAGCCAGACCCTTGCAGTAGTCTAACACCATATCATCTGTAATATTCAAAAGCGCGTTTGCGGGAACTGCAGGAAGTCTCATAGCCCTGCCCATGAGAATTTCGTGCGGAGACAATCCAGTTTTTCTATCAGGGGTGTTTCTCATTGACATTAGCACTAAGGGCAATGCGTCAGGCCATTTCAAATTTGTCGATGCACATATTTTCGCCATTCTTGATTTCAGTGTACCATTCATTTGCTCCACCAGTCCTGATGCTTCAGGGCGATAGCTACAATGCAGCTTTTGCTCAATGTTCAGCGCTTCGCAAAGTAACTTTATCACCTCGTTATTGAAGTGACTTCCCCTATCTGATTCTAAAGAGATCGGGAATCCGAAACGTGGTATTAACTCCCTCAACAATAGTTTTGCAACCGTAAGGCTGTCATTTCTACGTGTGGGGTATGCCTCAATCCAGTGACTAAAAATGCACACAATCACCAACACATACTTCAAACCTCCATGCACGGGCATTTCAATGAAGTCCATTTGCATTCGACTAAAAGGCCCGCTTGCCCTTCCAATGTGACTCGCGTTCACAACCGTTCCCTTTCCTGGGTTCATCTGCTGGCAAGTGACACATCGATGGCAAACTGCTTCTGCAGCTTGACGAAATCTGGGGTTAAACCAATCAGTTTTGAACAATCTTATCATGGCATCTCTCCCTAGGTGAGCTTGCCCATGATAGAACCGCGCAAGCTGTGATAAGAGACTGTTTGGCAAAACAAATTTTCCCTCATGTGAAACCCATAACTCGTCTGGTCTCTTTATACATTGTGATTTAATCCAGGAATCTCTTTCATCCTCCCTGACATTATTCTGTAGTGCTTTTAGTTCCTCTATTGTATCTACGACCTTCAAGGCAAATGCTTCAGCTGGTTCGAGTTCTGGTTCACTTATTGAATTCCATTAATCTCTGAGTAATATACAGTTCAAGGCACAAAATCTTGCGACTTGATCCGCATATGCATTTCCCAGAGAAACATAGTCCTGTCCTTTCGTATGAGCACTACACTTTACCACTGCAACTTCGGCTGGCACTTGAATGGCGTGTAACAATTCCCTTATTCTCTCCCCGTTTTTCACTGGGGATCCTGAAGAAGTCAGGAAACCTCTCTGTGACCATAGTTGTCCAAAGTCATGCACAATCCCAAACCCGTACTGACTATCAGTGTAAATGGTGACTTTCATCAATGCAGACAGTTGACATGCTCTTGTAAGGGCTACAAGTTCTGCTACTTGTGCAGAATAGACTCCTTGAAGCCATCCCGCTTCCAAGACACCTGTTACAGTACATACAGCATATCCTGCTTTCAAAATCCCCATCCCGTCTCTTAGACATGAACCATCAACAAAAAGAATTTGGTCATTTTCATCAAGTTTAGTATCCTTAATGTCCGGTCGAGGTTTTGTGCAAAATTCAGTCACCTGAAGGCAGTCATGCTCGACGTCTTCAGCGTTCTCAATTTCAGCATTTTCTCCAGGGAGCAAGGTTGCTGGATTCAACGTAGTGCACCTTTTCAGCTGCACATTCGGTGAGCCCAGAATTATCGTTTCATACCTTGTGAGTCGTGCTCCAGTCATGTGTTGCGTTCGGGAGCGGGTCAAAAGTATCTCAACTGAGTGAGGGACCATGACTGTTACTGGGTGTCCCATCACTATTCCTTCACTCTGAGTGAGGCTGATACCAACTGCTGCTACGGCGCGCAAACACCCTGGGAGTGCTGCTGCGACCGGATCCAAAGTAGCTGAAAAATACGCTACTGGTCTGTTTACGCCACCATGGGCTTGAGTCAAGACAGACAGAGAACATGCATCACGTTCATGACAAAACAATGTGAAAGGCTTTGTGTAATCAGGCATACCTAAAGCTGGAGCCCTGCACATGCACTCTTTCAATTCAACAAAAGCATCCATCTCATCTCCTTTCAGCTCAATTTGATCCAAGGCATCCTTCTGGGTCAGTTTCAGTAAAGGCTTTGCTAGAGTTGAGAAGTTGGGAATCCACTGGCGACAGTAGCCCACCATTCCCAAAAACTTCCTCACCTCCCTTCTTGTCTTTGGTGGACTCATTTGAAGTACGCTTGTTATTCTTTCCTTCATTATTCTCCGCGACCCTTTCTCTATCTGGTGACCCAAGTATTTCACTTTCTTCTGACAGAACTGCAATTTGGAAGGAGACACCTTATGTCCATTCCTTCCCAAATGGTTCAACAGAGCAATGGTATCGGCTGTGCAGCCACTTTCTGTCTTTGATGCAACCAGTAAGTCATCAATGTACTGTACTAGGGTTGACTCGAATGGCAATTCCAATGCTTCCAAATCTTTCTTTAGAATCTGATTGAAGATTGACGGTGACTCAGAAAACCCTTGAGGAATTCGACACCAACTGTATACTCTGTCTAGGAATTTGAAACAAAAGAGGAATTGGCTGTCCTCATGAAGAGGCACAGAAAAGAATGCTTGTGACAAGTCGATGACTGAGAACCATTCGGCATCGCAAGGGACTTGAAACATTATCACAGCTGGATTCGGTACTACAGGGCAACACTTGACTATGATGTCATTTATTTTCCTCAAGTCCTGCACAAGTCGGACCTTTCCACTTGGCTTTATTAGTCCCATTATTGGTGAATTACATGGACTGCTTAACACTTCTTTCAGTACTCCCTGTTTTACAAATTCGTCAATGAGTTGGGCAACTTTCATGAGGGTGTCTTGTGCCATGTGGTATTGTGGGGTCTGGGGAAAGATTGCATTGGGCTTTACAGTCACTTTCACTGGTTCCGCTCCTTTCATCAATCCCACCTCTTTCCCTGTCATGTCCCACACTTCCTTTCCGACTGTTTCCCGTAACTCGGCTGGAATTTCTTCTTCAGTTATCATCGGGAAAAGACAAATTAGAGGATACTCTTCATCGACAGTTTCCATCTCATCCCCCTCTACACTGTCCTCTTCTTCCCCATCACTGCTCGTCTGGATTGTTATTCCTTCGTTCGAACACATGATCGAACAACCCAATTTGCACAACAAGTCCCTCCCTAACAGTGCTATCGGGCTTGAGTCACATACCACAAACTGATGCACCCCTTGATAGTTACCGATGCTGACTGGTACCGGATCTGTAATTGGGTTTGTCAGGTGCCTGTTTGCTACTCCCACCACTTGAACTGTCCTCCCTGAGAGTGGCAAATTTGGTACTTCACTGCTCTTAACAGTTGAACGTGTGGCTCCTGTGTCAACCAAGAATGAAACACGATGACCCATTACTCTTCCCTCTATGTACGGACCCTTTTGATCAACTTCCAATGATGCTGCAAGCACACAATCTCCTTCTTCTTCTGAACTTTCACTCTCCCATACATTGTTTATTCCACTCTCACTGTGTAATGGGAACTGTTGTACGGTGCCATTTGTACTCATTACCTGACCCGAGACCTGTGGAGGAACCATCACTTGCTGCTGACTCATTGGCGCCAAAGGTATTTGCATTTGCTGATTAGGTACCATGGGTAACTGCTGTTGCATCGGCTGCATTTGCGTCATCTGCATACGGGGCATCTGCATCTGCATCTGCTGCGGCTGCATAGGTTGTAACCCCTGCAACTGATTTACGGTCTGAAAATTTGGGTTTGGACCTCTCATTTTCGGTCCCCTCATTGTCTGAAATGCATTGACATCATTGTTTTGCTGACCAACACCTGCACCTGCACCTGCACCTTCCTGCACCACCATCGGGCACTCGCGTTTCCAATGACCGACAATTCCGCACACGTGACACGGCATCACCTTCTTCATTGCCTGCACACCCGTCACAACAGTGTTCAAATCCGGACCATTATTCGCAAAACCTCCTCTGCCTCTGCCTCTGGCCTGTGGCTGAAACACCATGTTTCCCTGCAACTGCGGCTGCGGTTGCGGTACCTGCTGTTGGAACCCTTGCATCCCTTGCAAACCTTGCAGACCTGTCTGAGCTGCCTTAAGCTGCATCATCATCACCTTCTCTTTCAACCTTTTCTGTTTCACTTCAATCTCGTCGCTACAGTATTTCGCATAATTCAACACCTCATCAATCGGTTTCGACTGCCAACAAATCAAATGCGACTTTATCATCTGGCTTATCTCTGGTCTCAGCCCTTCCACAAATCTGAACACAAAATGAAGCATGTCCTTCGCCTCTATTGTCTCTGTGCCACTGTAGTTCTTAAACGCCTTCAACAACCTCTCATAGTAACTATGAATCGACTCTTTAGCCTCTTGGGCAGTTCGATCAATCTTCTGCCAATCCACATTTTTCGCGGCCACTTTCATCTTCAAATGCTCAATCACCTTATAGTACAGGCTCATCACCATAGGCGATGGTGCACCCGTCTCCCTGTCTCTCTCTGGTTCACTCGTCGGCCAACCTACAGCTCTTTTGCAATCCTCCCACAAATCTGCCGGAACTACAATCTCAAAGAGAGTGTTCAGGTCTTCCCAGAGACATTTTGCAAGCTTCACGAACCTATCAGTCTGTTGATACCATTCAATCGGTTTCTCTCTCAGTTTGGGAAAATCATCCGTAAATGACTGAATGTCACTTCTGTGCCATGGTACATGTATTAATTTTCCCCCTGCCGTCTCCCTCATTGGTAACATAGTTACTGTATCACTACTCTGTGGTCTTTTCTCATTGTGCTCTGTAGCGCTGTCCCTCCTCTTTTCCTTTCTCTTTACCCACCTGCTTTCCCACTTGTCCAAGCACCTCCACACCTGCGCACTCTGCAGCAATTCTCTGAGGTGTGCCTTCATGCCTGCTGACCTCATGTGTTCAAAATCTGTGGCCCCAAAATCCAACCTGTAGCTTCTGCTCAAGTGTTTTGTCTTGTCTATGTCAACCCCATTTTTGTCAGCTATTTCCTGCAAGCTTTTATGTACCTTGTCCACTTCTTTTGTTATCCTGGGACATAGATACCTCAGCTCTTCTTCCGAGTAGGACTCCAACCTATTCACACCCATAGTCCCTTCCACCAATTCTTGTGCTTCCATGTTCAACCTCATCCTATTCATATAATCTTCTCCCTTCCCACTGTCTGAGCTTTGTGTGGAATTCAAACTGTTGAACCACTGTGTCAGCTGTTGCGCGTTCAACCCCATCAGTGTAGCGTTCACATCGACTGCCATTGATGGTTGCGGCAACTTTTCAGTGTTCGATGTTAGAGGTATTATCAGTGGGGGACTCGACCTCACCAGTGTCGACTGAGCACATATGGGACTAAACTCCACCAAGGTCCCAGATCCTGTTGGCTGAGCCGCTATCGGAGTTATCCCTGGAGTGTTTTCTATGCACCTCCTCTCTGTCCCATTCTGCAGCATTGATCCCTGACCGCTCATACCTAAATTAGGCTGACTGTACAAAGGTACCGGTGGACCTACAGTAATGGGTAGCGATATCGCATCTGGGTTTTGTCCATTTCCCATGTTCTGAGGCATGTTCATTCCCACACCATGGGTCATCATTGCCGGCATGCCCATCTGACTCTCCGTCATCTGAGCATGCGCTGTCCCCCCCTGCATCTGCTTTTGAGGCATCAAAAACTGAGTTGATTCAGCTTGTGCCAATGTTGGGTTGTGACCATTCTGTCCTCCCATTGCGGCTGGATCTAGAATCATTCCCGTACTACTGTCGCTGCTGTAATACCTTGGGACCTGCGGCTGATAATTTTCTGCAGGTTTCAACATGGGCACATCTGGATATATTCTCCTAACCTGCGGTATCTGCGGGGTGAACAGTAAACTCGGGTCCTTAGACCCCGATGATGCTCCTGAACTCTGAGTTTCACTGTTCTGTACCGGTGCCGGAGGGGCAGAACTGGTACTTGGACCTTGTCCACTCTCTGCATAAGGTGGTGGACGGTCGTTCAGCAATTGCATTATTAGCTCCTCATCCTCTAACTCCTCTTCTCTTCTCAACTTTTCCTCGTCCTCTCTATCCTTGGAACACCTCCTGTTTGTCTTACAGGTAGCTTTCTTACCTGTCTCCTCTTCTTCCTTAGTAATTGCGGGGAACAATTTTATCCCCTGCAATACATCTGACCTCCACACCTTCTGTGCATTATCCCACCTAGCGTCCGCTAGTGTCTTTTCTACTTTTCTTATCCTGTTCTCGAACTTATTTTGCTGCTGCTGTCTAGCCATCAGTTCCCAAATTGCTAGAGCCTCAAACTGTGCTGGCCTTGGAGGTACCTTCATGTCGTACATTGTAAATCTCAAATTTTCTAGAATCCTTATATTGAATGTCCCATGTATCGGGAACGCTACGCTCCCATGTTTCTCTGTCAGTTTGTGCCATTGCTTTAACCAAAGGCACGGAGCTACCCCTTTTTCCTCCATTACAATGTAAGCTGGTGTACCTTCGGGCGGCGTCTCCTCTCCTACGCTCGCTTTAATGTAAGACTCCCCCTTCATTGCACTCCTGAATGCTTTAAAGAATTTCATTTTCTCATCTTTTATTTCACAAAATTTGTAATCAATGGGTGACTTTAATTCCCGGAATACTCTTCGCCTGCCTTTCCCCTTCCAATTGAGCCCCACGGACTGCGTCCAATCCGTGCGCGACCCTTCTCTTCAACCAACCTATCCCAGCGCGGCTCCTAGTGACGTCACACTCACACACACTGCAGCTGACAAAGCCTCGCGGCTAGTCCTCCTTCACTCAGCTCCTCTCGTAACAACTTCTGGCATGTATCGCGAGCTACCAAAAAATAAAACAGATCTGTCGGTTTACTACAGGAAGGGTAACACAGTCGCTTCAGGACCTTAGGGACTTTTCACTAGCCTCGGCCGCTATTCCGTCTTTCTCGGTCCCCACGTTCGCAAGCAAATCTGACCCGCAGACCTACTCTCAACTTGTCAATGATCTATTCTAGTGCACTTAGAATCTTGTCAAAACCCGAAGTCGAAGTTTCTTTCACTCCCTAACACACGTACCGACTCGTTGACCACGCCCGATCAACCTACTAAACCGCCCAGACCACAACATGGATCAACATACTCCGGAGTCTCTTGACCTCGCAGGGCCCGTCTCAACAACAACAACCACGTGGACCTTTTTATGCCCAAAGCGCCACACGCACATGAAGTTCGACGACTTCCCTACTCTCACCCTCGGAGCCGCACCTCCGCTATTTCTATGAAGTTCGACGACTTCTCTCCTTCTACACTCGGAGTCGCACCTCCGCTATCCTTTAAAGGAAAAAAAAATATAAAAATCCTCGCAACCTTTTCACACACCCTGCGGCAATAAGCTGTGCAAGCGCAAAATCCTAACTTCACTCATATCATCACTAGTACCGCCAACGCCGATTCCACACCTCCATTCTCTCCATTCGCAAGCTCCGAGATCCCGGGAAAGTCGCGGTGGACCTAGCCCATCATCATTCTGTCAATCAGTTTTATCCAAGAAAAATCTAATTCAACTTCTCAAATGGGGTCTCAAAGGGCGTAACCGTTAATTCAACACCATGTACTTTAGGAGTACAGGGTCCCAAAAGACGAAACCGTCCTCTGCTACCATCTACTGATAGAGCGTTCCGTATAGATAATTTACCTGTATTCGGACGCTCTCGAGGCCGATGAATCTTTTGACTAAGTGGGAACTCTCTGTACTCTTAATCAATCAATTTCATTAAAATCAATAATCAATAACGAACATAAGCAATACCTTGATCAACATAACACTTGACAATTAATCCAGAATACATTTCGGCGAACCCTGACCTTTCAGCCAGGAATAACCACACCGGTTTATTCAAAGTTAGTGAATTTATTTCCCTATATTAACAAAGCTAGCACAATATAGATATGTCTCAACACCAAATGATAAACATAAATGAACATCAATAACTGTCCATAGCGGCGAAACAGGTGCAATCTATGTAGCATTTGAATCACAAGGCATTCGATGATAGCGATGCAAATCACTAATACTATAATCTGTAATGAACTTATTGCATACATTGGTCAGCATAGCAAGATCTCAAATTGCATCGTGCGACAAAAGGAATCCTCATCTAACCTCAAATTAGCATCGGCATGTGGGACTTCATGCAAAAACAATTTAGCAACATTAATTTAGAAAAAAACTCCTTTCTAGGGATCTTATCAAAATCAGCAGTTGGTTACCTAAAAGAAACACAATGCAATTGTACAATTTCCTTTCATATTTACCAATTACGATCAGCATACAAGGAAGTCTTCGTCTCACAGGTACCGTTTCTCGATCAGCATGGGACGGAGCAAAGGGGCAGGGGTGAACGGGCAATGGCCTCACGGCGGCAAGGTAAAACTACTACTTCATGCAAAGGGATCAAATCAAAGTTAAAGTCTCTAGGGCAAGAATCATTTAAAGTCTCTTTCTCTCGATTAGAGAAAGCATCAAAGTCTCTCAAAATGGCGTCGCAGCAAAGTGGGCCATAATAGCTGCAAAGTCTACAAAATGGCGGGTATCGAGCTGGCAATGGCTGTAATGATCTCATTTCTTCTCGTGCACCTGGTTTTTATAGACAACAGTTCAAATCCAGTAGGGTCTTCCATTGGAGGGTTCATAGGTTAGCTTCAAATTGTCCAATCAAAAACGACAGTTCTCAAGCTTTTACTTAAGCATACATTATCCTTGGAGATGGGTACGCAAGTTGCAACATTGTATACCAATTAGCTCACTTTCAGAGCCTCCATTGTCCGCACCTGCAAATCGACCTTGGAGTAAAGAGAAATATGCCAGGCTGGCACGAAACCTTAAGATAAACATGTGAACAGTTTCTGTGGAAAAGTACAGCTTCAAGCAGAAATACACGTTTATTAGCACAGTGGAAAAATACGGGCATCTAAACCGTACGACCAGGCAACTAGGCCAAAGCCTCCGCTAAAGTAATGCTAAGCTAAAACATTTCAAACAAGCAAATCGTAGCACACGTTTATGATTATGTCGGATTAGTGCAATTCTAGTACACCACGTTATATAAAGCACGCGTATAAATGTTGGCAAACTACTCTGAGGGCACATTTTGTCCCCGTACAATCTTTATTAGTTCGGTTAAAGTCACACATGATTATTTCACACTACGTGTACGCTCTAATAAATGTAAAACCTTCATTTTCTGCTTCATCAGGAGTTAACTGGGACAGGTCTTGCCAATACTCTACACCGGTAGTAATTAATGTGCCATACCTTCCCCTATACTCATGTACTTCACCTTACTAACAACACACACGCTACCTCTAGGTGTGTGGGTGAGCTCAGGGTGTTAATGGGTGTTCGATTGAGAGCTCTGGAGTTGAGGCTGAAGGCAGTGGGAGTTTCTGACAGCGCCAGTCACTTAGGGCCAGATGTAGCAAAGGTTTTTACCCATTCTGTGTCTGTGGGAAAAAGTGTTCATACATATGGCCCTTAGTTTGTACTCTGACTCCATGCTCATTCAATCCTTGACCTCACTGCAGAACACAAAGGAATGGTAACATATGTACGAATTGCAAATATGATTCCATGGGAGAGTGTGGTAAGTAGGTACTCAGTGGTGGAAATGTGGACTACACCAGAATAAAACAAAAAACAGCATTTGTGTGCGTGAGAGAGAGGAGACAGAACGAATGACATACAGGAGGAGAGAATGAAAAGACAGGGATACAGAGGAAGAAGATGAGGAGATAGACAGGGATGCAGAGACTTTAGTAGGATGTATGGAAAGAAAGGGCATAAGTGACTAACCCAGGACAGTGATGTAGAAGAAAGAATGGGAATGGTTTCACATTTGTGTGATAGTGAATACAAATCATAGCTAACAGGCGTTGGTAAAGTCAATAGCTCTGCCTTGTTTTAGGTGTATGTATTTGTTCTTGTGTGATTTATCTAGATCCACTAACAGAAAAATCAGATAGCGGCACAAACACAGGATTTGAAGTCATGCTTTTGGCCACGCAGATAATCACACAGGCCACACCTTTTGTGAAGGATTCCTAGTAAAACCTTTTTTGTCCACATTCCCTTTAGAGACCCCGCCTTTTCACCTCACTTAAAGCACTGCAAAGAAGCAAGCTGAGTGAGTAACACCTGTGGGATGGGATGAACTGAGGTCTGTGCAAGTTCCAGCACTGTAAAGAGGGAAGAGAGCATGGACTACACCTCTAAAAGGCGAGGGCCCACCAGGTGAAGTAATAATAGTGTTAGAGCAAAGGCGGAGCTATGACCACCATGTGTCCAATGATATTGCCTCTTGTCACAGTCTCATTTGTGAAGGACCTATTCACCTCCTCTGCACACAGTGAAGTGGCAACCCCTGCAGAGAGTGAGTTTTCAGCTCATTCAGTGGAGACCTGCACAGTCCGCGTCCATCTGGGGTTTTGTAATTTGGTTTTGTTGGAGAAGGGGAGGGTCTGCCTGCTCGGGCAGTGCATGACTATAAGACCAACTGACTCTAAAACCATAGTAGGTAAGAGACCATCCAGATACGCAGTATGCTCTCCCATTTCTCACTCATTCTTCACTGCCCTCGTGTTTGTAGTCGTCCGCAGAAAGTCAGTCTAAAAGAGTTTTTTAGAGGTTGTTTGAAACCAAGGTGCTTGGCTGTTGTTTGGGACTGGGCTTACTGCTCTTAGTAAGTTTACACACTAGAGTTCCCACCCACCCCAAAATGACTGCAGAGGTTTCATGGCACCTCATGGGAGGCCTTATTAGCTGCCAGATCTAGTGACTCAAACTCTATCTGCGTTTGAGTCACGAAGGTGGGAGCAGGGAAGGGTGCTGCAGGTTTATTTTGCTGGGTGCATAATGTCATGGCAATTCACCTGCCTTTTTTATTTGTTTGTTTTTTTGGTAACCATCTTGCCATGTGAACTGTAAGTTCTAAAGATAACGAGATGATAAGAGACCGGCTGTCACGGTGTCTTGTCGCCTGGCCTATAATTATGTTCCCCTAGAGAAAGGTCGGCCATGGAGTATGACCTTGCGTTGTGCGTGCCTGGGCTACGCACTGAGGTCATCCTGAAGCAGACCACCTATGCTCACGGCGCATCTGGTGTCCGTAGCAGGTGACCCACAGCCACGCTCACGGCCGTGCCCCTGCAAGTGCACTCTCCTGCCGGGCAGAAGTTCAGTACAAGGGGAGGCTGGGTGTCTGGAAGGTGAATGGCATCCATTGTGCGCACGTGTGCCTGTGCACTTGGTGCAGGTGGAGGGCAACGTGTTGCACGGCCAGACTACTCCACCTGAGACCAGAGGTGTAGCTTCAGGGGGGTCTTTGGGGTGTACAGCCCCCTAATAAATGCATTTTCTGGTAAATAGTTGGGTGCAGGTGCTTTCAGTCAGGTGTGGTGAGGTGTCTGTTGGATTACACCAGGAATGTTTTCATTCGCATTGAAAAAAACACACACACTCTTTCCATGTCTGTTTTTAGAGTCTTCAACATTTTTGTTTATTTTACAAAATATTGTGCTTTCTCTCACCTACCGCCCCTACCAATCTGCCTTCGTCTTCCTTTACACTGCCCCTCTAGTCCCTTTCATGCACCCTGTCCGTCCTAAAATTACCTGCCACATGATTGTTAGATAATCTGTTGCTCACCCCCCTCCAATCTTTCTGACCACGCTATGCCCGTCTTCATCTTCATCTTGGGGGAGCCCTTGCAGGATGGGGGTTCAAAGAGAGGTTGTGGAAGGTAGCAAAGCACCCCCATCTAGAGATGGAACCCAACAGATACCATTCATTTAGTTTTGGTGGGTAAAGTTCTTTGTTACCAGAGTCAGCTACCAACTACAGATAATTTAACAGGACAGTTAAACTAGATTATTCAAGATCACACATCTAGTCAGCGAGGAGCTGGGTAGCCTCCAAACCAGCACACACAGTGAAACCTATGGGAGCCTGGCCTTGACATGAGACAGATAGCTGTTTTTTTCACACACCATTGTCTCCTCCTTCACCCCTTCCCAGGTACCTGGGTGATTTATGCCGACTTATTGCTTACACACCCATAGCCCACTCATGGAAAATGACACCACAACAGAAAAGTTTTGCCACAAATTGGTATTTAATACAACAATGACAATAGCCAATAAATGAAGATAACATTCAGCATTGAGCCACATGTGCTTAGCTTGTCGTGGTGCTAGACCAGGTTGTAGCATCTCACTGCAGGCACAAATGACGGCATGTCTTCTACATGTCTTCTACAAGAGCTGAAGACTCTAAAAGCATTCAGTGATGCAGTGTGGCAAAGATATCTTAAAGACTGTCTTACACACCCACGGAATGCAAGACGTATACAGTCTTCACCTTTACCCTTGCGTTTCCATCACAACAGCTCATCTCTGTGGGAAGCTGATTTGCATTGGTTCACAATTCCATGCATTCAGCCTTTCTATGGAGAATATTTTCTGACAATGTTTCTAAGCTTCATTGTTGTGAGAGAAAGTCTCTGAAAAGCCACGAGGCCCTGCCTTGTGTCTGCTTAGGTCTTGCTTACACAGTGCATAGGTGTGCTGGAGACATATTGGTTACAATTCAGTGGGCTTACAACCTGCTCACAGCAGACCATTAGTAATTTTTGTTTGTTACTTTCATTTGCAATCTTTTAATTGCTTAGCTACCATATGCTTCCCTTACTTTCCTGAGTTAGCTCGACCCTGGGACATGGACCAAGTAATGGATTCTTCCTCATCTATTATTCCTGGACGTGCAGTGTGCTTCCCATTTCTGTTACTTTCACCCTATCTGCAGTCTCAATTGATGCTTTTGTTACTTACACCCACAGCTGTACTACATACATTCCAATATTTTAGAAGAGGAAAGTGAGAGATTTACAAAAAATAATCTGGATAATGTATTGCTCCCATTGAAGTCTATTGAAGGAGCAGCAATTTCAGGTGGGAGACAGCCATAATAATGCAATTTGTGGCTTTAAAAATGTGGAGTCTCTTGCCTAAATCGGGTCTATTGGCATGTATGGTACTGCTCTACACCATTCTTCTCTACACTACTCAACTCTATGCCACTCTACACCACTCCACTCAATGCCACTCTACTCTATGTCACTCTATACAACTCCACTGTACTCTGTGCCACTCCACTGTCCTCCACTCCAGTCATGTTACTTTACTCTATGCCACTCCACTCTACACCACTCCGTGCCACTCTACTCTACGACACTAAACTCTATGCCACTTTACGCCACTCCACTCTGTACCACTCCACTCCACACACTATCATTCTACAGAACCCTACATCACTCCATTCTACGCCACTCTACTCTAAACCACTCCACTCTTCACCAGTCTATTCTGCAACACTCCACTCTGCACCACTCTACTCTAGTCCACCCCACCCTATGCCACACAACTCTAAACTGCTGTAAGCCATGCCACTGCATGCCACTCCACTCTATGCCACTCTACGCCATTGTAATCTACGCGATCCACCCCTATCCACTCTACTCTGTACCACTCTACTCTGTACCACTCTACTCTATGTCACTCCACTTTTCTTCATTCCTTTCTACTCCATGCCACTCTACTCCATGCCATCCCACTTTACGCCACCCTACTCTATACCAATCTAATCTACGCCTCTCTCCTGTATGCCACTCTGTGCCACTCCACTCTAATCCACTCCACTCCACTGCACATCACTCCAATCCACTCTATGCCACTCCATTCACTGTACATCACTCTAACCTACTTCACTTTTCTCTACAGGACTTTAGTCTATGCCACTCTACTCCACTTTACTCAATACCACTCCACTCTACGCCGCTCCACTCTTTTGCCACTCCACCCTATGCCACTCCATTCCGCGCTGCTCTACACCAATCCATGCCACTCCACTCTGCTCTCCACTCTATGCCAATTCACCTTACTCCACTTCACCCTATATCACTCCACTCCACTGTACTCCACTCTCCTCTATGCCACACCACTAACATTTAGGCATGCTGAACAGCAGCCACACTGCTATACAACATGGCTAAAAGACATTGGCAAAGCCAATAGGTCTCACCGATGTGACTTACTGGCTTTGCCAATGCTTGTTTTTGTTGACTCTGTAGGTTTTCCTCATTAAACACGACAATCATGCAAACCCCACCAAGGACCCTACAGTTTAATTGACCTGAGATCCCACTGTATTCGAAGATGATAGGAGCACCCAATATGCACCCCACGCACAAGCATAACTCTCAGAAGAGTGTTTCAGAGGTAGAACTCTGCTGATGACTCCCATCCTTCTAGACTAATTGGGGGTACACCTGAGTTCAATACTCAAGAGAAGGAGTTGCTGCGATCATCCCAAGTGGGGGGAGGGAAGGGCCTACACACTGTGAAAATGACTCTGACCTGCTCCTGTCTGGGAGAGTGCCCACCTGCTAGTGGAGTCCAGAGCCCAGCTGATTGAAGGGGACCTCTGTCAGCTCATGATGTTGTGGGAGTATGCAGCTCCTGCCATCCTCAGGTTAGCTGTTTGAGTTTTCATCAACACTATGACTGTGTCACTAGGGTACGGGGAAAGAGCCACTTCCTTCCTCTTTCTGTGACTGAAAAGGTTGAGCCTTTTCATTTCTTTTGTCTCTGATTTCATCCTTGCTCCAGGGAACCTTCCAGTGGCCTCCAGAACTTTTACAGATTACTTCAACTGTACCACCTGGCCTGGGGATTCAGAGAGATAGCTTGAAAAAGGACATTGCTTTGAGTCTGCAACTTTGGACTGCATCTTTCTATCATAAGCAGTTGTGGATATATACATAATTGAAAACACTTGGTACTGAAGCCAGAAGAGACATGTTCCAGCTTTGCCCTGTCTGTTTCAGTTGGTAATTGTTTAGGCCCCGTAGCTATGAGCATCACCATTCTAGTGGTCTAATTCTGGGACCAACTGTTACCCCACAGACTAGTCAGGGGTATAGTTGAAGTCCAGTTGCCTCTGCCCAGTTAAAGTGCACCGGCTGTTGCCCCTGCATCCCTGCCAGGTACCATTTAAGCCACCAAGCCTGGTTTGACACTTCATTAATTTGGAGATTGGGGGCCCACAGGCATTCAGTTGGGACAGGTGAGTTCAACCTCCTTCAACAATCCAGCATCTGAAACGAAAAACCAGAGCTGAGAAAACAAATGCATTTTGCCTTTGAAGCGTAGCAAGAGAGACCTCGCTGCTTTGAAGTGGTTCTTTCATGATGCTTACATTTGAACTTCTCTTTCTTTGACAATTTTATAACTAGCCCCCTGTCCATCGGATGACCCATGGTTTTCTACGGAGTTAGATTTTGAATCGAAAAGATGCAAAAATCTAGAACGGGAATGGAGAAGAAATTATAGGGCAGAAGATTAAATTACACACAAAGTTGTTCCTAAATCCTACAAGAAAGAAATGAAATGTGCCCAATCGTTATTTTACCCTGGAGATTAATGAATCTTAGTATGAGCCACGGGAGGTTTTCTGAGTTGCAAACTATTTTTTTACAGCCAAAAGCCTGTAATGGTAAGGTTGAACCTTCATTGGAACCTTGTTTTAATTTGTCAATATTCTTTGAGGCCAAAATAAGAAATTTTGAACCTGGTTTTGACATGAATAGTCTTGAATTTAATGATTGGGAACTTCCATCAAATAAGGTGTAAAAATAACACTACTTTGTCAAGTTTTAAGACGGTCAATTTATCTCACAGTGAAAGGGTTATTAGAGACTCAGAGAATGAATCCATGGTGGATCCATGTCCCCTTGGGTGTTGGGTAGAGCGATTAATGTTCTTAATCCTGTGGTCAATGTGCTGTTTAATAACTCCATGATTACAGCAGCTGTGCCATCACCCTGGAAACAGGCCAAGATCAAACTGTTGTTGCAAAACTCTTCTTCCAACTCTGATATATTAGACAATTTCTGGCCCATCTCTTTATTACCAGCATTTTTCAAGAGGTTGTAAAGCTGGTGAATGCCCAGCTGCACGAATATTTGGAAAAAAAGGCAGGACTCCTACACCCCTCACAATCAGGGTTTAAACCTAAATTCAGTACAGAATTTGCTGTGTTAGAAGTTACAGAGCATCTAAAGATCATCTTAGATAGATGTTTGAATGCTGCCCTCATTTTTCTGGCTTTGCCGGCAGCGTTCAATACAGTTTTCCACCCTCTTCTTCACATTTATACATAATCAGACCTTCCTGGTCACAGGGATATATACCGTTCGTTAGTTGTCCCAAAATATGCAACATCTAGAAACCACATCTTATAATGATTTTTCATTGTGTACAGACCATGCTTCAATTAAATGAAAAATGGGTTTGAAATAGACCTACACATTTTTTTAAATGTGCCCATGATAACTGAGTTTGATTATAGTAATTCTTTGTACAACTCTGAATTTGGGGTTACATATACTATCCTGTAATTCAAATGCATTTTGCAAAATGTGTTTTTCTTGCACACTGGCTTACATTTGGTTAAAATGGAGAGACTTGTAATTGATAATAACAAATGTACTACTATTCCATAATCCTACACTTCTCCTGACAAAAAAGTACCCCACTTTTGTGACAGTGCCCACACTCGCAAAATGATAGGCCCCAATCACCAATCCCACATGGTTTTAAAAACTAGACATCCAAGGGAGTCTAGAGTGGCATGACCTGCTTGCAGCTCACTCCCTTTTCTTATCCAGAATGCCCTGCAAACCTCAAAGTTTGGCTAAAATTATACATCTTTCTCTCAATTTCTGAGAGGGTAAGTAGAGGAATCCGAGGCATTCCACAAAATTCATGCCTCACAGCGTTTCCACATTTCACCTGATGAAAACCATACCCCACTTGTATGGCTGGGCCTTGTGCCCATGGTATATGTCTGAGACGTAACATGGAGACATCTCATTATCCCCTGCAAAATGTTCCCATTTTTATTTTGTTGGGAGCTGCAGAATTTGGGCCCAGGCTCGGCTGCCGTCCAGGGAAACCTACATTTAAACGTTTCTTAAGCCTAAATACCCAGGGGAGACCAAAATGGTGTGATGTGCATTGATCCCACTGTCTCCTCTTACACAGAACGCCCTGCAAACCCCACACTCACAAAATCACACATTTTCATTACATTTCTGTGAGAGAAATTTCAAGAATCTGTAGGGATCCACAAACCTCCTACCAGTGGCGGACGGCAGTTTTAGGAGGGAGAGGGGCAGGCGGGACGCACACTCACACTCATTCTTTCACACACACATGCACGCATATTCATTAACAGCACTCATCATTATTCAAACATGCACGCACGCACTAATCATTCATTTAAAAAGATCACACACACACACACACTCCTTGCCTTCTACCGCTCAGCATTCCACTTTTTTCCTGACAAAAACAGTTCTCCACTGTGTGGCTGGGTGTGGTGCCTGCAGTAGGAAAGGCTTCAAAACACAATGTAATCACATCAAATTTTTGTCACAAAAAATTACCCATTTTGGCAATGTGAATAGTTGCAGAATTTTGTGCCAGGTTTGGCCACCACCCATGTAAATCTATCAAATCCAACATTTCTGAAAATGAGACATCTAGGTAAGTCCAGGTTGTTGTGACTTGCGTGGGTCCCACTACCTTTCAAACTCAGAATGTCTTTCAGACCTCAAATGCTGCTATAATCTCACATTCTCCTCACTTCTCCAAAAATGTAGTTCTGGAATTTGCGAGGGTCCACAAATTTACTGCCACACAGTGTTTCCACACTTTTCCTGATAGAAATCATAACCACTTGTGAGGCTGGGTTTATTACCAAAGAGTATAACAGATCAAATCAGTGACCATGCGAAGACCCAATTGAGTGATAGCTTTTATTTGTTCCAATTAGGGGCTACAGTTTCATCCACATACTTGTGGTACCATTTTTATTGGGGGAGATGTGGGAATGCTGGTTGATAGAATTTTTTTGGATCATTCACACTCTGACGAACCTCCCCTTCACCGAAATGTGTGGAAAATGTCTTGATGTTAGCAAAAAAATTAGTTTAGGAGGGCATTCTGGAAAAGAAAACGTAGTGGGATCCATGTAAATATGTCCACCCCGGCCTCCCCAGGGTCTTCAGTTTTCAAAAATGTCAGGGTTTGTCTTTGTTTTCTCTGTGCTGGCTGAAACAGGGCCAGAATACTGTAGTTAACAGAAGGCAATTGGTAGGGAATATCACAGTCATTCTGAGAGATGCTGAGCCTTCATGCTGCTTTTTGCACCTCATCAATGTGTGAGAAATGTAAACAAAATAGTAAATCTCATGTGTATGACACTTGGAATTCCAAAGTATAGGAGAATCATGTAACAGACGAATTGATTTTTTTTTTTAATGTCGATGAAATAATTCTAATTGATACTACACACATATCCACTACTCAAGTATAAGTACAAAAACTGTTAGTTTTAGCACAAATGGTGTTTTCGAAGAGCAAGTTTTATTAGCATGAGTTTACGTAAATCCAAACGCAGAAACCTCTATTAATAAGGTATTTGAATATTAGAATAATAACTCTAATACTTACTGCTTGTGAGCAGTAAAGGGACATCTGACGGCCTCTGGTGAGAATTGTTGGTTCTTCTTTAATGTGTTCAGCTTAGAGGCGGGTGTGTCTTATGGCCTTCTTTGAGCACTTCATTCAGCACTGGTATCCCCTTCCCGCATGCTCAAGAGAGAGCTCTGAAGTTTCCCACATCCAAGGGACATGAGTACCTCATTCATTCGACGCTTCTAATGTGTATTCTGGGACTTGAAGTTCTATTTTCATAAAGGAATAAACAGGGCTGTAGAGCCCAGAATGCAAAGTAAAAACCTGAACTGGATGAGCTATTCACCCACGGACCTCAGAAACGTGGCGGTCTGTGAATTAAATGTGTTGGCAGTAAGTGCAGCTTCTGTTTTTGCAGGATAGCAAAGGATTGTGGCAGAGCGGTTCACTCCCTTCCTGCACAACAGCTATTGCTACCTGCTCCTGACCATTCACCTATATTATGTCTGCTGTCACAGTCCATGGTGAAAATTGAATGAAAGGGCCTTTGTGCTTCTTCACTAGAGGCGAGCAAGCCAGGAAATTCATAGCAAGAGCCAAGCCTGGGCAATGCTGTCTCCATAAGTTTTTTTGGGGTGGCCCACAAGAGGCGTCTGAGGCAGAGGGGGCACTGGGGCTCTTCCGCAGCCCGCAACGATTAAAGGCTGTAGTGGGTTTCCTGGGTGGGCACCAAAGCACCCACTTTCAAACAAAATAGTCCTCTTTCTTGGTTTTTCCTTTATGATGGCCTCTGCTACTTAACCACTCGACTATGGTGTAATGGCCGACACACCTTTTACACACATTGTTGGTTTCTCCTCTTGGGGGATGGTAAAATGTGACCGCGCGCCTCCCAGCACTGTAGGTCACTGTAGCTTTATCTTGTTTCACTCTATTTATTCCCTACTCCATGGCTGGTTCAGGTATATTGCCTCCATCGATGGTGTATTTTATTCACACCTGACCCCATGCTTTGCCTTGTTCCTTAACAAAGATTGTTTTACTCAGATAACTTTGCTCTTATTCATCCTGCTCTTCTCAGACCAACCGAGCCAAAACACTCTGGAGATTCAGGTATTTGTCTGTGCTCCTGAGCTTCCCCCACCTTGTAATTTGACATGCCCATTACTTCTCTCCCTTTTTTCTTCATTAATGTCCCACGGCACTTTTTTGACGTCCTCTGCTTGTATATGCTGATTTTGTTGCATGCTCTTAAGTAGTCAATTGTTTATAATGATAGTTAATTATATATAATGTGCCTATGTATATATTATATTATTCTTGTTTCCTTTTTTCTATATTACCCCACCCCCTTTTCCCACTCTCCAAATACATAAAGTGTGTTCCTGGGCTCATGCATATTAGAAGTCCTGATGATGATCCCGTCATCAATAGGGATCGAAATGCCATTGTCTAATTAGGCAAATGCAATGAAATGCGTATCTTAATTTGTTTTATGGATCATTTATAAACCCTTTAGCTGCTGGGCCTCCCCCCCAGGCCCTGTTTTGGTTATTTGGGGTAGTTTGCGCTTAAACCTCCATAACATTTTGTCTACATAAGCAATCCATGCCACATTTGCATCGTTTTTTCCAGCATCCTGTGGATTTTAAAGATACCCAGTGTTTGTGGGTTTCCCTGGAGGAGACTGAGAAATTAGCCAAAATACAGCTAAAATTTGTTTTTTTGGGGAAAAATGGGAAAAAAGTGCTGCAGAAGAAAGCATCTGTTTTTTACTTGCAGATGGGACCAACAAAGAGTTTGTGATGCTAAAATCATCATCTCCCCAGCTTTCATGAACGGGCAGACTTGAATCGGAAAAAAAATTCAACACAGTTTTGGCATTTTATTGGAGCATACCCCATTTGTACTATTTTTGTGCTTTCAGCCTCCTTCCAGTTAGTGGCAGAAATGGGTGTGACATCAATGGTGGATCCTGGACAGCTAAACATTTTTGAAAAGTGAATAAAATTCTGAATTCAGCAAGGGGTCATTTGTGTGGACCCTTCAAGGTTTTGCTATTGAAAGTAACAGTTGAAATTTAAAAAAAATGAAATTGAGTTGAAAACTTTTTCCAGCTATGGCATATTTTTTAAAGCAATATACTGTTATGTCTGCTGAACCTTTCTAGTTGCGGGGATATACAGGGCATTTAGGTTCATCAAGAACCCAAGGTACCCAGAGCCAAAAAATAAACAGCACCTTGCAATGGGTTTTCATTGTATACCGGGTATACAGCAATTCATTTGGTAAAATATAAAGAGTGAAAAATCGGTATCAAGGAAACCTATGTATTTGTGAAATGGGCACAAGATACGGAGTTTAGAAGCAGTGGTTATTTGCACATCTCTGAATTATTCGGGGGTACCCATACTAGCATGTGAATTACAGGACATTTCTCAAAATGTCTTACATTTGGAAAGCTCAAATGTAGAGAAAGACAAGTGGCATTAACACTTGTTCTTCCATTCTGTATTCCCCCAAGTATCCTGATAAAAATGGTACCTCACATGTGTGGGTAGGCCTAATACCTGTGCCAGGAAAACCGCCAAAACGCAACGTGGATACAGCACATTTTTATACTGAATACAGAAGCGTTTTTTTTCAAAGTGTCTAGCTGTCTATTTTGGGCTCTAGCTCAGCTGGCACCTAGGGAAGCCTAGCAAACCTATACATTTTTTAAATGTAGACACCTAGGGGAATCCAGAATGGGGTGACTTGTGGGGCTCTCACTAGTTTCTGTCACCCAGAATCCTTTGCAAACCTCAAAATGTGGCTAAAAACACTTTTTCCTCACATTTAAGTGATGGAAAGTTCCGAAATCTGAGGGAAGCCACAAACTTCCTTCCACCCAGCATTGCCCCAAGTCTCCCAACAAAAATGGTACCTCACTTGTATTGGTAGGCCTAGTGCCTGCAACAGGAAATGCCCCAAAACACAACGTAGACACATCACATTTTCCAATAAAAACAAATACGTTTTTTGCAAAGTGCCTAGCTGTGGATTTTGGGCTCTAGCGCAACCGGCACCCAGCGAAACCTAGCAAACCTATACAACTCTGAAAGAAGACTCTTAGGGGAATCCAGAACAGGGTGACTTGTAGGGCTCTCACCATGTTCTGTCACCTAGAATCCTTTACAAACCTCAACATTTGTCTAAAAAAAACACATTTTCCTCATATTTCAGTGATGCAAAGTTCTCGAATCTGAGGGGAGCCATGAACTGCCTTCCACCCACCCACCACTCTCCCAAGTCTCCTGATAAAAATGGTACCTTACTTGTTTGGGTAGGACTAGGAAACACGACAGGAAACGTGCGAAAACACAACATGGACGCATTACATTTTTCCAAGGAAAATGGACGTGTTTTTTGCAATGTGCCTAGCTGTGGAATTTGGGCTCTAGCTCAGCCAGCACCTAGGGAAACCTAGCAAACCTATATGTATATAAACTAGACATCTAGGAGAATCCAGAATGGGGTGGCTGGGGGGCTGTCACCAGGTTCTGTCACCCAGAATCCTTTGTAAACTTCAAAAGTTGTCTAAAAACACATTTTCTTCACATGTCAACAAAGCAAAGTTCTGGAATCAGGGGAGCAACAAAGTTTCTTACACCCAGCATCCCCCCAAGTCTCCCAATAAAAATGGTACCTCACTTGTGTGGGTAGGCCTAGTGCCCGCAACAGGAAATTCTGCAAAACACAATGTGGACACATCACATTTTTCCAAGGAAAATGGATGCGTTTTTTGCAAAGTGCCTAGCGGGGAATGTGGGCTATAGCTCGGTCAGCAGATAGGGAAACCTAATAAACTTATACATCTTTGAAAACTAGACACCCAGGGGAATCCAGAATGAGGTGACTTGTGGGGCTCTTGCCAGCTTCTGTCACACAGAAGCCTTTGCAAGCCTCAAAATGTAGCTACAAGAAACAAATGTAGTAATGCAATGTTCTGGAATTTGAGGGGTGCCACAAACTACTTCTACCCAGCACTACCCCAAGTCTCCTGATAAAAATGGTACTTCACTTGTGTGGGTAGGCCTAGTGCCAGCGACAGAAAACGCCCAAAACACAACGTGCACACATCACATTTTTCCAAGGAAAACGGACGCCTTTTCTGCAAAGTGCTTAGCTGTGGATATTGGGCTCTAGCTCACCTAGGGGATTCCAGAATGGGGTGACTTGGGGGACTCTCACCTGGTTCTGTCACCCAGAATCCTTTGCAAACCGCAAAATTTGTCTAAAAAACAAATATTCCTGACATTTCAATGATGCAAAGTTCTGGAATTGGAGGGGAGCAACACACTTCCTTCCACCCAGCATCCCCCCAAGTCTCCTGATAAAAATGGCTCCTCTCTTATGTGGGTAGCCCTAGTGCCCGCGACAGGAAATGCCCCAAAATACAACGTGGACACATCACATTTTTTTAAAGAAAGCAACACGTTTTTTGCAAAGTGCCTAGCTGTGGATTTCGGGCTCTAGCTCAGCTAGTACCTAGGGAAACCTAGCAAACCTATATTTCTTCAAAAGCTAGACACCTAGGGTAATCCATAGTGGGGTGACTTGTGGGGCTCTCACCAGGTTATGTCACTCAGAATCTTTTGCAAACCTCGAAATTTGTCTAAAAAACACATTTTCCTCACATTTCAACAATGCAAGGTTCTGGAATCTGAGGGGAGCCACAAACTACTTTCCACTCAGCATTCCCCTAAGCCTTCTAATAAAAATGGTACCTCACTTTGATGGGTAGGCCTTTTGCCCGCAACAGGGAAGGGCCCAAAACATAATGTGGTGATAATCATAACTGAGGTGAGTGTACCATTTAGGGAAAGCTGCCAAACCCTGACATTTCTAAAAAATAGACACCCATTGAAGTCCACTGAGGTCTGGATCACACAAGGGTCAATGGTAGACCTTGCACGAGGGCTAGTATTGAGCCCGGAGTGATCCATTCCTGACTCTGGCACTAGGCACTGGCACACAAGTGGGTTGTGTTTTTATCAGGATAAGTGGTGAAACATTGGGTGGTAGGAATTTTGTGGATCCCTGCACATTCCTGTACTTTACGTGATGGGAAAACAAGGGAAAATTGTGTTTTTAATCAATGTTTCAACTTTGCAGGGTATTCTGACTAAGAAAATGTTGTGGAATCCACACACGCCACACCTCTGTGGACTGCCCTGGGTGTCTAGTTTTCAGAAATGTTTGGTAGGTTTCCCTATATGGCCACCGAGCCTAGGACCAAATACGCAGGTGACCGTCTTACAAAACCAGGCTGTTTTGTGATAGGTAATTTTGATGTCTCCACAATAGGTTTTGGGCACTTCCCTGTCGTGGTCACTTGCTCACCCACACACGCGAGGCAACGTTTTTCTCTGGAGACTTAGGGGAATGCTTTGTGGTAGAAAATGTGTGGCTGCCTCCGGCTTCTAGGACTTTCCCTCATGGAAATGCATGGAAACTGAGTTTTTTAAGGAAAGGTTGTGATTTCAAGGGGATTCTGGGTGAAGGAAAACTGGTGGGAGCCATGCAAGTCCTGCACCCTTGGACTCCCCTGGTACTAGTATGTTAAAGTTAATCCACTACTCACACTGGTTGGTTTTAGCACCTCCAGAAATGATGGTTGCAAAGCATGAATACTTATTAAAGTATCTGAATATTGAAACCAAGCCTTCTAAAGGTGAGCCATAAAGCCACTTCAAGGCACCAACAGCTTTATGGTCTATTCACATGCCATTCACGCACAACACACAACAGTTTCGTACTGCTGGCCATGGGCCCAATTCATCCAATCACTGCAAACAGATCAACTTACTGCTGCCAGACAAGGGCCCATCACATGTATACGCCACATGACGGAATACATTTACCACCTGTGAAGTAACCGCCTTGTTCTTCCTGAACATTACCAAAGGCATGCGTAAGGAACCTTAACTAGTAGCTCCCATAACAGCCAGATGAGGCTCAAGAAGACATGTTTTTCATGCACCTTTAGCACACTCACTGTTCTAAATCGAACTCCTTCCAGTTTGTGGATGCAAGTTGGGGTTTTCTGAGTATGTCTTGTGAGGCCTATGCCTCGAACTGATCGAGCATATCTACCTCTGAAACTAAGGCAGACATGCTGGGGAATGTTCGCAAAGTTCCCTAAAGAGAACGTCATAAACTAACAAGAAGGGTAGTTTTGACCCACAGGGTTGTCCGTGAGAACGTAGCATATGTCATAGCCACCATTATGTGCAGTGCTGTGACTGTAATGCATTTATCATACAGCAAATTGAACATCTACTACGTTCTGACATGAGGATGAACATGGCAATCAGATCAAACACTGACCCATACGACCCATACCTGTCATTGTCCTTCAGTGCTAGGGTGGCACCAATGGGTTTGAATCCATAGGTGTAGATGATGTACATCTGTACTACCTTTACTATCGGCCTTCTACACGTGCAATATCTCTGGGAAAGCACACGTACCGAAAGCTTTTCTTACCCGTTCATGTCTCTGTCCTCATCAGAGTCCTGACTAATCCTGTATAATTGTCAAGTAAACCTATACTAATGCCTTTCGCCATTAGCTACTTGAAGCTGAAGAAAACGTGCCTTTAATGCGTCATCAGCGCACTTACTGTGCTAAATCCAACTCCTTCCAGTTTGTGGATGCAAGTTTGGGGTTTGCGAGTATGTCTTGGGAGGCGTATTCCTCGAAGTGAGCAAGCATATCTACAACTAAGGCAGACATGATGGTGAATACATCCTAAGGTCTTTAAAGTAAAAGGTCAAACAAATATGTGGGGCTCATTCACCAATACTTCTACTTTTGCTTTGAAAGTGAAGCTATAAATTTAGTTTGCACACTTTCAAACAAGTATAAATGTTTTTCAATATGTCCCACAGGACATTTGTTTGACTTATTACACTTACTCTGGTTCTCGTTGGCAATCATTGTGGTCCTTGTGTAGCATACATAAGTTCCCTAACAATCACTTCAAAATTCAGTCACACCTTTAAGATTTGGCCACACAGGGTACTCCATGACAATGCGCCTTATGTTCTTTCCACTAGTATGTGCAGTGTGGGGACTATATTGCACGTTAATCAAACAGAACTCCTACCATGTTCTGATGGCGGATAAAGGTGTTGAGCATACCATAAGGAAGTCCATGATTTCCTGAAGTAGATGAACTAGAATTCTGTGGCTGCTTGCCTAAGGGAGCAGTGGCCCATGGATGTTCAGTATCCACGCACAGCCACTGAAAGGTTTACCCATCCGCAGCTCTACCTCAGTCGATTTCCCAGAACTTTGCTTTTGTATGATACAACGTAAAGCAAGTACGAAAACAGAGGCCTGGCTAGGATGGGCACTGGGGACAGTAATAATGACTCTCCTGCCGCTTTCCATGCTTTGAGCACATTTTACAGTGACGACATGCACAATCCTTTTTGGGTCTTTTATAAATGCGATCAGCAAAGTGTCGCTCCAGCCTTGCCACATCCTCCAGAACATATAAAGTGGATGCTGCTGCTTCTGTAGCAGCAGTGAGGCTGTCAATTACAGACAAATGAAAGTCAAGGAAAGACATGAGTCTTCCTGTGGTTGTCTGACAATAAACAACATATGCATTGTATGTTGCCATCTGGATCAGGTGGGTAAACAGTTTCTTGTACCAAGTGCGAGTTTTACGACGTGCATTCTATAGTTGAAGAACCTGGTTTTTCTTGTCCACTCTGCCCATGTATTTATTGTAATCAAGTATACAGGTGGGCTTGTGGACTTTGGCCATCTGACCCCAAACTGTGATGGGGCAAGTGCTCTCATCATGAATTGTAGTGAGCACATATACATCACGCCTGTCTGAGAACTTAACTACATGCAGTTCGTTGGAACGCAACACAGTACTCTGGGATTTATGGAGCTTCTTGCAAACAAGCTCCTGCTGGAATCCTTTGTGGTTACAACAAACTGTACTGTAGGCCACAGTGCCAGCTTTGTAAAGCTCACTGAACAGCTCTACTCCTGTATCGAAACTGTCCACATATAGGTTAAAACCTCTGTGAAGGAGTGGCTGGACAAACTCCCATACAATCTTACCTGTGACCCCTAATGTTGGAGGGCAACCTACAGGGTTTAGCATGGAGTCCTTACCTGTATAAACTCTCAGGCTGTGCACACAGCCAGAAGAGCTCTCACACAGCATGTAGAGCTTGATGCTATAACGAGCTCTTTTGCTTGCAATGTACTGTCTGAACAGCAGCCGACCTTTGTACAGGATCAAGGACTCATTGACTGCTATATTCTTTCCAGGAGTATAGATTTCTAGAAACCTGGCAGACAATGTTCCACAACAGGATGAATTTTGAACAACCTGTCCTGGTCTGGATGGTCCCGGGGCAATGCAGCAGAATTGTCATTGAAATGCAGCATGCGTTGCAATAGCAAAAATGATTTCTGCTCATGTACGGTGCGAAGATGGGGGTTATTCAAACCATGTGAGTTGTCCAGTAGGACTGCAAGGTGGGTTTTGGCACTAACCACATTTTGAGTGTAAGACCCAAAAATATCTTCAACTCCACCAGCGAAGTAGAAGTCCACTGGCATGACCTAGAACGGGGCCTCCATGCTCCCTCAGAAATTGTTCTGCACGCAATATTGTTTGCTGTTCAGTTTCCTGAAGAAAGTCAACATCCAAAGAGAGATGGACGTAGTCGACTAGCAAAAAGTTTACCATATCGACTTTATATCCAGTGTCACCAGTAAAAGGTGGAATTTGGGGCTGAACTAAATTAGGGCGCTGCCAAGAGAGCACTCTGTCTGTGCTTGCTGCTACACGCACCTGCTCTCTGGGTTGGACTAACCCACTGTTGTCCTGCTGCACAGACTGTGCTTCTGAAAGGACAGCACGACTGTCCTCCGGCTCCCTCAGATTCACTGAAAGAGGTGTTGTCGGATGGGACTCCATTGACTGAAAAATCACTCCCAGATTCTGCTCCATTGTCCTCTCCCTCAGATGCTGTCTCAGTACCTCCTGTATCAGTCTCTGATCCTGCCTGAGAGCTGTCCACCATAACCCAGGTTACGGCTTCAGCAGCAGTCATCTAACGACCCGCCATCTCTGCTACTGGCTAAACTGTACCTCTAAAAACACTAGCCTACGTAGAAAGCAGACATCTTGCCAGCAAAATTGCTGGTGGGTGTGTATGTGTGAGTGTGTGTGTGATGTGTGCAACAGTATATGTCAGTCACCTTACCTTCACCTAGTCAGCAGGTTCTCTAAAGACACTGAATAAAACAAAAAAGACACTATTACTTTACTTTGCCACATACCCATCACCACAGCCTTTAGTGCTAGTGGTGCCCAGAGTGACAATCAATTTTGGCGCTCCCGTCCCATAACCCCCTCCTTGTATTCCGTCACTACCAACCAGCAAAAGTTCCCTTCATCTCTCCATAGCCCCGCTTGCACATACATTTCATTTGTTTTAAAGCAACGTTAACGACTGGCTTTACTAATCCACTCAACTACTTACATATAATACATATTCGTTTTTTGCAGCAGGCATATAAACCTTCTGTGCTACTTTATGGCATCAAAACTGCCATTAGACAAAAGTCTGATCTCTTTCTCTAAAAGGAACATACTCACAAGTGTTATTGTGACATTTTTATTGCTGCCTGACAGCTGTCTATGCCTGAAAGATATATATCTTTATAAATAGATAGATAGATAGATAGATAGATAGATAGATAGATAGATAGATAGATAGATAGATAGATACTCTCTCTATATCACTTAAAAAAAAAATATATTTGTGTTTTTCTTGTTGGCTTATCGCTGCCCCCAGGAAAACCACACATTTATGAAATAAACTGATGCCAGGAAGGCATTGATGGAAAGGGGAGACTCTTGATGCACAACTACTTCTCTATATCAAATGAGTGTGTAACTCTGCAGAGCACCGAGCATAGACACTTTTGCACCTCACTGTACATTATGATTTATTGTTGACTGAAAATTTGAAAATATATACAATTATTTAATCACAAAAATGACAGTTTGATTTCTATGACATTTTGTTATAAGGGTTTATTGTTCTCTCTTTGTTGTGATGTGATCAGACATTTCATAGTTAAATGTTGGGTTGCAGCCAGGCGGACTATACATGAGGTGGATTGTGTTGTTGCTTGTTTCTGATAGTGGAAGGTGGCTGGACAGGAGCTCAATAGTACTGAAGGTGTTTGCTGTTTGAGGGTTCTGGGCCACTAATGTCTGGATCCCCCTCACCGAAACTCCTATGACTGTTGTGTTTGATGCTGTAGCCTTGGTGCCCAAATGTCAGTTCGTTTGTGTTTGATAGAGTGATCAATTTCCCTGTAACAAAATGGTATCTGTTTTTTTTTAGCTATGATAAGATCACCTGTTTCTGATTCATGCATAAATGATGAGTGGTTGTTAAATAACATGAAGTGTAATGAGTGCTCAGTGTGATTGCATTAAGAAGGGATGAGTGAGATGTGGGTGAGGTGGAATGCTGGTTTGCACTATCTGTGTGGACAAGTGATGGTGAAGTGAAGATGATGCAAAGAGTTGGTGAGTAAGACACATGATGGGTATTTAATGAGATGATGAGTTTAGGTTCAGGGTTATTTTCCTTTCTGGTCTGAACAGGCCCTAACAGAGCATTGTCTTTGTCCGGCACAGTTTGGTTACATCAGAGCAATAGGATGCCCTTAGAGTTTGTAAGGAGGCAGGAGTAGATTGGGTGGACAAGCTGTTCACGTAAAGTCAAGTGACCTTGCAACTGCAGGGTCTTCTGGTGGCTATGTTTGTTTTCAGGTGTGCTGATTGTTCCTTTTAAATTTGTTTGATGGTGGGACAGATCCTGGAGCCAGGATTGATTATTGAGCACTTCTTGGATTGTCCTGTGATTTTGCAGCCACATGTTCTTCTGGAGAGCCCTGTTAATGTTCCAGCTTGCTGACTTGTCCTTTTAAGGTTGCTGGTGGTGGTAAGGAGGCCTCAGGCAGGAATTGGCTGGCAGAGAGGTGCACAGAATGTCACATGACCTGGGAGCCATGAGGTCTTCTGGGGCGCTTTGTTCACTGATTGGTACCTTTACGAATGGTTGTGATGAGAAGGGGGCCTCAGCTGGGATTGAGTACATAAGTTGTAAGCGGCAGGGCAGGTTACCTTGGAACTAGGGCCCTCCAGAGTGCTCTGCTTCAAGTTCTTAGCATTTTCTGTAGGGATTTCAGGGTTGCAAAAAATAGTGACACCCTGAGTCAGAGCACAGCACAGATTCCAACTACCTGGCAGACATTATTCATTATAAATGCTTCTCAGAGGTCATCTGGTTCAGTGGCCAGAGAGAACCTTTACACTGAGCCCTTGATTCTTTCCCGGTTTCTCACTTTCATTCTCATTCACAGCTAAAGGTTGGACCAGCACCTTTTCTAGATCCAATGAGCACAAACGCAGACAATATCAACTAACTCTCATGTTTTTGTCTTCTCAATGCAGTGACGTGGCATTTGGAGGTTAGGCTGATTAGTATGCAAAAACAAACACGATAATGATCCTAATCTGCCACCAAAATATCACATGACCTTGGGCAAACCACATTCGCCAGTTACTCAACCTTAAATGATAAGTACTTGACAGCAACTTTAGAGCGTCATAATCTCTATATAAAAATGACCCTTACTGCGCTTAGCTCTTTGAGAAGTTTATGGGCGATGGAGAGGGCTCCTATATACGTATAGACCTCGCCTGGGAGGGAGGGGGATGACCTAATTAAGCACGAAATGGGAAAGGGCTTATGCTAGGGGTTGTAGGCTCTGATGAGGGATATCATTCTACACCTGTCATAAGTGACCCCTTATGGTACCGAGAATGGTTTCCCCTTAACTTGAGGGCCACTGAATATTCCTTGTTTCAAACTTCGTAAGTTTCAAGCATAGGAAAGCTTGCAAAGTTTTATTTTTAAAAAAGCATAGCCAGATGAATTCTTAACGCTGCCCCCCCCTTATAGAGTCAAGTGTACATTTTTAAAAGTGATTATAACAAAATATGTGTGACAGCAGCAAATACTGACCAGACGAATTTCCCGCTGATTCCCCCAGAATCTGCAAATAAGTCCAAACATCCAGTCTCCTCTTGGGCACGTGCCCTTCTATTCGTCACAAATAGCTACACGTTGAATCAGTGAATCAATACTAAAACTTGGACATAACTGAAACAATGACTGTGATGTCAAAAGAAATGAGGTTGAACATGGTATGAAAGTGAAGCTCTCCACCACTCAAGCATGAGCATCACATGAATGATGTACAAACATTATAATCATTTGGGCGACAAACATCGAAATCACTAGAAATTGAAAGAAAGGACAGTCAGCCGAAGGAAGCACCTCTGCTGCCATCTGGCTAAACTTACAATAATAGGGGGTTCTGAGTGCGTGGCTTAAAGGTGGACGGTAATGTAAAATCTGCAGAATTACCGCCAGTAGACATTACAACAAGCAGTAATCCTGCTGATTAAGAATGTATGAATCTCCTGCCTAGAATAGGTGGATTTTACATATTTCTATCAATGATTACTTGGAGATATTGATTTGTGTTTCTGAGGAAAGGAACTTATAGTCCTGCTGCTAAACACAACTGTGGCTGTCTCCCAACTGCCCTCTAGTACTTGCTATGACCTCATCTTCCTTATTGGATTTATCCTCCTTGTCTGATTTGTTTTGTGAAGACCTCTTAAACTCACCAGCGAGAGCGGAACAACAGGGTCCAAATGTACAGATGTCAATATAGATTGCCTTTTAACCATGGGGCAGGCTCCACTCGTTAGCAAATCATTTCATTCCTCTCGACGTGCAAGCAATTCATAGGAGCAGACCATTCAACTAGTTCCATTGGTAACCCGGAAGAGAACTCATCCTGAAGTACAAACGGCTGCTGACAAAGCTCCCTCCTCAAGCCTACAATTTGCTTCTTAGAAATACAAGCATGCATTTCGTTACCTCATACCAAACCAAAGTAAAGCATGTCATTTAAAATGTGTCACACCAAACCTTGTGCATGCACACCTATAAAGACATCTCAGGTCGAGGTGGGATTCACCACGTGGTTCCTAATGGCCCCCAGCCCCCCGCAGGGGCATTACAGGCTTGCCATTTGAAGAACTCCTCAGTTATTATCTGTTCTTTGCATGGGATATGATATGGCTCTGCGAACCCTCCTGAAGGCGTGGGATGCTACAGGAGCCTGCCTGCCCCCTTCAACTGGGTCCTCCAGTTTTTAAAAGTGATGGAAAAATTAAACAAGAAGCCGCAGAGTGTTTTAATCCCAAAGTCTGCACAGATGGGCCAACCGAAGCACCAGTCATTAGCCTTAATTGGACGAAGAGCCCTGAGCGTTCTCTGTACGGCGAGGTAATTAATAACCCCACATCCTTTGGTAGACATATCATTAGCCATTATTCCTTCTAGCCTGACATTGAGGTCTTTATTCTGCAAAGTAATTGCGGGTTCCGAAAAAGGAGTGCACAGTTTTTCACCCATGGTGCCCCCTCAAGTGACATCATCTGCGCCCAATCTGTCATTTCAAAGCCCCGTGGGGTTGGCGGTGGTGGTGGAGGGACATTTCTAATTCTCGTTTTAATTTGTTTTGGTTTGTGCGAGGGGATACGCGAGCCCCCTCTCCTCCTGGCTTTTCAAGGCGTCCTGGTGGGAGCCAGTAATTTACACTATTGCTGCACAGCACAGGTGAAGTGTCTCGTGTTACCTGGCTGTCCGAGGACATATCTTGGGGCGTCTAAGCAAGAGCTTGGATGCAGGCAGGCTTCTCTGTACCAGTCAAGCGCCCAAGCCTGCGAGAGCTTTCAGCATATCGGGGGTTTAGGCTTAATAAGCCAGGATCTCTTTTTGCCCCCAATATCTTTCCTCATGATACAGGGTCAGACTTTTAAATACGTTTTTGGATACACCCCCTAGAATTTATATAACACATCTGTGTTGCAAGACATTCGTTTTAGTACATTTAGGTCATTTCCTTCACAGAGGGTGGACCTGGCTCCAGGGGGCAGTGAAGCACTGTGCAGAGCACTTGAGGGTGAATGCATATTTTATAGGATCATTATAGGCAGCGGAAGGAAGACATGGGGGTGATCAACTCTTATTTACATTTACGTTGCACCTGGGAAAGCAAAGGACCTACATCTGACAGGGTTGAGTCCGGCATTCGTGAGTCAAAGTGGGTTCCAAAGTGCTGAAGAAGAAATGACCTGGCTAGGTAGACCTGCAACCCTCTCCTGGATATCAGAAGTGAGGGGACCGGTGCAGGAGCCGAGGGTAGTCCTGAGGTCATGCGTCTGAGGACATGCACTTGAGAGTTCTGATTACTAGTCGTTAGTTTGTAATGCTTCTGGGTTCTGAGCTGCGATCTCGGTGGACCTGAACTGGTCCATGGTGGACAGTGTGTTAGCCATTCAGGCTGGTTTCTGCAGAAGGGCTTCTGTGGCGCAGAGTAGACTTTGACAGGTTGGGTGTCAATAGAGCAAGCCAGTGCAGTTCTCTTAGGGTGGAGGTGATGAGATGACATTTTGTCTGACCAGATAGCTAAAAGGTTTGCAACACATGGTAATAAATAACTGAAGAGACAGGTCCAGAAGAAAGTTACTATCATCCTCTGAAAATAATTGATTCCCTAAACAAACGCAGCGAGCCTATCAAAGACGAGAAAAATGAAACAACAAGTTTACCTTCCAGTAGCTCAACCCTGTGGCTTGAAAGCTTCATACCATAAGGTATGTCTGCTCTATGAGGGCTAGTATCAGGCACGATCTTCAGTGGTGGTGCCTGTAGGTACATATTCATGCCATTTTGATGAAGCATGGGACAAAAGATGGGAGCACGGGACATCGGCACAGCAGCCTAGTATAGACCAGTAAACTAGACAGACTGGATGTGCCAGTCCATCCTCATAGGCCACATTTCTATCTCTATGTGTTTAGCCCAGAAGAGTGGAGTACAGTGATGGTTGTCCAACAGTGAAACTGCTGGTGGGGGATCAGCTTCAGGGGAACCACTACACTTAACAGAATCTCACAAAGACATGTGCACTCTTTGTAGTAAATGAAAGAAGTCAAGACAGCCACATGACAATTAGCCAGCTTTCTCCAGCTACGTCACAGAACACCACAGAAAGCACACGGGTAAGAAGTGGCAAGATACCCAGGCTTACTAAGGAGTCTAGAGTAAATCCCCTAAAGTTGCTAGGTGAGTGTGAACATTTGGGGCTCACTGCTTGTGATGATGGAGGGATCCACTTGAGAAGTGCACTCAGCCCCTGTAGCCTGAGAATCAAAATCAAAGACACCAAAGAAGCTGCACAGATCCCTCTTGAACGTGCAGATGTACATGGCGAGCAGATAGTGATGTGTGTGACAGTGTAAAACTCCCTGCTCAAAGGTGGGATATATATTTCCCAAAATTCATGGTCAGTCTGCACAGTGCTAAGATTTGAAGCTTCCAAATGTGTGAGGAAAAAAGGCAGACACTGATTTTGCTCAATTTTACTTCAGAAATAGCCCTATGCAGGGAAAATTTGACTTCTTGGATTTCTTTGTGTATATTCATTCACCATGCACATAATCACAGAAAACAATTTGGCCAATATTAGATTTTTATTGTTGTTTGAAATGCTAGTAATGAAAGTAAACGGCATTTTAATGAAAACTTAACCAATCTTAAATGGCACTATTATTACCATTAATAGCGACAATATTTTAATAGTAATAAAGTAATATTACGTATTACATACAAATACTATAATAATGAAAAACATACCAAACTAGTAATTAAAACACTGTTAATACAAGACATTTTCTAGCAAAAACAAATGTCAGCATTGTTCATACATTTTGCAGAATTTTCAAATGAGACAAATCTGAGCTGGGATTGGAGCAAGCCGTTAGAAAGGGAAATACTTCGGCTTTTGCATGATGAAACGTATTGGTGCTTCAGTAGCTAAGCTTTTCTTTTGTTCCATAAAAATGATATCATATAAGGGGGTCGTTGGGTGAATTAACTATCAACCCGACCAACTGTGAGAGGCAACTGCTTATTAAATGATGGACCCATCGAAACTCAAATAAAACACATTAGCCTTAATGGTTGAGTGTTTACTAAGGAAGGGATCATTTTTCGAAATTAAGCTGAGGGACCTTTTTGAATCTCTCAGCTCAAGCTCTCCCACCCTTCTACTGTCACCCTCTGAAGTTCCTTCTCTTAGTCTACCAAATCTTGTCATGACCTGAACTGGATATCAACTGCCTCAAAGGTGGTACTTCACCCAACCTCAGCTAATCACATTTACTGTAGTTTAGCCAATGTCACTGCTTTTTCTCAAGCTGCTCGTTGTTTGCACTCGAATGTTTTCACTCATTCCACTCATTCAACTTTACTGTCTAACTCAGTCTTCAGCACTCAGTAAACAGCCATACTATCGCTGTCCCGTAACCTTCTTCCCTTCCTGCACTGCGCCAATGCATTCTCATCCTTCTGGCTCCCACCATTTCGCCCTCCCCAGCCCTATTCCCTCCTCCCTACATTAAAACATTCCAGCTGTCCGTGCACCCATTAATCAATTCGCTCCACATATCACTATTTTAGCAGCCCTCTCACAACCACCCCATCACCTATGACAAACATGCAATCCCATTCTTCTTATTAGCAGCATATTCTCCCCATACTCATTACCGCTCTACCCAGACTAAACACATTTACCTGCCATCCACCTGCTTATCTTCTCCTACCCACAAGTACTGATGCAGCAACTCCCTCAGCTAGCTACCCTCTGTCTTCTCTCTTCTTGTCTTCTCTTATCACTCATTCCAATTTCTCCCGTTCTACTTTTTCGACCAGATCTTCAACCAGTTATCTCCCAGACACCTGTCTGTTTTCTCACATATAAAGCTCTTTGGGGGCATATCTGGAAAACAGACCCCTAGTCATCAATTCTATTCTGATTTATCATTCCAAAACACCTCACCTGCACCATCCCTGTCTCTGTTTCCTGAGTTCTTATCCTCTCTGACTTTTTGTCCAAGAAAATTGACACTATGTCCAAGCAATTTCACAACTTTCATTCTTGATGTCCACACTCAACTGCTGATCACACTATAATCCAAAACCTAGCTTGCGTTTCGTGAAGAATAACCAGTGGAGTGAAAATATATCTAGGAGAATCAATGAACCTAGGTCTAACAGAAAAAAATCCGCACAGGATGATGTTGATCTTAGCGAACTCGTAAATGTTATGCCAGCAAATGTAGTCAACAAACCAACTCCAAGACAACTTCACCAGCCCCACCATCCGAAACAACAGACCTCCTCATCTACACCAAGGGCCACTGGAGTTATGTGACAGGGGAGCATCTCATTATGCAACAGGGTTGACTAAATTATGCAGCAAGAAAAGGCAAATTATGCGACAAATGTGGCATATGTTATATTATTGCTTCGTTACTTTGTCATTTTTACACGTTTAAACTGCGTGTGCAAAGGGTGCAACTCATTAGTACCAGTTTAACATCCAAATACGGCAACAGCTAGGTGATCAATTAACCCTTGTGCAGGGATTTTCCCAATGGTGCAACATTGTAGGAGGCTGGACTGGCTTGTAGTGAGTACCAAGGGGTACTTGCACCTTGCACCAGGCCCAGGTATCCCTTATTAGTGTAGAGGGTGTCTAGCAGCTTAGGCTGATAGATAATGGTAGTTTAGCAGAGCAGCTTAGGCTGAACTAGGAGACGAGTGAAGCTCCTACAGTACCACTAGTGTCATATGCACAATATCATAAGAAAACACACTACACAGATATACTAAAAATAAAGGTACTTTATTTTTATGACAATATGCCAAAGTATCTCAGTGAGTACCCTCAGTATGAGGATAACAAATATACACAAGATATATGTACACAATACCAAAAATATGCAGTATAGTATTAGAAAACAGTGCAAACAATGTATAATTACAATAGGATGCAATGGGGACACATAGGGATAGGGGCAACACAAACCATATACTCCAAAAGTGGAATGCGAACCACGAATGGACCCCAAACCTATGTGACCTTGTAGAGGGTCGCTGGGACTGTAAGAAAACAGTGAGGGTTAGAAAAATAGCCCACCCCAAGACCCTGAAAAGTGAGTGCAAAGTGCACTAAAGTTCCCCAAAGAGCACAGAAGTCGTGATAGGGGAATTCTGCAGGAAAGACCAAAACCAGCAATGCAACAATGATGGATTTCCAGACGAGGGTACCTGTGGAACAAGGGGACCAAGTCCAAAAGTCACGACCAAGTCGAGAGTGGGCAGATGCCCAGGAAATGCCAGCTTTGGATGCAAAGAAGCTGCTACTAGGCAGTAGAAGCTGAGGATTCTGCAGGAACGACAAGGACTAGAAACTTCCTCTTTGGAGGATGGATGTCCCACACCGTGGAGAGTTGTGCAGAAGTGTTTTCCTGAAGAAAGACCGCAAACAAGCCTTGCTAGCTGCAAGTTGTGCGGTTAGGCTTTTTGGATGCTGCTGTGGCCCAGGAGGGACCAGGATGTCGCCAATTGTGTCAGGGGACAGAGGGGGTGCCCAGCAAGACAAGTAGCCCTCTCAGAAGCAGGCAGCACCCGCAGAAGTGCTGGAACAGGCACTACAAAGTGGAGTGAAACGGTGCTCACCCGAAGTTGCACAAAGGAGCCCCACGCCGCCGGAGGACAACTCAGGAGGTCGTGCAATGCAGGTTAGAGTGCTGTGGACCCAGGCTTGGCTGTGCACAAAGGATTCCCTCAGAAAGTGCACAGGAGCCGGAGTAGTTGCAAAAGACGCGGTTCCCAGCAATGCAGTCTGGCGTGGGGAGGCAAGGGCTTACTTCCACCAAACTTGGACTGAAGAGTCACTGGACTGTGGGAGTCACTTGGACAGAGTTGCTGGATTCAAGGGACCTCGCTCGTCATGCTGAGAGGAGACCCAGGGGACTGGTGATGCAGTTCTTTGGTGCCTGCGGTTGCAGTGGGACGATTCCGTCGACCCACGGGAGATTTCTTCGGAGCTTCTAGTGCAGAGAGGAGGCAGACTACCCCCACAGCATGCACCACCAGGAAAGCAGTCGAGAAGGCGGCAGGATCAGCGTTACAGAGTTGCAGTAGTCGTCTTCGCTACTTTGTTGCAGTTTTGCAGGCTTCCAGCGCAGTCAGCAGTCGATTCCTTGGCAGAAGGTGAAGAGAGAGATGCAGAGGAACTCTGATGAGCTCTTGCATTCGTTATCTAAGGAAATCCCCAAAGCAGAGACCCTAAATAGCCAGAAAAGAGGGTTTGGCTACTTAGGAGAGAAGATAGGCTAGCAACACCTGAAGGAGCCTATCAGAAGGAGTCTCTGATGTCACCTGCTGGCCCTGGCCACTCAGAGCAGTCCAGTGTGCCAGCAGCACCTCTGTTTCCAAGATGGCAGAGTTCTGGAGCACACTGGAGGAGCTCTGGGCACCTCCCAGGGGAGGTGCAGGTCAGGGGAGTGGTCACTCGCCTTTCCTTTGTCCAGTTTCGCGCCAGAGCTGGGCTGAGGGGTCCCTGAACCAGTGTAGACTGGCTTATGCAGAAATGGGCACCATGTGTGCCCATGAAAGCATTTCCAGAGTCTGGGGGAGGCTACTCCTCCCCTGCCTTAACACCATTTTCCAAAGGGAGAAGGTGTAACACCCTCTCTCTGAGGAAGTCCTTTGTTCTGCCTTCCTGGGCCAAGCCTGGCTGGACCCCAGGAGGGCAGAAACCTGTCTGAGGGGTTGGCAGCAGCAGCAGATGCAGTGAAACCCCTGACAAGGCAGTTTGGCAGTACCCAGGTCTGTGCTACAGACCCGTGGGATCATGGGATTGTGCCAACAATGCCAGGATGGCATAGAGGGGGCAATTCCATGATCTTAGACATGTTACATGGCCATATTCGGAGGTACCATTGTGAAGCTACACATAGGTAGTGACCTATATGTAGTGCACGCGTGTAATGGTGTCCCCGCACTCACAAAGTCCGGGGAATTGGCCCTGAACAATGTGGGGGCACCTTGGCTAGTGCCAGGGTGCCCACGCACTAAGTAACTTAGCACCCAACCTTTACCAGGTAAAGGTTAGACATATAGGTGACTTATAAGTTACTTAAGTGCAGTGTAAAATGGCTGTGAAATAACGTGGACGTTATTTCACTCAGGATGCAGTGGCAGGCCTGTGTAAGAATTGTCAGAGCTCCCTATGGGTGGCAAAAGAAATGCTGCAGCCCATAGGGATCTCCTGGAACCCCAATACCCTGGGTACCTCAGTACCATATACTTGGGAATTATAAGGGTGTTCCAGTATGCCAATGTAAATTGGTAAAATTGGTCACTAGCCTGTTAGTGACAATTTGAAAGAAATGAGAGAGCATAACCACTGAGGTTCTGATTAGCAGAGCCTCAGTGAGACAGTTAGTCATAACACAGGTAACACATACAGGACACACTTATGAGCACTGGGGCCCTGGCTGGCAGGGTCCCAGTGACACATACAACTAAAACAACATATATACAGTGAAATATGGGGGTAACATGCCAGGCAAGATGGTACTTTCCTACAAACATGTTTTGCTGCATTTTTAGTAACTGTTGCTTCGTTTAAGCTAGAGATCTTTGTTTTGGTTACATTATGCAGACTATGCAACAGCTGATGGAATGTGTTACAAATGTTGCAAATTCATATTTATGTGGAAAATTCAGCAGCCACAAAATTGCATAATTCCAGAGTCCCTATCTACAACACCCATCCAGAAAAAGGAACTGACCAATCTAATTCAGATTCCCTCTGCCTGCCGTAGCTGCCCTGTCTCCAGATCCACTCACTCAAATCTTCAATGTCTGCTACATAATTGCTGATCTTCTGTCTGGAGCTTTCAAGCATGATTGTGAATCTCAACCTTAATATCACAGTCCTGACAGAAACATGTTTCATTGACACTTTGAGCAATGCTCTAAATTGTCTCCTCTTCATCTTACTCCATGCTCCGATGTGTCTGTGAAGTCAGTCATATTGGTGGATTAGCAATAATTCCCAGGAATACTCCAAGATCCAAATTACTTCTCCTCCTTCCAGTGTCAATATCAGAACCACACAGGGGCTACTAGGCCCAACCACGGGGTTGAGGTCTTCTACTCCTTATGTCCCAGGGCCTGACCTACTCTGGAATCTGAGCAATTGGGCCAAGTATAGCTTCTGCACTTAACTCTCCGGATAGTATGAGCAGCCCAAACCTTCCCCATGGAGGGAGGGGTCACAACTCAAAATACATGCAGCAGTAGAAATAAATCATTGTCCAGCCAAATACTCACAATTATGGAAAAAAGCTAAGTATTTTATTTCTACAGCTATCCACACAGAGGAAAAATACAACATCTACAAACAATTACAAGGTCTCCTTGAGGTTGGGGCTCAAGTGTCTCTTTGGTGGTTCCCTGCCCCACTCACTTATCATGTTATTCCCCATTCACTATTGATAACATCCACAGTAAGAACAAGTATTAGTCCGAGTCTCAAGCGTCCACTACAACTGATTTAAAAGCAACAGTGTTCCAGCCCAAAAGTCCTTTATTTAGCAGCAAGATCCCCTGGAGCCATCAAGTCTTACCCACACAACCATGAGTGAAGTATCCAGAGTTCTTGCATGCACCCCACAGAGGATGCAGCCAAGTTATGGTAAGTTGGCTAAACGCGGCCCAGGCAGCTGCACTCAGCAGGTGCAGATTCTCTCACTCACAGTGATGCTCCTCAAGCAACAATGGGCATTCTGCAGCTCCTCCTGTGGGGTAAGTGTTAATTTTGTTCTCAGTTGGAGGTTCCTACCACAATCCTGTCTTGGGTCCCTCCACTGGGTGAAGGTGCATGTGTGCTCCCATAGCATGCTCACTTCTCTGGCGGGGAGAATACGTTGCAGTCCTTGGTGCTCCCGGGCACCCTTCCGACATACAGAGGCACTGCAACGCACTGTCCACAGACTCTGGCCCAATCAATATGATGAAGGTATCCACAGTGGCCTCTCCTGGCATCCAGGGTCACAGCAGCATTACGCAAGGTTTTGGCCCTTACCGCATGGCAGTCTTTTCCTTGGTGGCCCCTCTTGGCATATGGCGTCACTGCACCTTTACTACACAAGGCTTTGGCCCTTACCGCACAGCAGTCTTTAACTTGGTAGCCCCTCCTGGCATATGGGGTCACGGCACTGCTACAGCACAAGGCTTTGGCCCTTACCTCACAGCAGACTTTTACATGGCTATCTCCATGGCAGCCCTTTCCTCGTATATGGGGGTCGCAGACTCATTCCTGCACATGGGCAACTAACTGTCCGGTGCAGTAGCTGTTTCCTCACATGTAGCACAGGGAGTCCACTTGACAGAACTTCCCTCTGGACCTTGCTTTCTCCAATGCTCTACTCTTCCTCACAATGCACACTGGTCTTGGCATACAAGCAGGTCCTGGTAGTCCAGGCTCCAGGACAGGTGGTATTGGATTTCCTGGGAGATGTCCCCTCACCCAGCAGGGAGACTAGCAAGGCTTGGCTCCCAGTCCTGGTCACTGGCAGAAGTCTTACAGAGTTTTCCCTCCTCCTGCAGCCAGCCTGGCTGCTCTGCAGATTAAATGTTTTGGGTTCTTCACCTCCCTTTCTTATAGTCCATTTCCAGACATCAAATGTGATTTTGAGTCTGAGTCTTTGACGTTTTATGTTGGGGTTCTGCTTTTGACATATATAGTCCTCTGACCCCCCCCCCCCTCCTGAAAAACAGTCTGTCACAGCAGGATTGTCTTCAAAGGTGATAGTCCCACAACACAGGCCAGGGAATGACTAGAGTTCACATCTGGATGTCAGCCACAGTGATATGTACATCAAAAGGTTAGCACAGCACCCTCAGCCCTACTCTTTATGATTATCTTATCATCCCCATCTCCTTCCTGATATGTGGCCAGGCCTCTTCCTTGTGACCTCTCGCTGAATCAAAGAACACCCTTTGAAATGTACAGGAGAGGCCTGGGCCTCACCTTCCAGTTGTGTGTCCCACCTAGCTTACAGGTTTGCAGCAATCCATAAATCTGTCTGAGGGTGATCTCTAGAGCTTTTCTCCATGTTTCACCATGCAGGCCCGGGTCTCCCAAAATGGAACCTCTGGCCCTCCATGTATTGTACCATTCACAGGCACACATACATGCAGTGCATGTATACTGCATACAAATACTGCATAGTACTGTATCCTCCATGTACTGTACCATTCATAGGCCCACATACATCCAGCCTCTGCATTTAATATGCATGAACTGCCCAGCACTGTATCCTTTATGCATTGTACCACTCAGAGCACACATAAATCCAGCATATCCATGTAACAGGCACACACCATATCCTTTATGTATTGTACCACTCACAGACAAACATACACCCAGCACATGCATCTATCCCGCACACACTTGCCAACACTACATTCTCCAGGTACTGCATCACTCACAGTCACATGCACCTCCAGCACATGCATATGCCATGCATGCACTGCTCAGTACCACACTATCCATGTATTGTACCCTTCTCCGGCACACATACACCCAGCGCAGATACACTAGTTCTGCGTTCTGCAGCACTTCACACCAATCTTATGTAGGTCAAGGGAAAGTTAAGCACACAACAGCAGAACTTTAAAAAGTGAGTGAGCCTCTTGGCCTCACTCCAGTGTCACAGGTTAAAATGGACCTGTTCATTATTTGTGATCACTAAGTGGTATGCTGCCACCACCTCACTCATGCTGCTTAACTCCTGGTAAAGGCAGTTTCCTTCCAATATTGTAAGGGTAGCACTTTGGGCACCCCTCCCAGTCAAAAAAGATTGCGGTCAGTGAGACAGGTCAATGTCATGCCACACACGAATGATCTGTGTACGCCTATGACAACAAAAGGCAGCATTAGAGATCCAGAGCTGGCGTTACAGCTGTGCAAACAGTGCAGCTATGCCTAGTGCTGACTCACCCAACGGTATTTTATGTGGCCAGTTCAGTAGGTTACTGCTTTTGTCACAGAGATCCTTTTATTATTTGCAGTTCATAAATTACAACCCTAATAGCACAGTGAGCTATTAACAGCTAAGAGCTGCATGCAAACTGCATAGTATAGGTCAGAACATTAAGGGGGTCATTATGACCCTGGCGGAAGGCAGAGAAGCGGCGGTAAGACCGCCAACAGGCTGGCAGTCTTTCTTTGTAGTATTATGACCATGGCGGTTACCGCCATGGTCATCCGCCGGTCCTCCGTTCCGCCCGCCGGGCTGGAGACCTGGGTCTCCAACCCGGCAGCCGTCACTATACCGCCGGCGGTATTTTGACCCGGCTTACCGCCGTGGATTTCCTGCGGTTTGAACCGCCATGAAATCCATGGCGGTAAGCACTATCAGTGCCAGGGAATTCCTTCCCTGGCACTGATAGGGGTCTCCCTCACCCCCCACCCCCACTCCAACCCCCTCCCTTGCACCCCCCACCACCCCTGCCACCCCCCAAAGGTGGCAGGGCCCCCTCCCCACCCGGACCCACAACATCACATCACCCATCCCCACACGACACGCACGGAGGCACCACCTACACACTTACACGCACACACACCAACATACATGCCTACATCCACACACACAGTCAGACACGCACACCCACATACAAACATACACGCACACATCCATACAGACATACCCACAGACATACATGCACTCATTCCCAAAACACGCAACACCACCCGCGAGCATACACGCACTCACACACCCCCTCTACATACACACACGCACACCCCCATGCACGCAGACAACACACAATACCCCCCATTCCCCCTCCCCTAACAGACGATCGACTTACCTGTTCCGTCGATCCTCCGGGAGGGGACGGAAGCCATGGGGGCAGCTCCGCCGACACCACACCGCCAACAGAACACCGCCACGGTGAATCACAGGGCGTGATTCGCTGGGCGGTGTTCTGTTGGTGTGGCGGTGGAGGTGGAGCAATCTCCACTTCCCCGCCTCCCGCCAGTATGGCTGTTGGTGGCTCTCCGTCCGAAAAAGGACGGAGTGCTGCCAACGGTCATAATAGGCCGAGCGGCAAACCGCCACCACAGGCGGTCTTCCGCACAGCGGTCCCTCTGCGGTCTTGGAAAAAGGACGCTGAGGTCAAAATGACCCCCAAAGTTTTTTTCCACAGTGTTTAATTATCTTAATGTTACTAAAGCCAATCACTGTGGTACGTTTCAAATCCTTGTTTGTTCTTTTCCATAAAAACACTCTTAAAGTATACTGCCTACTAGCATCAGTGACATGTGACTCCTACAACTTGTAATCCTCATTGTGTTATATAACATTTCCTATGGGCTGATTTACACCCTTATAATGTATTGGTTCTGTGTGATGTGCATGATGTAAAGTGCTCTGACCCTACCCTGGCACGAGTAGCCATGCAAAACAAATGAATACATGGGAGAGAGGGGCTATGGAGAGATGAGGGGCACTGTGGTAGTGAGGGAATACATACAGAATGGGGTTTTGGGTGGGTGGCAACAAAAATTATCTCACTGGGCGCCACCAAAAGCCAACACTGAACCAGACATCAATACAGTTGGGCACTCAGGGCAGGAGTGCACGTCTAGTACCATGGTGAGGACTTTTCCGTCCCAACAGAATGTTTCCTGAAGTCTCTACTCCATAGGCAGCTAATCTCAGACTGAATGTCAAACACTACCCACCAGGTGAAAACAGCATATTAGACGAGGAATGCATGGAATTTATATGATCTTCCATGGGACTTCAATTTTCAGAGGTGTGAAGATAACAACAAACCTGTTAATATGTTCTCTTTAATCTGTGACAATGACCCACGTTTCAAGCAAGACATTATTGCCACAATTGAGGAGTACAATAAATGCATTGAAGACCTGCTTAATGAATATGCTCCACTGAAAAGCAAAAGGAAAAGACCAAAGCCTTCGCTCTCCTGGTCCTTCAAAGAACTATATGCCAAACGAAAACACCTGAGACATACTGAGAAAAACTTTAGCCAATCACTCTCTTCTGCAAACATTTTAAGTCTTTGTGAGCATAATCAGAGAGCACATGTAGAGTCTTGAACATTGTATCCGAGATATGTTCCTTTATTTTCCTCACTTGTTTACAACATCCAGCCAACACGTGTTTTGCCTAGACTTCTTCAGAGCTTAGTAATCAGCTCACAAATCTAGTCGATCTCACCAAAGTAACCATGCTCAAAAAGGAACTTAAAGGAAATTAAGTCCCCCTGTATAAGTGTTTAGAGATGCAGTGATGGATAGCCTAACAATATTTAATGGTACCTTGGACTTCGGTTCACACTATGGCCGGTTTAACACTGTTTTGACTACATATGGCAGCCTGTATGGGGGATGTTGATCCTTCTAAGTTCATTTGCAAGTGTTGTTACATTGGTGAGATCAACGAGGTTTGTGAGAATGTTGATTACTAAGCCCTAAGGAAGTCTAGGCGATGGTGCCAGATGAAACATGAGTTGGCTAGATTTTGTGCTAAAGTAAGGTAAATAAGAGAACAAATCCTGATTATAATGTGCAAACCTCTACGTGTGCTCCTTTGTTGTACTCACAAAGACTTAACAGTGACATTTTGGGTTTTCCCTGTACCTGTAGGGTATTTTGTGTGACTAGTCTTCCAACTTGTTGGAGCACATTGGGGACACTCTGTGCACATAGAGTGAGAGGTTTGTTGCGCCAACATAACTCTGACCCCCAACATTTTTCTATACAAATCAAACATCTTCAGAGATAACTCTAACCACATTAAATCTCTTCTAGATACTGTCAAACCTTCTACTTGATGTTATTAAACAATGAATCAACTAGTCCTCCACTAGCACTGCCCACACACCAGCAACCGAATTTCAAGAACATGCAAACGCCTTTGCAGAGAAAGTCTAATGAGCAATCACTTCTATCGAATTTCCACAACCCAGATGACAGTATTCTAAAGCACAAAGCCTAATGGACTTGGTCACACCGTGACACAGCCATGAGTCAGAGTTACTTGAAGCTATAACTAAAGTTAAACATGCCAGTCTGTTTTCTGATGCATTGCCTAGCACTCTGAGCAAGCAAATGGATCAACCACGTCTACCATACTGGCCCTCCCTGATGATTCTTTGCTGAAGGAAGGTATGTTCCCCGACTGCTTAATAAACTGGCCCCATCTTGAAAGAACTCACAGCTGCTACCAATGAACTGAACATATTCAACATGTTAGAAAGCTGTATTGCTTCACAACTATCTCTCAATAAATTTGTTGATGTTTCCCAGTCTGTCTTCTGACAGTGATCTCTGCAAACAATGAGTGTTTCTCCTCAACCTCAGAGACTTCTGTCTACCTGTGCTTTTGGACCGTGCATCTGTATGATACAGTTAACTACCACACTCTGGGGGTCATTCTAAGTTTGGCGGGCGGCGGTCGCCGCCCGCCAAACTTACACCGCCAAATGACCGCTCCGCGGTCAAAAGACTGCGGGGGCCATTCAGACTTTCCCGCTGGGCCGGCGGGCGCCCGCCAAGAGAGCACCCGCCGGCCCAGCGGGAAAGGCCCTGCAACACAGAAGCCGAATGGAGCCGTCGGTGTTGCAGGGGTGCGACGGGTGCAGTTGCTATGCAGACAGTGAAAATCATGCTGGGGCCCTGTCAGGGGGCCCCTGCACTGCCCATGCCAGTGGCATGGGCAGTGCAGGGGCCCCCATGGCCCCCAGGACACCCGTTCCCGCCATCCGGTTTCTGGCGGTGAAAACCGCCAGAAACAGGTTGGCGGGAAGGGGGTCAGAATCCCCATGCCGCCATGGAGGATTCTCCCAGCCGGGGCTAATCCGGCGGAAAACCGCCGGACCCGGCTGGGCGACCGCAGCTTTACAGCCGCGATCGGAATACCACATGAAGCACCGCCAGCCTGTTGGTGGTGCTTCCGTGGACAGCCACCCTGGCGGTCTATGACCGCCAGGGTTGGAATGAGGGCCTCTGATTAACATCTTGAAGGAAAAAATGGGAATTGTGCAGCCCTTAACTGGTGGGATCTTATTTGTGTGAATGCAAATACTGAAAATATGGAGTGTTGTCGCTAGCAAATCCAACCTAGAAAAAAAGGTTCCACAGGCTTGATCCTACTCTTAACTCTGCTTAATCTGTATCATGAACCAACTGGATACCATTTGAGCATCTCTTGTATTCTTTATAGACCATATGCAGGTGATACCCAGATCTATCTGAAGATTTAGGCCCTCATTACAAGTTTGGTGGGCGGCGGAGGCTGCCCGCCAAATCGGTACCGCCACTAGGCCGCCTGTGCGGCCAGAACCGCAGACCCTATTAGGAGTTCACCGAAGGGCCTCAACATTGACACCGGCTCGTAAACAAGATGGCGCTAATGTGACGGTGCGGTGGGTGGAGCAGCACCCGTCGCACTTTCCACTGACCGTAATTTGGGCAGTGGAAAGCACAACGGGGCTGTTCATGGGGGCCACAGCATTGCCCATACCCATCCCCAGCACCCCCTTTCTGCCAGCCTTTGCATGGCAGGGCTACCGCCTTGCAAAGGCTGGCTGATAGGGTACTCGTAATCCCCAGGGCAGCGCTGCCCTGGTGGATTACAACCGCTGAAACCGCCAGCCCGTCGACTGGCAGTGTCGGCAGTCCGACCGTGGCGCTTTCGCCAGGGTCGTAATCTCGCAGTCGGACCGGCACTTTGGCGGCGGTTCGACCGCGACCGTGACCCTAGTCTCCTAGTGGCATTTTCCTACCTTTCAAAAATGGGTGGTTAACCATCACATAAAATTCAGCCCCACAAAAAGGGTTTTACCGCTGTCACACAAAATAATCCATCCTCCCCATTCATGAGTGGCTGTAATCCTTCTCCCTCCTGAATTTAAATCTGACCATAGTGGAGAATGCCAAATCGCTGGCTTTCGTTCTTGACAAGACTGAACACTCAGAGGTTAATCTTAGCCATGGCAAAAGCGCATTCCACCAGTTTACACCACTCTGGGCATGAAGCAGTTTATTCGTGAGCAGGACTTTAAATATGTAGTCCAAGTGCTGGGTCTTTAAAGGCTGCATTATGGGAATTCACTCGTCTCCGGTCTCCCAAAGTGCACGTGGCACCATTGAGAGCATTGCTTCTTACAGGGGCCTGCTTTGTGACAAGGCACAAGGGGCCAGATGTAGCAAGGCATTAGCGCCTCGCAAACGGCGAAAAACGCCGTTTGCGAGGCGCTAATGCCTGTGCGCGATGCAGAAACACATTTTGCGAGTCGGAACCGACTCGCAAAATGTGTTTCCGACTTGCAAATAGGAAGGGGTGTTCCCTTCCTATTTGCAACTCGCACCGCGATGTAAGTTGATTTGTGACCGCAAAAGCGGTCACAAATCAACTCGCAGTTACCATCCACTTGAAGTGGATGGTAACTCATTCGCAAACGGGAAGGGGTCCCCATGGGACCCCTTCCCCTTTGTGAATGATCACAAAAATAATTTTTCAGAGCAGGCAGTGGTCCAATGGACCACTACCTGCCCTGAAAAATACCGAAACAAAAGGTTTCGGTTTATTTTTCAAAGTGCAGCTCGTTTTCCTTTAAGGAAAACGGGTTGCACTTTGAAAAAAAAAACCTGCTTTATTGAAAAGCAGTCGCAAACATGGAGGTCTGCTGACGACAGCAGGCCTCCATGTTTGCGAGTGCCCATAGTCGGTATGGGGGCGCAATTTGCGACCCACCTCATTAATATTAATGAGGTGGGTCATTGCGACCCCATACCGACTCGCAGAAGGTGTCTGAGACACCTTTCTGCATGTGGTTTTGCGAGTTGCAATTTGCGAGTCTCTATGACTCGCAAATTGCAACTCGCAAAACCATACTTACCTACATCTGGCCCAAAATCTTGTTCTTCGTGCCTTACAATGGCATCCCATCGATGCAAGAGCCCAGTGTAGGGCTGCTTATATTAACCATTATGTCCTCCATGACTCAACACCCTCCTATCTGGTTGGAAAACTAAAAGTCTCTGGCGCTCAACAGGGATGAGAGATGCTTAATCCTTCCTGCTCAAACCTCCCATTCAGCCAAGAATGCTATATGAAACAGGTTTTCGCTGGAAGTGCACAAGTACCAGGCACCTCCTTCCACAAGCTCTTTTTACAGTCTCTAGATCTTTAAAAAGGAGCTCAAAATCCACTTATTTGAGAGAAATTTTGGACAAAGTGAGGATCGCTTCTAGCCATCGCCTCTGTTGATTTGGCACGTCTATGCTGATACAAACAGCTTGTTCTTTCTGTTTTCTTTGTGCTTATCCGATGTTTCATGGTGATTGTTATCCATAATCCTTGAAATACACTAATGGCCTTCAGCAATGTCTGTGCTGTATATAATGGCAAATAAATGAACAAATAAAGAGGTTGGGTCTTAAACGAGGGACACTTGAGCCCTATGAATGAATGGTGTGTTTGTACTTCATAATATATTGCTACGCAATGTATCCTGTCTCCATATGCACAGAGGCTCAGAGTATAGGTGGCAGTGCCAGGGCCCGATGATGGCCGCTCTCTTCCACCCTACCTGGGGTCACTGCTGAGTAGATTATGGCTAGCCTGCATAGCAAGGGGGAGGTCAGGGCACAACAAGAGAATGAAGAGAGAGTAGGGGGTGGGATTGCAAGGGAGAGATATAGGAAGAACCTAAGGAGTAAAACAAGAGCAGGAGGGAGAAAGAGGACGTGAGAAGGTTTGAGTGTGAAGCAGAGGTAAGCAATTCAAGGAATACAGTGAAATGGACGAATAGAGTAAATAAACGAGCAGGAGTGGGGAATTGTGGATAATGTTATAAAAAATGCCATAACAGGCGGTCAGGGGAAAGATAGAGGGAGTAGAAAGGAAAATGTTATCGAAAGGAGAGGGGGGGAGAGTGAAAGTGGGAAACAGGCTAAGTTATCATGGACATACCTGCACGTTGCAGCCACCTAAGCAGAGAGGTGTTCATCTACCTCCATAGCATCTTTGATGCATACAAAACAGGCATATTGTTGCTGTATTGATCAGCGTGTTATCCATCTTTATTAGGGGTGGGGACCGATAAATGCTGCCACGCTGTGGAGGGTGGAGTTTTTGCCAAAACTCTGTGCTCCAAGAGGAGGGCAAAGTGGGGAAAACTCTGCAAACTCCAGTGACAGTGCGGAGTTTACCACCCACCCCTACTTGTTGCTAGCGCAATCAGCATGTGAGTAGAGTGAGTAGTTGGCACCAGTAGGCAAAAAAAGGAGCAGGCATTTGTGAGCAACCTTGATAATTGACACTCATAGAAAATGTGAGTAGCTCAAACTGGTGGGCAGAGTGAGAATCATGTTGTAGTCAACAGTGTAGGGAGATAGCAGAGATGGACAATATGTCATCAGTGGGTAATGAGAGGCTGGGCTAATGATCAGCAGTATGTAGAGGTGGCACTGGCAGGCAGTATAAATAGGTGGTAACAGGAAAGAAAGTGTGAAACCGATTCTGGTTGGAGGTCCTAGGAGCTTGCACTAGTGGACAGTGTGTCAAATTCAAATTGGTGGGCAGTGTTATAAGCTAGCACACGCTGGCAGTTTGAGGACATGGTGTTGTGTAGTACGAGATGTGGCACTTAAGGACAGAGTGTGAAACTGATACTATTGAACTAGGGGGAAAATCCTTCAGTGATGGGCATTGTGAGGGGCTGACACTGGTCACTAGTGGGTAGTTTGAAGAACTAACATAAGTTGGCAAGGTGACTAGTTGGCATTGGTTAGCATTGAGAAACGTAGGCACTGAAGAACAGCATGAGGAGTGTTAGACCTGCAAAAACTTGGCGTGGTTTCCCCTGTAATGTTTGTTTCTGACCTCCTGTTTTCGATCCTCTGCTGAATCTCGTATTTGCTGGCTTTAAGACTTTGGGCACTTTAGCACTGCTGACCAGTGCTAAAGTGCAAGTGTTCTCTGTCTAAATTGGATTGGTAATTGATTTCCTCATGATTGGCATATTTGATTTACTATTAGGCCCCCTAGTAACGTGCACTATGTGTGCCCAGGACCTATAAATCAAATACAGCACTTCCACCCACATAAGTAGCCATGTAAATGTTTCAGACCTGCCATTGCAGTGTCTGTAGTTTTGCATTGCCAATTCACCCTGGAAAGTGTACCCACTCGTCAGGCCCAAACCACCTTTTTTTGTAAATGTACGTCACACCTAAGGAAGGCCCAAGACAGCCCCACGGGCAGGTTGCAGTGTATTTAAAAGGTAGGGCATGCACTGGTGTCTTTTACATGTCCTGCTAGTGAAACACTGCTAAATTCAGTTTTTCACTATTGCAAGGCCTATCTCTCTCATAGGATAACATGGGCATTGCCTTGACATGTCTTATGTGCAGTTTCCCATTGGGAACGGATAGAGATGTGGAGTTTGGGGTCTCTGAACTCACAATTTAAAGATACATCTGTTGGTAAAGTAGGTTTTTAAACTGTAAGTGTGAAAATGCCACTTTTAGAAAGTGGGCATTTTCTTGCTTAACCATTCTGTGCCTCTGCCTAGCAGTGGAATACACGTCTGGGTCAGACTGACAGTTGGGCTCTTTTGAATTCACTCCAGACAGTCACACAAAGTGAACTGTCTCTGCCTCCCTTAGCTCCACCTGAAAGGAGAGCCCTCGCTCCTCTGAACTCCTGACCTCTGTCAGGAGTTGGAGGCCCTCCTCCACCCGCAGGCTTCTGCCTGTGCCTCATCCCTGGTGTCTAGTGGGAGATCTCTGCTTTCCTACTAGGCTGCCCTGTGCCTCCCTCCTCCTTTTCCCTGCTTCGTTCTCTGTTTGCCATCTCTTCTGTGTCTGCCCCCTTTGTGCTCCTTTTGCCTTTTGCTCTCCACAGTGCTCCTTTTGCCTTTTGCTTTACACTCTTTACCGGTCTCTCTCGCTCACTCTCCCTCTCTCTCTCCCCGTCACTGCTGCCCCAGCGGCCCGCCTCCTTTTTTTGTACCGTTTTCGCTCCGCCTTCCAGCTGTTTCCTCCTCCCCCTCCCTACTTAATGGCTGCCACATGCAGTGGGCGCGCCTAAGGCAGGCCCATCTGTGCCCATCCACGCCTGGACCGCGCCCAGTGCCAGAACCCCTGCATCTAACCCCTCCCATAACCACAACACCTGACTCTGCTACAACTCCACCACCCTCCATGCACTCAACACCGGCCGCTCATCCACCTGCCATCAAGCCACCCCGCAGCTCACCTGTGGACCCTTCTCCCGCGAAAACTGCCCCTTCTCCAGCCTCCACGCCAACGACCCACCCACCAAGGCAGGACGCAACCATCTCAGATGCATCCTACTCAACACCCGCTCCGTCCACAAACATGCCATCAAACTTTGGAATCTACTTGACTCAGCCTCCCCAGACGTCGCCTTCCTGACCGAGACCTGGATGAACCCCTCCTCAGTGCCCAACATCGTCATAGCCATCCCGGACGGCTACAAGATCACCCACAGGGACCGCACCAACAGACCAGGAGGAGGCATTGCCATCATCCACAAGAATACCCTCAGAATCATGACCAGCACTGAAGACACCCTCAGCACCGCCGAACACCTTCACTTCTAGATCCACACCGACCCAAACACCACCCTTAGAGGGACCCTCATTTACACAGCCCCCAGCCCCCAACAGCAGTTCAGCGAATCCATCACCGATGTCATCAGCACGCACGCTCTCGCGTCCACAGACTACATACTCCTCGGGGACTTGAACTTCCACCTCGAGAACACCAACAACAACAACTCTACCACCATGCTCGACAACCTCGACAACCTCGGCCTCAAGCAGATCGTCACGACACCCACCCACTCAGCAGGACACATGCTTAACCCCATTTTTTCCAACAGCAAACACGTCTCCTTCAGCCACACCACCGAACTCCACTGGACCGACCACTGCTGCATCCACTTCTCCTTCGGGAAACCCACAACACACCATCACCTGCAAAAGATTCCCCACCGAAGATGGAACAAGGTCACCGAAGACCAACTAATCACTACCCTCTCCCGGAACCCACCTATCGACACCACCGACACTGACACAGCAGCCCGCAACCTCAGGCAGTGGATCGATGACTGTGCCAACACTTTTTCAAGAAACCTAACAGGCATTCCAACAGAAAGGCTTTCTGGTTCACCGCCGACCTCCAAGAATCCAAACATGCTGCAGACTCGAGAAGAAGTGGCACCAAGATAAGACACCAGACAACCACACAGCCTTCAAGAACGCCATCCACAGATACCACCAACTCATCCGAACCACCAAGAGAACCGCCTTCAAAGAACATATCGACAACAATGCACACAGCTACAAGGAGCTCTTCAACATCGTGAAGGAGCTCTCCAACCCCGGCTCCAACATCAACGCCATCCCGTCATCACAAGACCTCTGAGACTCCCTAGCCACCTTCTTCTACCGCAAGATCACAGACATCCATGACAGCTTCAAGACCCAGAACCCTCCCTCAACCACCGACACCACAGACTCACCACCCACCAACCTCCTGCTCTCCTGGACCCACGTCAATGACACCATCGAAATCATGAACACCATCCACTCCAGCTCACCATCCAACCCCTGCCATCACCACATATTCAACAAAGCGAGCTCCGTCATCGCAACTCTGGAAGATCATCAACAGTTCCTTCCAGACCGCCACCTTTCCGGAGAAATGGAAACACGCCGAGATCAACGCCCTCCTCAAGAAACCCCAGGTTGACCCAAAGGACCTCAAGAACTTTTGGCCCATCTCCCTGCTCCTCTTCCCAGCAAAAGTCATAGAGAAAATTGTCAACAAACAACTGACCCGTTTCCTTGAGGAGAACAACACTCTGGACCCATCCCAATCCGGATTCCGCTGCAACCACAGCACCGAAACCACCCTCATCGCCGCAAACGATGATATCAGGACCATACTTGACAACGGCGAAACCGCGGCCCTCATCCTCCTGGACCTCTCAGCCGCGTTCAACACCGTCTGCCACCACACCCTATGTGCACGCCTTAACGATGCAGGGATCCACAATAGAGCCCTGGACTGGATCACCTTCTTCCTCACTGACAGAACTCAAAGAGTCCGCCACCCTCCATTCCGCTCTGAAGCCACAAAAATCATCGTCGGCGTACCTCAGGGATCGTCCTTCAGCCCGACCCTCTTTAACGTCTACATGGCTCCGCTCGTAAACATCGCCCGATCTCACAACCTTAACATCGTCTCATATGCTGATGACACCCAGCTGATCCTCTCTCTCACCAAGGACCCCGCCATTGCCAAAACCAACCTTCACGAAGGAATGAAGGCCATTGTTGAATGAATGAAGAACATCTGCCTGAAACTGAATTCTGATAAAACTTAGGTCCTCATCTTCGGCTCCACCCCCTCCGCATGGGACGACTCCTGGTGGCCTGCCACACTGGGAACCGCACTGACACCCACTGACCACACACGCAACCTGGGGTTCATCCTGGACTCATCATTATCAATGAGCCAGCAAGTCAACGCCATCTCTTCCTCCTGCTTCAACACCCTCTGCATGCTTCGGAAGATCGAGAAATGGGTCCCCACTGAAACCAGAAGGACGGTCACCCAGGCCCTCAAAAGCAGCAAACTGGACTACAGCAATGCCCTCTACACAGGAACCACGGCCAAGCTCCAGAAAACACTGCAACGCTTACAGAACGCCTCCGCATGCCTCACCCTAGACATCTCCCGCCACTGCCACATCACAGCCCACCTGAGAGACCTACACTGGCACCCCGTCAACAAGAGAATCACGTTCAAACTCCTCACCCACGCTCATATGGCACTGTACAACACCGGACCAGAATACCTTAACAGACGGCTCTCCTTCTACTCGCCGACCCAACAGCTTTGCTCCGCTGACCTTGCCCTCATCAACGTCCCACGCATCCACAGAATGACCGCCGGTGGCAGATCGTTCTCCCATCTCACTGCCAAGACGTGGAACACTCTTCCCACCCACCTGCGACGGACACAGGACCTACTTACCTTCAGGAGACACCTTAAGTCATGGATGTTTGAGCAGTAGCAGCCTCCCTCCCATCAGCGCCTTGAGACCCTCACGGGTGAGTAGTGCGCTTTACAAATACTCTGATTGATTGATTGACACAAAGGGAGCTGAGATGTGTCCTGCATATCCTGATGATTCTTCCTGGGTCAGAGTGCAGGGAGGAGCTGACACTTGCACCTGAATAGGGCTGTGCCAGTTGCCTGTCCTTACACAAAGCAGCCTCCAACCCCCTAGAGTGTGTCTGAGGCCAAGATAGAGAGAGGCAGGGTCTTGTGCACTACAAAGACTTTCTTTTTAAGTTTGCCTACTTCAAAGGCAGAAATGAGAATAAGTATTGGACTGCTGACCCCACAGCTTTAGAACACTCCTGGATTGAGGACATTTTGCCAGGGAGTAGAGCTGGGTGCTTGAGGAGGACCTGCCACTCTGCCTGTTGCTTTGCTGTGCTGGCTTGCTTCTGCTGCTTCTGCCCTGGAAGTGAAAGGACTGGACTTTCCTTTCTACAGCCTGCTTTCCAATGTTCGCCAAGGGCTTGAACGGAGCTTGCCTCCAGTTGTGCAGTCTCAGGGACAGCAAAGACTTCATCTGCCAGTGCATGGGCTCTTCTGCTGAGAGACCTGGCTTTCTAAGTGGTGACAAATCCAGTCCCTGGGCCCTTAGAAGTGGAAGCTGGTAACCTGAGTGAAAATTCATGCACCGGAGCCATTGCAGCTGAAAAATTGGCACAGCTCCTGTATCGCGGCCGAAAAGTCAGTGCATCGCCTACTGCCTATCTTGCGGCTGTGAAATTGATGCATTGTCTTCTTCAGCCGAGATCCATCGTTGCCATGTGTCTGGATTTTCCATGCATCGTACCTGGGTGTCAAATCTTCAACATCACCGCACGGACCTGAGGCTGCGTGTCTGGAAATCAATGCATCATCTTCCTGCTGGGAAAGAAACTATGCATTGCCTCCCTTGTGGGGAAAGAATTGACGCATGGCCTCACTCGCGAGTAAGGAATTGACGCATCATTGCCTCTGATGAATCACCTCCCTTGTGGCTTTATTTTTTACGCTTACCAGGTACTTAGTGCTAAAACAACGCAACCATTGACTTTTATGGATTAAGACTCTTTTCATTTTAAACAGTAATATCTTTACTTTTGTGTGCTGGTGGATTTTTGTCTTTTTGGTCTTGTTTGATTTAAATACATATGGGCTATTTTTCTAAATAGGTGTGGAGTCCTTTTGTGGTGTTTTCACTGTGTTAGTGGGTGTGGATGTACAAATACTTTACACATTGCCTCTGAGATAAGCCTGACTGCTTGTGCCAAGCTACCAAGGGGGTGAGCAGGGGTTATCCTAGGTGTGTGACTACCTTATCCTGACTATAGAGAGGGTCCCTACTGGACAGGGTGTAAACTAGGTGCCCCATTTCTAACAAGTGGAAAATACTGATTGCCTGTTGTAAGAAGCTGACAATGGTGAGCAGAAATTGGAGCAGGAAACACTGGACCTCAAACTGGGGGGAACTGTGAGTTGCTTGTACTAGGCAGAATTAAAAGATGGTGATGATAACCATTGTGAGAATCTGGCCCTAATGATCACTGTGAGCATTGGGTACTGATATACAACGGATCACTATCTTGCCTTCAGAAGACTACTCAAGAGTTGGCTCTTTCCTTCATAACCACCATATTCAAACAGCAATGGACTGCACATGCCTGTGTTGATAAATATTTATAATCTGATTATATGTATATTCTAGATATGTATAGTTCTTTAAGAAATATGTATTGTTACATTTCATAATAATAAATCATACACATACTCTTTACGCCGGTTTAACAAATGTATATTTACTCACGGTTATATATATATGTTTATATATACATATATATAAATATATATATATATATTTATATATATTGATATATGTGTGTGTGTGTGTGTGCATGTATGTATGTATATATGTGTGTGTATATACATATCTATATATATGTGTATATTATTCTATGCTTAACATGTTCATAGGTCATTGCATAGCTCCTAGATAAGTTGATATATTTGATACTTATGAATCCCTGCTTTTGTTTTTATATTATCAAATGTTTTTATTATCATAAGCATTTTGCTATTCAAAAATTGATTAAAGACGAATGAATGTTAGAAAAGCACACTTATTAATTAACTTAAAATATAAAAATCTTGAAAGTCTGTGTTTATACAATACTACTTTTCTTCTCATATTCTTATACCCATTTTTATATTCCTTGCACATATATTGCCTTACTATGTATTTACATATCTATTTATTTATTACACTACTCCTACTGAACTAGAGAAAAATTAGATAAAAATAAATTAAATCAAATCAATAAATAAAATTAAAATCATAAATAATTAAATTTAAAAATAATAATGATTATAAATACAAAAATAAATAAAAGAAAAGTAAAATATATATATAATTAAAATACTGAATAAATAAAAATAATATAATTTTACTCTCTTGTAAGCTTTACTGTGTCTCCCCATCACCCTACGTCTCTATCAATCTATCCTCCATCCCCACTCTGCTCATCCCAAACCCATTCTACTACTCTCTTCCCCAAAATAACCCTGCCTAAGCTCTTCCCTCCTCCACCTCATCTAGCTCACCCTAAACCTCAGTTTACTACCATGATCTCCCAAACAACCCTACTAAATTCTCCCTCGTTTATCTCACCATTGACTCATCTAAAACCCCTCCTGCTACTATGATCTCCCTAACCCTTTCCACAGACTCTTCCCTCCTCCATCTCTCCCTTACTCATCCCAAGCCTCAGCTTATTACTATAAACTCCCAAATAACACGTCTGGATTATTCTCTCCTCTATCCCTATATTACTCTAGTCAATCCAACTAACAAACTCACATATACTCTGCTCAAATAAACTCAGAATAATATTAATACTGTACTCCTATTTCCCTATACTAATCCACTACTAATTCCTCTTTGGATCAGGAGGAGCGTGCTACTTGCCCAATAGCGCTTCAACACCTCGTCAGAGGTAATAAGTGCTGTATGAATACAATTACAATTACATTATACAATACATACTATAGGCAGTACCCATGTTTTTGGTGGTTTATATAGCATAAACAACCTGCAGTGCAACAGAGCTCTGTACAAAGTGTAGGCTGATGGTTGAGAAGAAAGGGTGAGGATGCAGGTGAGACAAAGGTGGGAACAGCTGAGCTCTATCATCTGGAGACACAGGTGTGGATGAGATTTTGCTTGCATAGCAGGGTCCTCATTTCTGTCCTGAACAGTAGGAATGAAAAGGCACTCAGGATTGGGATGGAGAAGGATTTTCAGATCATAATAATGTAGCATTAAAAAGTCTGGAACCTCCCTGTATTTTTTATGTAAGACTGTGTATGTTGCTGCTGTTGTGTTGTGTGACCCACTTGCTTGACAGATATGGTGGAGTTCTATGTTTTATGACTTTATAGGTAATACAGGCGACTTTGAAGGTGATGCTGGCAGAAAGAGTGATATCCAGTGGAGTTATCTGAAGGATGATGAGAGTCAAACAGATTCCTGAGATGCTTGATCAGGTAGGAGGGTAAATGTCTCCCTTTAAGTGGGTAGTGGAGTTAGGTGTGACCTTGGGCATCGGGGAGTAGTGCATTGTCTCCTTTGGGTGAGACAGGAGGACCATGGCTTATCTGCTTCTGCGATGAAAGCATTCACTTTCAGACAAAGCCCATCACTCACCATCTTCAGGAAGGAACCTCAAGACATGGCTCTTCGAATGAGGCACAGACCCACCACCAGAGCCTTGAGACCCTCACTGGTGGGTAGTTGCACTTTATAAAAACTGATTGATTGATTGATTGAGAGTGCATGACGAGTTTGTGCTGGAAGTGATTGTGTCTTTTTTTAGATAAACATTCTGAAACAGAGGGTGGAAGGTGTTGTAGATGTGTAATCCCATAGTTATGACACAATTCACCAGTTGGGTGAAGCTGTCATGGCTTGTTGCTGAGAGCCATTACTGCATAAATTACTTTAACATGACGCTGGTGATTAGCACGAACACTGTTTTCACAAGTTTTGAGTATGACGTATGTAGACATCTAGCCCTGAGAGGTGCTGAGGCAATCTCTGAGCACAGTGATTCCATTTCTTTATTTCAATTTTTGGTAGAGTTGGGTTCATGATGCATCTTAATAATCTTATTAGGCAGGAGGACTCTCAGGGGTTCTAAGTAGAAACTCAAGATTACTGAAGATATGCCGGCTCTTTGGAGGTTGCTGCAGGTTGCAGAAATGGGGTTGGGTCTGGAGATGCTCATCCGACTGATAAGAAATGTATTGTTCTTTTAAGTTGTGAAAACATAAGAATGATGCTGTTCAAGCCCATTCACGAATAAAGGTTGTTAAGTAAAGCTTGATAATCAAACAATCAAAAACTCCAGAGAGCCGGGTTAGGTGACACAGGTCGCAATTATCTATGATTTAGGGGGTATTTTGGACCATGTGGAAAGCGGCAGTCTTGCAGAGTCTTCTGCTGCACCGAGATCTGAATAAAGACTGTTAATCTAGGAGGCTGGTGATGTTCTTGATTTTTCTTTCAAGTTGAATGGTGACCACTTTTTTTTAATAAACTTACTTGTGAATGGTGGGTGTGATTAGTCAGTAGTTAGTTAGATTATTGATTCCATGTTGGGACTTTTTATGGGGGTAGGCTTCATCTTGCCTTAATGAGCATGGCATGGATGCCTTGAGTGAGTGGCATGCTGATCATATTATGAAATGGGTTAAATGGGCCATCCAATGAAGGGTAAAAGCACAATCATTAATAAAAAGCATTCTAGAATTTTGTTTTGTTTGATGATGTCTGCTGAGCTTTGATTTCTATTGTGACATCATTCACCAAATGGCCCCTGTAAGGGTATAAATGGAAATGGTCTTTCCTTTGGATGCAGTAATAATGTGTCCTTCGTACAAAATGAGGTTCACTGAAATGAAGAGGCTTTAGAGGTCTTTAATGAAGTGATGGGCAAAAGTGGACCTATTTGTTATCTCCATAAATTGAAGTATTGGAGAGCAAGTAAGGCTTCTGTGCAGACAATTTAGGGGCTGATTAAGAGTTTGGCAGTCAGTTCGTCGATCAGTATGGTATAGTACTTTACTACTGTCATACCAAAGGTCCTCCGCCCGGCAAATTTAGAGTTGTTCACCAGCTCTGGGGACTCTAAACTTTGGCAGAACTGTCACCATCCTGGTTTCCCACCAGCTCTGTGGACTCCAAACGTTGGCAGGATTTGCCACCCGTGCGGTTTCTTTCAAGGTATTAAGGCCCTGATTTACACTTTTTGGTGCAAAACTGCACTAACGCAGTTTTGCACCAAAATGTTTAACACCGGCTTGCACCATTTCTGTGCACCAGCTGGGGGCACCATATTTATGGAACAGTACAAGCCGGTGCAAAGGGTGGGCTAGCATTAAAAAAAATGACGTTAGTCGGGTGGGGCTGGTGGAATGGAAGAAGGGGCTTTTGCACCAAAAAATGACGTTAGGCAGGTTAGAGTAAAAAAGACCGACTCTAACCTGCCTAGAGTCATTTTCTGACGCACAACCATCCATATCGCATGACACCTGTCTTAGAAAAGATAGGAGTCATGCCCACCACCCAAATGGCCAGCACAGGGGACCAGGGTCACCTGGGCATGGCCATTGCACCCAGTGCCATGTAGGGGGGCCCATTTCAGGACCCCCAATGGCACTTTGAATAAAAAAAAGAATACTTACCTGTACTTACCTATACTTACCTGGGATGGGGTCCCACATCCTCCTGTGTCCCTCTGGTGTGGGTGGGTTGTCCCTGGGGCCTGGGGAGGGCACCTGTGGGCTTATTCCATTGTGTTCCATCATGGAAATAGACCCACAGGTCCCCTAACACCTGCCCTGACCCAGGCATTGAAAAATGGTGCAAAGCAAGCCTTGCACCATTTTTTTACCCCTCCTCCCCCATGCGGGATTTTAAGGCACTAGGGCCTTAGAGTCATTTTTTGCTCAGGAACGCCTACCTTACATCTCATTGACGCAAGGTAGTTTTCCTCAGACAAAAAATGACTTTAACTCCAATAGTTTGGCGCTATATATGTCTAGCGCCAAACTATAAATATGGAGTTAAGTTTGCGCTGGATTTGCGTAAAAAAAATGACGCAAATCTGGCGCAAACAGAGTCTAAATATGCCCCTATGAGTTTGAAGGACTGTACCAAAAAGATAACAGTATCGTCCTTCAAACTTTGAGCATGTTTTTGTTTTTTTCATAAAATACCAAGTGGGAAAAACAAACAGTAATGATCCTCACTCTAAGCCATGTGAGTTTCCTCCATTGGTGTGGTGGTCATTTCAAAGTTTTTTCTGTCTCATACGCCCACTTTTTTCATGGCAATAAGGGAGAGTAAAAACTGGCCATATGCCCCTCACTCTACATTGGCCACGTGGGTGAATAGCTAGATCTGCACCGGCTTTTACTCCTTGGAGCCACTAGCGGAGTATGTCAGAGACTACTCTATCTCCAATGATGACATCGTTAAGGTCTGCCCAACTGTAAATCTGACGAACAGTCACTGGTCAACAATTGAGTATCAGGAACCAATATGTAGCACAAACAGATTTCAATGATGATGACTTGGGGCATGGGCGCTGTTCGGTGGAGTGTGGAATCTGCATTAGTATGCAGTTTCAGGAAGTGGCACATGTGGATGTTGTGAGAAACATACACTGGTGGATAGTGAAATAATTTGAATCTGATGAGACGTGAGAGGTAACGGCGCTGTTAGGCAGTGTAAGGAGCTGACATTAATTGCCAATGTGTGAAGTAGGAACCATTGTGCAGTATGGGTAGCTTGCACTCTTAGAGCAGTGTCAGATTTGCACACTGATCGGCAGTAGGAGTCCTGGTAGTAGTGAGCAGTGGGAGATGCAGACAATGATAGCATAAGGAAATGATGCGCCTAAAGACCCAGAGGAGCTTTTATTGTTGCGTTGTGTGTGGAGCATGAACTTGTCTGCATTTTTTAAGCTTATATTGTTGGGTTGTGGTGTGCCAGAATCTAGCATTAGTTGTCACTGGCATTATGAGGAGCTATCACCGAATGGGGGTGTGGGTAGCTGGAAATTCTTCTTGGCAGTGTAAGGACCGGGATGTGGAGTATTGTATTTGATGCTGGCAATCCTGAGCAGAGTGTGCCAGAGTTTGAGGGGCTGAAATTGGTGCGTAGTGTGATGGCCTGATACTGCTAGACCATTTGAGAAACCAGCATTGGTTGGACATCTGAGTTGCTGACACTGCGTGGGAGTATGAGAAGTAAGCATTCTTGGTGGAGTAGCACAATTTAGACTCCATCCTTTACACGTTATCATTGTGAAATTTCGCATTGATTTTTGACATTATGTTTACTGTGTGCCTTAAGTAATATTAACATGTGTGAACATTTAAACACATTAATGAAATTTAACTACTGAAAAACTGAATCTACATAAAAGTGTGTGCTAATGTTTATAAAAGTTGCTTTCATGAATTCATTCTTCACGTTCATTTTTACACCTTAATTTGTATTGCCGAAGTAATGTGTTTCTTTTATGCTCTGCGTTTTGTTCTGAATGTTATAGGTGCGCATGTATAATCATATATTCAAATGCACATTAAGGGGGTCATTCTGACCTTGGCGGTCCATGACCGCCATGGCGGACTGCGGCGGAAGCACCGCCAACAGGCTGGCGGTGCTTCCTTGGCGATTCTGACCGCGGCGGTAAAGCCGCGGTCGGAAAAGGGGAGCCAGCGGTTTCCCGCCAGTTTCCCGCTGGCCCAGGGAACCCGCCATGGCGGCGCTGCTTGCAGCACCGCCATGGGGATTCCAACCCTCTTACCGCCAGCCTGTTTCTGGCGGTGTCCACCGCCGGAACCAGGATGGCGGGAACGGGTGGCATGGGCAGTGCAGGGGCCCCCTAACAGGGCCCCACAAAGATTTTCAATGTCTGCTTAGCAGACAGTGAAAATCGCGACGGGTGCCACTGCACCCGTCGCACCCCTTCAACTCCGCCGGCTCCATTCCGAGCCGGCTTCATTGTTGATGGTGCTTTCCCGCCGGGCCGGCCGGCGGTCTTCTGGCGGTCGCCCGCCGGCCCAGCGGGAAAGCCGGAATGACCGCCGCGGTCTTTTGACCGCAGTGCGGTCTTTCGGCGGGAACCGCTTGGTGGGCAGCGACCGCCGACCGCCGCGGTCAGAATGACCGCCTAAATGTTTAGTTAAAGTTAGCCTGACTAAATGCCTTAATTTTGAAATGCATTTTGCTTGGTTAGCATGTTTTTTCTTTTGCAGGTGTGTTCTCGTGATTTCATTAGCTACAGAAATGAGTGTTGTATGTGTTTGTTTTTTTGATAGTAAGGTCTGAAAAGAGGAATCTTGCCGAGAATTATGAAGACCTTATAAGCAGATGAAGCCTTCTATTCATTGCGTATCAGGAACAGGGGATGTTCAAGGTGGTAGTAACTGTCCAAGTTCTGTGAGATGAGAAATTCAGATTGTGTTACAAATGCATAACATGAGAAGTGAAATGATTGGTACCTGGTGGGGTGGGAAGAGATACGATTGTTGCTGAAAGTCCTGTTTGTTTTTCATTAATGTTCACTCCATCAGAAGAGAGTAGAGTCCCTTATACTTTGAGGGGTACAGACTTGTCTGCTTCCTTTATTCTTGCAAGTTTGAATCTTCATGCTAAACACTTATTCCAATCCTGGACGATTTCTACTGGAGTCTTCACTATGCTGACACCTCCTCGCATTTCTGAATTTCCTTGAGACCTCACTCAATAAACCATCTTTATTCTAAATTTATTATCTTGATTAGGTGACTTTAGAATGTACTTATGTTTAGGAGAGAATGTGAGGTTCTTTAAGTAACACCTGTTTCCAATTCTCAGTTTCTGTATTGCTGTGGCTGTGATTTTTTTGTATCTTATCCTACTAAAACTGAACCTATTGTGATATTTGTATCTTTTTAATATTCGTCTGACTTGCATATAAGCTGGACTGATTATTAATCAGTAGTAAAATTACTTAAAGTCAATCATCAATTTGTGGTCCTTATTGTGCAGCTAAATGGGCTTCACGAAAATGTAATTGTTTTATTATTGTTAACTCCCTTGACGTCTCAGTCAACTTAAAAAGATCCTTCAGATGAGAGATTGTAAATCACACACCTGCATACTCTAAATGGACGGGGTGACGAGTGGAAAGTGGTGCCCATATTGATGGGCAGAATATGGAGTAGGAGTTTGGTATTGTGGGTATTTGATTTCTGCTGTAAGTATGAATAGCTGGATCTGGTGAACAGTGTAAGGTGACTCTACCAGCGTGGGTTTTGAGTAGGGGTGGGTGGCGAGCTCTGCTCCACTGGCAGAGCTAACAGAGTTTTTGGTACTCTGCTTGCAGTTCGGAGTTCACACACAAAACCAGCTAGCACCACCAGCGGAGCTCACCCAGTGAGCACTGCAGCCCAGATATGGGCTACACAGCGCAAGCACAGACAGTCTGCGCTTGTGCTGTGTAGCCCATAACTGGGCTGCAGTGCGCACCGGTGACAGATCCAGGCCTCCTTGTGCCAGCAGCCTGGGAGCAGGGGGGCAGAAGGAGGCAGAGAGTCAGGCCGCTAGGAAGGTGGAGGAGAGGACGACAAGGACCGGCTGGAGGACCAAGGTAAATCCTCTTTTATGTTGTATTTTTGCACACTGGTGCACTAGAGGCCTGAAATAACAGCTTTCGCTACCTATGACCCTGAATTCAGGCCAGGGCCTTAAGCAGCAAAAGCTGCTGTTTCAGGCCTCTTGTGCAGTGGCCTGTCCTGTGTACACTGCACACGGGGCAGGCCAGTGCACAAGAGGCCTAGCAGCTTTTGCTACCTACAGTCCTGAATTCAGGCCAGGGCTAGTGCATAAGCCACCTGAGAAGGCAGATTTCACTGCCTATGCCTCTCTCCTGAATGCGCCTGATCTGGGAATTGCTAAGCAGGGTCAGGCCTGGTTAACAGGCGCATTCAAGACTCCCTGGCTCACGGAACCCCACCTCCATGGAATTCCACTGAGTTTTTAATCAACTCCGCCAAATTCTGCAGAGTGGAACTCCGTGAACTCCGCCCAGGCCTAGTTTTGAGAAGATGGATGCTGGTGGGATGTGTGAAGCAGGAACGATGCAAGGATTTTCAGCCCTCCATTCAAAATAGCATCTTATTCACTGGAACGCTCTCCATACACTGTTAAAAATACATTTTTTTGCCTTTTATTATAATTTGGTTCTGCTATTAAGAGGGGCTTAGTGGTACCTTATGAGAGTGCAAGTCCTCTTTTGAGGAGCTGGTATATGTATGCAGAATACAGAGCAGACACTGCTGGCCAGTGGCAAGAGCTGGCACTGGAGAGCAGTGTGACAGGACGATACTGGTGCAGCCGCAGAGAGGGCACCTATCTGCACTATTAGGAGTCACACTGGTGGGTAGTATAAGAGCCATGCTCAGTTTTAGGAGCTGTGGTAAGTGCTGTAAAACATGGTCTCCACTAAGAGATGTAGAGAAAGTGAAATAGGAGTAATCTCTATTATACTCTAAAAGAATGGGTCAGGTTTAAGCCTAAATTGCACTGCAGCACTCTGGGACATATTTCTAAGGTCCTTGGGCCACCTTAGCACTACCTTAGTGTCATTTTTTTTCTCGCTCTAAGCGCTAAAATGGCTTTCCTGCCTCGTCATATTTATAAAGTGGTGCAGTGCTTGCATTGCACCACTTTGCAGAACCTTGCGCAACATTATGCCTGCGTCAGGCATAATGTATAAAAGAGGGGTGTTTCGGCACATGGAGGCCAGAAAAAATGGCACAGTGAAATGTACAAAATTTCACTGCGCCATTTTTTGCATAATTTTTAATGCCAGCTCAGAGCAGGCGTTAAAATGGCGCACCCATTATATTCAATAGGTGTCCCTGTGCTTTGCTGCACTAGTGTCAAAATTTGTGATGCTAATGTAGCAAAGCACCACAATAGCTTCAAAAATGTTGACGCTATTGTGCTAACGACCACCATGGTGCGCCGTATTGTAAATACAGCACAACCATGGTGTCGTTAGGTGCTGGTAGAGGGGTGCAGCACTTTTTTGTAAATATGCCCCTCAGTTTCTGACCACTTCGAACTCTGAGTATAAGAATGCTGCGCACACCTGCACCATCACTGAATCTACGTGATCCATTGCTCCCTTGGTGACAACCACGGTAAAGACACTACTTTACAAAATGTACATGTTTCATGGCCGCAGATTGAAAGTTTGCAGTACGCCAAGGATAGAAACTACAATGGCCTTCTGTGGCCTTATCGTTCACTCAAAAAGAGAGGTGAGCTGGGACCACTAAAGGCACCAAAGCAGTGTGCCACACCAGAGAAACACCACCAAAGGCACACGGAATGAGGCTTTGTCTGTAGCTGTGGACAGTTACGACCAGTCTTGTGTGGGCTCGCTCAGGGCTTTAAATGGGAAAAAATAAGTGCAGGTACTCATTAACATATACTAGTAGTGTGGTGGGTGGGGCTAAAGGCGGGGCTAAGAGCAAGACATAAGGATACTTTGACTTATATACCAGTTGCAGCACATGCCCATGAGAAATGTGTTTGAATAAACAAAACAAGTTAACTCGTTAAACGAAATGTAAGCGAAACACAATGCTATCTTACTGGCATACTGTTATTTGCTGTCCTTTTTTACAATACTATATATTCTTGAACGTGCACACACAGAAAGAAACAAGCAGAGGCGCACACCCAAAGCATTCCACACAGTCCTCCTTAAAGTGTTCCGATTCTCTCCCTCTTTCATTCGCTTTTCTCTCACACAAAGACACACACACACCAGCAGGCAAACACACATACATAAGCAGACCCTCGTTCAAGAGACTCAGGTGGGATCAAAGCCATTTTAAACTTTCCTCCCATGGCTTTCTTAGTTGTCACTGTCAGCGGGGCTGCCTCAATTCCTGTGTTTACAAAAAAGCACACGAGTGTGTAAATGTGATTGACAGCACAGGGCCTGAATGGACCCTGTTCTGTCAAACACAGCGTGATCGTAAATACCCAGACATTAGGCTCATAATCACCACTGAATAGCTCAGCGGGGCTCAGTTTAGGGTGACAGAAGCACCTTTGCTGTCAGAGGCGGGCTCAACTCTGAGAGCCTAGTGCTCACCAGCACTAGCAGCTAATGAGCCTACCTTTCATGAGTACTGGTACTCTCCTTGGCAGCAGAGAAGTGCCGGTACTCAGAGTGAAAAAAATAAGAAGTGCTGGTACTCAGTACCTGTGAGTACCGGCCCATTTAAAGCACTGGGCTCTCTTCATATCATGTTCTGCTGCATCAGTGCGGAGTGCAGAGCTCCGGAGCAGGAGCCATGGCGAGGGTGCGGTGCAGAGACCTGGAAAACTGAATTCTACACTCCAAAGGCACCAACCCACAATGTGAAGGCCTGAAATATGACCTTAACCCTGAAAGAGGGAGAGAAGAGAGAGAGAGGGGAGCAAATCGATAGGAGGAAGATGGCAGAAGGACCAAGGAATCCAAACACGAACAAAACAAAAAGTGTCGGGGGAACGAGGGGCTGCGAGAAAGGGGTAAGACACAAAGCGGGAACCGCAGGAAAACACAATATCTAGAAAACAACTGAGAAAAGAAGAAGGAGGGACATAAAAAGAGAATGAGAGCATGAGGGTAGGTACCAAGTGAGAAACAGAAATAGAGAAAGGAAGATGCAAGAGAGGGAAGGACTTTTTATGGTGAACCCTGTCTTTCTGATATGTGCGCGGCACCAGCATGCTGGGAAATCTCCACATCGCCCCATTTCCTCACAGGACGGTATGCCCTTGGCAGAGAGCGAGCAGAGAGTGCGCGAGCAAGAGGAAAGCTAAATTTAGATATGGCTGCCGCTCACTCCTCCCACTGAACCGGAACCAAGTGATTCCAGGGGTACCGACAAGGGCGCCATTGTGCTGCGATTTAATCAAAGTCATTGAGCCGGGAAAATCTTGAAACGGGATGAAGGGGCCGTCTTTGCTGGAGTCGAATAATTCACTAGAATTTGGGATGTGTTTCCTTTTAATTAGTTTGATGAGCTCCGAGTTGGAGGGCTTGTCAAACACCCATGTTTAACCCTATGATTCTGAGCCCACCGGGGGCGAGGAGGGCGCAATGGGCAGGAGCCGAGGATGAACAGGTGAATTCGGCGGAAGAATGGGGTACATTCTCCTGCTGAGACCGGCCTCCGTCCTGATGAAAAAGATCATTACCACAGCAATAGTTCTAATTATACCTTCCTTAGGTCTGAGGTTCGCGAGTGTGCATGAGGCCTGCTCCTCTTAGGGGAAAAGGATCCGTGAGAACAACCCCAGCCCTGAGCTAAGATAGGTGTGCAATGTCCTTCCACTCTTTCGCTGCCCACTAGATACTAGCTCACTGGAGGTGAACGTGACTGGGCAGTTAGCATTAGGCCGCAGTTACAGTTGAACGAAAGCGCCTACCTGTTGATCTATCATAAAATGACCTATCACTCTAGGATCCAGGAAGTGCTTCCTCACGCAACATGAGATCAACCAGCATGCCAGGCACTAAACAGAAGCAGTCAATAAGACACCACGGTACATGCCCTCTTATTTGGCTGCTTCTGCAACCAGTTCTCCAACTAGTGGTCAAGGAACCTGAACTACGTGTACCACTCTGCATAGGACCAGCTAGAGGTTTAAATGCTGGACCACACAGAGACTGAAGCCCTCTCTCAACCCCACAAGTGATCTTTCAGGAAGGTGAAGGATGGGCAGCGCTATCCTGTTGCCAATGCAGGTGGCCTTCTGAAATATGAATGATATATTTCACATGAAAGACTGACCCGTGTCTTGGGGTAATAGTTGATTCTGCTGAACTGTTAAGTGCCAGGGCAAGTTCTGAGATACTTCAGATGGTGGCCACACTATGTAGGAATCATCTGAAATTGAGAAGGCTCTACCCTAAAAGCAGTGATGACACAAGCCTCCCTGATTGTAAAGCCCAAATCCTTGCTTCTTAACCAACATCACCCAAACAGCAGTAGTTTATTCATTTCATTGCACATAAAACTGCCTGCTGCCCAACAGATGATTTCAACCTGTACTCACCACAAGAAGCAGATTCAATCACCTTCTCCAGTACGGCATGCACTAACATATGCAAAGCTGTCTCTCTAATGTATTCACACCCTCAGTGCTTAAGAGCAGCTACAGGATCACCACAATACAATATATTCCCCCTCCCAGGGTCAAAACTCATAAGACCAAAAGACTCCTCATACAGATGACATGATTAATCCACGCTCTTCAAGCACATCACAGTTATGTACACACACAAGCAACTCTAGCTCTTACTTCTCTGTGCTCCTCTTCATGCTCAGACGCACATACATGTGATATAATAAGATTGCCACTCTAGTCCTCATGCACAACACTTAAAGAATTCCCACATAGCCTCAATTATTAGGTTATATTCTATGAAACTAGCGCAGTGCTGAGCTACCTACACACCGAAATGGACTGTGGTTCATCGTGAGGTACATGAAGAGCTATGGAAACGTAACTACAATTCAGTACAATGAAGCTCGCTTAAAAGAAGCCCCTGTAACACTGTCTGCCCCAAACACGCCACTTCATGTATTTAGTTTATGCTGGCTATCAGGTGGGTCCACTGATTAAGAAACTATTGACCGGACCATATTACAGAAAGAACATGTTGAACAACTGCAGCTTTCGGGTTAGAATGGCTACTTTGAAACAGTTTTTAATTGTATTTATTGATTTAGATTTCTCTATAGTGTGGACATAATCCAAGAAGATGTTAGAGTGTTTAACATATAGTATATGGACTTCATACAAGTGCAGGTTTACGATTAACAGTGGTCAAGAGAAAAAGGGAAAGGGTGCAAGTATGGGTCATTTTTTATGCCCGAAGCTGGATAAGAGTGGAGGAAAAAGCTAGTTAGGCCTACATTATAGAGGAGTTTAACAATCCTTTGCAAAGTAGTAGTCAGTGGCAGCTGGCAATTTTAGGAGGGAGGGGGTCTGGCAGGAAGCACACTCACACTCATTCATTCACACGCGCACGCACATCCATTCACAACACTCATCAACATTCAAACTTACACACATGCACCAAACATTCATTAAAAAAACCACACACACACACACACACACACTTACCTTCAGCTCGGAGGTTCCAGGAGGGTTGGGACTGCTGCCTTCCCTCACTGGCTGACCACAGCTCAGCCAGTGAGGGAAGGCAGCAGTCTCAACTTTGTCACAGAGTGGGATGGGGTCAGTGAGACTTCTGACCCCATCCCACTCTGTGACGAGGTGTCACTGATTGACACTCGCCCTGAGCGATTCAGGGCTTAAACCTGAAGCGCCCAGGTCAGGGTCAATGGGTACACTTCCCTCGTCACCGAGGAGAGGGTCTCGAGGCACCTTTGCTAAGCCAAGGAGGTCACGCCCTTAGGAGATGTGACCTCTTCAGCCCAACAAAGTTCAGCTCAGGCAGCCAGGAGTCTGCGCAAATCGCGCATGTCTCACTCCTGGCTGCCTGAGCTGAACATGAAGAGTGTCTGTCAGGCTGATCTTTGCTCAGCCTGACAAGCACTCTTCATGAGGGGCAAAAGGTGGGGGTGTGTGGCCCCTCTGCCCTAAAGGACAGGCTGTGCCTGGTAGTAGTCAAGGTAGGTTGCAGTGATTTGTGTCCATCAGGAGATGGTAGATAGTTTCAACAATAGGTGGTTCTTCGATCTCTTTTTGAAAGATGTGAAAGATGGGTCATACCAAATACTTAACATTTGTCTTTGATTGTGTCAATGGCTCGCAATCTAACATACTTTTAGTAATGCCTTTGTTCACTATACCCAGTCTCTCTGTGCACTTTGCAGAAAAGTCTGTTAAATAGGGTGTCTTCCCAAAGAAAATGTACAGACAGCAATGCATCATTTGCAACACTAGGGTATTCATCTATTGACAAGTATATTTGACCAACGCAAATTGAATTTCCCCAAGTAATGGTAAGACTAAATTATGCATTTAATAAAGTGAAAGCAGAGATGTTGCCTACTTACAGGGAAAATTATTAAAATTATTGCCAAACATTTTTGTAGCTAAACGACAGTATGCACTCTAACAAAACAAGAAGATAAATATCTTGAGAACATATCTTGTGAATGAATTTATCAATCACTTTGGAGCTTCTGCTGTCTCTCCCCTCCTTTTTTACCTACGAAACGTGCCAAGTTAAACACATGAATACATTATTGTTAACAAACTAACCTTCAAAAACTGATACCTGGTGCTTTTGATAAATGTACTGTTGGACCAAATCAAATAGTCACAGAGTACATGAAACCAGATCACCAAGAAATCTATCATTTCTTTGTAGTTACGTATGGCTATGAAAAGAAGACTGGTTTGCCAAATGATGTGGCTTGAAAAAGTTTCTACATGTTGGATACTGAACACCACAGCACATTTGGACATGCGATTATTAAAGTGTTGCATGATTATCATTATCTTTTCTTTGTAGTATACTACAGTTATCTACAGTTCTATTCGGGCATCATGTAAGACCATTTTCTGGTCCCTTTGAGAAATCTTAACATGTACAAACTGGAATGTTGGCAATTCCCATTCATTAGCTTTGCCATTGGTAACACCATTCTGACTATGAAGAACCTGAAGAACCTATGCAAGAGCCTGCTTGTAAAATGGACAATCAGAATGCAAGTGAGCAGTAAGTCCCAACCCATGGGCCTTAACCAATGCAATCCACACATGTATACGACATGTTAATTTAAATGTTTGACCAGATTTATTTTATTTAGTCTGTCCTTTGTTTCCTTGTAAGTGCCCACTTGCATCTCATGCTGGAAAGTAGATTCCATGGTCTCTGACTCTCACCTCTAATCCTGTGTTAGAACTATGTCAATTAAACACACTTGATGTTCTCCTGATCTCTGTATTATCTTTTCTTCAGTGTACTGTCTTATAGTTCCTCTAAGGTCCGGGTCATCGAGAGCACTGTTGAAGACTCTTAAACAGGACAAGGGAAGCAGATCATATCACCTCCAATTAGCACAATGTTTGCTGCTCAGCAAACCTACTTTAAATCAAGGTGATTATATTTCACTGCAAAGCAACATGGATCCTCCATTCCAGTAGCAAAAACATTGATCTCAAAATCCTTGACCTGAAGTTTTCTAGCCACTCCTCTAGCATCAGATGCTACCATAAAAGGTCTGCCTATTGATACAGGAATCCCAGGAATCCCACACCCACCATCTAACTCACTCTTAATCTCCCTTGCATTCTCCCCACTTGATCTCTTGGTGCACAGGAACAAGGCACACTGTGTATTTGTGGTACATAAGTGTTGCAGAGGCCACAGATGTCTTCCAGGTCAGTGGTCATCAAAGGAATGCCCGTTTGATTTAGGCAACAACCGTAACCATGGCAGCTCAGCGCATGCATTGTAAATCAAAGTATAACAAAATATTTGAGGTAATATGAATACATATGTAAATTAATAACACAAATACAACAATAAGCAATGGAGAGAGCAACAACAGGGAACATTATCTTTGGTATGAAGAAACAAAAGATCCGCTCAATATAAATATACAACTGAAATATCTGAAAACTGGCGTTCTGAATATCATTTGATTTGCCAAAGAGAAGACATCAAGCATTTGAAAGATGACTGGATGCCTTAGTATCCGGCCTACCTTGGGAGCTTATGCCTGCAACACCTTGTTACTTGTTGCCCTTATGGTTGATAGAGGGAGCACAGTATTACCTGGGTTAATTAGAGCAATGTAATGCAATGTCTGCATCACCTACATAGGGCAATGCAGTGCCTTGTTAAGTGGCCTATCAACGAAAACTAATTCCATAGCCTTGTTAAGCAACTTGCCCAGGACAACTTTTGGCAGGCCCTTATTTTTTGGTCTACCAAGGATAACTGACCACTTAGGCAGACATACACTTCATAACACAATGGCTTTCAATAATGTCATTTACAGTACATATGGCATAGGTAGCAGTCAGAGTACCTTTATCATTTCTGGTACAAAGGCCTTTGACACAAAGGGCAAGATCATAGTATCGCAAAGGTGCATCAGTGAGACCGATGCAAGGCTTGGTTGGATGGGCTGTTGTGAGCTTCATCTCCGGACCACATCGAGAAAAGAGAAGAAGGCTTTAGCACAGAACATCATAGACATGTGGAATGAGATGCAGATAATAACTATTTCATATCTAGGCGATTTGGACAAAGAGAGTTGCTGTAGGTTTTAGTGACCAGCTAAATGCTGCCCCAGGGTGGGTACAGCAGCAATGAGTTTAGATCCCAACACAGTGCTTTATGGCCCTTCCGGTATATGGGCATTCTATAGAGTACACATGGCATAGGCTGCAACCAAAGTACCATAAACATTTCTGTGACATAAACCATCAACATAGTATACAGATCACATTTTGACAAAGGTGCATCACTGAGATCAATACATGACTTAATTAGGTGGGCTGTTGTAAGGATGCAATCATGGGTCTTGCCATCAAGAGCTGTAGGGAAAAGAGAAGCAGGATTTAGCACAGGACATCTTACAAGTGCTAAATGAGACGAAGGCGATAACAGTATTGCCTGTCTTGACAATCTTTACATGCCTAGATGCTTTTATTTATTGGCCAATGCTAATGTTGCTACATAGGGAAGTAAGCACCGATGATTGAGACCCTAACACAATGCTTTCTGAAGGTTCAACAAGATGGGCATCTGTGCCACTACACACAGGCACAGGGGCTTCCTGGCTGCAACCACATCAAGAGCAATGTAATAATAAGAAATTGGTTTATTTTTATCCCCATGATTCTGAACTAGAAACCTGAAGTGAAGGTCTCTTTTCCATGAAAATACAACATAAACGTTCGGGAGTAGTTGGCTAAACCTAACACAGGTGCAGAAGACAACACTTATTTCAGAGCTACAAAAGACTGTTCTGCCTCCTAGAACCATAGCAAAGATTCGTTGTATTTTTATTTTTTTATTTTTACAAAAGCTTGCATTTGGCGATTTTATCATTGCTCGTAACCCTCTATTGGAAGCATCTTGCATTGTGCACACTTAAGAGACAGTAACTGGTTTGGGTAGTTTACAGATAGATTGAATTCGGTCTGGAGATATTGTCACTCCCCCACGATGATGTCATGATAAATATCTAACAAGGAGTAAACAAAGTTTTAATTTCCCTGTAGACTAAGGTGAAATTCATGTAATGTCCTTTGTGAAATTACACATTATACACAAAATTCTTGTCTGAAATGTAACACTTTTTTTTAGCTTGAAATAAATCATTGTGTACATTTTGGATGCAAGGACACATTTCTTGCTAAAAAACAAAAGTATGAGATGGCATGTGACACAAACTATAGCCACTCGCATTCTGTTAGTCTGAATTCTTCTTTTGCTCTAGTGATAGGATTTTTACCCGAATGAAATCCCAATCACGTGAAGCATAACGTGATAAGGGCAGGGGTCGGGAGGCGAAGCCGGACCTTAGAGAGGCCCGTGGCGAAAGCCTCCCAGTGGCAGAAACTAGGAGGTGGGGACAGTAAGCCTGCGAAAAAGCCCACAAACTCGCTTATTGCAGATTGGTGGCGAGTTTTGAAAAGGGGCAGCGGCAGGCGGGCACAGCACTTGCGGCCCGGGCAAGGTCAGGATCGCCCGCAAAGACATGGCAGCAAGGGAAGCCTAGCCGCCTGCACACACTGGGACCCCGATGCGCAGAACATACAATAGCTTATGAGAGGACTGGTTGCATGGGTCATATGATTGACAACCATTTTGTGCGTTGCTAACCTTGTATGTGTTTTAATAAAACTGCCGCCGTGTTTAACCAACAATGCCTCAATCGTGATGTATTGGGAATGGGGGAAAAAAGGATGGCTGCAAGTGGAGTGGTTTCTCGCACATCTGGACGGAGTTTGCCAGAAAGTACGTGAGATTACACTGGCGTAAATGAATCCTTTATTTTACATCCAGAGCCTGGGGTTGTTGTCTGGAATCCATTCTAGCTTCGTTCCCCACCTTTGGTCAAGTGCAGGCAGCTCCCCTCAACAATGAATCATGTCTGTCAGAGAACCATTGCACTCAGACAATTGAAGTCTTCGGATGTTTATTAACAAAAGAAAATACACCTATGAATCACAGAGTTGGTCGACAAGGTTGTCTTCCCAGCAACAGCAGTATGAGTGCTGATAAACCTGGGTAAGACCAGGGGGGTCCAACAACTACTGAGAGTGGTGGGGTGGGCAAATGAGTGGGGGTGGATGCAAGGTGGCGGTAAATAAAACAAATGGAATAGACTACTTTTTTCTTTTTAAATTATTGTTTTTGTTGTACAGGTTTCTCTTCCTTTTCAACAGAAACTTCCGAAGAGCGTTGTGATTCCTGTCTCGGTTTCACGTACTCTGTTCTTCACTCTCATTGCCCACCTCTCTCATTTCTCTTTTCCGATGAGTCCTGTAAGGAACGAGATTGGCGTGTATCAGTATATTGATATCTATCAGGCGTTTTTATATCATCTCTATTCCTGAGATTATACCTATTCTGTGGGGTCTCCATACGTGGAGATTCTCCCCTTTCTTTTTTAGGCCTATGTTGCTTTTTATCCCAGCGTTTCTCATTACCCTTCCTTGTTTACAAGGTGACATCCTCCTCGCTCCGTTTTCCATCTTCTGGCCAGGCTCCAAGACCCTTAACGAATCCTGGTGCTGCTTTCATGCTGTTAACCAGCATGCCAGAAGTGCCAGTATTGGAGGGAGCGGCCTCTCCCGGTGCTCCTGAGGGCACTGAAGGCCTGTGCTTGCTCTCAACCCAGCTGTCTTGAGAGGTTTAAACTGCGCATGTCTGGCTGGCCATCACAAGGTGGCCGGCCAAAGGGACATGCACACTTTAAACAAGTGCACAGGCAGCCCACCACTCCTCCCTGCTGCTGGCACTTAGCTAGCCCTGCCCCGTCCTGACACTCAGTTCAGGATGGAGGATGAAAAATAAATGTTGATAAATTAACTTTATCACCATTCTATTGTCTGGGGGCATTTTTAACAGTGGGACGACGCTCCTCCTCTATAATGGAGGAGTCGCCCCTGGGTAAGAGATAAGTATATAGTATTACACAAACAGACTTTGTAGGGGAAATATAAGGCTTCAGGAAACAAATGGATCTTATGGGTGCTGGACATGAGAAAGGGACAGGACGACCTTCAGCTGTAACAAGAATGTAATCTTTCTTTGCTTAGCAAGCTCATCAGCACTTTTCTGTTTTGAGAGCCAAGGTGAGAAACAGAATTTCTAAACATCGTAGATGAGCATCTTTTGGGTACAGTTAGCATGGGCAGGGAAACATGGCTGGAGCAGTTACACTTATTCTGAGGCAATGTGTTGCATTATTTTCTCCTGCTTTATCCCTTCTCGCTTCATGTCTTTCATCCCCACCTTCTTCATTTCATTTTCTTTCTTTCTTTTACCTTTTTTCTTGTTTAGCTATTTCTCCTTTCTTCCTGCCCATCAGCCATCATTTACCTTTATGCTCTTGCTCCTTTTCCTGTCATTCATCATTTCTTGTTTTTTATAATCTTTCTTTTCTTTCATCTTTCCTTTAGTGTGTTCTTTCTTTTTATCATTTATTTCATCGTTCCTTTCTTTCATCATTTAAATCTTTCTTTTAACACTGTTGTTTCCATTGCTTGGAAACATTTTCATCTGCAGTAACAGGGCCTCCTCTTGGTTTTTGAAGGCTGGATCTTTTTATCTGTCTTATGTTGTGCCAGCGGTAAGACACGCTCCAGCTAAACTTCAGCCCATTTGGAAAAGATTGGGAGCAAAGGTTCCAGAGACTGCATGTTTCATTACCATCTCGTCTCCTATCTATGGAATAGGACTGTCGAGCTACAGAATGCAACAACTAGGTGAAGAATTAGAGGAGATAAGGAACTCAGCTACAACTAGCCTTAGGTTGATCTGCGACCAACTGAAAGCACAAAGAACCGTCATTTTGCAGAATAGGATGTCTTATGAGTTTGTTGTGGCTGCCACAGGTGGTGTTTGTGCAATTGAGGGCTCCAAATGTTGCAATTTGTATATTAGTAATAATATTAGTAATAAGAAATCTTTGTTTTATTTATTGCTTCATTCTGCAGTTTTTTCAATTTCCAAGCACTTTAGACAACATTTGTTACGATTTTAAACGTTCTTTTATGTTGCATAACATAACTGAGACTGTGTGGCATTAAACTGCCCAACGTAGAGCATATTTGGGTGAGCACTGCAATGAGTTCGCAAATCATAAGAACATTCTTTTTCACAGTTTCAAAGATGGACTTCCACTGATCACAGCTTTCCATCCTACTTTCAAGAAATAAAAAAATAGTATTTTTACGAAAGCGATGTTTACTCTACATTTGAGTTTGGCCCGCAGTGGTGAAGCAGGACATATCAAGCTAATGGAGCTCCCAGCATCCCAATGTTCTAATATTGTTTATTGTTCAGTGCAGATGGAATACACTCATCTGACATTAAAGCCTAACAGGAGCGCATGACAAAATGTATAGTTAGCTCTCGGACATCTGACGATTCATTATAATGCTTTGTGAGAAGGCATAAATAAGATAATGCTAGCGCTTTTGAGAGGTACTGAAATACTTTTGCAAGTTGGTGTCAAGAGTGAATAAAATGGCCCTATTTACTCCATCCTGATGAATTTAGACAAACTTTCTATAGGACCTTAGTTAGCTTTTTTTTAAATTCTATTTAAAGTGTTCCTCATGATATGTAACCCTTCTCAACAATGGTGGTTGGGGGCAAGAATGACCTGGGTAAAAGTAAATATTACATTCAAAACACTCCAATAAATATAACGGGCTTTTTAAACTCAAGTGCACACCTGACTGGATTAATTTTTTTTGTAATTCAGAATGTTGGCTCCTCCTATGTGGCTCTGAATATCTGGGCAGGAACCTTTCAAACAATAGCATACTTGGAATTATGTTCCGGTGGGGAGGGACAAGTGCACCCATTTCAACATGACAACTCAGAATGGAAGCACTATAGGACACGACCTATAAAGATACAATAGCCACACATCTCTCCAGGTTTTTTGAGGCAAATATGGGATCGGTGGAGTCCTGGGGTAATGAATGGGACACCAGAGAAGGTGGTTGTGAGGGGACATTATATTGCCACGACTTGAGAAGTCAGGGTGCGCCCTTAAGCACAGTGTGACAGAACCAGAGACAAACCTACGAAACACGGAAATGATGGCAGTGATACATCCAGAAGCAAGTCCCTGCTTGGTGGACTTTCGTCGCCGGTGTTGAGAGGAAGTAATGTGGGTTTGTGTTTTTAGATTATAAGTCCTTTGTAGCTCACCAGCATGCAGATTGCCAGCATGCAGATGGCAATAAGTCAAGACACATCTTAGTCTGGTTGTTGCGATCCAAAAACCCCAGAACACTTGTGGGTGTCATACGTGATAAGGAGAGGCACATGAGAAATATGCAAGCAGGCATTAAGGAAGTGTTCACCCAATACTACAAGAACTTATACTGCCCTCCTCCAGCATCCCACCGACACAAATACAGGATTACTTGAGAGCAATAGCTCTTCCCCATCTGTCCCCACTGCAGTTATTAGATCCAGCCCAACCTCTCCAGATAGAGGAGGTCAATTTAGCCATTCAGCAGATGGCGCATGGCAAGACCCTGGGTACCGATGAGCTTCCAGTGGAGTACTATGCCACCTTCTGAACTGCCCTTGCCCCACGGCTCCTCGAGGGGTTCATCAACGGAGAGTTTTACCAAGCGCACTACGTGAGGCACTGACAGTGGTACTCCCAAAGCCATGTAGAGATCCCTTAGAAGTGAGCTCATACTGGCCACTGTCAATGTTAAACATTGACTACAAAAATCTTAAGTAATATCCTTGCCAACAGGTTGCTCCTGACACTCAACTTCCTTATCCACTCAGACCAGTGTGGATTTGTGCCCCATAGGGCAACATACTTTAACATCCGACGTCTATGTCACATCGTGGACACAATTACTGAGTGGTCCGACCCACCTGTGGCGGTCTCCCTGGACTTCGAGAAGATGTTTGATACACTGAGCTGGTCTTACTTATTGCAAGTTCTTGAGGGGCTTGGGATGGGTGCCAACTTCTTGGGTTGGATCAAATTACTTTACACTGCCCTACAGGCACGGTCCGTACTGGCCATCAGTTCTCACACCCATTACTTATGTGCAAAGGGACCCACAGAGGGTGCTCTTTATCCCCTGTAATTTTCTCACTCGTCCTGGAGCCACTGGCCACCTTAATGCGCACTAGAGGTCCTGACTGGGGCATCAAGGTGGTACCAAACTGGCACACTGTGTCCCTATATGCGGACGACATGCTTGTATACCTAAAAGATCAAGCCACCATGTCACCAGACCTCTACAACTTATTGGACCATTTTGGTGAACTAACCAGTCTCAAGATCAATTGGGGCAAATAGTGCATTTTCCCTCTGTGTTGAATCAAACCTGGACTCCAGTTGGTGCCAGGAGCGGGGCGTCTTCTCTGATCCTTTGACACCTTCCGGTACCTCTGCGTCAACATTTACCATTCTGAGAGGGATATCTTCGGTGTAATCATGGTAAAGCCTTGACAGTGATCTGCCAGTCCATGAATTTTTGGGCTCGGATACCTCTCTCACCCATGGACAAAGCCTCAGTGACCAAAATGGTGATCCTCCTGAGACTCTTATACTTCTTTGCAACTTTGCCAGTGATACCGGCTAGACCCTTTTTAAGGACCCTGAAGACCCTGCAATTGGAACTGGTTTGGGGACATGCCAGGAAGCGAGTCGCAATTGGTATATTCCAGCACCCTAGGTTGGAGGTGGGTCTTGCAGTCCCAGACCCAGAACTATACTATGCAGCGGCGCAATTGCAGTGGCCCATGCGATGGCTAGCCTGAGATAAGACGATGGAAGGAGATCTAATTTGGGCAGATTTGGGGAACAGAGACATATTAGAATGGTTGTTCACCACTGGACCGCTGATCGGAAAGTTGGGCAGCAATGCCTGAGTGGCCAAATCAGTCTGGAACCGCTATATCCAACCCAAACGTACACTGACTCCATACGTTCCGCAGCTACCCCTATGGTGCATATCGACCATGAGGAATTTATTTACTACCCATGATCCTTCCCACTGGGGGGACTCTGGACTCACTCAAATGGGCGTTGTCTACCATGATAGGACCCTGATATCCTTACAGGGATTACAGGAGCTCTATGAGATTGGTGGAGGTCTGTTTCTGATGTACACTGCACTCAAGGCAGTGACTGGGGCAATAGGGGCCTCAGGACAGACTGAGCTAGCAATACACCTGGGTTTGCCATGCTTTTTAACACATGGGATGGGCTGACGAGCGATCTCAGAACTGTACGTGGCATTGCAAGGGGAAGGCAGTGAATTGTCGACTCGAAGCAAGGGCAAATGGGACACTTGCCTGAATGCAGAATTGACTGCCAAGCAATAGACCATGGTATTGGAATGAGTGAAACACATATCAGGAAACACCTGCTTAAAATTCACCCACTTCAATTTCTTGCATCAAACTTACCTCACACCACATGGCCTACACAATATGTTCCCGTGAACTTCCCCAGCATGCCCTAGATCTGGCCATACATATGGTTTGGGAGTGTCCGCCACTAATGCATGTCTGGACCCAGGTGCTGGAGCATATATCGGCAATAGTTGATGTCCAACTCCCCTTAGACTCTCTTCTCTGCCTACTTGGGATCATGAAACGAACCAAGCGCTCCAAGCACTACCTGAGGCTGGTTGACTTTGCGCTAGTCCTTTTTAAGAGGTTAATAGCCATGGTGTGGAAAGCTTCACAGCTACCTACAACTGAGTGCTGGCTTCGAGTGACTCACAAATGGGCCCTGGAGGAAGCAGACGCCATGACACATGACTGCAGGTCAAGGGGAGAGAATGCCACAATCACAATATGGGTCACATATGTATTCAAATTATTTGATAGAATGAGCCCACCACCCCCCAATGGCTCTGACACCCGCGGCGAAGTGGGAGACCGATTAAACTGAAAACCCAGCACGACTTGTACACTTCTAAATACCTGCCACAAAGAGACACTCATGTCGGAACACTGGCCTCCCCCATTGCCACTACTGGGAAGGTGTCATGCCTCACCTTCTCCCATTCCCCCAGTTGATAGCCCACTATCACACTGAGATACATGCATGTATAATTGCCCCTCACCACTCGCTCCCATATAACCCATACGGCGGCCGTTAGCTACATCAGCAGAAAACTTTAAAAGTTGGGGGTAGATTTAAGAGCCCCTAGCACCTCCTTGCACCACATTAGTGTCATTTTTTGTTTTTACGCTAATGTGGCCCAACGAGGCCAAAATCGCTGCACCAAATCCACAAAGAGGCTCAATGCATGCATTGCGCCACTTCGTAACTCTTTGCGCTACATTATGCCTGCCCCAGGCATAATGTATGGAGAGAGGGCATTCCGAACAAATGGCGCAAAGAAATGTAAAAGTTTTCTTTGTGTCATTTTTTCCGGCACTTTTAACACGTGCTCAGAGCAGGCATTAAAAGGAGGCACACCATTGTTTACAATGGGCTATGCAGGATTAGCGTCAAAATGTTTGATGCTAATCCTGCAAAGCTCAGAAAAAGCGTAAAAAATGTTGACGCTAGTTCCCCTAACTACCAACATGGTGCACCATATCTTATATATAGCACACACATGGTGGAGTTAGGGGGGCGCCGAGGGCCCCTAGAAAAGTGGTGCAGCACTGGCTGCAGTGCCACTTTCCTTAAATCAGGCCCTTTCGGTTTTGTTTGATGTTACTCGATGTTGCATACATTGAATACAATTAGAAGAAGACAGGATATAATATTCTTCTGTTGACAATCATTCCACTGCTGTTTATTTCTCACTTCTGCTATCCACTTCAGGACGTTGACAGATATGCAATCCAAAATGTGTCATTACCAACCCATTCACCTCCAGCTAACATAGATTGCAATATCTCGTTCAAATTATGACCATTGCAATAAATACCAATAAAGAAATAAAAATAAAAAAACAGTTCTCAGGAATGATGCCACTAAAACGTATAAATTGCTCTTTTGTCATAGTTCTTTCGAGGTGCATTACTATCTACTGCCTGCAGCAACACCAAAACATGGCAAGACATTTTAAGAAAATCGACTTCAGTGAGGATCTAGGGGATGAAGTCACAGCGCAAGTAATAAGGAAGGAATGTCCAGATAAAAATAAATCAATGTCCATAACAAACAGACCCTACCCCCTAGAACTGGGCAATCTCAATGAAAGTAGTACAAGGGGCCTCTGTTTGATGACCTCATGATTCTAATATTCTGGTGCAGGAATATTTATGTTTAATAAAGTGGGGAACAAAACGGAAAATATATTTTCACCTCAAACAAAGAATCGGATTGCCCTAAACGAAATGAAGGAAATGAGCCACTTTGTGTTTATAGAGTAGTATGGCTGTGATACCCAATTAGTGCATATTGGTATAATGTAGTCTATAATTGACTGAACTCCTGCCATCAGGTGTGATATCGAGGACAAATGGGCAGGGACAAATTGTCATGGTGCTCACCAGTGCAATTCTTTGGACAAAGAAGAGGACCAAGAACCATCTGTGGGACTGAATGGCCAAAATATCCTGCATGCAAAAACATCATCACCTTGCTTGCAGCTGGTCACTGCGCATCCAGGACTGTATTCCCTATCGATGGCCATAAGACCCAACAGGCCACACAGTGATAAAAGCATTCACAGTGTAGGACTAGAAACAGAGTGTCCTTCTCCCCAGGATGGCAGCCAGTAAGAGATGGGAGCACCCTTGTGGCACCCATCCACAATCAGGGTCAGTGGCCTGAATGGAGTACCCCAGTTTGGCAGTTGTAATATTCTTAGCAAGAGGATATTTTGGTGTCATGAATGTTGACCTCCAGTGCCATGCCAGGAGGATTGAATAATCCACAGTATTGAGTGCTGCATACAGATCCAGCAGCGCCAGTCAGTATTGCTATGTATCTTCAGACTATCATGCAGCAGACTCTATGTATTAAATCTACAAGGCTGCCTCTGCCACATGACATGGAAGGAAATCAGACAGTGTGAGGTTTCAGCACTGCATGAGGATCCATCTGTGCTTGTAGAAGTGTGGTTACTATCCTTTCAAGGATCTTGCTGGGTGCTTGTAAGCCTGCAATGGACCAATAGCTCATTGAATATTTGGGTTCTACATAGGATTATTTTTTTTAAAGGAAGGATATGACAGTTTTATATGGATGTTGAAACACAGCCTTTTGTAGCAACACATTGACAATAGTTTAAATTGTAGGAGCAACCATGTCAAGGAATGTCAATAACAGCCAACCTGGAATGGGATTATATTGCATTGTATTGTAACATTTGTAAAGCACTTACTATGTCTCTGTGGGGCGCTGAAGTGCTTCCCCACACAGATAGCAAGTAACACTATGTAGGGTTTGTGCTTGGATGGGCGTTTTTTGTTTTGAGCTTGTGTAGGAAGTTTTAAATGTTGTGTGATGACCATTGAGGAGTGGTTATAATGTTACTGGATGCAGCACTTGGCAGTGTGGTGAGTGGGGGTATGTGAGAGATCGAGGTGCAATTACAATTGTAGTAAGGGCATAGAAGAAGGTACACAGCACCATCCTAGCCAAAGGGGCATCGGGATGCAGTGTGCATTTACACTACAAACGGAGGTAAACAGAAGGCCCAGAAATCCATACGGCAACATGTGCCAGGCAGGCATTGTGTTGAATGAGTACAAGGATGACATCAGGGCAAAAATGAGAAATGGTAACATGAACAGTAGCTATGCGCTCTTTTGAGGTAAGGAAACTCCACACTGCTGAGCACTTAACACCCCCTGAACAAGGAAGGAAGTGAAAAATGAATCGCAGCAACCGGAGCTACACAATCTTACCCAGACCCAGATTCGGCCTACTCCTGCTATGCTGAAGGAGGCCAACATTTTTTTAGCAATGTTTCATGCTCCCTTGCATTCTCAAGCTCCTGAAAACTCTTAAAGGCAGAAAAGCAACAATTAGGTGAGTCCTAGCTGGGTTGTGGCTCAGGCTCCAGCCAGGCTGGCACCCGCACATCCGAAGGCCAATGACAGCGCTTGGTAGGTTGCTGCTTTAACAGTGCAAGAGCGAATTGTCCTGCCTTATGCTACTTTTCTGCCCCACCCACCCCACCATATGAGCCCTATACTCTTCTTATATCCCAGAGATCATTGCTTTTTCTACTTTACATTAAGAGACATCTTCCTGACATTATGGAATTTCCTCCTACACTACCTCATTATTAGTAGTGAAAGACATTTTAGGGTGAAAATGAGACAGTCTGATGAAAGAAGACTCACCCTTCTTCCGTTGTTTGAATTGCAGTATGTGCAAGTCGTGAATATTGTTATTATCACTGGAATCCATACTTAACTCAAGAGAGCAGAGGTACAAAGTCAAATTTTGCGCTGATGAATGAAAATTTGGCTTCACCGTCACAAAGGTTCTCATTGTCAAGGTGCTGTAAGTGAAATACTTTGCCCTTGTCACTTATGCCTGGGAGTTAGTCATACTGATATTACCTCCTGAAGTTGTCAGTAAGTTATGACACTTTAAAACCTACCTATATTTGGCCATGGAGTTAAATTTGGCTGCCAGTACAGGGATCTGGCTTCCGAAAATAGACTTGTGATCTAAGCTAAGACATTCTTTATAAACGTTTCATCTCTTTAGCTCTATATTGCTTTCGACATTTGCTTCTACTAGCTGTGATTTCTGTTTCATGATTTTGCAGTTTGTCTGACTACCAATATTAAGATTAGTTTTGAAATCAGTAATACATTCTAGGTCTCAACTGCTTGAAAGAAGAACTGGTCTTGGAAATTCAACGAAATGAGCTGGTAGGTAACGTTCCCTCCCCCAGCATACTAGCTGGTTACTGTAATTATCAGATGTGTCATTTTAATATTAAGGTAGGTGCAATTTGCACTTACTTGCACAGTCCCTCATCCTACATTTAGCTATATTATTTTCAATAGTACTTTGTGTCAATTTTGGGCAGTGGCTTGATACATTATCAGTAGATGGGCTCCGTCTTATGTAGGTGCTCTTGATTCTGTATTTCTGTGGGTATCTGTGGGTAAAATAAAGAATATCATGAGGTCGCGTCCAGCAGCAATATTCTTTGCTCTCACAAATGAATCGCTTCAGATCAAGCTGGGCTGCCTCTGCAGATCCCAGTTACCCAAGTGTGCAGCACACTCTTATCTTCAGTCGGTCACTCCTCGGGCGGACAGGCACCTGTGAAAGGGTTTGCACCGTCTTCAGCTTAGCTGATGCGAGTCTGGAACTAGACCATTAGGCTAGGGCAGGCTTCTCCAACGAGTAGCTCGTGCGCTACTGCCAGCTCCACAGCTACCTGCAAGTAGCTCTCCTCTGTGCAGCCCACCCTGCTAAATTAGAAATGTTTGTTTGGTTGAATTAACATAGGTATAACAAAAACTAACAAGAGTGTATTTGAGATGAAAATATGTGCATTTTTAAAATGTACAAGCGGATTTTTAGAGAAAAATGGTTGAATTTCCCAAATAAATTTGTATCTGATATTTGAGTAATAAATTATGGGTTATACGTCAGAACAACGCATGCTTGAACCACGCATGCCTGAACAACGAGGTCGGAACAGCGACCTCGTTGTTACCACTAATGACTTTACCACGAATGCCTTAACAACGATTTTTCATTGTAAAGGCATCCCTGGTAAAGGCATTAGTGAACGGCATGCATGGTTCCAGCATGCGTCACCCTGACTCCCCATCCCTACAAATTACTGCAACCCCTCCACCCCCACAACCACCCCAACCCCCACCTCCAAAATAACCGCAACCCCTCACCCCGCACCTAAAACCTAAAACCACTCCAACCCCTCTCCTAAAACTTAAAGCACCCCAACCCCCCGCACCTAAACCTTAATCACCCCGAGCGCCACCCCCAAAAACTAAAAATACCCTGACCCCCGACCCCGCCCCTAAAACTAAAAATACCCCTACTCCCCACCCCGCCCCCCGCCCCCTGCCCCTAAACCACCCTGACCCCCACCCCCTAAAACTAAAAATACCCCGACCCCCCTGCCCTTAAAACAGCCCCAGTCCCAGCCCAACTTACCTCCTCCTTGATCGTGTCGTCCTCCTCAGCTGACTCCCTTCTTCTGTGCCTTAACCACGCATGTACGTGGTTCAGCACAAGCATGGTTAAGGCCCTGAACAAGGAAGTCGTGGAAAACGAAAGTGTTGTTCCGCTTTCGTTTTCCATGACTTCGTTGTTCAGGACTCGTTGTTCGGGATGCTTCCCTAAATTATGTGGCATTGGAGAGACTTATAAGTTGTATTATTAAATTAGTGCCCGAGGCATTGCTGTTGTGGTTGTTATGTATTACCAAGGTATTATCAATAGATATATCTTTTTTTACACTACTACTGGCAACCCTGCCCGATACACTGAGCTGTAATTACTGCATGGGGTGGACACTAATGTTATCTTGTCTGATGTGGTCAGTTTTAGAGCACCAATAATATTAGTATCTTGGGATAAATTTCCTTCAATATAAGTAGTTCTTATTATAGAACATGTTGGAGATCACTGGGGCTAGCATCACTCACATAGGGCTGGGCTTGAACCTCACTGGAATCTAAACTAACTTTCTCCTCACCCTATAATGCTCCCTTGCACGCCTGGTTTTATATTGGCACTGTAGCGATAGTAAAAATGCAAAGTGGATTGCAGAGAATGGAATAACCATGACACTTCTGAGTTTCAAGGGACCGCTTTTTTTTTCTCCACACAGCAAAATTGTTGTGAGACATTCACATTTTTAATCTGGCAAAAGCAATTCCGCTCTAGTGATGCCAGCTCTGCGACATGCATAATCAGTCCAGTTTGCTCTGCCTCTCACACAGGTGTTCCAACCCACAGCTCATCTCGGCTCAAAGCGCGCATCCCTCTTGTGTCACTTGCAGGCTCACAGTGTTACGAGGATGTTCTTTGCAAACCTTGGAAAATTAGGGATAATAGCAATTAGACATTATATTTTGCCTGATGCTAGTCATATTCACAGAAACTCAAAATATGGGAGTGACAGTATAATTGTCATTGTAAAATATGCATTGCACATGTTCATAAATTATTTTCTGGCTTTCACCCCTTTTAGTTCTCTATGCAAATTTCAACGCCTCTTCCAGGGTAGTAAGCGTTATGCATACAATATCAGGGGACTCCTACAAGAGAACAATACATGGGTTAGAAAGTTGTGACTTTGGTTACTGAAGCAAGGAGTGGGTAGTAAGGGACCTATTTTTCCTCAAAGTAGTTAAAGAGTGGAAAACCTGTATGTGCTAAATCACCGTGGTTAGACCTCATAATAAATGAAGGCTCTGTTTTTTTTGTGGAAATTTCGTTTGTCAGTGTTGGTTGTATTATAGGCGTATTTAATTGTGCCGATTATGAATGTTTTATAAAGAATGGTAGAAAGTTTTTTTATAAATGCTATACATTGCCACACAAAACATGCAATTCTTCCTCTGTGGGAGGCTTGAGCACAACCGGCCAGGCTGTATTTGTTATGTGAAGCGCACACAAGCACTCAGCTCTGTCCTTTGCGTGTGAGTAAAGCTCACAACACCGTTGTCACTGTTGTACCTCTTTTGTGTGTGTGTGTGGGGGTGCGATCCCTGCTGCTACCTGCGCTGTATGTGATTGGTCAATAGAGGGGAAGCTTGCATTACTGGTTATCATACTATTCGGGACCTGTGTGTTTGGGCAAGAGACTACTGTTGCCCACAACACATGTTGTCATCACCTTCAGAAATCCCAGTTGCTAGGTCATGGCCTGTGTTTTAGGGCATTAGAGGGCGTACACCAGAGACGCACCAATCACATATGTACTTCTGTGTTTACGAATCATATATTTGAGCTGCCGTAAGGGCAGGATGTTTTGAAACGCTGTGCTAGAAGCTTGTCGCACACTACCTATTTTCTGTATAAGAAGGAACCTTACACCAATGCTGGACATGTTTCTACACCTGGTCTCTATATGTGAGATGGAAAACGGGCCTTGTTAATGTGCATGACAGCTGCTGTTAACCGCGGCCAGGGAAAGGCCGACTTGCTACTGTTTGTGCTGCATCTGATTTGTGTGTATTTGTGTCTGTTTATGATTGAAGCTTACGTTCCAACTGCTTGTGTTGTCTGTAGTATAAGAATGTGGGGTGGGGTTACAGAGCTGATACCCCTGCTTTTATGGCCTGAAAACTTGTAAAATCACACCTGTTCAATCTACATTGATCTTTTAGTCTGTCTTATGTTTTCGGTTTTAGCGCTTTGAAGTTTTTGCGTCTGTGCACGTTATGACTACACAACACAATAATTTGTGTTGTTATGTATTGGAGCTTTGAGAGTGTCATTCAGGCTGACAGGCTCCAGAGGCTATAGATGCACACCACTGCAAGGCTCACTATAGTAAACTTATTGTGAAAAAAACAACAGTTTTGTGCCTTTGAATCACAACATCTAACATCCTTGAAAATTTTGATTTTATTGTATATTTGTAGTTGATGATGCCCTGTTGTTTCCCATCCAGTCACATTCCGCTTCGGTTGGTGGCATGGGTCTTTCCAAGATCACATAGCCTGTGGCTGGTGATATTGTTATGTTAACATTTAATATAACTTGACTTTGGTAGGTGATATATAGGCTTGTCTAACATCCCATCCCATTTGCCGGTGTGTATTCATAACCTACTGCATCCTGGCATCTAACTCCTGGTTCTAATTGATGATACCCTGTCTTTTCTCCTATCACACCTTGCGGTGTGGCTGGGGAGATGCTGCTGTATGACACTTTCTTGGGATTTTTTTCTAAAAATGAACTGTATTGCGATGTTTCTAAAGAAGTTGAAACAGCCATCAATGCATGCTCTTTCAACTTAAGGTCATAGGTGAAGTTCTTTCTAACAAAATAATGCTAGAGATCATTACGTTATTACACTAGTGGTGTACAGTATAAATCCAACAATACCCACCCACACACCACTCCATGGATTAACCCCTCAAGTGGGCACAGTGTAATGTATATCACACCCCTATCGTTTCTGCAATCGTCCCAAATCTTTAGGTGCTTTAATGCGCAGCCCTGGGCTCTATAGATAGTGAGTCCAAATGTCATGCATCGGTTCAGTCCCTGAGCCCATACCTCCAGGTCAGGAGAATTGGCATTTCGCCAGTGAGACATGTTGTATTTTTTGATGACTGTCAAACCCCCTTGGCTTTTGTTGGAGAAGAGGGCATTTCTTTTCAATTCGTTTTCACACCCAACCTTCCTTCAGTGGATGGGCTGTACCTCTGGCTCCTGCCATCTTACCAAGCTCTACAAACAGCAACAAAAGCCTATCCAACAGATTTACAGATGAGCAATCGGCCCAGAATGGGGGCTATGACAGTGATTCCATTTGGTCGGGTCACTTTATGTCTGCAGTGCAGTGTCATGGTTATTCTGATGTCCCTTCTGTGATGACCCATGCGTTCACTGAAAACGACTTGTGCTTGTATTTGTTTGGCAACAGCACCACAGAACTGCTGTTTGCATTGTCACATAAATTCTTGAATTTTCTGCACAGTGTGGCTTTCTGAGAAAATGTTGTGACTTCTACAAGGTGTGGCAGTTTGACAAAAGATTTAACTAGAGTAAGCCTCTGCGCTTCACTATAATGATATTTCTGTCCCCTCACATGACCCTAGCAACTTTTTTGAGGTTGCACCAAATGGAGGCTGGGTCTAACGCTGGAGCGGCTTTCACATCTAGCATTATTTAGTGTTGTGGCTGTCCTGGTGCAAGTCACTTCCGTGATGTGGTTCATTTGGTGTCTGCTCCTGTTTCTTTCAGCTGTGCAAAATTGGCCGATGAGTGGGCTTGGTCTTGTTGGATCTAGAAGGGTGTCTGCTTCTCCTTTTAAACTCCTGTTCCATCAGAGCTCTGCCCTGGTCATCCTGGTGCTTGGTCTTCGGTGAATGAATCCTCTGCCTGTCAGGATTGCAGTCCAGGTTCCCTTCCTCACTGGCCAATCCCACTCCTCAATGTAGTATTTGCCAGATACAATACATCAGGTGCTTGTGCAGTGATGAAGCTGCGGCCTTTTTCCGGCATTTGTTTTGTGTTATTTTTTTTATTTTTTTGCTATTGTTGGGGTTACTGGATAGTGTTTTTTATGCAGGTGTTTTTTTTTTAATTGGTCGAATTTGCATTTTGCATGTTTGTGGGCTTGCGTCAGGTATTGCGATATAACTGAGCTTGGATGTAGTCTGAGGTGTAGTTACGCACTGTATCTCGGTGTTTGTATTGTGTATTGTGTTCCTCAATTGCTTTGCTAGGTGGTGTAAGCTTCTGAGAGGGTTTGTGTCCTCTGATACCTGTAGGCTTCTGGGTGATTGAATGGATGCTCCTTGCCCTGAAATGCCGACATTGGTAGCAACATGGGACTACCTACAGGCCATGTAATTTTGTGATTGTGGGTGTCAGAGGCAATGCAGCGGGACAGAAACACACATGTTTCTGACATGGCTGACTACATCTTTCGACCTTTCTTATAATCTAGCACTATGGCAATGAGCATAACTGGCAAAACTATAAATTACATGTTTGGGTGTGGACTACTTAGGATGTATTTTTAGGCAGTTCTTCCGTGACCCAGATTGTGAGGCCATATGACACCAGACCTGTGGGTGTAGCAGGGTCCTTCTTCTTAATTGCTATATTTCTGCTACGTAATAGCTATTGTCAGTAGGCACTGGTGTCAACGGATCATACCTTTGTTTGATCGAATTCCGAAGTTGGATTTTCTTTTTTTTTTTTAGACCATGCCATTTTTGTTCTCGCCTTTTTCCGTAACTCACCTTAACATCTTACACATGCTGAATTCAGCAAATAGCTTTCATTCAACGTCTCAACGGCAAACAGCGAGGAAATAGTGTTTTCATAGTGATAGCATGTGTCAAATGAAAGCCCGGTCTATTTCCAGGTGTACCTTCTTGGTCACACAGCTCTCGGAGCGGTTGAGTTAATCATGGTGGGAAATCCACTTCCTCACGAGTGGACCCGGGAGATCTGTTCCATTACATTGTGGGTGTTTTTCATCTTTCAGTCAATAAACACTGCCTATATCCTCTTTGCTTCAGCGATGGTAAAGCAATGCCCGAGGAGGCCAGGGCGGCTCCACCTGGGAGCTCTCTCCCGATACAAGTTAATTAAGTGGATTTGGCCCCTTGCAAGATGAGCTGGATAATGGGATTACTGTTCATATAATGTTCGCGGTCAGGGGGGTTTTGCAACCCAAGCCCGCGGACCCAAATACTGAATTTCCAGTTCTTTGAGAGTTAATGTTGTGTTAAGGAGAGGTACAATTTGAATGCCATTGTCCATGAATAGGCGAGTTATTCAGGTGAAATGGAGACGGGCAGAGTCGGGGCCGGGGCGGGCAGATGCATGGACAGGAGCGCGCGAGGCCTTTACATTCCAGCCGCGGCCCGGCCCACACCTGAACTCCTGACAAGTTCAAGGCAATTGTACCGTCTCATCAGGACATAATAGCCCACTATTCCCAGGCCTGTCTCCCAAGTGGGCTCAATTAGATATTTCGCTCCGCAGGTTCGGAGATAAACACCAGCCCTCCTCCACTAGTTGTCCGCCCACACCCGAAGGCCTACCCCAGGAGAAGACTGGCGGAGAGGGGCCACCCACTCCAAGTCACATCGGCCTTCACCCGGCCACTGCCCTGGAGCCGCAGCCAGTGACGTGTGAAACGGAATGAGATACCCGTACGATGACCTGCTGGAGTGAGGCACAGCTCCTACGGATCACGTGACCTGCAGAATCAAAGAAAAGAGTGATGGTAAATTAATAGCAACAGGTCCAGGCGGCACTGGCGTAAAGAAACTTGAGCCCCCCACCCCTTGCAAAGTACATGGAGCCCTTCCCCGAACTCACGCAGAGGCTTTTAGGCCACAGTACTGTGCTTGTCCCACCCCTCCCACCGCGGCGTCCCTTGTTACGCCACTGCCAGGGGCCGGCATATTTACTTAACCACTGTAGCATATAAACATGGTTTTTTCGATACCCACCCCTTTATTTTGGAATTGTCATCAGAATTTCGCAAACGTGTTGATATCAGATTGGCACAATTGTGTGAGTAAATCTTTTGACCACTGCTCAGAGTTTTGAAAAGAGGGACGGGGCTAGGATGGGGATCGACTGACACTGTCCCAGCCTCACACAGTATAGAAGTAAAACGAGCAGATCTTCCAACCTTTTCTGGATCTGCCCCTTGCACGGAGTACGTGTATATATAGGGGGGTCATTACAACATTGGCGGTAAAAGCCGCTTACCGCCGTGCAGAAGACCGCCAATACACCACCGCGGCCGCGGAATTCCGCCACAGCTATTATGACACACATTTCGGAATCCGCCGAAATTGAGACACCCACACAAGTCCGCCACACCAAAGGTCAGTGTTAAACTGGCGAAAACAAATCCTCCACCTCCACGCCAACAGAAACACGCCCATGCTATTACGACACACGAATCCACGCAGCGGTCTTTCAACCGCGGTATTCCATTGGCGGTATACACCGCTGCGCTAAAAATACACACACATCTCCAAAACACCACCACATTGGACAATTCCAAATACACACACCTGATACACATACAAACAACACTCCCACACACCCAACACAATGTAAAACACACACCCACATCACCCACAAACCCCAACGACCAAAAATTAGTCACGAAGGCCAGAGAGACAGCACAGATTTGACAATCCCACCACACAGAGGCACACAACACCATCACCCACACAACATCCACGCACAAAACATCACACACCACTACACAGGAGGAGCTCAGGGTCATGGTGGAGGAAATCGTACGGGTAGAGCCACAGCTATTTGGCTCACAGGTGCAGCACACATCCATAGCCAGGAAGATGGAGCTATGGCGCAGAATAGTCGACAGGGTCAACGCTGTGGGACAGCATCCAAGAAATCGGGAGGACATCAGGAAGAGGTGGAACGACCTACGGGGGAAGGTGCGTTCAACGGTCTCCAGGCACAACATCGCGGTGCAGCGGACTTGCGGCGGACCCCCACCTCCTCCCCCACAACTAACAACATGGTAGGAGCAAGTCTTGACCATCATGCATCCTGAGGGCCTCGGAGGAGTTGGTGGAGGAATGGACACTGGTAAGTCAAATCTTAACTATCAGATCCCCCACCCTACCTGCATGCTATCACACACCCCCACCCTCACCCCCTCCCCTATCACTACAACTCCTCACTAATGTACTAATAACACAAACCACCCATCCCAACACCAAGCCCTGCATGACACAACTAAGCATGGACACCCATCACAAAAGCATGCCCACTGCACATACCCATAACAACCCCCTAACCATCATCACACAAGCCCCCACACAGGAATGCTTGCACTGGGGTACACGCACACCCACCCATTGCACACCATCACACACACACATGCAATAATCATGCTCTTATGCCCCTGCAGGATCACAAAGGACCGTCACCACACCGGAGGGTCCAGACATCTCCACTCCACCCACAGAAGAGGCCCACAGTGACGATAGCAGCTCTGCCCTACTGGAGCCTGATGACCAGCCCGGACCATTGTGGGCCTCGGGACAGTCGGTTCCCCTTGCACAGGCACAGCCCAACACTGACCTTCCACCCTCCGGTAACACCAGTACATCACCCATCCAGCGGGCCCAAACCTCCGTACCCAGGACAGGTCAATCAGCTGTGTGTCCACCACTACAGGGAACCCAGGATAACCCACCACCCCAACAACAACAGGGACCTGGGGGCAGTGGCAGTGGGCACACGGTCCAGGGGACGGAGGCACAGGAACACAGGGGAACTGGGAGGGCTGCTGTGCGAAAGGGGGCAGACAGGCCAAGGGAACCCACTCTCCACGAGGCCCTCTCCTCCATCATGGGAGCATACCACCACTCCCAGGAGACGATGGCGACGGTCCTGGTCAAGTTTCAGGAGACCCAGCGCCTGCAGGAGGAACAGTATTTGGGGTTCAGGGAGGAGCTCAGGACCATCAGCTCCGCCTTGGGCACCATCGTAGGGGTGCTGAAGGACATACAAAAGACCATGAGGGACACCGTGGCACTCCAAGGGGACCCTGACACTAGCATGGACGATGAACTGCCCACCACCTTCGCCGGCGCTAGTGGACAGAACGCCCCGCCACAGGACCACCACACCAGCACCCCACCCCCTGCAGACGGACAACCACCCCGCAAGTGGTCCCTGAGATCCAGGAACAGGACAGAGCAAGATGGCAAGACCCCGCCAGGAAATGAGACCACCCTGATTGTCCTCCCACTGTCCCACTTTGTTACCCTGTCCATACTTAAACTGCCCCAGCTCCACTTCCTATGCCCATATGGGCAGTGCACCTGTGAGACTAATAGACTGGACTCTGCCATGGACATTCCTCCACCATGACCCCTCACCATTTTACAACCCCCCTCCATTTTTGAGCACTTAAATAAACAGCCTTGAACCACAAAACAATGTTGAGTCAGTCTTTGATTTGGTAAAATGTATTATCAATGACAGTGTCAAAATGCGTTTCTAGTTGTAAAGGCAACATACCTATGTCATACATCTAAAGTCCTTGAAGGATGCATGCAGATGACACACGTTGGTAACCACACCTGTGAAACCGTAATGGAAAGGAACAACTCAGTTACCAAATAATCCCATTAAATTACACACAGGATAGAGGAAGACATGTGACAGTGAATGTAATGGTAAAAATGAAAATGTTCTCACCTGTGTGTCACTGGAAATATTGCTGTATGACTGACTCCCTGTTGTCGTTGTCTTCTTCCTCAGCTTCCTCCTTATCACTGTCCACAGGCTCCACAGGCTCCACAGCTGCCACAACACCGTCATCTGGACCATCCTCCTGCAGAAAAGGCACCTGGCGTCGCAAAGCAAGATTGTGAAGCATTGAGCAGGCGATGATGATCTGGCACACCTTCTTCGGTGAGTAGAATAGGGAACCACCTGTCATATGGAGGCACCTGAACCTGGCCTTAAGGAGGCCGAAGGTGCGTTCGATCACCCTCCTAGTCCGCCCATGGGCCTCATTGTAGCGTTCCTCTGCCCTGGTCCTGGGATTCCTCACTGGGGTCAATAGCCAGGACAGGTTGGGGTAACCAGAGTCTCCTAATAGCCACACCCGGTGCCTCTGGAGTTGACCCATCATATCAGGGATGCTGCTATTCCGCAGGATGTAGGCGTCATGCACTGAGCCAGGGAACATAGCATTAACCTGGGAGATGTACTGGTCTGCCAAACATACCATCTGTACATTCATCGAATGATAACTCTTCCTGTTCCTGTACACCTGTTCACTCCTGTGGGGGGGACCAGAGCTACATGGGTCCCATCAATGGCACCTATGATGTTGGGGATATGTCCAAGGGCTTAGAAGTCACCTTTCACTGTAGCCAAATCTTCCACCTCAGGGAAAATGATGTATCTCCTTACGTGTTTCAGCAGGGCAGACAACACTCTGGACAGCACGTTGGAAAACATAGGCTGGGACATCCCTGATGCCATGGCCACTGTTGTCTGAAAAGACCCACTTGCAAGGAAATGGAGCACTGACAGTACCTGCACGTCAGGGGGGATTCAAGTCGGATGGCGGATTGGTGACATCAGGTCTGGCTCCAACTGGGTACATAGTTCCTGGATTGTGGCATGGTCAAACCTGTAGGTGACGATTAAATGTCGCTCCTCCATTGTCAACAGGTCCACCAGCGGTCGGTACACCGGAGGATTCCGCCATCTTCTCAAATGTGCCAGCTGACGGTGCCTAGGAATGACAACAGCGACGACCGAGTCAATTTTTTTCCAGGTATGTACCCACAGTTACACAGAAGACGACACCAAACACAAAACCCTTCCTGTATGTGTGTTGAGTGTAGGCCCAGCTATGTGTGACGCAGGAGTAAATGAAGCCATGTGGGCCCCTGAAATGGCGGCTGCCTGACCTCTAAACTGAGACAATGGGATTATGGGGTAACTGCGTTGCCGTTGCACACCGTCGCGGTAGGCGGTCGTAGACCACGGCGCAATGCTGCATTGGTTAACATTGGACCCTATGGGTCCCAGGAGCCAATGAACAAGTGCGCCGGCGGTGATGATACGCACCACCGCGGACGTCACCGCCGCGGACGTGACCGCCATTTTCTATCTGTTCAATCACTAGATACCTGATCTTCGACAGGAAAGGACCTACACTGCAAGTGCTGCTGTGACCTCGGTCTGGAAGCGACGATGGCTGCTGCGTCTGGGGAAAGGGCCCCTGCCTTCACTGCTCAGGAGTTGGAGAAACTGGTAGACGGGGTCCTCCCCCAGTACACGCTACTCTACGGTCCTCCAGTCCAACAGGTTAGTACACAGGTAGCATGTTGTATGGGCTAGGCCTGGGTGGAGAGGGCTGGTTGTAAGAGGGAAGGGGGCAGAGTTCAGGGAACATGAATGCATGTGAATGAATGTGCCACATGGCTAGGGTAGGGAGGGGGGCCACTCACATCGACGGTGCAGTTGGTAATGACTTCGCTTCTTCCCTTGTGCATGTCATGTAGGTCAGCGCCCACCAGAAGAAGGACATTTGGCGTGCCATCGCCAAGGACGTCCGGACCCTGGGGGTCCACCAGAGATGGGGCACCCACTGCCGGAAAAGATGGGAGGACATTCGCCACTGGAGCAAGAAGACGGCGGAGGCTCAGCTGGGGATGGCCTCCCAACGTGGGAGGGGTGCCCGTCGCCCCATGACCCCCCTGATGTTCCGGATCCTGGCGGTGGCCTACCCTGAGTTGGATGGGCGCTTGAGGGCATCACAGCAGACACAAGGGGGTGAGTACTCTCTCATTCAGCGGACTTTGCGCGCAGTGGAGGGGTCTGGGTGGGGGAGGAGGCCTGTGGGTGTACCTAGGCCAGGCAGAAATACGTAGACTAGGCCCCTCCGTAATGCAGGCCATGTGGCACTCTACCCCACCGCAGTAGAGTGTCAAGTACAGGTATAGATGCCCCTTTGGCATCCATGTGTGCAGATGTCCACCATAGCCATGTAGGCCAGATCCCAGAAATTGCATCTGCAGAGGCCAGGCGCACGGCGTAGTGCAGGGGGCTGCTGTGTCTGTATTGTCCGCCAACGGTAGCGGTATGCCATGCACTCAACCTGTCTTTCTTCTGTCTCCCCCCCCCCTTTTTTGTGCTCTTCCTGTTCTTTTGTGCATCAGCATCATCAGGCGGAGGTACAGTGGCACCGGAGCACGAGGGAGCTGCATCCCACATGGCCATGGAGGGCCACACCACGGACTCAGAATGCACCAGTGGGACGGAGGGCGAGGGGAGCTTCACGTCGGCCACCGGATCACCAACTAGCGACACAGACTCATCCGCCGATGGGAGCTCCCTTGTGGTGGCGGCACCATCTGTGCGCCCCACTTCTACAGGTACAGCCGCAACCTCCCCTACCAGCACCGCCCTCCCAGCAGCCCCTCAGCGTTCGTCCCGTGCCCGCTCACCCTAGAGGGTGGGCATCACCTTCGCCCCAGGCACCTCAGGCCCTGCCCCTGTCACCCCTGCTGCCCTCAGTGAGGAGGCCATTGACCTCCTCAGTTCACTCACTGTTGGGCAGTCTACCATTGTGAATGCCATCCAGGGTGTAGAAAGGGAGTTGCAACACGGTAATGCATTCCTGGAGGGCATTCATTCTGGTCAGGCTGTCCTTCAACGAACCCTGCAATCTCTGGCCTCAGCACTGATGGCAGCCATTGTCCCTGTGTCTAGCCTCCCCCCTCCAACCTCCTCCACCCAGACCCAATCCCCTATACCCCAGCCCATCCCAAGCACACCTACAGACCAGCATGCACACACGTCAACACACAAGGGAAGCTCTGGCAAACATAGGCACCACACATCCCACAGGCACACACACAAGCATCACCCACATGCAGACACAGCAACATCCACTGCCTCCACTGTGTCCCCCTCCTCGTCGTCTCCCTCCTCCCTCCCAGTCTCGTCTACACTCTCACCTGCATGCACTACATCTACAGGCACCAGGAGTCGCACCAGAACACCCAGCACCACACCCCGCTCACCTGCACTCACCACCTCCACTCCCATTTACACGTCCCCTGTGTCCTCTCCCAGTGTGTCTGTGACGCCCCATCCCAAAGTACACATACGCGGGCACCCACACACCCAACATCCATCCACCTCACGACAGCCTCCAGTACCTGCACCTGCACCCAAAACACCTAAAGTGACACCTCCTACAACCACCTCCTCTTCCTCCACTCCCAGACCCCCTCCAACTACCCATCCCAGTGTTCGTCAGAAACTGTCCCTCTGCAAAGTTGACCTTTTTGCCCCCACCCCCCCTCCAATTCATCAGTCACGTCGTAGCGCCTCAGCCAAAAAGCCTCCAGTACCAGTGGTGCCTGTTCAAGGTGTGTGGAGTGCACCGGCCACTAGGGCAGGCAGTGTGACCCGGAGCCAAGCCACTGGCAGCCCACCCCCTGTAAAGGCTCTGAAATTGGAAAGTGGCCGATGGGACCCTGTGAAGACTCCTGGAGGCAAAACAACTCACAGGGGTCCCAGGGGGATTGCAGAGTCAGCTGTGACTCCTCCAAAGGTGATGAAGGGCCAGAGGAAGTCTGCACAGCCTGGTGTGAGCATCATGGCGGAGAAGGGCAGCATCCTTCCCGGCGGTCGGGACGCCACCGCCAGCACCGTCGTCACAGGTCCGGATACCACCGCCAGAGTCAGTGCCCAGGAGGGCCCAAGTATCGTCACTGGTCCGGAGACCACCGCCAGAGTCATTGCCCAGGAGGGCCCAAGTATCGTCACTGGTCAGGAGACCACCGCCAGAGTCAGTGCCCAGGAGGGCCCAAGTATCGTTACTGGTCAGGAGACCACCGCCAGAGTCAGTGCCCAGGAGGGCCCAAGTATTGTCACTGTTCGAGAGACCACCGCCACTGCCAGAGTCATTGCCCAGGAGGGCCCAAGTATCGTCACTGGTCAGGAGACCACCGCCAGAGTCAGTGCCCAGGAGGGCCCAAGTATCGTCACTGGTCAGGAGACCACCGTCAGAGTCAGTGCCCAGGAGGGCCCAAGTATCGTCACTGGTCAGGAGACCACCGCCAGAGTCATTGCCCAGGAAGACCCAAGTATCGTCACTGGTCAGGAGACCACCGCCAGAGTCAGTGCCCAGGAGGGCCCAAGTATCGTCACTGGTCAGGAGACCACCGCCAGAGTCAGTGCCCAGGAGGGCCCAAGTATCGTCACTGGTCCGGAGACCACCGCCGGAGTCAGTGCCCAGGAGGGCCCTGGCTGCCACAGCCCCGCTGGGCAATGAGGGAACGTCATGCCACACACCAATGCCCAGTCCAGAACCGCCATGGCAAAGCACCGCTGAACAGTCCAGAACCGCCATGGCAAAGCACCGCTGAACAGTCCAGAGACCGCCATGGCAAAGCACCGCTGAACAGTCCAGAGACCGCCATGGCAAAGCACCGCTGAACTGTCCAGAACCGCCATGGCAAAGCACCGCTGAACAGTCTAGAGACCGCCATGGCAAAGCACCGCTGAACAGTCCAGAGACCGCCATGGCTAAGCACCGCTGAACAGTCCAGAACCGCCATGGCAAAGCACCGCTGAACAGTCCAGAGACCGCCATGGCAAAGCACCGCTGAACAGGGCATGCACTGGGGAAGAATGAAAAGGCCGCCACATCAAGCATCGTTATCCCATGTGCAGCTGGGACAGTGAAGGGACAGGAACTGTCACGGGGAGACTAATCCAGTCTGGGCACCAGTTCCCCTCCAGAACCAATGGAGCCTGTTATCTACTTGCGAAACTGTGGCTTTGCAATCCCCAGGATGGTCCAGTGGCCAACCCACCCACTGTAGAGACTTGAGAGACTGTGGCTTTGCACTCCCCAGGATGGTACAGTGGGCAACCCACCCACTGTAGAGACTTGAGAGACTGTGGCTTTGCACTCCCCAGTATGGTACAGTGGGCTACCCACCCACTGTAGAGACTTGAGAGACTGTGGCTTTGCACTCCCCATGATGGTACAGTGGGCAAACCACCCACTGTAGAGACTTGAGAGACTGTGGCTTTGCACTCCCCAGGATGGTACAGTGGGCAAACCACCCACTGTAGAGACTTGAGAGACTGTGGCTTTGCACTCCCCAGGATACATCAATGGGCATGGAGCCCCGTCGTGGATCTGGCTTTGCACTCATCCGGCTGAGGTGCCCCCCCTTCCCTTCCCCCTGAGGTGCCTGTAGTATTTCTATCTGATGCCCCGGCAGTGTTCTCTCCGTTTGTGGACAGGTATCTTTTGTGGGCCTCGCCCATGCATTTTTGGACTAGTGGTGCACCGACATTGATATGTGCATATCTGCACTACTTCTCGTAATGTATATACTTTTGAATGATTTTATATTATATCTGTATATTTTTGGAACATGTATATTGATACATTACGATGTTTGAACTGATTTTGTTTTGTCTTTCCATTCTTCCGGGGGGGTTGTGGGTTGTTACTGTGATTTTTGTGAATGCATTGGTGTGTGTGTTGTAATATGCGAGGGTGGGGGTGGGGGTGTTTCGTGTGTGTCCCCCTAACTTTTGCCTCCCCCCTCCTCTATGTCGTAGGTGCAGTACTCACCGTTGTCTTCGCCGGCGCCGGCGTTGCTCTTCGTAGATGAGTAGGAATACAAGGGCCGGTAGGATTTGTAATTCCGGCTCCATGGAGTCCTCCTTCCTCGTGGGATGTGTTCAGGTGAGCGTTTTCCCATTGCAGTAACTGTTTCCGGCGTGTTTTTATCCACGGTGAATCCGCCCCGGAAAAGGTGGCAGATTGGCGGGTTGTGATACTATGGGCGGTACATTGTCTTCCGCCTGTCTGTTGGCGGTGACCGCCGCGATGCTTGTCTGTACCGCCGTGGCGGGCGGTGTGTTAAAGTGGCTGTCTTTGTTGGCGGTTTCCGCCAGGGTCCTGATTCCCTTTTTTTGTCTGCCGGCCTGTTTGCGGTATTACCGCACCTTTAACACTGTCCGCCAGGGTTGTAATGACCCCCATAATGTATTTATGCGACAGTCGAAAAGTTTTCGATTAGAAATGTTTCATGCATTGCTTATCCAGTGAACACACCACTTGCATACTCCGAGCCTTCCCGTATGTGGTGATTTGCATTTCACCTGATCTGGGTGGTTGATCTAAGATCAAATCAATTGGCAGAAATACCATGCCCATCCCACTCAATCTAACTAGTCAGAGGAGGTCCAATCAGATTGGCTCACACACCACCAGAAACACATCTGTAGGAGGAGCAGGGCAAAAAGATGTTCCATGGTGCTTGTAAAGAGGCGAGCGTTTGCAGCTGGAAACAGGGCCTATCAGGGCACATAAAGCTGACGAGTAAACTTTACTCGTGCTAATGACCACGAGGGTCTAGCACCCTTTTATTTTATAGCTTCCACTCTGGACACCGTATGGCGTCACGGAGTAGGCAACAAAGTATAAGAGAGACCGGGTGGCTCTCTACACCCTCCCATGTTTTAGTATACTACTGCAAAACATCACCACCATTCAAGGCATACAAACGACGACAACAAAACATTTATATAGAAGAGAGACAGAGAGAAGACAACAGGAATCCTTGATTGCACTGGGACACCAGTCACTTGCAGCACATGAAGTCTCTCAACCATTGGCTAGGATTGGGCCACATTTGTATCTTTCACTTATCCCGCTTGGCTCCAGCCCTCCCACAGGTCCCTGGTCCATGGAACAGAACCTTTTGTGATCTCTGCTGGGACCACCGTCACCTCCTTGTCCACATTCGTAGGGAGAATTCGGTTGCAAAATACAGCCCACATCGAGCTCTTCACCACTCTCCTCCGCAAGTCCATCTCCTAAATCACCTTCCCGAGGCTCCACCCTCTGGAACAATAACACATTCCTGGTCACCTGGCGTTCCCTTCTGATGGCGGTAACCATGGTCCCGTTGATCTTCTCCACTCTCCAGACATCAGGCTCGTAGGGGGTTTGGAATTTCCACCTTGGATGGCGATCCTTTAAAACAACTGACTCCCCCACTCTTAGGCTGGGATGTTTTGCTCTTCTCCTCTCGCTGGCTTTAGCATTTGTCTGTTCTCGCTTCTCCTGTGTCGTAAACACATCAAATTCAGTGGGTTGCCAATGTTCACCCACGGGTATGCAGTCTCGGGCGGCGAACTGAACATAAATGCTGCCGGGGCGTACCCTGTCGTGCTGTGTGGCGTCTGCCGATATGCCCTCAGGAACGCATGTAGGCATAACTTAGCGTTCTCTTGTTGATGCACTCCAATTTGTAGAGCGCGGTTTAGAGTCTGCATGAAGCGCTCAACGTCCCCGTTCGCCTGGGGCCATTGAGGGGTAATTTGCCGGTGCGATATGGGTAGCGAGCGAAGATAGTCCTGAAACTCCTGGCCATGAAATGGAGGACCATTGTCCATCCTTATCTCCTCAGGCAGACCCAGGGATGCGAATGTCTTCTCCAGAGTGGGGCTGATGTGCTCAAATGCTGTGGACATCACTAATTCCACCACCGGGAATCGGGTACACGAGTCGATCATGACAGTTCTCAGCCGGCCATCAGGAAAACTACCAAAATCCAGAGTTGCCCGGGACCAAACTCGAGTACTGGGCTGTTCTATCACCACTGGAGCAGGGACCGGATCTCGAGCGGTTATAGCACATGGATGGCATCTTTGTATCAGGTCGTCCACCATGGTGTCCATCCCAGTAAAACATACCTCCCAGCACAAAAGGGCCTTAGTCTTCACTGTACCTTGAAGACCCTGGTGTGCCAACTCTACCACCCGGCTGTGTAGACTGGGGGGTATCACCAAACGCTGTCCACGGAGAAGAAGGCCTTCCGAACTCACTGAGAGCTCCAACCTCACTTTCCAGATCTGCTGCATTGCCCTACGTTCTTCAGAGTCAAAGTCCTGTGTCCTGTCAAGGAAAAGTTTCCATGACCGATTGATCAAGGCCGATAACTGCATCCCTGCTCGAGCCGTCAGCGATCTCCATCACCGTCAGAGCCCAGGACATGCCAGGTTCACTATCATGCTCACAAAAATCTCCGCCCGTCCATCCTCCTCCTCTTCTTCTTCTTGCGAGCATGGTTGAAACGGATGTCGTGATAAATAATCCACCGGATTGTTGATTCCCAGCTGGTAGATGACCTCGAACCGGTAGGGCTGGAGGAGCACTGCCCACTGTGCAGTTCTTGGCGGGGCAAGTCTGGCCGTGCCTGCAAAAAGGGATACCAGTGGTTTGTGGATGGTAACATCCTAAATTCGTGGCCACACAAATACAAGTGGAAATGCTAACAGGCCCACCTGATGGCCAGCGCTTCCTGCTCAGTCTGCGCATACCGGGTCTCCATTGCTGAGAGGGCTCTATTGGCGTAGGCCACCGGCGCCTACTGCTGTTGACTCTGTTCCTGTAGCAACACGGCTCCTAGCCTGACAGGGCTAGCGTCCACCACTACTTCTGTTCTCTTTCGCGGGTTGAAGTACGCCATGACCACAGAGTCCAACAGTGCACTGTTGACTGCTTGGAACGCCTTGTCTGCCTCTGTGCCCCACTCCCATGGGGTATTGGCTTTCGTGAGTCGCCGAAGAGGTTCAGCAAGCGTGGCCAGATTGGGGATGAACCTCCCACAGTACGTTGCCATACCAAGGAAGCTTCTGATTTCGGTGGCGTTGCGAGGTACGGATGCCCTTCTGATGACCTCTACTTTCTTGGGGTCAACCTTCAAACCTTCCCTTCAAAATATGTAGCCAAAAAAGTCAATGGAGTTGCGGTAGAAAGCGCATTTCTTCCGGTGCAGTCAGCCCTGTTTCCAACAACCTCTGAAGGGTGTCTTTCAGATGCTTGTGATGTTCCTCTAAGGTGTTGGAGAAAATTTAAATGTCATCACTTAAATTGATGACGCCGGCCAAACCAGACAGCGTCTCCTGTATGGCATTCTGGAAGATCTCCGCAGCCGAAGAAACTCCAAAGCTAAGGCGCTTGTAGAGTCGCAGTCCAACATGGGTTGAGAACGTGGTGATGTTGCGGCTTTTGGGGGTTAGCTCAAGTCTAAGTCCAGCTGGGAGAACCACTGGGCCCCGTTGAGGTATGCAATAATGTCATCCATGGTGGGCGTGATGTGATATTCCCGCTTTATGGCACTGTTGGGAAGGTGCATGTCAACACACAGGCAGATAGCACCAGGCTGTTTCGGCTTTGGGGCGATAACGAGAGGTGAAACCCAGGGCGTTGGGCCAGTCACCGTATCTATAACCTCCTTCTCCTCAAGGGTCTGTAGTTCTCGCTCCACCTGAGGTTGTAAGTGGAAGGGCTCCCAATGGAAGCCGTGGGTCGTACCGCAGGGTCGACATGCAGATGGAACTGCTTTCCTTTCAGTTTTCCTAGCCTGTGAAATAGCTCTGGGAAGTGTGCCAGCACCGCTTCGGCATGGGAGTCGTGGACTTGTCGAGTGAAAAACACTAGCTCCAGATCTTCCGCCGTGTGGCATCCAAGGAGGGTTCCTTTCTTGCCTTCCGCCACATGGAAGTTAACGCATGTCGAATGGCAGTCACTGCCAATGGTAACTTCTATCGCCCCTTGCAGGGGCAGCGGGTCTACACCCCCATAGACATATATCTTGATACGGCATGGTTTGAGCTCTGGTTGGGGAGATATCTTGCTGTATTGTTCCACGTCCATGAAGTTTACAGAGACGCCCCTGTGTCTATGAGCGCAGTCACTGACGTGCCGTTAACATGGGTGGTGGCCGCCTCTTCTGGTCTAGCCTGTCGGTAAACGAAACAACGAATATCTCCTCATCTTCATCATCCATCATCCTCATACGGGGTTGCGCCTGGGTATGTGTCCACTACTGCCGCCCCGGCATTGTCGTCTGGCATCACTTGCTTTACCCCTGCTTTCCCGGCCGATGTGGTCCCGGATCTGGGCCACCCTCCTTGGCAGACCGTGGCGAAATAGTTGGGCTTACCACATGTGAAGCAGTTCTTGCCCTTCGCGGGGCATACTCCTAGTATTCTGTGCTCGAGGCCGCAGCTCCCGCACCCCTTTTCCTCCATTCTTGGGGTACGTGGTGGATTGTGGCGACCTTGAATAGCATCGACCTGTTCTTCCTTCACAGGGCCCAGTTTGGCTTGTCCTGGCTCCAGGGAAGGTCGCGCTTGGGTGGCCTCCATGTCCTCTGCGTGACTATTGGACAGTTCGTGTGACCTCACAAGGATACGTATTTTATCAAGCGATATGCTTGGCAGTCGCGAGATCAGCTTGTGCAACACTTTGGAATGGCATCCCTGTACTATCTGTGCTCTTATCTCCTCATGCCAGTTGATGCCGGTGCAGGTGCTTGCCAGCTTGCGCAGACGCGCATAAAAGATATCCACCGACTCCGTGTCGGTTTGCTGGGCCTGCCGCAGCTTGAACCTCTCATAGTCGAGGTTAAGCTACGGGTTGAAATATCTGTTTAGGGCATCAACCGGCATGTCGAAGCCGTCATCATTGCCAGTGTTCGGCAATATCTCAAACAACTCATAGAGCTTGTCGCTTCCAAAATGCAGCATCAGGGATCGTTGCACCGCTCCATCACTCTCTCTTGTGGCTCTGAAATAGTGTCTCAATCTGCAGAGCCAATGGGGCCACCGGGGCGCAGCCATGGCAGGGTCCACCAGCTGGCTGAATGGGGGCAGCGCAGTGACAGACAAATGCATCCCTGGATTGTGTGCTGGGTGTTGGTGATCGACATTCAGTGGTAAACTAATTCTTGTGCCCAATGCCTGGCGTGCTGCCCCTCGTTCTTTCAGCAACCCTTTTGTTGGCGAATAACAGTTTGTCCAATTAGGTTATTATTATTTTTTTCCCAGATATTAGGAAGGAAAACACAACAGGCCTCTGCAATGCCCTACGGAGCCTTCCCCCAAGGAGTGTCTCTATCAGTGGTGAAGGTGCGCAGCCCCAGGTACCTGGAGTGTATTCAGTTGTCATGTGGGGCATCCAGTGACGTTAGGTCCAGGCGACCTTCCTCCTAGTGTGCAGGCCTAAAGAGGAGTTCCAATGGTAGCCAGGACGTCATGCCGAAAGCATGGCTCTTCTGCCGATGCCGCTCGTCTCTGCAGGCAGTTGTCTGGGCAGCCCCAGGGTCCTCGCGTTCCAGTGCGCTTCAGAGGAAGACATCACCTCCCCACACCGCCTCCGACCTCTCGCCGAAAGCCAAGACATGTGCTCAGCTGCCTACTGCAGGTCAGGGCACTGCAACCTCGCCCGCACCAGCAGCCTCCGCTGGCCTGGGGAGAAAACGCACCATCCAGCGCATGTAGGCCTCTAATGCGGTCCGCGTCCTCCTTGAGGCCGACGGACGGAAGCAGCAGCCCCTTTGGGTGATCAGCAGCAACCCAATGTGCTCCCCAGGTGACAGGGGTGCTTGCGTGCAGTCTGGCATGGGTAGTGCACCGCCTCTTCACCAATGTAAGGAGGTGAGGTGCATGGCGCAGGCAGCTGGAAACAGGGCCTATCAGGACACATAAAGCAGATGGCGACTACACAGTAAACTTTACTCATGCAGATGACCACGAGGGTCTAGCACCTTTTTATTTTATAGCTTCCACTCCGGACACCGAATGGTATCAAGGAGTAGGCAACAAAGTACAGGAGAGCCCGGGTGGCTCTCTACAGTGCTGAGCATTCCTGTTTTGGGCCCGGTGCCTTCTTGAGGAACTTTCCTTGTTTGTTAAATTAAAAAATGGCACTGCATGTTAACAAGGTATTTATAAACTTGAGGTTCGCGGAACAATTGAAACTAGCCAGAGTAATCTGTGGATTAGAAAAAATTGATCCCTTGGTTGAACTAGCACTCAATCAAAGACACAGCAAAGTTGTTGTATCTAGGTTTTTCCTCTGGCTTTAGGATTCCTGCCCTTAGAGTGGCTCCCATCCCCCACTGAAGCAATTTATGGTCCGCCTGCATGGAGCAGGATTTGTTTTCCAGGAAGATTGAGAAAGAGAGGTGTTTCGGTAGGGTAGCCGCCCCTTCCCCTCTCCATCCCTGGAGAACTTTGTGTGTTCTCCCTTAGGTGTGGTTCCCAAAAAGGAACCTGGGCAGATGGGCAGATTAGGCTGATCCATAACCTCTCAGCTCCTAGGGCAATTGATCCACAGTGATGCTCAGTGTGGTATGCATGGGTAGACCAGGCGTTTGCGACTGATTACCCTTTTGGTGGTACTAATACTATGATAAATGAATGCAGATGGAGTGAAGTGTTTCCTTCACTTACTTTGAGCAGTTTAGCTCCTTTTTGGAATGGATATTCACTGTGCGCACAGGCCATAACGTGGTGATTCAGTGCTTATGTGATTTTTAGGTATTAGGCCCCCTATATTTGGGGGTGTGTTCCTGGGCTTTGACCGCTTTTACTTCCCTGTTTGAGGAATTGGAGGTTCCCATGGCGCCAGAGAACACTGTTGGTCCCTCAACCTGCCTCACATTTCTTGGCATTGAAATTGATACAGTGACTGGCAGGTGTTGCCTCATATTTGACAATGTGCTGGCCTTCAGGCAGTCGATTGACACAGTGTTCGCGCTGAAAACAATTACCTTGCATGAGCTTCAAGTTCTTGTGGGTCAGCTGAATTTCGATCTTACGATTATCCTCATGGCTCGCCCTTTTTCTCGGTCTATTGCTAGAACAATGGTGGGCCTTAAAGAAAAACATCACCATACACGGCTGTCTGGGGAAGTTAAAGAAGACTTGAGGATTTGGTCTGCCTTTTTACCGCAATTTAATGGAGCCATTACATGGCCTCCCTGCCTGTTCTCTAATTGTGCTATGGATCTTTTCACTTATGCAGCAGGCAGTGCAGGCTTTGGAGCTACATTGGGCTCTAAATGGTGTAGGGGGGACTGGCCAGTGGCATCACTAATATTGTTGCCTTCTTGGAGCTGCTCCCCACTGAGGTAGTGGGGGTAGGTTCTCAGGGATAGCAGTGCTATTTTTTGGTCTGACAATATGGCGGTAGTGGAAGGCATCAACAGGCAAGGAGCCTCCTGTAAGTTTGTTTTGAGATTGCTGAAACATTTGGTCCTGTTGTGTTTAAAGTCTAGCATTTTGACCGTGGCTAAGCATGTTCCTGGTGTCCATAATAACACTGTTGATGCCTTATCTCGCTCTATGATGCAGGAGTTTCAGTAAGACCATACACGGGTTGCAGAGAAGATATCAGAGTTCCCATCACATCTGTGGAAGATTGGAGTCCCGCACTACCGGATTTAGTGGTGGCCTCGCTGGCAAAGCGCACATGGGTGTCTTATGAAAAGTCCTTTGCACAGTATAGATCTTTTCTGCACATACGCAGGGTTTCAGACACTTTCTCTACGGAATCCATATGTCTGTTTTTTGGGTAACTTTAGAGAGCTGGGCAAACTGGTATTATGTATACCGGCGCATCTCTCTGCTATACAATTTTTTGCCAAATTGCAGGGTGCTGAACAAGATTAATTCCTTTATTATCAAGAGAGCATTAGCTGGCTGGGCCAGACTCAGGGGCTTTGAAAAAAATTGCAGGCACCCCCTCAAAACACATATCCTGGGTCTCCTCCTGTCTAGTTTACAAAGAGTTTGCACTTCCTCATATGAGAACACTTTATTTGCTGCAGCATTCAGTGTGGCCTTTTACGATGCCTTTAGGATGAGCAAGTTGGTTGGGTCTGGCAGAACTGATTTTGCAGGGGGCTTACAGTGGGGAGATGTCCGGTTAAGTGCGGACTGGCCACTGATTTGGTTGAGAAAGTCCAAAGCCAACCAGGAGAGAAAGGGGACAGCGCTCAAATTCATAGCTGAACCGGGCTCCCTCAATGTCCCGTAGCTCGTTTGGGGTCTTACCTGGTGGTTCGGCCAGATATCGGACCACCTGCCTTGTTCCTCCATTTGAATGGAGACTGCTCATCACGTTATCAGTTCACAGTGGTCTTGACCACCGTACTTCAGGCTGCCGGGGTTGACCCAACTGGTTACTCTTCACTCTGCTTTATAATAGGGGTGGCCAGGGTGACTGCAGGCGTGGGCACGTCCTCTGAGGAAGTGCAAAAAATAGGTTGGTCGTCATTGAGGCCCTACAACTGCTACATTTGCCCTGACTTGCAGTGACTGTGCAATTTCACTTAATGGTTGTGTACTCATGCTTGTGTCTTTTTTATTTTAGTAGGATGCCTTCATGGGTAATTGGCCCGTCCTTCGTCCGTCAGGCAGCCTACAGGTAGCAACAGCTCTGTAAGCCCAAACAGGGGCTCCTACTAGATGTGTAATTATGGTGGTGTGGGATTGGGGGCCTTTGCATCACAGTTGCAGTGGTTGATCAAGGTAGCAAGAGGTTGCGAGGGACTCCAGTTCCCCGACCTCATTGTTGTTCACCTTGGAGGGTACAGTCTGGTAAAGATTAGTCGAAAGGCTCTCAGAAAGGCGATCTTGAGGGAGTATGCTCAGCTGGCAAAGGACTTCCCAGAGGCGGCCATCGCATGAACCCACATGGTCCCACACCGGAACTGGGGCAAGGACATTAGGTCTCGGACAATCAATTTATCTGTGCACTGTTTGAACTCTGAGTTTGCTAGGCTGTGTCCTGGCCCTGGTCGCCTCTAGAACATTCCACACAAACTGTTAAAGGACGAGAACATATTTCATAAGGATGGAGTTCACTTGTCTGATGCCGATACCAATCTTTTCATTGCGGACATTTGAGAGGGCAAAGGACCCCTTAGTCCTGGTCGCCCTTGTGGTGGGATCTTGAATCCTAAATTCTCTCCTGGGCAGCAGAGGCGCCCTCAAAAGCAGGTTCCCCTGGACTGCACCAAGGGTGGGGTTCAGCAGTCCTGAACTAACCAGTGGATGTACACACCAGCTTTGGGGGCTAGGGCACCCAGATCACTGGGGGGGGGCAGGGGCTCCTGGCCACCTCATCACAGCCCCTCTGGCAGCTTGGTGTTGGGGGGGCGGGGGCCTCTGGCATGAGGACATGGGATGGTGAGGTGGGGACCGCTCCCCACGGATACAGGTGGTTTCACCTGTATGGTCCAATGGCATTTAGGATTGCGGGAGGTTCCTGGTGTTGTGGGGGGTATCAACCCATGTTTTGCACTGTCTAATTTCTTTTTTTTTCAATGCTATTTTGCTAAGTGCATGACAATTTTTCTTCACATGTTTAACTTAGTTGCCAACACTTAAAGTGCTTTGCTTGTTTTGTAATAAATTGTTTCACCCCAAACATTTCAGAGTCCAGTACATTTTGTTGGTGTTTCGTTTGGGTTGTGTTGGGGTTGAGGCCAAACTAGGGGAATCCCTATGAACAGACCGCCGCCTGCAATCGGAGGGTGCGTTGTTTAGGACCCAGGATCACTGTGGCCTGGGTGGCATACTGGCGATGTGCTTGCCCTGCTGGACTTCTTCTCCCTCACCTCACAAGATACGGGGGCAGAAGGAAGTTCTAAGTCGCAATGAAAGTGCATCACTTCCGCCCGCTACCACAATGGCCGGGGTATTTATGTGCCCCTTCCCCTGGCCTTTGCCATTTGGGTAGAGCATTGAGGCGATGGCAGGCAGACCTGCATTAATTCTCCAACCCTATCATCCCTATGTGTGGGTGGGATCTCAAATCCTAAATTCACCCCGAGGCAGCAGAGGGGCCCTCCAAAGCAAGTTCCCGTGGACAGCACCAAGGGTAGGGTCCAGCAGTCCTGACCAACCATCAGATGTACACGCCAGTTTGGGGGTTAGGGTGTCCAGATCACTGGGGTGGGCACGGGGCTCCAGCTCCAGGCCACCTCATCACAGCGCTCTGGCAGCTTGGTGTTTGGGGGGGAGATGTCTCTGGCCTGAGGACCACCCCCCACCGATGCAGGTGGTTTTACATGTGTAGTCTAATGGTGTTTAGGATTGCGGGAGGTTCCTTGTGTTGGGGGCGGTATCAAGCCACGTATTGCACTGTTTAATTTCTTTACGTTCTTTATGCTATTTTGCTAAGGTTTGACTCAAGAATAGATGTTTTGCACATAACAATTTTACACATATAAAATTTTGTTTGAAGTGCTTTGCTCGTTTTGTAATAAACTGTTCCACCAAAAAAATATCACAGTCCATTACCTTCAGTCAGTGTCTCATTTGGTTTGTGTTGGGGGTGGGGCCAACCTGGGGGTATTTGGGTTCTAATGCCAGGGTTACCAGAAGTGACATCACATGCCCTTTGACCCCCACTCTCGTTCCCACACAAACTTACATATACACATAAATTCACCCTTACATACACTCTCCCTCACATAAAAAATACTCACCTGTAATCATGCACGCAACATACATTTAAAAGTATTTTTTTCTTACCTCAGCTGCCTTGGAAGGGCATATTCCAGCTAACTGTACTCTATTTTTATTACACTAATAGTGAATATATTATTATTATTCACTATGAGTGCGCTAAAAAATGGACAGACAACAAACAGAGTTGAGCCCCAACTAGGGTCCATAAGGCTGCTATTGGGTTCCTGGCACTGAATTTGCCACATCTGAGGCCAAGGCTAATCTCAGATGCTGATATCTAGGAAATTGCTGCCAAACCTGTGCATGGGCTGTCAAAGATCACCATGGAATTTAATTACCTCTGTATGCAAGAGTCCATGTGGCAAACGCTCTATTGCCCATACACAGCATTTTTTTAAACGTATTCTTGAGGTATTTTATTAGGAAAATAATGTGGTGATCAAATTCAAAAAGAGGGATGGGAATAAGAGGCAGAGAGAAAAAATCTGTGAAGGTGAAGGACACTTCGTGCTGGGGCTAATTCCAGTGCTGATGAACTGCCTAATTTTAAGCCTATTCAACCTGAAAGCATCTAGCAGATGCGGAACAATTTTCTTACAAGCACTAATTTGATTTACTGTGGCAGAGAAATATTGTTTGGCCAGACCCTGAAGTATTGAAATACCACCTAAATGTCTCTTTAGAACAAACTCTACAATCAATGACTTTTAAGGCAATATATTTAGACAAATGTACTTTCAAATACATTGCTTAGGCCAATTTAACAAAGTAAGATATTGGTGGAGCACAACACGTCTTTTCTTGATGATTTCCTGCCTGCTCTCTATACTACAATGTCATCTCTTAACTCAGTTGTCTTTTCCCCTTCATTTTCTCTTTGCTCTACCCTGCAGGACTGATCTTAGTGTAATGAGCATACTAAGAATTTTCAAAGCTCAATTCATTTTTATTTTTGATATAACAATTAGTTCCCGTTTTCTGAGTCCATTGCAGCTTTGACTGACACCTAGCCTCAATCCTCGTGGCCACACAGGCTCATCTTAATTTTCCTATTCTTGAGGTTTGTGCCAGAGAATCCAGTCACACCCAAGATTTTCATGTAGAAGAGGCAAAAACTTACTGAGCTAGCCAAGGACAGGTACAGGGAATGGCCGACCTGAGAAAGAAAACTGATCCCAATGACTGTTAATCAATAATCCTAAACTCTGTCAAGATTAACACTAATAATTGAAAGGGATGGCCTTAGTAGCAGCTCCAGTATTTAGTCCTTACTACGACTGAGGTTTCTCTTTACACTGCTTATACCCTGATGAAAATGTAATCAGTCACTCCGGAATTTTGGGTTATCTGTTAGCTGTAAAGACTGAATTTGAACAAACTACAATACTGCCATTATTGAGCTACCGAGTGATCAACTGTTTGGAGTGTTCAAAATAATATAGGCCCTCATTCTGACCCTGGCGGTCAAAGACCGCCAGGGCGGAGGACCGCGGGAGCACCGCCGACAGGCCGGCGGTGCTCCAATGGGGATTCCGACCGCGGCGGTAAAGCCGCGGTCGGACCGGCACCACTGGCGGGCTCCCGCCAGTGTACCGCCGCCCCATTGAATCCTCCACGGCGGCGCAGCTTGCTGCACCGCCGCGGGGATTCCGACCCCCCCTACCGCCATCCAGATCCCGGCGGTCCGACCGCCGGGATCCGGATGGCGGTAGGGGGGGGGTCGCGGGGCCCCTGGGGGCCCCTGCAGTGCCCATGCCACTGGCATGGGCATTGCAGGGGCCCCCGTAAGAGGGCCCCTACATGTATTTCACTGTCTGCTGCGCAGACAGTGAAATACGCGACGGGTGCAACTGCACCCGTCGCACAGCTTCCACTCCGCCGGCTCGATTCCGAGCCGGCTTCATCGTGGAAGCCTCTTTCCCGCTGGGCTGGCGGGCGGTCTGAAGGCGACCGCCCGCCAGCCCAGCGGGAAAGTCAGAATTACCGCCGCGGTCTTTCGACCGCGGAACGGTAACCTGACGGCGGGACTTTGGCGGGTGGCCTCCGCCGCCCGCCAAGGTCAGAATGAGGGCCATAGTCTTTCTATTTTCTAGATGCTCTTGAAATGTTTCTTATAAAAAGGAAACTTCAGACCCTAAATGACCAGTAACAAATTTGCCATTTGTATAATTAAATTAATCAAGCATCGAATAATCCTATTTTGATTGTTATTTTCTGAGCATTTGAAGCTGTTCTGTCTCAGAATGCAGCAATAATGTAAAGTGCTATTCGTCTGTAGTGTAGCAATTAACATGCAAGTCATGTTGTCAGGGCATATGGTTATGTGTTTGCCCAATTATCTTTTTGCTCTGCTTTTGCCGACACATATTAATGTGGTGTCACATTGTGTTGATCTGTCTATTAATGAACTCATTTACAAAGCCTGATGGTGCAGATATTGATTGACACTGTTGGATTGTGTTGATTGAATAGAGTGCCTGTTATCAAAACATGCACATTACAGGAAAATCTGTTTTTCATCTATCAAACTTTCTAATTTGTGTTATGACTATCTTAATATTTTTCCAAAAAACGAATCTCAGCTAAACATATTCACATTTAATGCTGACATAGAGAGAACTTTCTCCCACCCACCTGGTCTGCTCAACACTGCGGGTTCATTTGATCTCCAGTGTTATCTTTGCCCTGACAATATGATGACTTGCTGAATATGTCCCACCTCAGGACCACACATCTCAACGCGTCTCTTCCTATCTTCACAAACTATGACATTGTCCACGCTCGCCCTTGCCGCTCTGTTGCTCACCTCCTTTTTCATGTATCTTCACTCTTCATTTTCTTATCATTCACCCCACTCTCCTTTCCTTCCTCACCTCAACTTCATTTCAACCCCTCTCCCCTTTCCACCTCTACCCTTTTCCCCCAAAATCTTTCTCCACAGCTCCTCTTTCCTGCAACGCTGACCTGTCAAAAACAATTCGTTTTAAAAGAACTGTATTTTCTTTTCTCCAGAAAACAGCAATCGTGTTTCCTAAAATGCATATCCCTAACAGTTAATGTATTGTTCAGAGAGCATATTTTAAATTAAGGTAATTGAATTTTTGAAACATAGTTTTCAAAGAATCATTGCCTTACCAAAGAACATGATTTGAAAAGTTAAGCTAGTTCCCAAATTATGCGATTTAATTTATAGGTGTCTATCAGACAATATGTAAATATTCAAGCTATTTCAAAGTGACAGACTGTCTTTTTGGGCATCTGTCTATGATACCTGTTTTTAAAGCGAACAGTGTAGCTTTCCGCTTTTGAAAGCCATAAAATATATGTATTTTACTTTTCAGCTGACTCTGCAGGATCAAATAATCTATTTCAATGGTCTTTCGATAAATGTTATTTTCAAAGTGACTTGCAAAGCGGTATCTTTCAAAGGCACCATCATGTATCCATGTTTGGAAGCACTAAATTCATATAGGTTGGTTTGAAATAAATATTTTTTAATGGGATTTTTGGTTTACTGCTTAATCTTCCATTTTACTGAATTTTAATATTAGATCCGGTGCCTAGGAAATTTAAATCTACAATCCTGGGAAAGGGATCTCTGAATTGACCAGCACCAGGGAGTAAAGTGTGACTAAATGAGTCCATGTGCTGTAGCATCCAGCTGGGATTGTTTATTTCACTTTGTTTCTGTGAAATAAAACTCATCCCCTGATTGAAGTGAAAGTGATTAAAAATGACCTTGTTAAGTTGAGAGACTTTTCTAGTTGTGCTATTATTGTTTAAAACACACACATACATGCACATACAATCCTTTTTAGGTCTTGCTTGATAGCGCAGCTGTTGCCAGACCTAATGTGGTACAAAAAGAGGTTTCAGGAGTACTACAGAAAATGACCGCAGCTCCACCCATTTGCTGGTTCATCTGAGTACATCTTTTGGTTTGTCAAAACCTATGTGCCTGCACAGAAAGAGTCCCTACTCTCAATCCAGCTGTGACTATTTTGTGATCTAGCTGCTTCATTCTGGTTCCTTAGCAGGTAGACCTATGCATTTGACCTCTTGATCACACACATGCAACTGTGATGGATAGAACTTGGCCTTTAAGGTCGCATAAAAATGCCACTGTGATGCTGTTAAACAACTTCTCTGAGATAATTATGGTGTGTGTTGTTCTCTGTTTGCCATGTGTGAAAGCCTATGCTCAATGCAGCAGGGATTTATTGCCTATACAAAGTGACAATAAACTAAGTAAGTAGGCCTGTCAAAAAGATATGATAAAGTGAATTGGCATTTAAGTGTTGCTTTTTATTACTATATTAAATACTAGTAGGCAAAGGTTTTAGTATTTGTTACCTCCTCTGACAAACTGTGGGGATAGAGATTTACACTGTGATAATTCTTGTTAGGCCCTTTTAGGAGACCTGTTATTTTTCTTTACCAACTCTGATGTTGCTTACATTTTAACTTTGTGACTGTATGTCTGATGGTTCCCTTGTTGGAATGCTTGCACTCAATATAGTAGGCCTGATTTGGTTATGGTGACAAGCCATTGATAAAGGGTACAGGCTTCATAGGCCCACCGGTAAAAGGTATGTATGAAGCCATGGCTCTGATCTCTTTACAACTAAGAAGGTACTCGCGCTTTGTATCGCGTTATGCGCCTCTATACTGCGATATTATTTTAAAAGCTACCTTTATAACTATTTGTGTTCTTTTTTAGTTGTTTATTGTCCTGATTTTATAGGACTTATTGTAACCCCCTTACCTGCACTCTAATCGGTTCTCCCACCGCTGTTTGGCGGGTCCGGTCTCTGGGGTATTGATTTTGGGTGCCATCTTGGAGTGGTGATCACTCTGGGTGGGGTTGCTGACGAGCGGTCTAGCGCGCCGGCTGAGTGGAGGGACGCCTATTTAAGGCGACCTGCCCTGGGGGCTGCCCTGAGAAGGTACTTGCGCTTTGTATCGCGTTATGCGCCTCTATACTGCGATATTATTTTAAAAGCTACCTTTATAACTATTTGTGTTCTTTTTTAGTTGTTTATTGTCCTGATTTTATAGGACTTATTGTAACCCCCTTACCTGCACTCTAATCGGTTCTCCCACCGCTGTTTGGCGGGTCCGGTCTCTGGGGTATTGATTTTGGGTGCCATCTTGGAGTGGTGATCACTCTGGGTGGGGTTGCTGACGAGCGGTCTAGCGCGCCGGCTGAGTGGAGGGACGCCAATTTAAGGCGACCTGCCCTGGGGGCTGCCCTGAGAAGGTACTCGCGCTTTGTATCGCGTTATGCGCCTCTATACTGCGATATTATTTTAAAAGCTACCTTTATAACTATTTGTGTTCTTTTTTAGTTGTTTATTGTCCTGATTTTATAGGACTTATTGTAACCCCCTTACCTGCACTCTAATCGGTTCTCCCACCGCTGTTTGGCGGGTCCGGTCTCTGGGGTATTGATTTTGGGTGCCATCTTGGAGTGGTGATCACTCTGGGTGGGGTTGCTGATGAGCGGTCTAGCGCGCCGGCTGAGTGGAGGGACGCCTATTTAAAGCTCCCCCTAACGCGCAGCGGATACGCGCAGTGGGCGTGCCGTCGCTGTGCCGGAGTCGTGCCAGAGTCCTGCCCGTCTGCGCCCATCTGCGCCCGTCTGCGCTAAGGAAGCGCGGCTCGTGGCTGAACTCTGGACCTGGTAATCATGACTGTTCGTTTGAGAACCTATAGTAGGTCCGATTTACTGGCCCTTTGGGGTCAATGTACACGTTGCGAGTGTTCGCCTGTAGGCCCGTTGTGTGGCCCATATCACTGTAAGTGCGGTGTATGGTCATTGGAACCCCCCTCCTTTATACGCTCCTTAGGGCCTGCTGTAAAGAGGATAGGACAACGGGACTTGAGTATCTGGAGCTTAAACGTCAGATCTGTGGTAAAGCACTATCAGGAGATTTACGACCTTCTTGCTGATGGTTCGCCGGATGTGCTTTTTCTGATGGAAACGTGGCTCCAGGACTCTGACTCCTCGATAACGAACTTAGCTTTTCCCCCAGAATATGCTATTTTTACTTTAAATCGTACGACTAGAGGTGGAGGTATTGCGATGGTCACCAAACGGTGTTATCCCTGTCAGTGGAAAGCCGCTGAACTTTTGGGGTGTGAGGGTGCCCTATTTAAAATAGCGTTTAGTCATCAGTTTACCTTCTCTGGGTTATTAATTTACCGGCCTCCGGGCTGTGATTCTGTTTTTAGGGCTGCTCTTCCTGAGTATATTAGCATAGAGGCACTAGGATGCGCAAATTTTAATGTTGTGGGAGACCTTAATCTCCATTTGGACTGTCTTTCCTTACCTACTATTAGGAGCTTTTTGACGGATCTTGAGGCTTTACAGCTCTTGCAGATGATTACCTTCCCCACACATAAAGGTGGTCATATTCTTGACCCGTTCTTTACAAATTTAGAAGGTCTCAGAGTTCTTGGTTCCTCTCAGTTGGTCTGGACAGACCACATGCTGGTGAAAATGGCATGTTCTCTGTCTTACTCTCCTTTTGTATCTCAGGATAGATTTGTTCTTAAACGACACTGGAACAAATTAAGTCTGGAGGATTTTTATCATCAGCTCAAGAAGGCTCCTTTAGGTCCGCTCACCGAGGTCGTTTGTGGATACGACTCCTTCTGTGAGTGGATTTCTGGTGCCCTCGATTCTCTGATTCCTATGTGTTGGTCTAAGTGTCACCGGAAGAAGCCAAGCCCTTGGTATGACACTTCCTTGGCATCTCTTAAGAGGGTCTGTAGACAGGCCGAAAGATTATGGAGGAAGTCATATGACTCTGATCTGAAAATATGTTATCTTGCTAAAATCAAGATTTATCACAGGGCAGTGTGTCAAACTCGTGCCTCCTTTTATGCTCAACAGTTTCAGAATTCTACCAATCCATCAAAACTTATTTTTAAAGTATTAATGGACCTGATGGCGAAGAGAGTAATTGCAGGAGAAATATGCTCGGATTCACATTGTGAGGGTTTGGCCTCTTTCTTTCATGAAAAAGTGCAAGCCATCTATTGCACTTTCCCAACGGGTTCCCTGATGTTAGAGCAGGTTGGTCGCACCTTAGGTGAGGGGGAATGTCTTTCCATCTTACCCCCCTTATCTCTGGAGATGTTTGACTATCTCAGCGCCAAAATTAAGTCTGGCTCTCCGGCTGATCCGTTGAAACCGGCCCAATTTAAGACTCTGGCACCGGTTTGTCGCTCCCCGGTACTGTCCTTGATCAACCTGTCTCTTTCTTCTGGAGTGGTTCCCGTCAGATGGAAGCAGGCAGTAGTTACGCCAATTCTGAAGAAGGCGACCCTTGACCCCCTTAAACCTGAAAGCTACCGCCCTATCTCCCTTCTTCCTTGGGCCACGAAAATAGCAGAGGCCCATGTGAATGCCACTCTTACAGACCACCTTGGTAGGTTTAACATTCTTGATCCTACCCAGAACGGGTTCCGCGCGGGTCATAGTACGGAGACGGCCCTCCTCTCGATGGTCGAGCATCTGCGCTCCGTGATGGATTCCGGTCGGACGGCGGCACTGTTGTTATTAGATCTTAGTGCCGCCTTCGACACGGTCTTGCACGGAGTTCTGGTTCGGCGTCTTGAGGAGGTGGGCGTTTCGGGCTCCGCCTTGCACTGCTTTCGTTCCTTCCTTATGGATAGGTCATTCCAGGTGGCAATCCCGCCCGGTAAGTCGTCACTCTACCCGTTAGACCAGGGAGTCCCACAGGGGTCTTCACTGAGTCCCACCCTTTTCAATCTGTATGTGAGACCGTTGGCTGCGGTCGTCAAGCGGTGGGGCCTAACCATGGTATCCTACGCAGATGATACGCAGCTGGCGGTTACACTGAGTGGGGACTCAGACCTGGAGGCTCCCAGGTTTTGTGATGGTCTGCGGGAAGTGGCTAACTGGATGAAATCCAACTGTCTCCAGTTAAACACCAAAAAGACGGAGATTATGGTGGTTGGTAAACAGGTGGTTTTGTGGGAGGATAAATGGTGGCCTTCGGAGTTGGGTGTGACTCCCCTTCCAGCGGCAGAGATAAAAAACTTGGGGGTATGGTTTGATTCTTCTCTAAGTTTCATCTGTCATACCAAGAAGGTGGCGGCTTCTTGCTATGGCATCATCAGAGGACTTCGACCTATCCTCAAATTCTTTGACGCACCTACAAGACAGCTGGTGGTTCAAGCATCAGTGCTGTCTAGGTTGGACTATGCCAACTCCCTACTGGCGGGGATTAACCAGTCAGAATTTCGGCGGCTCCAGCGGGTTCAAAACGCTGCGGCCCGACTGGTGACTGGTCTCCCCAGGCGATGTTCGGTGTCCAATACTCTGCGCTCTCTCCACTGGCTTCCTGTGCTGCAGAGGATTAGATTTAAGGTTCTCTGTTTTGCATTTAAAATCTTAAAGGGTACTTCCCCGCAAATCATGGAGAAATTGCTGATTCCTTATGTTCCCTCTCGCACTCTTAGATCGTTAGGCCAGAACTTAGCAGTGGTTCCGCGCTTTAAGCTGAGCAGAATTGGGGGCCGCTCCTTTCGAGTCCTGGCAGCGAGTTGGTGGAATTCTCTTCCTCCACAAATTCGGGCCATTGATGAGCTCCTTCAGTTTAGGCGGGCTATTAAGACCTTTTTATTTGTCTAAGCTTATCTGTTGTGTTTTGTCTTCTTTTGCCCGCTTTTAGTGCTGTGTTGTGTTTACCTTCTCAAAGCGCCGGGACGCCCCTTTGCTGGGGCAGCTGTGCGCGGTACAAATAAAAATAACATAACATAACATAAATGTTATGACAAAGGCAGTTGACTTAGCTTATTTATTATATAAAGAGTTTGTTAAAGTCAATAGGATGTTTACGTTGGATTGTTATCTCTCAGTATGTCAGGTATTTTATTAAGTGAAATCTCACAAATTACCATAGTAGGCAAGGATTTTGGTGTTCATCATCCCCTGTGAAAACCCCGGTGGAACAGTTTCTTTTTGATAATCGTTGTTAGGCTCTTTTTAGAGGGGATGTATATTTTTTTGACATTTGTAATTTTTTTCTCATTTGTAATGTTATTACTGTATGTATGATGGTTGCCAACATATGCACACTTCAGTAGGCCAGTGTTGGTTTTGGTGTCAAGTCAATGGTAAAGACTAAGAACCTCATTACAAGTTTGGCGGTCTTTAGATTGTCAAACTTGCTGTGACGGTCGGACCGTCACACTCTTGATAGTCCGACTGCCAGATTACAAACCTGGTGGTCGGACCGCCAGGAGACCGCCGCCACCTCCAGGATCATTGATCCTGACTGGGTGGCAGCGGTCAAAGTCGTGGTCAGCCATGGCGGTGTCCATGGCAGCACCACCGTGCTGATCATGACTTTGCTTTCCACCAGCCTTTCCATGGCGGAAAGCCAGTGATGGGGGCCCCCCAGCCAGCACCCTTGGAATGCACACTGTCTGCTATGCAGGCAGTGCGCATTCCAAGGGTGCTGGTGTGCGACTGAGCCGAGGCCAATGCAGTCGCACTGTGTCCACTGGGCTGACCAGCGGAAATGTATTAGGCCGCACTGGGAGATGTTTTATACGGTTTTGACAACTGTAATTTTCTACCAATTTTTATTGTATTACTGTGTGCTTAATGGATACCTTGTGGGCATCCACATGATCCACAGAGTATATTATCTGAAATTTTTCTTTACGTTTTTTATAGTTAGACATGGTAATAATATCTTACTTTAGTTGAAAAAAAAAAACAACTGAGAAATTCACTGAAAAAACAAAGGTAAAAGAGACATTATATTTTCACAGTGTTGTCATCAGTGATGTCCTTACAATTGTCATCAGTGATGTTATCAATGATGACATAGAGGATATCATGAGTTCTGTAATATATGAGGTAAAAATTTGTGATGACAAGGGTGCAAATTATAGTTTCTTGAGTTAACTATAACTGTTAAAATTAAGTGTTCTTTTCAGTTTAAAAAATTTAATTTAAACCGACATTTTGACCTTACTGTAACGTCACTTTCACCTTTGTTTTTTTCAGTGAATTTCTAAGTTTTTGTTAAACTAAGAATTTTGGGCCATATGTATGAACACATTTTCCCATAGACGCAGAATGGGTAAAACCCTTTGCTACATCTGGCCCTTAGTGCCATACCTAACCATAATGTCACTTTAACATTTGTTTTTTTCCAGCAAATTTCTAGTTTTTTTTATGTTAAGTACAATTTTATACCACACTTAACATTTTTTTTTTTAAATTGACATTTTCGTCATAGTTAACTCAAGGTACTATAACTTGCACCTTCGCCATGTACTGCTTATGACCTCACATATTACATCAGTCATGACATATTCCATGACATTATTGATAACATCATTAAGTCATCTGAAATTATATAATTGACAATACTGTGCATGGTGAGGGCATGAGTTATAAGTAACTTGATCTAAAGATGAGTGTGAATTTCTGTGTTTTTTTAGTTTAAGATATTAAGCTAAAAGTGACATTTTCACCTAACTATAATGCCACTTTAACTTTTCCTACTTTTCTACTTTTAGTGAATTTCTAAGGATTTTTGTAATGTAAATATTATTACTATACCTAACTATAATGTCATGTTAACCTTTGTTTCAATGAATCTTTATCTAGCTATCTATCTACCTAGCTATCTAGCTATATATATATATATATATATATATATATTATCAAAAGATACCGCACAGTCAGGATTATCTCAGCAAATCTTCATGTTCATTGACACCAGTCCATGCAACACTTTTCGGCTAACAAGCCTTCCTCACGCTCACATGTTCTTACACCAGCCACCATTTAAAACCAAGATAACAGTAGTAAACAAAGGACTACAAATTGTCTATCCTGGTTTCTACAAAAGGCAATCCTTCAGAAGGGCAGAAAGAGAGATCCAGGCCCAGAGTACTGAGTTCCACATGAGTCAGGTTTTTGTTAGATAAGTTTACTACCGTCTTATCTGTCCCCTTCATTGTTCCGAGGTGTACCTCTCTTCTCCTTTCCCATGGAGGTATTTCTTGTTCCTCTGCCCCTGGTGCCTCTTTTTTCTTCCTCTGCCTCCGCCACCTCTTCCCTTTGTGGTTTATTCCCTTCCTCTGGAGGATGGTGAATTTGTTACTCGCCACCCCTTAGAAGGCAAAATTGCTGTAAAAAAGTTGTGACATAGGCAATGTTTTCGCTTCCAGAAGTACGTGGTCCTTCTAAATCATTTTTGTGATCTGAGGAGTGAGAATTATAAATTTATGGAATTTCATCCCACTTGGGCCTAATTGTTTCTATAAACTGAGGGGGGGAGAATCAAATCTCAAATGGGTTGGATAGTCTATTGGGGGTAGTGGATATCTGCTATTTTCGGTATAACAGTAAGATATTATGTGACCCCTGCCTGTCCCATGATATGATATGACTGATGTTTTTCTAAAAAATAAATTCCTTAATTTTACTGTTTGCCCACATAGGCGGAATTGATGTACAACGATATGCTATGTTATTCTTCTGAGTATATTTTGAGGTATTTGTTTGATTTCTTTTCGACATGAATATGTCATAAAAAGTATGGGGTTAAGTATGGTTGGAGGCAGAAATTCATTAAGAAGAATTGTTTGGTATTTATGAGTGTACTTTTCTTACCTCTCGAAGATGACAGAAATTTTCCTCTCCCCCCATGCCCTCCAAAATGTGTAGTCCTTTGTTTACTACTGTTGTCTTGGTTTTAAATGATGGCTGGTGTAGGAACATGTGAACATGAGCAAGGCTTGTTAGCCGAAATGCGTTGCATGTATTGGTGTCAAAAAGGATGAAGATTTGCTGAGATAATCCTGAGTGCTCGGTATCTTGAGATTTTTGTTTTTGTGCAAGTAAAAGTTCGAGCCCACTCTGGAATTGCCTCAACTCGGAGAGTGCATGTTTATATATAACCCTGTAGTGGTCGTTTTATTTAGATCTGCTTTTCCATAGACAGAGTTTTTAGATTTGCTAATAACTTTGGCACCATTGACAAATCTTCACAAAACTTTTTTTTAAACAAAGTTCATCCACTTCAGCTCCTTCCTGGAAAGTTTTGGGGTGATTCTTCAAGCAAAGGCCGAGAGAAAAGGAGAGGGTTCTCAAAACACAAGATCTCAATGCATTTTCACAGACTCTCTTAAGAAGCACTGCTGGAAAAACTGCTGAATAGAATTAAACCAAATTTGGCAGGAAGCTAGAGCTTGGTCCAGAAAGCATGCCTTTTTAATTTGGTGTAAGTCTGTTCAGTAGTTTTTCAGATATTATGTCTCAAAGATATTTGTGTAGCTGGATGATTGTGTTTGAGGAACTCTCGCGAAAGTCCCTCAAACCCAGTTTTAAAAAATGGAACCTTCTGATTGGCCCAGGGAGTTTATTTTCCCTTAGGCCAAATTGCTTTCGTGGGAGTCAGACTCCCACAGGAGCAAGAGTGCTGATTGGCTGCAAGCAACTTGAGAAAAATGTTGCTGGCAGCCATTACAGGACTGAGGGACTTAGTCCCCTGTCCCTATGTTTAAACACAATAATAATATGAAGGGGCAGGGTAGGGAAGACCTTGCCATCTAGTCCCTGTGGAGGAGGACCCAGGGGGACCCTCACAGGGCCAAAATGAAAACAAATCTGTTATTTTTGCTGTGATTGTGCGGTACTTCCACAGAATCACAGAAAAGGCCAGCCCGCCATTTCAAAAAATATTTTAGGGAAGGGGTGTGAGTTGGGCACCCTCTTTGGGTCAATTTGGGCCCCTGGGACCCTATCCCCTTGGCAAAGTCTTACAAAAGGGGAGGGGCATGTAGCCCTTTGTAATGCCTGGGCACCCCATCCCCCAGGGCCGATTGATATAAAAAAGGGTAGGGGGTCATGTAGCCCCCTCCCCTCTAGCCTTTGTATTCATCCTCCATGACCGAAATTAACTTTGAAGGGAGGGGCACCCCTCTTGGAACCTTTAATGGCCCCGGGGACCTCATCCTCTTGGGTGGCTAGGTTACTGTGTCTCAGGGATCCCACCCCGGGGCACAGTAGTGTCCCAGCCTGCACTAGCGCGAGCAGGGAAACATGTTTGCTTCCGCTTGGCAGGAGCATTTTTAACTCTCCTGCCAAATGGGAGCAAACATAAATTTCCTGCCTGCAGTAGTGCTGGCAGAGAGAAGGCAAGTGTGTTCCCAGCTGGTGGGAGAGTTAAGCATGCACCCGCCGGGTGGGATCAGACTTCTGTTTTGTTTTGTTTCCCTACCCATATTCCTGCAGGCAAGGAAAAAGATATTGCTCCCATCCAGAGGGAGCAAGCATAGATAGTTGCTCCCTCTGGGCATGAGCAATGTCGGCTCCCGCACTATGCAGGGACTTGGCTGGCATTATAGGGGACCTGGGCCCCCGGTCCTCAGCAAGTGGTTTGTGTGTGCTCAGGTGGGCACTAGGGGACCCGCCTCTGGCCTCAGGTGATGGGGTCCTCCGGGGCCTTATTTAAGATGATTTTGCCCCAGGGGGATAGGGTTCCTAGGGGGTCTATTAAGGCTTGGGGGGGGGCCTCACAACCCCTCCCCCTTTTTGTTAATGCTTCTGTCTGGGGGATAGGGTCTGTGGGGCCTATAAAGGCTCCTCCTGTTTTTAGTTCAATTTGGCCCCAGGACATGGGGTCTCCAGGAAATAATAAGGATTGGAGAAGGGGGCCCTGTGGCCCCTCACTTTTTAATTGAATTTGTTCCTGGGCAATGGGTCCCTGGGGCCTAATGAGACTCTGGGAGGGGAGCTGCGTGCCACCCTCCCCTTAATATAAGTGTTGCTTGTTAGGTAACCCTGGTGGGTACCGGGGTATCCATCTATAATTTAGAGAGGCTCTAGGGGATGGGGTCCCTAAGGTCACAAAAGGCTCTGGGAAGGGGCCATGCTGCCCCTTCCCTTTTTATTGGAATTCAACCTCAGAGGAAGGGGTCCCCAGAGCCTAAAAAGGCTCGGGGAGAGGGGCACATGCCCCCTCCTCTTTACAAATATTGTCTGGGACCAGAGAATAGGACCCTGGGCCTCGAAGTGGCTTAGGAAGGGGGGGCTACGCACTGAAGTCTGTGTGCTGCGTGGGGTTGGCTGCCTGTGGCCAGCACCACGCTGTACATGACCAAAGGCTGTGTGCAGCATGGGTTTAGCTGCCTCTGGGGCGGGGTTGGAAGAGGGGAGCAGCCAATCCCCCGCTACACACAATCAAATGCCATGCATGGCAAGGGGTTGGCTTTAAGTATGGTAACAAAATATTACTTTACGTACAAACCCCCCCCCCTAGAAATTCACTAAAAAACCACTAAGGTTAATGTGACGTTATAGTTAGGAATTATAATATTTGACTTTACATTAAAACAATACTAGAAATTCAGTGAAAAAATAATAAAAATGACGCTATAGTTTGGAATTGTATTTATATCTTGTAATATGCACTTGCACTTTAACTCCCACTTTGCCCTATGCATCTTAACTGGTACATTTGCACTGAGCCCCTATACTGTGCTATGCATTCTGTGGGAAATATGATGTGCACATGTTGGGGAAGGCACAAGCACATTAAGATAATTTGCTATCTGACTATTAGGAAGGTTGATTAAAATGGTTGTCTCTAAAGTGCAAGTCAGCACTTGTACTTTAACTCCCATATTGCCCTATGTAACTTAACCCTTTGTGTAGGCTGGCATGCCTCAGTGTGTACGTGTTGTTTAGGGCCAACAACATTGAGTATGCCAGAAAACATTAGTCCTAGGTTTAGTTGAATATGTAGTAGGGTCCCCGTCTCAATGTATTTACGTTATGTTTGGACAACAGGTTCACAAGTCTTGAAAGTGTTATTTTGAATAGAAGTGTAGATGGAAAATTTTGCAATGCATTGTTAATGAAGACGGGCTCGGATGGGAATGTTTTATGTGTTTTGCAATGTGTTTATTTGTGCATTAAATTGCAATGATTTTTTTATTAATCAAGCAATACAAATATATTTGACTTGGTATTTATGTCTTAATTTACATTAAAAAAACACACACATTTATTGAAAAAAACCAAAAGATTAAAGTGACATTACAGTAAGATGTGATAATAAGATCTGATTTTGCTTTAAAAAAAAGCAAACCTTATAAATGAACTGAAAAAAAACAAAGGTTAAGGTGACATTATAGTTAGGTGAACATTTCAGTGCCAAAATAACTTTTTGAACACAAGAAAACCACAGAAAATCGCCAGTTATTTTTAGCAGAGCAATCTATCACTTGTGCCTCCGCCATGCACTGCTTAAAACCTCACATATTAAATCACTCATAACATGTTCTATGTCATTTATATCACTGATGACATCATCCAAGCTACTTTTGTATACTTTACTGCATAAGGGAGCATGGCATTAGATGTTTGGAAGTAATTCCAAATAGATCAGAATATTATAATGCATCATTAATGCCATCACACACACAACCCCGTTAAGTGAAGCAAGCATGTGTTATGTAAAACACTGATCCTATGACAATTATATAAAAATACTCAACACTGCTTACAAAATGAAGTATCTACTGTGTTTAGAATGTTTGCCCTCGCAATGCACAGCCAATTACCCCACATTTTACATCATTTATGGCATGCTCTATACCATCATTGATAGCATCTCTACAACATCTGAAATCACCTCATTAATGACATCACTGTGCCTGGTGGGGGCACAAGTTATAATTACTTTAGTGCATGTGTCATAGCTACTAGAGATATATATTCATTTTTTTTTTAGCTTGAAACATTACACTGTCACAAAAAGTTTCACCTAAGTATAACATCACTTTAACCTTTGTTTTTTTTTTCAGGTAGAACATTTACATATATGTGTGTGTGCATCTGTATAAATATTACCTAGTAGCGGTCGCAACCAGGTAGTTATAATTAGGACCTAGTTTCTATATAAAAAAGTGTTTTGTTCCTTGCCTATATCTTTGGCGACCCTTGACAAATCTTCACAAAACTTTCCCCCAAAAAATGTACCAGTCCCATCAGCTGCTGCCTGGAAAGTTTCGGGGTGATGTGTTGAGGGGGCTCTGATAAAAAGGGAGGGTCCCAAAACAAGTTTTCCCCATTCATTTTTCTATTGGGATTTCGAACAGCGATAGCGCAAACACTAGTGGATGGAATTACACCAAATTTGGCAGGAAGGTAGGTCCTGGTCCAGAAAGCGACCATTTTTTGTTTTGGTGTAATTCTGTTAAGTAGTTTTAGAGAAATTAAAGAAAATCCATATTTGTATATCTAGGGAAGCGAAGGATTCTTGGCGCCTACAGTCTTGTGCAGAGATCTAATTGGCTGATAACACTTCAACAAGAGAAGTCGTTGAAGTGTTGTTAGCCATCTTGTGACTCGGCTGAAGCTGAGTTCCAAAAAAGAAGTAAAAAATAAAGAAAAGGGGCCAGGTTACTGTAATTGAGCCACTTCGGCTCCGTTGCAAACAGAATCCCTGGGACATGATAAACAGTCCCCCCGGGGCACGTTCCTGTGGCCGGAAGATGCGTCATCTTACATCGACCTGGATGTCAGATTAAACACGCCAGAATCTAGAGATGCGCATCCAATGCCGGAGCAGGAAACCAAATGCGGAAGGAAGGAGGAGGAGACCGAGACGCCGAGGGACCAAGGACTGACAGAGATGTTGGAGCAAAGAACGGAACGTGGAGCGGAGGAGGGAGAAACCAAAACGCCGACAGCCAGGGCGATTCCTGAAGAAGAACCGCCGCGGGAGGTATGTGGCTTTCGCAGGTACGTGCCTGCATGCTCAACCCTTCGGGGTATTATTGGTAAAGGGGCTTTACAGCTCCTTACCACTTACACTGGTCTGCCTTTGCTTTTCTTTTATTTATTTCTCGCTGACACTGGGTATGTATCTATTTTGATTTTACCCTTTTTCCTTCTCACACCGCTGCCAAGTGGAAAGGAATACGAGCCCTAGCACGGGGTTAAAAATTTAAATAAAACCTAATAACCCTAGCTAGGAATCTTCAAAGAAGCTTGTTTTCTTTTTTTCAAAACCCTTAAATAAAATACTTACTGAAACCTATCTACAGAGACACTTCTATTGGGTTATCCCGGTGGTGTAAACATCCCCCACCCCCTGTCCCTAAAAGAAAAAGGTCTGAAGGACAAGACCCTTACCTTTATTTTCTTCTCTCTCTCTTCTCTCCGGGGAAAACGCCATCAATGCCACTCTTCTCTGGAAAACTGAACCACACCTGAGAAATAAGGAAAAGTAAAGGAGTAAGGAAGAGAATCCAGAAAGACAAATAAAGACTCAAGAAGAGCAGAAACCAAAAAGACATATAAAAAGTAGACATAGCAATATAAGAAGACACACTTAAATAAAGAAGTCAAACAAACTCTTTTAGTGTCTGAGTGTCAGCTATCTTTATGGTGAAAAGAACCCACTACAATGGTGTCAGAAGTGAGATTTTAAAGAGAAGATCCGGGAGAATAACTGTAGTTACAAAATGGAAATAAGACCAACTCTTGAGGATATGATACAGAGATTGGCTGAAGACCAGCGCCACCTCCAGGTAGTTTGGGAGGAACAACAAAGAGAAGCAAAAACTGACAGAGAAACACTTCAAAACGCACTGAAAAACCAGGCTATGATAATAGCCAACAACCAAATGGTACATGAGACCGCATTGCAGAAGTTGACAGATACAATTGGTGCAACACGAGTACACCCCAATGTGCCCAGTTCAGTCCTGCAAAAATTCCAAGATGGCGAACATCCCGACGCGTTCTTCACAAATTTTTAACGTGTTTCCACTTCTGCCACATGGCAAGAAGACAGATGGGGCCAATACGTAGCTCCTCTCCTGACTGGTGCCTTACAGGCAGCTTACCAAGCTATAACTCCTGGTGGTACTACGCCGTATCCCGAAATAAAAAAAGGAATCCTGGAAAGGCTTGGACATGATACAGAGTATTATCAGATTATAGTCTGTAAAACCAAGTAGACCCTGATGGAGAACCCCCGAGCTCTCTATTTCCGAATCCAAGATCTGGGTCTAAAATGGCTAACACCTAACAGCCCGGATAAAGAAGAAATAATTAGCATTATTCTGTTAGAACAATTACTAGAAGCCCGTCTACTCATAATTGGATCAAACAGCTTCCCAGAATCGATACCACCACCGCACTAGAACTTACCTGCGCCTACCACTGAGCGACAAAATTTAAGGCAGGAATGTCAAAGGGACAAACAGTAATACCCCGTTCGTCAATTTCCGGATACCGACCGAAACTCAGTAAACCCTCCGAAGATCTTTCCCTACCCAAAAGCTTAGAGAAAAACCCCAACCAATTACCACAATGTTACAACTGTGGCGAATGGGGCCATATTGCACGGAACTGTCCCCATAAAACCGATCACTCAGAACCCATGGAGATCGGAATCACAAGAGGTAGAGTATTTTATACCGGGAGAGAGACACCCTGATATATCAAAGACCTTTGTATCAATAAACAAACCACTCAAGCTCTAATTGATTCCAGTTGTAGCCAAACAGTCATCAGAGCCAACTTAGTGGACAGCCTGTGATAAAGAATTATGGCCCTCATTACAACCCTGGCGGTCGGTGTTAAAGGGGCGGTAATACCACCAACAGGCCGGCGGTTAAAGACATTGAATCACGACTATGGTGGGAACCGCCAACATAGACAGCCACTTTAACACTCCGACCGCCACAGCAGTAGAAACAAACACCACGTCGGTAACCGCCAACAGACAGGCGTAACACAATGTACCGCCCACTGTATTACAAGGCACCAATCCGCCAGCTTTTCCGGGGCGGTACCAACGCCATCAAAAGCACGGCGGAAATAGTACTTGGAAGGAAAACCACTCACCTCTCGACACCCAACGAGGAACCAGGATGCCATGGAGCCCGAGTTACAGGTCCTTCCCATGTTGGTTTACCTCCCCTTCTACCAGGAGCAGCAAAGACGCCGGCGACGACCACGGTGAGTACTGCACCTAGCACACAGGGGTTGGGGGAGGAAAAAGAGAGTGACACACACACACGCAACACCCCAACCCCCACCCTCACCCACACCAACATACACACAAACACATGCAGCAACTTGACATTTACACCCCGTCACCCTCTGGAAGAACGCAAGGACAAAATGAAATCATTGTAACAAGTGTAATCATTGAAAATCAGATAGGCTAAAATTGTAATCATCAGTATATACAAATATGTACAACAACAACACAAGTCCGGATAGTAATGCAATTATTGTCCGTGGACCAGTGGTCCAGTGGCCCCAAAATGCATGGACGAAGCCCACACATGATACCTAACTCGAAATGGAGAGAACACTGCTGGGGCATCAGATCGAAAATAAACAGGCACCTCAGGGGGAGGGGAGCACCTCAGCCGGATGAACGGACGATGCCACTGCTCCACGAGGGGGCTCCATTCCCACAGTTTGGTCCTGGGGAGTGCAAAGCCACAGACTCTCAAGTCTCTCCAGTGGGTGGTTTGCCCACTGCTTTATCCTGGGGAGTGCAAAGCCACAGTCTCTCAAGTCTCTACAGTGGGTGGTTTGCCCACTGCTGCATCCTGGGGAGTGCAAAGCCACAGTCTCTCAAGTCTCTCCAGTGGGTGGTTTGCCCACTGCTGCATCCTGGGGAATGCAAAGCCACCGTCTCTCAAGTGGATGTCATTCTCTACTAGTTCTGGAGGGGGATTTGTGCCCAGAGTGCTTCATCCTGCCAAGGACTGTGTGAGTGGATGCTTTTCTCCACTGGTTCTGGAGGGGGCTTTGTGCCCAGAGTGCTTCATCCTGCCAAGGACTGTGTGAGTGGATGCTTTTCTCCACTGGTTTTAGAGGGGGCTTTGTGCTCAGAGTGCTTCATCCTGCCAAGGACTGTGTTAGTGGATGCTTTCTCCTCTGGTTCTGGAGGGGGCTTTGGGCCCGAAGTGCTTCACATGCAGTGTGCCAGGTCCCATTCCCTCACCTTGGTGTGTGTGCCACGAGTTTGCCTGGGAACAGGTAGCATGATACTCCATGGAGGCAGAGACGCACTCCACCCTGCTGCGACTTCGCCTGCCACCTGCAGGTACAAACAGTGCTGGGAGTTGTGCCTCATGTACGCTGTGCAGGGTCCAGGACGTATCCTGCAGCCTTGGATGGCTGCCCACTGGGGATGATAGCCATGTTAGTTGTGGCGGCACTGTCTGAGCACGTCGCGGGGCTGGTGGCGGTGGTTGCGGCGGTGTCTGTGGCAGAGATGCTGGCAGTGGTGAATGTGTCAGCACCTGTGGAGGGACACAGCAGGACGTCTCTTGCAGCCTCGGATGGCTGCCCACTGGGGATGATGCTGGGGACTGTTGCTGAAGCAGCAGACGTGCAGGTGGCGGTGCAGTACAGGTTGCTGTTCTGGTAGCCAGAAGGGGTGACTCTGGGCTGGGACCTGGACATCCTGGCCCTAGGGGAAGGACGGGGGGAGGTGTAGGGAAGAGGTCAATGTTAGTCAGGAAGAGTTTCTTAGACACACTGGGACGGGAAGATGGAGGGGGTTTGGGAGTGGAGGAAGAGGTTGTGGTTGTAGGAGGTGTAGGTCTGCTGAATTTTGGTGAAGGTGCATGGGCCGGAAGCTGTTGTGAGGTGGATGGCTGTTGGGTGGGTGTGTGTCTGCGTTTGTGTGAATGGTAGTGGGGGTGGTGATTGCACGTGAGCGGTGTGTGGTGATGGGCATGCTGGTGATGGAGGTAGTGGATGAAGATGTAGTGCATGCAGGTGTGAGTGGAGACGAGACAGGGAGGGAGGAGGAGGATGTGGAGGAGGGGAACACAGTGGAGGCAGTGGATGTTGGTATGTCTGCATGGGGATGGTGCTTGTGTGAGTGCCTGTGGGATGTGTGGTGCTTATGTTTGCCATGTCCACTCTTGTGTGTTGATGAGTGTGCATGCTGGTCTGACGGTGTGCTTGGGATAGGCTGAGGTACAGGGGATTGGGTCTGGGTAAAGGAAGTTGGAGGAGGGAGGCTGGACACAGGGACAAAGGCTGCCATCAGTGCTTAGGCCAGAGCCTGAAATGCTCTCTGTTGGGCCGCCACGCCAGAATGAATGCCCTCCAGGTATGCATTTGTTTGCTGCAAATGCCTCTCCACACCCTAGATGGCATTCAAAATGGTTGACTGCCCAACAGGAGGTCAATAGCCTCCTCACTGAGGGCAGCAGGGCTGACTGGGGCTGGGCCTGAGGTGCCTGGGGCGAAGGAGATGCCCACCCTCCTGGGTGAGCGGGCACAGAAAACTCGATGAGGGGCTGCTGGGAGGGCGTTGCTGGTAGGGGGGGTTGGCGGCTGTACCTGTTGTTGCGGTGGGCACAGAGGTGCCCGCCACCTCAAGGGAGCTCCATCAGAGGAGGAGTCGCTGACGCTGGTGTCTGCTCTTGTCTCCGTCATGGAGCTCCCCTCGCCCTCCGTCCCACTGGTGCCTTCAGACTCCGTAAATTCACCCTCCAGGGCCATGTGGGTTGCTGCTCCCTCCGTCTCCGGTGCCAATGCTCCTCTGCCAGATGATGCTAATGCACACAAGGACAGGGTGACAAAACAAAAAGGGGGGGGAGGCAGAGGAGACACATGGTCAATGTCTGCAACACCACTACCATTGGCGGACACAACACACAGGGAGCAGCCCTATGCACTAAGCCATGCACTAACAGTGCAGGGGAAAAGCACATGCCCATGGGGGACTCTGTCTAGACCCATTTCATGCACAGCTGGAACCCATAGGAGACTGACTAGGTGTAGAGGGCAACTACCACCTTTGGGGTTGGAGTGGGACTGAGCCTGCTAATCAATGGATCTACCTTGGCGCGTCTGCCCTGGCCTAGGGGAATCCACAGCCCACCTCCCTCACCCAGACACCTCATCAAGCGCGCAGAGTTAGCTGAATGAGACTGTACTCACTCCCTTGTGGCTGCTGTGATGCCCTCAAGCGCCCATCCAACTCAGGATATGCCACCGCCAGGATCCGTTACATCGGGGGGGGGTCATGGTGCGACGGGCACCCCTTCCACATTGGGAGGCCATCCCCAGCTGGGCCTCCGCCGTCTTCTTGCTCCAGCGGCGCAGGTCCTCCCATCTTTTGTGGCAGTGGGTGCTCCGTCCATGGTCGACCCCCAGGGTCTGCACTTCCTTGCCGATGGCACGCCAAATACCCTTCTTCTGGTGGGCGCTGACCTAGAGGAATAGTGAAGTAAAAAAGGATGTTACTCCCCCGTACAGTTCTTCTCACACATTGGCCACAAACCTCCCACCCTGGCCCAGAATAACATACACTCACCATCCTCACATGCTGGCCTGTCCCCCCCCATCTCTTCCATCCACGAATCTCCATACAATCATGTCCCATCCACCATGCATACAGTTTGCTCACCTGTTTGTCTGGAGGACTGTAGAGTAGCGTGTACTGGGGGAGGACCCCATCCACCAGTTTCTCCAACTCCTCCGCAGTGAAGGCAGGGCTCTTTCCCCAGACACTGTAGCCAGACGCAGGTCACAGCAGCACTTGCAGTTTAGGTCCTCTCCTGTTGAAGGTCAGGTATCAAGTGAGGGAACTGATAGAAAATGGCAGTCACGTCCGCGGCCGTGCGTATCGTCACCGCCGGCGTACATCGTCATTGGCTCCTGGTACCCATAGGGCCCAATGATAACCAATGCTGAATTGCACAGCAGTCTTCGACCGCCTACCGCGACGCTGCACAACGCCAGCGCAGTTACCTCATTTCCCCTTGTCCCTCCTTACAGGTCAGGCAGCCGCCACTGCAGGGGGACACATAGCAGGCCAACTAACTGGGTCACAGCAATTTTGGCCAGGAATACGGACAGACAAAGGCACACAGAGATTATTTCATGATTGTGCTAAATAGCCTTGTGAAACCTATGTGGTATATGACAATTCTCCTACATAGGGCACGTCCGTTGGGGCAGGTGATGAGATGGTGACATCCTCTGGTGTACAGACCCCTGGTGGACCTGTCGACAATGCAAGACAGACACATCATTATCACTTACAGACTTGATCGTGCCACAAACCAGGAACTGTGTGCCCAATTGGAGCCAGACCTGATATCAGCTATCTGCCAACCCACTGTAATCCCCCCTCTAGTGCAGGTCCTGTCAGTGCTCCATTTCCTGGCAAGTGGGTCCTTTCAAACAACAGTGGCCATGGCATCAGGGATGTCACAGCCAGTGTTCTCTAACGTGTTGTCCAGAGTGTTGTCTGCCCTGCTGAAACACATGCGCAGCTACACCATTTTCCCTCAGGTGGAGGATTTGCCCACAGTGAAGGGTGACTTCTGTGCCCTAGGACATATCCCTAACATCATTGGTGCCATTGATGGTACCCATGTGGCATTTGTCCCCCCCACAGGAATGAATAGGTGTACAGAAACCGGAAAAGCTACCATTCTATGAATGTGCAGATGGTGTGGTTGGCAGACCAGTACATCTCCCATGTGAATGCCAAGTATCCTGGCTCAGTGCATGACGCTTCGGCACCGTGTGTGGCTAATAGATGAGCCCAAGGTCCCCACACAGTTTAAATAGGTGTCTGGGTATGGGAGATTCCCTAATGGTTGGAGGATGTCTAACAGTTGTCCCTCGATATTTGCAGGTGACTCTGGTTACCCCAACCTGTCATGGCTACTGACCCCAGTGAGGAATCCCAGGACAAGGGCAGAGGAACGCTACAAGGAGGCACATGGGCGAACTAGGAGGATAATAGAGCACACCTTTTGCCTCCTGAAGGCCAGATTCTGGTGCCTCCATCTGACAGGTTTCTCCCTATACTACTCACCGAAGAAGGTGTGCCAGATCATCGTGGCATGCTGTATGTTGCACAACCTGGCTTTGCAACGCCAGGTGCCTTTTCTGCAGGAGGATGGGCCTGATGCTGGTCTTGTGGCAGCTGTGGAGCCTGTGGACAGTGAAGAAGAGGAGGCAGAAGAAGAACATATAGACTACCGAAACAATATCATCATTCAATACTTCCAGTGAGACACAGGTAAGAGGATGGCACTGCTTCACACATCTCATACTACTGTAGGATATAGCATACATCTGCCTTTTCACCTCTGTGTATGGACCCTGACATGTCCCTTTGGCTTTCCATTTCACAGATCTGGGTCCCACTTTGTGCCCTCTGCTATGTTTACTGCTGCCCAACAACTGTGTAACCATGGTATGTGAACATGAACATTGACATTGCTAGATTTCCGAAAGGTTGCAATTACACATTTTGTGAAAGTACAGACTGACTCCAGATTGATTTGTGATTCAAGGGTGTTTATTTCTGTGCTAATAAGTGGAGGGGTGGTGTGCAATGGGCTGCAGTGATGATGGTGGAATGTCCATGGTAGAGTTCAGTTTTCTTGGTCTCACAGGTGCATTGTCCATGGGGGCATAGGAAGTGGAGCAATGGCAGTTTAAAGTGGACAGGGTGACAAAGTAGGACAGAAGGGTGACAATCAGGAGGGTCTTATTTCCTGGCGGGGGTCTTGGCAATGTTCTCTGTCTTGTTCCTGGATCTCAGGGACTGTTTGCGGGGTGGTTCTCCTTCTGCATGGGGTGGGGTGCTGGCGGCCTGTTGTTCCTGTGGCGGGGCCTCCTGTCCACTAGCGCCGGTGGATGTGGAGGGCTGTTCGTCGTCCAGGCTAGTGTCAGGGGCCCATTTGTGTGCCACTGTGTCCCTCATGGTGTTGGCCAGGTCTGCCAGCACCCGTACAATGGTGACCAGGGTGGTGTTGATGGACTTCAAGTCCTCCCTGATCCCCAGATAGTGTTCCTCCTGCAGCCGATGGGTCTCCTGAAACTTGGCGAGTACCATGCCCATGATCTCCTGGGAATGGTGGTATGCTCCTATGATGTTGGAGAGTGCCTCGTGGAGAGTGGGTTCCCTGGTCCTGTCCTCCCCCTGTCGCACAGCAGTCCTCCCAGCTTCCCTGCTATCCTGTGCCTCTGTCCCCTGAACCATGTGCCCACTGCCACTGACCCCAGGTCCCTGATTGTCTTGGATTGGTGGGTTTGCCTGGGGTCCCTGTAGTGGTGGACACACTGCTGATTGACGTGTCCTGGGGACAGTGGAATGGGCCCGCTGGGTGGGTGCGGTGGTGGTGTTTCCTGAGGGGGGAGGGTCTGTGGTGGCTTGTGACTGTGGCAGGGGAAGCGACTGTCCAGAGGTCCCTGATGGGCCGGGCTGGTCATCTTGATCCAGGTGTGCAGAGCTGCTGTCATCACTGTGGGCCTCTTCTGTGGGGAGACTGGATATGTCTGGAACCTGCTGTCCAGTGACGTTGGGTATGGGTCCTGTTGGGGTGTAAATGCAGTTTTAGTATCTGTGTGTGCCATCTTGTGCATTGGGTGAGTTACCCTCTACTCCTGTGCTTGCCGTGTTGTGTTTGCCATTGTGTGATTAGTGTTTTGGGGTCTGTGTGGGTATCTGTACTGGACATGCTTTGGCAATGGGTGTCCATGCTTTGGAGTTGCATGCAGGGCTTGGTATTGGGATGGGTGGGTTGTGATAGTGGGGCATATGTGAGGTGTTGGAGTGATGGGGTGAGGGGATGGGTGGGGGTATGTGATGGCATGCAGGTACGGTGGGGGGGATAAATTAGTAAAGCTTTGACTTACCAGAGTCCAGTCCTCCTGCTACTCCTGCGAGGCCCTCAGGATGCAGTATTGCCAAGACTTGCTCCTTCCATGTTGTTAGTTGTGGGGGAGGAGGTGGGGTCCAACGCCAGTCCTCTGTACAGAAATCAGGTGTCTGGACACCACTGAACGCACCTTCCCCCGTAGGTCGTTCCACCTCTTCCTGATGTCATCCCGTGTTCTTGGATGCTGTCCCACTGCGTTGACCCTGTCGACGATTCTCCGCCATAGCTCCATCTTCCTAGCAATGGAGGTGTGCTGCACCTGTGATTCGAATAGCTGTGGCTCTACCTGGATGATTTCCTCCACCATGACCCTGAGCTCCTCCTCAGAAAACCTGGGGTGTCTTTGAGGTGCCATGATGTGGTGTGGGTGATGTGTGAGGTGATGTTTGTTGTGATGTGTGAAATGTTGTGTTGCTGTGTGTTGTTTGAGGTGCGTGAATGTTGTATGAGGGATGATGTGGTGTGCTTGTGGATGCTGGTGTAGTGTTGGCTATTCTCTCTCTGTGCTTCTTTGCCAAAATGTCGTTGTAAGGAATTGTAGATAATGTGGGTGGGTGTTTTATAGTGTTGTGGGTGTGTGGGTGTGGTGCGTGTATGTGTATCAGGTGTGTGTTTTTCGAATTGTCCAATGTAGTTGTGTTTTGGAAATGTGTGTGTATTTTGAGCGCGGCGGTGTGTACCACCAATGGATTACCGCGGTTGAAAGACCGCCGCGTTGATTCGTGGGTCGTGATAGTGTGGGCGTATTCCTGTTGGTGTGACGGTGTGGGTTTTAGTATCGCCAGTTTATCACTGACCTTTGGTGTGGCGGACTTGTGTGGGTGTCTGTATTGTGGCGGATTACGAGATGTGGGTCGTAATACCTGTAGCCGATTTCCACCGCGGCCACGGTATGTTGTTGGGCTTCAGCACGGCAGTAAGTGGGATTTACCGCCAGGGTTGTAATGAGGGCCAATGTGTCTATTTGTTGCATGCACAGAGACCAAAAACTGTATCGATAAGCCCCTGTGTCAATTGATTGGAATGGACAGAAAGAGACTATATTAATGGGAGTCATTCTCCATCTAGTAGAGGAAGTCATTATTTGAACCGATTTTTACTGGTTCCCGGAATTGCTGGATAGCATTAAAGCAGAAAAAGGAAGGGAATCATGGTGGGAAGAGGCCCCTTTTTCCCAGACAGACATTTCTCCGGGAAAAAACAAAAATAAAATGAGCAGAAGCGAAAAAAGGGAAGGACGAAAACAATACCGCAACCAAGAACGATCCCATAAAACCAATTATGTTGGAAAAACGGTATTAGTACCACTCCCTGCTTCCGTGATAAGTCAACAAGAGGAACCAACATTAGTACAGGCCTGGGAGACGGGCTTAACAGAGAAAACTGGACAGGTGGGCCCTTATTTTCTAATACAAAAAGGTCTATTATACCGTGTAACTAAGCGCGATAACCAAGAACGGACACAATTAGTAGTTCCCCAACCTTTCTGAATACAAGTATTGCATATGGCCTATAGCCTAATGGGGGGGGCAATTCGGGAGAGAAAAAACAGAAGAGTACCTTTTGCACCGATTTTACTGGCCAGGGGTCTTTTCAGACAAACGCTGCTTCTGCCAACAGTGTCCTCATTGTCACCTTGTAAACCCCGGACCACCAAAGAAAGCACCCCTCTTCCCTCTACCAATTAACCAATTATTGATATTCCATTCTCTAGGGTTGGAATGGATCTGATAGGACCCCTCATCTCCTCCTCACAGGGTTATATGTATATCCTCGTACTGGTAGACTACGCGACCCGATATCCAGAGGCAATACCACTCACAAGTATGACTACCAAAAACATAGCACATGCTATGATCAGGTTCTTTTCAAGGGTAGGCTTCCCCAAATAGTTACTCACAGACCAGGGAACTCCCTTCATGTCCCGTCTAATGTCCCAAATCTGTCAAATACTAGGAGTAACCCAGATAAGGACCTCCGTCTATCATCCACAAACGGATGGTCTCGTAGAGTGGTACAACCGCACGCTTAAAACCCTGTTGAAAAATGTTATCAACGAGACAGGAAAAGATTGGGATAAAAAGCTGCTGTTGGTCCTCTATGCAATAAGAACCCATGAACAATCTTCTACGGGTCATAGCCCCTTTGAGCTGGTGTTCGGTCGCCAACCAAGATCCCTGCTTGATGTGGCCACAGAGAAGTGGGAAGAAGAGGAGAGTGAGGACAAAGATCTGTTGGAGTATAGCCAACAGCTAAAAGATCAGTTACATACTGTATGGGAAGATGTGAGGATTCATTTAGAGAGAGCTCAGAGTAAACAGAAATAATATGATGATAACAACACCACACTTAGACAATTACAACCAGGTGATCAAGCCTGAATCTTGTTACCATGTTGGGAGAGCCAGTTGTTAGCTAAATGGCAGGTACACTTTAAGGTACTTGAAGCCGTAAGTCCTGTTACATATAAATTGTTATTATCAGAGAACCCAAATAAAACCCAGATTTATCATATCAACCTTTTAAAGAAATAAGAAGAAAGTGACGAAGTCCCTGGTCCACCACGGGTAGGGTTCCTTGTTAATAAGAATAAAAGACTAGATATCAATTTGTATCAACAGCAAATTGACTCTCCAATAACCCTTCCTCCCTTGAATCCCAAATTACTTTCTATACAACAGAAACAATCATCAGAAATGTTATATAAACATAAAACCTTTTTTTTCAGTCACACCAGGGAAGACCTCATTGATCCAAAATCACATCAGGACTCCAGGAGATAAGGTCATTCGTCTTCGTCCCTATCGAATCCCAGAAGCCCGAAGGGCCCTGGTAGAACAAGAAGTCCAAAATATGTTACAGGTGGGAACCTCTTCCAGTCCCTGGTGTTCCCCAGTTGTTTTAGTCCCCAAACCCAATGAGTTGGTCCGTTTTTGCATAGATTTTCAACAAGTTAACAAGATATCCCACTTTGATACGTATCCCATTTCGAGGGTGGATGAACTACTAGAGAGGTTGGGCAAAGCGAAATATATGACTACACCAGACCTCACCAAGGGGTACTGGCAGATCCCTTTATATCCTCCAGATAAAGAAAAAACAGCGTTCTCCACACCATCAGGCTTATACCATTTTACTGTTCTCCCCTTACATGGGGCGCCCGCAACATTCCAGAGACTAATGGATAGACTGCTACATAAACACACTCCATAGGCAGCTGCCTATCTTGATGATATCGTAATTTTTAGTGAGTCATGGGCCGATCACATCCATCACCAAGACAAAGTATTTTATACACTAAAAGAAGCCGGGCTCACAGTGATTCTGGAGAAATGTACTATGGCAAATGATAAAATAGCATACCTCGGATATTATATAGGAAATGGACAAATTAAACCTCAAATGAACAAGGTAGAAGCCTTCTTAGGGGTACCCACGCCAAGCTCAAAAAAGGAGATACAATCCTTTTTGGGACTTGTGGGATATTATAGATGTTTTATCCCACACTACTCTTCATTAGCCGCCCATTAACAGACCTCCTTAAAAAGGGGAATCTATCCAAGATAACAAAACTTACCAACTCACAACAGCAAAGCTATGAGATTCTCAAACGGTGTCTAACCAACAAACCAGTATTATATTGTCCTAAATTTAAGAAACAGTTCCTATTACAAACCGATGCCCCTAACTTAGGGTTAGGAGCAGTCTTGTATCAAAAAGATGACCATGACAATAATCACCCTATTGTTTTTATCAGTAGGAAGTTACTTCCCCGCGAGCAGCATTATCCCATCATAGAGAGGGAATGCCTAGCCATCAAGTGGGCAATTGAAACTCTTCAGTCCTACCTTCTGGGTCATCCCTTCATCTTACAGATGGATCATGCACCCCTTACTTGGTTGTCGTGACATAAAGACACTAATCCTAGAATTCTACGGTGGTTTATGGAGTTACAACCCTTTATCTTCCAGGTTCAACATCTCCCCGAACATTAGTTAGTTACAGCGGACTACCTTTTCCCGACATCCCATTGGTCAAAGTCTCGATCTGCCTTTTCCAAGGGGAGGGATGTGTAACCGAGCCACTTCGGCTCCGTTGCAAACAGAACCCCCGGGACATGCAAAACAGTCCTCCGGGGGCACGTTCCTGTGGCTGGAAGATACGTCATCTGACATCGCCCCGGATGTCAGATTAAAAGCGTCAGAATCTAGAGATGCGTGTCCAATGCCAGAGCAGGAAGCCGAACGGGGAAGGAAGGAGGAGGAGACCGAGGCGCTGAGGGACTAAGGACAGACAGAGACGTCGGAGCAGAGAACAGAACGTGGAGCGGAGGAGGGAGAAACCAAAATGCCGACAGCTACGGCGATTCCCGAAAAAGAACCGCCGCAGGAGCACTTCATACACCACAGTGCCAGCCACGTCCCTGGAGGGATGTGGCTTTTGCAGGTACGTGCCTGCATGCTCAACCCTTTGGGGTATTATTGGTAAAGGGGCTTTGCAGCTCCTTACCACTTACACTGGTCTGCCTTTGCTTTTCTTTTATTTATTTCTCGCTGACACTGGGTGTGTATCTATTTTGATTTTACCCTTTTTCCTTCTTACACCGCTGTCAAGTGGAAAGGAATACAAGCCCTAACACGGGGTTAACATTTTAAATAAAACCTAATAACCCTAGCTAGGAATCTTCAAAGAAGCTTGTTTCCTTTTTTTTTTAAACCCTTAAATAAAATACTTACTGAAACCTATCTTCAGAGAAACTTCTATTGGGTTTTTCCAGTGGTGTAAACATCCCCCACCTCCGTCCCTAAAATAAAAAGGTCTGTTAGAGTAGGAAAATTACTAATAAAATTGTGTGATTAACTGAAAGAAAAACGTGCATTTAAAAGTGCAGGGCTGAAATGAAAATGAGGCCTACACTGATAATTGACACAGATATTTCGAAAATGAAAACAAATCACGGTCTAATTAAATGTCATTTATCTTTTACTGACTGAGAGTAATGGAAAATAATAATTACATGTTCAGAAAATAAATAGTTTGATTTTTACTAAATGTTGTGCACTACACATTTTACTGCGTTTTTAAACAGGCCTCAGATGAAATAATGTGATGTTTAGAAATTGCTGATGTAAAATGGAAAGGCACTGCCAATGTTCTGTCCTTCCTGAAGCATCCTGTTGATGTGGAGGGAAATGTACTAATATTGCAACAATTATTTAGTTTCTTCTAGATAGTGTTCCAAAGAGAGCAGTGGCTCTCAGTAGTTTTATGTAGATAGAAACATTTTATTTCTGCAAAAGGAAACTGGGATGGTAGTGAAAAAAGATGAACCAATGATGGAGAAAAGACAACAAGAAATGCAACATGAAGAAACATGCTTTAGTTTTAATTGGTTCTTTCCTAACCACCCCATAGTCTGACCAATAGAAGAGTAGCCAGTTATTTTCTGGGACTTTAATATAGCAATGTTTAGGTGATGTCAGTTCAGACTTATTCTTTCTTGCTGAAGCTCAGACTTGAGAGATTTTGCTTTGTCCTTTGCTATATTCAGATGTGTTTTTATTTCTGCTAGTGAAATAATGTGCTATGTGCCACTTACTGTTGAGATACATTAAGGCCAAGTATTACTGAACTGTTTCCCTATATGTCACTTCCCCCTGAAGCTGACCATGAAGATGCTCAACTGATGAAGACATCACTTCCTGCTGAACCCATTAAGGAGAGATATAACAAAATTTGTGCATTTGTCTTTCTTGGAGATTTACATGCTTTTCTCTTCTAGAAACCCAACCGCTATTTTTGCTAGCTCCATAGATAGATGTTTTCCAAATTAGTTTTTGTCTTCTTTTTCTTTTTGCATGAAGTCCAACATGCTTAATCTAATTAAAGTAATAATTGGAATGTCACATTCTGAATTTGGCTGTGCAAAATAACTGATTGTGAATATTACATCTGTGTGAAATCAATGTATTCAATCTCAACTGTGCATCTGATATTGCTGTTATAATGTATGGTGATTTTTGAGTGCCTAATAATTCACATTCTGTCAAAGCTGAGATTCTTTAGAAGGTTTGGTCAACCTGTGTTATTCATGTTTCTTTATAATTTTGTTTTGCACTTGGTTTACGTGATCTTTAGCATTGTTCATCTAAAGGGCAATAAATGTTTGAACTCTACTAAACTGATGTGGTGATTCATTTCAAATAGGTCATGGTGCGTATAAATTATTGACTCTAATGTTGATTAATGATGGTATTGTTTGGTTTTGTTTATTGTTGTCTTTGTTTTGTTCATAGCCAAACAGTCACACCTATCTGAGTCCAAAAGCTCATTTGCCCTCATGAGGGTAAATGGTTGGTTACCCTTACTTGTACCCTTATCAAATAAATTAGCAAAACAAATATAAGGTAGGACGCGCCCATATAACTCTAACTATAACTGGTGAATTTCTATGGTTTGGTACATTTAAAATGTGAGCCTAACTATAACCTCCCTGTAATCGTAGTTTTTTTAAAAGTGAATATGTATATGCATTTATATCAGAAATGCAAATTAGTAAAAGAGAATTGAGATACAAAAAATGGTATCACTCACAAGGCAGTACAGCGATTTGGCTAGAGCCGTCTGCTGCATCTATTATACCATTCAGCATGATGCAATGGGTTTACCACTTCAAACATTAGCTCTATTGGCCCATGAATGATGGCATTTTTCTGATCACATAAACATCCACCTGAAAATGAGTACATTTCAATGATAGAACTGGCAGGCTTTACCTTTCATTTCATTTCTTTCCTTCTCATTCTTTTATTTTCATTATTTTTAGAGCATAGGACTGCTCCCCAGACAGTGCTAACAGGCCGCCAGCTTGCTGTTCATTTAATCCACAGTGCCCTGGATCCTGTGGTATGGCAGCCTCTAGACCAGGTCACCATCATGGAATCGTATTTTACGTACTTTCACTGTTTTTTCATTCAAGGATGGCTGATGGATGTTGTGAAACATTGTTTCACAACATGGTGGCCATGATGGAATTTAAAAACTAAAAAAACAAAACACCACCTACCTACCTTACAATTTAAGACGGCCACCTGATGCACTTTTATTTGTTATTGCAAGCATATGCCTGCCATGTTTAGGTGGCAGCATGATTTTCTTTTCTGTTTTTTTGCATCTGTTGTTGAGTTAATATGCAACTTTATTGTTGTTGTTTAAGTGGATAAATGAAAGAATGAGTAAGTGAGTTATTGAATGCCTGGACCCATTATTGCCCAGGACGGTACTTTCATTTAAAAGTAAGAACAATGCCAATGGTTGTTTCTTTTTTATTAACAGCTACAATAGCAGTAGAGGTGACATATGAATTAAAAAAAACTGAAAATAACTCCTTAAATAATAGCAAATAGAAAATGTTTTAAAGGTTTGAAAGCTAATTCATAAATAATGGTGATGTGATTCTTCATGAGGTTTCAGAAAGGTTTAATTCCTTGTGTAGGGTTTTGGAAATTTTACAAATTGTCAATGTAATGTGGGAGACTATTCTAATGAAAACTATTTTGGGTGAACTTACCCACTGAATGCAGATTTCTTCCAGTTTCTATCCTGAAAAACAGTAAGCTTATTTATTTAAGTCTTTTTAAAATGTTTCCAATGGGTTCAAGTTCACAAAGTTGTTGAAGGTTTATTGTAAAACATCCTGAATTTATTGTAAGCAAAACTGGACTGTTTCGCTTGCCGCTAATTTTGTATCATGTGGACAGGGACCACAAAACCCATTGCAATGGGGACAAGAGGAAACCTCCAGAGGATCCGTCCTTTCATTAAATTCAGTGGAGCACCTGAGCATGAATATTTGTTTTTTTCCATTGGTGTCAGTGAACTGGTGCAGGAAGCTACTGTTTGTCAGTAAATGCATTTGAAAATGTGCTATATTATGGATGGATGCCAATACCATGCAGGGTTTACTACACAGATAGCTTTGCCATGCATGGTAAGTATTACAAGGTAAGTGCCGAGGCCAATATCGTAGCACTGTTCCCACGGGTCAGCCCGGCAGGAACGTGTACTACAATGTTCCTGCCAGTCAGCCTGGTGGAAACATTGTAATACTTCCACAAGGCTTTGGCGGTCTGCTTTTAGGACCGCCAAAGTCGTAATGAGGCCCTTAAACCATAAATTTACCCTTGCCACTTTTAACCACTACCCACCCCAAACTCTAAAATTACACCCATAAACTCACTCAAATTCACTGAAAAAAACTAAGGTTAATAGGACATTATAGCTAGGCTCATGTTTTACCCACACAAAACCATAGAAAGTTAGCAGTTATAGTTATATTTATGTTAAGAAACTATCACTTGTAGGTGAAAGTTACTTAATAGCACATAGGGGGTCATTCTGACCCTGGCGGTAATTACCGCCATGGCGGAGGTCGGCGGTAGCACCGCCAACAGGCTGGCGGTGCACCGCTGGGCATTCTGACCGCGGCGGTTCAGCCGCGGCCAGAAGCGGAAAGCCGGCGGGCTACCGCCGACTTTCCGCTGCCCGTCTGAATCCTCCATGGCGGCGGAGCGCGCTCCGCCGTCATGGGGATTCAGACACCCCCTACCGCCATCCTGTTCATGGCGGCTCTCCCGCCATGAACAGGATGGCGGTAGGGGGTGCCGCGGGGCCCCTGGGGGCCCCTGCCGTGCCCATGCCAATGGCATGGGCACGGCAGGGGCCCCCGTAAGAGGGCCCCAAAAAGTATTTCAGTGTCTGCCCAGCAGACACTGAAATACGCGACGGGTGCAACTGCACCCGTCGCACCTTCCCGCTCCGCCGGCTCAATTCTGAGCCGGCATCCTAGTGGGAAGGTTGATTTGCCCTGGGCTGGCGGGTGGCCTTTTGGCGGCCGCCCGCCAGCCCAGGGCAAATGTCAGAATCACCGCCGCGGTCTTTCGACCGCGGTGCGGTGTTCTGACGGCGGTACCTTGGCAGACGGCCTCCGCCGTCCGCCAAGGTCAGAATGACCGCCATAGTATAGTTTCTCCAAATAAGCATAACTATAACTATAATTGCTGAATTTCTATGGTTTACGACTACAACCCGAAGCGCTGAATGGAATGACAGCAAATTTTGCAGAAAGCTAGAGCTTGTTCCAGAAAGATCTATTTTTGTGATTTGGTGTAAATCTGTTCAGTAGTTTTGAAGATATTAAACGAAAAAGAAATATAGATATCTAGGGACGCTGACCCTTTGCAGATCTGACAGATCTCATGCTGAGATCTGATTGGCTTCCAACACTTCAATCAGGAAGTGTTGGCTGCCATCTTAGGGCTTGGACTCAACCAAGTCCCAATAAATAATGTAAAAAAATCAGAAGGGGGCAGGATTGAAATACCCTGACCTCCTAGGACTGGGATTTTGCTGTGAATTCATGAAAGATACGCAAATCCATGCAACTTATTTTAAAAATAAACAATTGTGGTCTCCTGCGCTTCTCTTTAATTTGTGCCCTGGTTAGACAGGTCCTGGGGGAGTTGATTTTATATTAGTATGGGGAGGTGAGCTCACGTGACCCCCACCTCAGGCTGATTTCAGCCCAGGTAGCGTCACCTCCTGGGGTCCAGCCGAATCAGTTAAGGGGGAGGCACACCACATGACTCCCCTCCCGGCCCTGGGGACCACCAGTACCTCCCTGGGGCCAGCCTGATGTCTGGAAAGGGGAGAGGGGAGTGCATGGCCCCCTTCCCCAGTCCGTGATCGGCCCCATGGACCCTATCCCCCGGGGCCGAGCCATGCAGTTTTTAAAAGGAGGAGAGCCATGTGCACTAAGGTAACTATAATTCGCTCCTTTAGCATACATTGCTAATTACCCCACAAATTCCAACACTCATAACATCTTCTATGACATCATTGATAATATCTTGGCAACATTTGCTGTACAATTGTTGATGAGAAAACTGTGCATGGCAGAGGACCGAGTTATAGTTACCTTAGTGCACGAGTTATAGTTACTTGAGATAACTGTAACTATAACGGCTGAATTTCCATGATTTTGTGCATGTAAAATGTGAGAAACAAAATCTGTTTCCTAACTATAACATCCCTGTAACCATTGTTTTTTTTCAGTGACTATTTTATATATATGTATATACACACACATATTAGCCTTTCAAATACTTACCATGTGTGATAACTTCATGCATTGTAAAGTCATAAAGTCATGCGTTGTAAATGCACAAAAACCTACCTGTTTGGTAAAGGTATCATGGTACTGACATTGCAAGGTAAAGGCAGTCTTGTAAAGGTTAATTTAAAAGAATGCTGTAGCTCCAAGTCCAGTCCTATTCACTTCACTTTTCTGGCCTATCTGCCATCTGTCTGAATCTGTGCATTGGAGGGGCAACATCCCATGATATTAATCTCGTATTGCCAAAGGTTGTATAATTAAAGAACATATTCTCAGTGTACTGCTTTTCTTTCGGTGATTGTTGCACAACAAAATATTTTGAACTGTGATGGCGGCAGGTAAACAATTTGAGCATGTACTTGAATGACTGAAGGATTAAAGGATTCACTGTCATCCCACTTCACATGTTGCGTGACCTGTAGGCAGCAGACAAGCACCACTAGCTCAGCACTGAATGTCTGGTGTCCAACATGTACTTGAACACATGTTAAAGGATTATAACTATGTTAAATAAACATATGGTTTTATTTCCTCAAACATTTTGTCACATAGGGAACTATGGGTCACATGTACAAAAGCCTTAGCGGTCAACAAATCGTGAATAAGGCTATTTGCGACCGCTAAATAGCCTTTTCACATGTACCAACCCTATTTTGCGAGTCGGTATTATTGCCTACTCTTAAAAAATGAACAGAAAACTTTTCATTTTTCATTTTGAAATGCATCCCTTTTTCCTTTAAGGAATACGGGCTGCATTTAAAAAAAATTGCTTTATTTAAAAAAGCAATCACAGACATGGCGGTCTGCTTACCCCAGCAGGCCACCATCCCTGTTATTACAGGCCTTTCCCAATGGGTCACAAATTGCCTCATGCATGTGGATGAGGCAGATCCTTCGTGACCTATTGGGAATAGCAAACAGTGCATAAGACACTGTTGTACTTCACAGTTTGCGACTTCCTGATTGTGAGTCACAGATAATTTCAATTAGGAAGCTGCAAACCATTTTGTATGTACATGTGGCCCTATCTTATCATTTTGTTATATTTATTGTGTTGTTTATTTTTGTTTATTTATGTAACACATTAGTTTTGATGTGTCATTGTAACTTATGCAGATGTCTGTGTGCAATCATAAAATTGTGCATTATTAACAACGTGCAGAACATGAATCTACATTCAAAATTACATGTGTATAATAACATGATGCGATTGCCATTGAAACAATTTGACTGTGGCTTGTTGAAGTGCCTTTTCTTGACTTTTCCTGACTAGTCCTCAGCAAGGCCTTGATGCCATCTTGTTTGGAATGTATTTCTCACCCTGCACAATCTTTGTTTATTGTTTCTGCTGTTCATAGTCCAGCAGAGTCATGTTTGTTTATTTCCGATTGACGTTGTTCTCGAAGACGTCTCTCTAACATAGGGTCAGTAATGTTACAGCCTTTAAGGTTTGTTCTGCCTGCCTGTTATATTACATCCATTTACAATAGTTTACTGTTGTTTTGTAACTAGCTTGCTCTGCCATGTCCGGATGTCATTGTCATTGGCATAGTGTGGGCTGAATCAGTATTCATGTAATGGGATAGTCCTTAGGTGGTAAGGCAGTTAGATACTCTTTTTCAGCTCTCTAATTTCATGAAATTATAATTCTTCTGCTCACACCATAAGAAGCCTGCAGTTTTCACTCTGTCCTATCAGACATTTTCCTATAAAACCCTCAAATTTAGGGGTGAGCCAGAATTATTTGGGTTCTATTAGGAATGCTGCCAGATTTATTTGTACTTTTGCTGCTTTTCGGAACTTTGCTTATTCTTTTGTATTTCCCTATTTTGAGATCCTTCAAGACGACGATGTCATTCATCTGCACTTACAAATTCTTTATTGCACCTTTAAAATGTTTGTAACAAATCTTTCTAACTTTTCTAATTACACCCTAGAACTCACTTAATTGAGCCTGTAATTTCTAAATTGACTGTACTTTTGATATGCTGTCTTGCACCATATCCTAGGACATATTGCCTCTTGAAGTTTAACTCCATCCCTGATTGACCCACCTGTGGGCATGCTATGGAGAAGAGTTTTGGGGTTTAAGGTTTTAGGTGTTCTTTGCGCCCACAAAATTTGGTAGCAGTGGTTGGTTAGGAGATGAGGGAGTGCTTTGCTTCTGTCTACATTCCCAAGTCCACTATGGATTTTATGCTGAATTTTCCTAGTGGATTTTCCTTTGTAAATTATCTGCTTATTGATGCTGCAGTGGTTGTTACTGAGCAAAAAGTATTGTAAGCATTAATATGGTGGAGTGATTCTTGGGATTGAGAGTATTTGGGTGTGTTGATGCATTCTGAGAATTGTAGTTGACAGTACACTTTGTGTTGATTGATAGACTTATGCTGCATGTGAGATTTTAAGATATGTGATGTTGATCCATGGTTCAATTATTCGTTTAACAACTGTGATTTTGATGTACATGTCATACTTGTGTTTTGTGTAAATGTTTTGATTTTATGATATTATTGACTAAGGAATCAGATTCATCGAAATCCAAGATCTTGAGATATTGTTGCTGAAATTGTTGGTAATTTGGTACTGTCTATTGGAAGGCGCTGCATTCACATAGATAGGGATTTTTCTGAATTAATGAGTTTTGTCTTAAGGTTGCTTGTCTAATTTAGGTTGGTGTCATCTTGGTGCAGAGGATAAATGCACTTGGCAGAAATAGATTTTTGCTGGATGGGAGTCTGCTTTAATGTGAACTGATTTTCTCCTGTTTAGGGTGAGCAGACAAGATTTATTTTGTGTGTGTTCAATGAATACAGGGCTCTACGTTGTTTTTCCATTCACAGTGAAGTCTTGCTGTGATTGGTTAGTCAGCTGAGGAGTCACACTGGGATTGGTCAAACTTTATCTTAGAGTCGCACTGTGATTGGTTGACAGTTGGCAGAGCCGAGCTGGGATTGGTTGGTGTTCTTTCAGTTGTTTTTGTGCAGGTTTTGTATTATTTGAGAGAATAGATGCTGTATTGAAAAAGCCTACCTGCAATGGAGGGTCAAAAGATTATTTCAGTGAGTTTGCCCTCTAGACACGTATCTGGATTTGAGATTGGCATGCATATACCTCTGTTTACAAAGATTTCAGTTCCCTTTAGAGGGTACTTTTTAAAATTAGAAAATTTTATTTCTTACGACTAATAATGCCTAAAACTATTCAATTTGAAGAACTGAATACATTGTATTGAATGGCCACTGCGCAAGAGAGGATGAAACTAAAGAAACATTATAAGAGTGCATTGAAGCGTGGTTAAAAAGCAAGTAGGGTAATCAGGAGAGATCTTGGAGGGAGGATATGATAGAAGGAGTGATAGTTTTTCCTGCAATAGTCAATGAGTCTAGTGACAAAAATAAAGTTGATGAGGGTGACAGAGACAAACAAGACAAATAACAAAACGGGTTGGATGCAGAACATAACTTGTTAAATGATCTTTAGAATTCTAGGCTTCCTCCAGATATACAGGCACAAGTGGTCTCTACCCTATCATCTGGCATAAGTGCATCAGGAGAACTATAAGAATGCACAGGGATTCATGACGCTTGCAGTAACACGTGAAAGATTACATCAAGTGCAAGTGCTCTGCCTGAGAATACTGCTGTTACAACTGTGCCTATTGTTGCTCCTACCTCTCCTAAATCTATTGCACTTACTGAAGAGAGTGAGGTTATAATTGGACCTTTAAAGATTGAATTTGGAGAAATTTTACAGGGAACAGTTGATTTAATATATTGATGTACACTGTAGAAGAAATGAGAAACCTGATCAGAGATGCAGCAAAGTGTACAAATGAAGCACTTAATAGCCTTGAGCAAGTAGAGGATCAATATTAGGTTGAGATCAGCAGAAAAAGAAATGTACTGAGAAATTATAAAATGGATGCAAATGAAGCACTTAATAGACTTGAGCAAGTATAGGATGGATATTAGGTTGATATAAGCAGAAAAAGAAATTTACTCAGAAATTATCAAATGGATGTCAGTGAACAAGAGATAAAAGAAATAGGCTTATTGACTTTGCGAGTTCACATTAAAAATTTAGCCTAGAAAACCAAGGACTTAAAAAATGTACATAAATACACAGAGATGTAGAAGATACTGCTAAAACCAAAAACACCAGGCGGGAAAGAAAGCAAAGGTGATAGTGAGTGATACAGAACAGAGACAGTGTTAGAATTTCCTTTAAGAGAAGTGCATGGAGGGAATTACTTGAATGTACCTAGGACTAGGGGGTGATACTGTGCCTAGGACCTGGGGTGATCTATAAACCATTCGGCAAATTATCCAAGACTCAGAGAGGAGTCCTGCAAGTGGTGGAAAGAAGTTCATAGATTGGTAACAATTTTTAGGATGCTTTGGATTGCATTGGATAACTTTGTTGGATAACTGTTGTTTCTAATGATTTATGAACTGAGTGCAAAATGCTGTTGCTTGGCTGACTGAGGAATCAGCCAGAGTGGCACCTAAAAATGCACCAGCTGAAGTAGTTGCTGACAAATGTAGAGCAGTGAAAGAGCATCTGATAAAAAAAATCCCAGAGAAGAAAGTGAACTGGGTGAAAATCATGAGAGCTACATATGAGCCAAAAGAGTGAGTACATGCCTATTATAAGAGGGCCTATGCAACTACAGCAGAGTTGTAGAACCCACAAATGAAGGTGTTAGCGGATTTGTACCAGCTTTCTTTTGGGTTTGTTTTCCAGAGCTTAGTTCCCATATTCAGCAGAGTGTAATGTGCTGGCAGTCCAAGAGTGGTGACGAAATGTTGATATATGTCAAATATTGCAATTACTCTTTTGACGCATAGTAAAAAGCGATTAAAGAGCTGATGATTGTGGAGACAAAGAAGATTCTGAGAATCAGCGCAAATCAGACAATGAGTTCTGATTCAGATTGTGTGCAGCCTGAGAGTGGGATGCAAGTCATGCAAGATGTTGGAGTGAGAAACTAGATGATGTAGACACAAAGTCGTGATAGAGCGACTTTGCATGATTCTAAAGTGAAAGCAAACATTATTTAGCTAAAGAACAGCACTGCCAGCCATTTCTTTGGCAAAATCAGGTACTAGAAGCCCAAGTGCAGACAGGCTCTAGATCAAATCCAGAAGGATGTTATTTCACAGATGTAACTTAACACAACCCAGATGCCATATTGTGCCTGAGTCCAACCTGCTCGTGTATAAAATGTGAAAAGTCAAGGGCGGTTCCATATGAGTGTGCCTGTAACTCCAGTGATGCAATAAAGCACGAGAAAGAAGATGCTATAACATTTAGGGAACCAACAGAATCCATTGATTCTGAACTTTGATTTTCCTCAGTTTTCATCAGAGGCTAATTCACAGTGATGGTGCCTGAGGGGGGAGGAGGATTGCATGTTTGTGCCATCCTGCAGGTAGACCAGAGTGACCCCTATGTTCATGTGAGGTGAATGGTCACCTCGTATCATTTTTGATGGATAGTGGTGCTACTCACTCTACAGTTCATTCTATGGAGATCCTAAACCTGCCACTTCTGGGAAAAGAAATCCAAGTTGTAGGCGTTAACAATAAACCTATTCATTCTTAACCAGGTCCTGCAGATGTACCAGTTAAATAAGGGTCAATGGAGAATAATATCAGTTCATATTGTGTGATTCAAGTCCTGATAATTTACTTGGCAGGGACTTGGCAGGGACTTTGCAAGATGAATTGTACAATTTATTGCATGGTGTTGCAATTGAAACCCAACAGGAGGATTCCGTTTTTAAATTAAAAACACAAGATTCAAGAGTTCGGTTGCTTCCAGTTCTCATAGCAAGATGACCTGCCTTTAAATTTAAGATATATTGTCAAAGAAGAGGTATTTGATTTTAGGGGAAAAGAGATCAGATTGAAACAAATTGCAAAAACAATCAGGATTCAAGTCAAACCTAATGTTGTTTATCCTATAATTAGGCAATATAAACTTTCAAAAGAAGCAGAAAAAGGAATTAAACCCATCATAGAAAAAGTGATAGAACAATGTATTCTACTTAAGATGCTTGGTAATCCTTCCAACTCTCCTGTGATGGGTTTTAAAACAGAGTGGTAAGTGGAGGAAATGCAGGACCTTTGTCATTGACTTATGACAAGTATTCATCTCCATTCCTCTACATGAGAAAAGTCAACATCTTTTCACATTTTGGTTTAAAAAAAGTCCTTATTTAATGTTGAGTCCCATAGGGGTATACTGAAAGTCCCTCAATTTTTAGTCAGATCCTAAAGGGAGATTTGGAAAGTCTGCAGCTACCCTGTATCTCAATTATGACCCAATACATTGATGACACACAGTTTTGCTTCACTAACGACTGAGCTGAAACACTCATACACTGACAAAAATCTCTGGAATGCACTTCTGAGTCTAAAGAAGACATTTATTAATTCACTTCACAAGGTTCGTAAAGGAGATTATCATGCTGAAAGCACACGTTAAAAATGGTCACAGCAATGAAATAAAAACATGTACAAATGATTCTCCACTGCAATATACACAGCAAATATATGTATCTATATTACAATGCAAAGCAAATAATGAATTTCAAAAATGCATCACCATGAGGCAAGGGCAAATCTGCTTCATCTCCCTCCTAATCAGCATCAGATCCCCAGATCCCAGAATCGATCGTGGAGAGAGAGATCACACCTCAGCGTCCTGAGCATGTCCGAGATCTGAGTCACTCCCCGGTCCACCTGGTCTCGGCCTCTTATGCTTTGAACAAACAAGAGAGGAGAGTTCTAGAAACTCCCTCCCAATGCATACGTTTATTATTAAAAAAATGCTGATTACTTTAGGTCAGATTTGAAAAGAACACGTCAGGAATGGCCAAAATCCCAAGGTGTCCTCTATCAAAACAAAACCGTTCACTGCTGTCCTAGTACATTCCTATCAACCTTGGTGAGAAAGAACACACAAACACGTGAGCACATTGTATAACGAGGAAAAATACTTGCAGCTTTTAAAGTGGTGGTGGCTAATGCTAAAATAAAGTCAATAGGAAAAATGAAGTTGGTGGTCACAAATGTGATTGTGTGCTGCTAGGCTAAGTGCAAAGTGGATTCGGTGGTCAAAACACAAATATCATTACACATACTAGTGGCATCAAAGACAACTAAATCATCTTGCTGACAATTGTCACAAGATTTCACTTACAAAAATGAAGTACTGTAAAAAGTCTTAATTTGTCTTGGTTATCACATTGAAAAAGGAGCATAGAAAATTTCAAACTAATGCATTTCAGAAATTGTGAAGATTAAGCTTTCAACCATCTAGATGGAGGTGAAGATGTCCTTGAGAATAGTTGGCTTGTGTTATCAGTGAAATCAAAACTTTTCCTTGCCTGCAAAAACTTTAATAAGGCATACTCTAGTGATCTCAAGAGTGCACTACCTTTTGATGATGAATGCTTGAAGGCTTTCAAAGAATTAAGAGACAATTTGTGTAGCACACCTGCTCTCTGAATGCCCATCTATGACAAGGTATTTTTCATTTTCTGCCATGAGAAGAATGGATGCTTGATTTTGAAATTGACTCAAAAACATGGAGGAGTAATGATACCTCTTGCTTATTTTTCTGCTGTGTTAGATTCAGTAGCTTTAGCTGTTCTTGGTTGTCTTAAAGCTGTTGCAGCTTTGTATTACAATTGAACTAAGTGAAAAGACTGTAAGGGACATAGCTTCAAGAATGATCAAATAATACTGGCAGACAAAAACATCCCAATCAGACGGTGCAATTCTCTAAGCAGTGCTACCTGTTTCAGACAGCAATAAAGATAATGATGATTCAGATCACAATTGTGTGAATGTAAAAGAAATATGTGCCAGGCTAAGACCAGATATCAAAAATGTTCCTCTTGACATGGCTGATGTGGCCTTATTGTAGATGGTTTTTGCCTGACAGACCACCTTGGAGCACTCAAATCTGCCAATGTAGTCAATTCCATTTCTGAAATTATTGAAGCATCCTACCTGCTTTACATGACATCAGCACAAGTGTCAGAGTACATTTCACTGACAATGACTTGTTGCCTTGCAGATAAGTTGAATGTGACATTCTATCTAAACAGCCAGTATGAATTTGAAGCAGTACATGTTTTTGTGCAGATGTGGTCACACAGGATTTATGACATCTTCTGTACTCTCATAAGGAATGGTCCCTATTGTATTGATCTTTTACAAGCAATACAACAACCCCAAGAAATTGTGGTGGTAATGTGTACAGCCCATAAGGCTGGTAATGACACAGTCAGGATGGGAAACAACTATGCTAACCAAGTAGCAAAGTATTGCACACGTTAGAATGTAACTGAAAGATTAAATCACAGTGCAAGAATCAGAACAGAATATACCCAATTCAAATACTGCTGAAAATGCCAATTATTTTCATTGTTTTCTGTTAAACCCAATACACACTACATTAAGCAAATTGAAAGTTCTCTCAGAGGAGGTACCAAAAGATGAAAGACAGAGATAGGACTGAGCTAGTTACAAAATGAAATTTATTGATGTTTCCATTACTTCTGAATATAAATAAGTACTCCCGGACTTCAAGCCACATTTTGTGGCCTGCTATTTGATTGGCCAAATGCGTGTAGGGAGAGAGGTTCAGTGAATGGGACTTTCAGAAAGTACTGGGTTAATACAAAATTCAGAAGTGTTGGAGAAGACCTATGTCAAAGGTGTGTTGTTTGCCAGAGAGATAATCAGGAAAAGAGAACCATGTTATGTTATGTTATAAAGATTTATATAGCGCCCAACTGCCAACGGCCTCGTAGCGCTTATACAGCCATAGTGATGACATACTGTTTAAAAACACAAAAATTATTCAGTTTTAAGCTTTAAATAGCCATGTCTTCAATTCTTTTCTGAACAATACCTCTTGCGAGTTGATTCTCAGCTTGAGAGGAAGGCTATTCCACAGTAACGCGCCTTGATAGGCTACCAATCTTCCTCCCCATCTGGCTTTCCTCATAATTGGAACTTTAGCCAGATTAGCTGAGGAGGATCTGAGAGGTCTAGCTGGAATATAGACCTGAACAAGAGTTTTCAACATTTCAGGTCCCTTCTCAAATATAGATCTATGAACATGTCACAAGGCCAAACCATTGTCATAATAAATCATTATAAATCATATCAAGAAATCATATGGCCCATTTATTAAACTACCAGCAGATTTCATTGAGATGTCTGTTTACAGTGGGCTCAAATATGTTCTCATGATTGTCTGCTTATTTTCTAAATGGATGAAATGTATCCAACCTGGAGATGTGACAGTATGACAGTAGCCCAACTCTTATTGAGTTAATTCCACATTTTGGACTGCCACCCTCTATTGTGACAGAGCGTGGGACTCATTAAAAAAATAAGATCCTTAATTTAATTTGTAGAGCTCTCCAGTGACCAGAGGTTGCATTCTAATTATCAACCTTTATCATCTGGCACTATAGAAAAATTGAATAGGCCCATCACAATCCAGTTGGCCAAATTATGTGCATCCACTAATTTGAAATAGCCTGATGCTCTTCCAGTTGCTCTCATGGGCATTAGAAATACCCCAAACATGAAGACTTGGCTCTCACCTAATGAAGTGTTTATGGGCAGAGCCATGAGAATCGCATACATTCCTTCAGCAACACTTGTTACAAAAACTGATGAAATTGTATTAGATTACTGTAAAGGTCTGATTGATGTGGTGAAATCGTTTTCTTATCAATTGAATTTGGCAACAGGTCTGACAACAGAAACTCAGTGCCATCGACTGCAACCTGGAGACTAGATCCTGGTGAAGAAGCATGTCTGCAAACCCTGCCTGGAGTCCCATTGGGAAGGACCATATCAAGTGGTACTTGTGGCTAATACTGCTGTAAACTGTCATGATCCTGCGGTGGATCAACGCAGATCACACCAGAAAATTGAAGACGGCAGATGAAGCAGGGTTACAAAAAACACTGATTCACAGAATCAAGCTTAAGTTCACCGCGTGGATCCAGAGAGAAGAGAAGTTGTAGCAGTGTAGGAAGTTGGCTCTGTATGTACTATTTCAAAGTAAGAAATAGCATGCACAGAGTCCCAGGGTTCCCCTTAGAGGTAAGATAGTGGCAAAAAAAGATAATTCTAATGCTCTATTTTGTGGTAGTGTGGTCGAGCAGTAGGCTTATCAGAGGGTAGTGTTAAGCATTTGTTGTACACACACAGGCAATAAATGAGGAACACACACTCAAAGACAATTCCAGGCCAATAGGTTTTTATACAGAAAAATATATTTTCTTAGTTTATTTTAAGAACCACAGGTTCAAGATTTACAAACAATACTTTAAATGAAAGGCATTTCACTCTGGTATCTTAGGAACTTTGAATCATCACAATAGCATGTACAGTTTTGGCAAAAATGGCAATAAGCTATTTTAAAATTGGACACTGCAAAATTCAACAGTTCCTGGGGGAGGTAAGTATTTGTTAGTTTTTCAGGTAAGTAAAGCACTTACAGGGTTTACAGTGGGGTCCAAGGTAGCCCACCGTTGGGGGTTCAGGGCAACCCCAAAGTTACCACACCAGCAGCTCAGGGCCGGTCAGGTGCAGAGGTCAAAATGGTGCCCAAAACGCATAGGCTTCAATGGAGAAGGGTGGTGCCCCGGTTCCAGTCTGCCAGCAGGTAAGTACCCGCGACTTCGGAGGGCAGACCAGGGGGGTTTTGTAGGGCACCGGGTGGGACACAAGTCAGCACAAAAAGTACACCCTCAGCGGCACAGGGGCGGCCGGGTGCAGAGTGCAAACAGGCGTCGGGTTTGCAATAGGTTTCAATCGGAGACTCAGGGGTCTCTTCAGCGATGCAGGCAGGCAAGGGGGGGGGGGCTCCTTGGGGTAGCCACCACCTGGGCTAGGGAGAGGGCCACCTGGGGGTCGCTCCTGCACTGGAGGTCGGATCCTTCAGGTCCTGGGGGCTGCGGGTGCAGTGTGTTTCCCAGGCATCGGGTTCTTTGAAGCAGGCAGTCGCGGTCAGGGGGAGCCTCTGGATTTCCCTCTGTAGGCGTCGCTGTGGGGGCTCAGGGGGGTCAACTCTGGCTACTCATGGGCTTGCAGTCACCAGGGAGTCCTCCCTGTAGTGTTAGTTTTCCGCAGGTCGAGCCGGGGGCGTCGGGTGCAGAGTGGAAAGTCTCACGCTTCCGGCGGGAAACGTGTGGTCTTTAAAAGTTGCTTCTTTGTTGCAAAGTTGCAGTCTTTGTGAAACAGGGCAGCTGTCCTCGGGAGTTCTTGGTCCTTTTAGATGCAGGGTAGTCCTCTGAAGCTTTAGAGGTCGCTGGACCCTGGGGAATACGTCGCTGTTGCAGTTTTTCTTGAAGTGGGGAGACAGGCCGGTTGGGCTGGGGCGAAAGCAGTTGGTGTCTCCGTCTTCTCTGCAGGGCTTCAGGTCAGCAGACCTTCTTCATCTTCAAGTTGCAGGAATCTAGTTTCCTAGGTTCTGGGGAGCCCCTAAATACTGAATTTAGGGGTGTGTTTAGGTCTGGGAGGGCAGTAGCCAATTGCTACTGTCCTTGAGGGTGGCCACACCCTCTTTGTGCCTCCTCCCTGAGGGGAGGGGGGCACATCCCTATTCATATTGGGGGAATCCTCCAAAATCAAGATGGCGGATTTCTAAAGGCATGGGTCACCTCAGCTCAGGACACCTTAGGGGCTGTCCTGACTGGTGGGTGACTCCTCCTTGTTTTTCTCATTATCTCCCCTGGACTTGCCACCAAAAGTGGGGGCTGTGTCCAGGGGGCTGGCATCTCCACTAGCTGGAGTGCCCTGGGGCATTGTAACAGGCAGCCTGAGCCTTTGAGGCTCACTGCTAGGTGTTACAGTTCCTGCAGGGGGGAGGTGTGAAGCACCTCCACCCAGAGCAGGCTTTTGTTTCTGTCCTCAGAGAGCACAAAGTCCCTCACCACATGGGGTCAGAAACTCGCCCCTCAGCAGCAGGCTGGCACAGACCAGTCAGTCCTGCACTGAACAATTGGGTAAAATACAGGGGGCATCTCTAAGATGCCCTCTGTGTGCATTTTTAAATAAATCCAACACTGGCATCAGTGTGGGTTTATTATTCTGAGAAGTTTGATACCAAACTTCCTAGTATTCAGTGTAGCCATTATGGAGCTGTGGAGTTCGTTTTTGACAGACTCCCAGACCATATACTCTCATGGCTACCCTGCACTTACAATGTCTAAGGTTTTGCTCAGACACTGTAGGGGCATAGTGCTCACGCACCTATGCCCTCACCTGTGGTATAGTGCACCCTGCCTTAGGGCTGTAAGGCCTGCTGGGGGGGTGACTTACCTATGCCACAGGCAGTGTGAGGTTGGCATGGCACCCTGAGGGGAGTGGCATGTTGACTTAGTCATTCTCTCCCCACCAGCACACACAAGCTGGCAAGCAGTGTGTCTGTGCTGAGTGAGGGGTCCCTAGGGTGGCATAAGACATGCTGCAGCCCTTAGAGACCTTCCCTGGCATCAGGGCCCTTGGCACCAGGGGTACCAGTTACAAGGGACTTACCTGGGTGCCAGGGTTGTGCCAATTGTGGAGACAATGGTACATTTTAGGTGAAAGAACACTGGTGCTGGGGCCTGGTTAGCAGGGTCCCAGCACACTTCTCAATCAAGTCAGCATCAGTATCAGGCAAAAAGTGGGGGGGTAATTGCAACAGGGAGCCATTTCCTTACAAGCAGAAATTGGAAAATGAACTTTGAAACTGATGAAGTTGCCAATGACAGTGAGGGTGAATATGCTGTGAAGGTACCAGTAGCCAGTTTGGGTTTGAGAATCATAGTGAAGAACTATTGCAAAGTCATGAGCAGCAGCAAGAAATAGCCTGTGATCCAGCTAGTGAAACGCTCCAGCTGAAAATTTCAGCCTCAATAATGCTCAGGTGAAAGAAACTGCTCAGGTGAGTCGAGTTACTGATGCTGTTCAAAGTACAAGTTCAAATGTGAGTGGGGAAGGCTCAGCAGAAAGTAATATTACTGGGAGAATGAAATATGAGAGTCAATCAAAGAAGAACCAGAAATAATTTGAAACTGATTCAGAGAACTGTGATAGTGAACTGCCTGTTGCTAAATGACCAACGAGAAAGAGAATCCCAAACAGAAAGTACCCTTCACCCTAATGGATGTAGCTTGTATCTGTGCCTTAAGAAGAAGCCTCAGAAACAGAGGTTTAGAATTTAGTAAATTGTTACCAATTCCTGTTTGAAGAAGAACCACCCTGATTTTTTTTAAATGTTGATAGTGGTGAATTATTTTCTGAGACTACGTTTTTGAACTTTACAAAGTATTCAGATGAAGAAGAAAAAGAGTAAACAAACGAAAGAAATGATATATAATTTGTGTTTTGATTATTTAAAAAAAAGAAGGGGTATTATTGTTTTGAAAAAAAAGTTTCTTGAAATCTGTTTTTTGTGTCCTGAATTCTTTTCATTTTTGTTTTGATCTCCATAAAAATGGCATACAACAATTGTATAAAACTGTTAGCATTATTTTACTAATAGTGATACTAATGGGCCTAACAATTGGCCTATTGTTGGGCCTAATTTCTCAGCCTGGATATGTTTCTACACAGGCTTGACTACAAAAAATAACACACTGACACATATGGGAAGTTTTATTAGTGGTTTTAAGGATAATATCTATGCAAATATGTTGAGTGAATATGTTAACATTATGGGTATCAAGAACTGTGTGGTTTGTACTTTTCTCCTTTCCTCTTTAGGTTAGGGCGATACCTATCTACCACCATCAATTTCTTACAGCCTATCTTGTAAATGTCTTGCTAGTATATTTAATGAATAAGAGTATCTATTGCCAGACTTGTCAGATTTCAGTTCTTCTCTGGAGGACCTTCCCATTTTTTTAAATAATGGGAATGGGGTAACCAGTAGTAAGTATTTGAATACAGTTGGAAAAACTAACCCTAAGACTAAACAAACTAAAATTGAGTATGCATGTATCCTGAGAAAAGAAGAGTGTGAATTTTGAGTGTGAAGTAGATAATATAATGAAAGGAAAATTAAGATTTTGAGAGACTGGAAGGATGAGAAGACAGAAAAAAATTAAGGCTGTAGAGCAATTTAGTTCTTCAAATGTACATCAGAGATTAAGAATGGAGCACAGAAAAAGGGTGAATTGTGTTTTGTGCATCATGAACTTACAGGAGTCAAGTCAATAGAGTTCGTTGGAAAGATTGAATGTGAAAGAAGTTATGTTAGTGGTGATTTTCTGGTTGGTGAAGAACCAATTCTTAAAGGAATTTAATATGTGTGTGGTAAGATAGCCTATTTCAACCTACCCCATAACTTGGTGGGTTCTTGAAATCTCGCATTGGTATATTCAAAAGTTTATCATGCAAATGAAATGAGCAATGCTGTTGGCTTGAAGAGAGTGAAACGTGGTTTTGGTCAGATGTTGTTAGATGTAATAGGAGTGAAGATTCCATTTATTGCTAAAGCTGTGAATGATGTGAACAATACAATGTTATCTACACTTGTGTACTGGCTCGCTTCTAACACTGCTGGTGGGCTAACACAAATAAATACAGAACGAATTGCTTTGCATGTGACAAATATGCAAAATGGTGTAGCACTAGACATCCTTTTCACAAAGGAAGGCAGTGTTTGCAGGGTTTGTCCCAGATATAGCTAATGTTTCCCATGTAGTCCAAGCTTTAGATGAATATAGCTTTATCCAGGAGATGGGAACACCAGCTGAAGGAAGATGCAATATCGGTAGCCTTCAAGTGTCAAATGAGTTTCTGATGTTCCACCCCCAAGCACTGAAGTACCTACCACTAGAGGTGCAGTCTCTCGAGGGCCCACTGAATGAGTGAAGGGCACTAAGGCTTCTTACTATTACCTGGAATTCCGGAATGTGTTTTTAATTAGATCTGGAATTATATTGAGAAATATAGAGGGTCATTCTGACCTCGGCGGTAAAAGGTGCTTACCGCCGGTCAGAAGGCCGCCATAACACCGCCGCGGCCGCGGTAAACCGCCACGGTCATTCTGACCCGCAACCTGTAAACCGCCAAAATCCCGACAACCACAAAAGTCCGCCACACCAAAGGTCAGCGAAAAAATGGCGATGACCAAACCTCCACCGTCACGCCAACAGAAAAACACCCATACCATTCCGACCCACAAATCCACGCGGCGGTCTTTCAAACGCGGTATTCCATTGGCGGTACACACCGCCGCGGTCAAAAACACACACACATAGAAAACTCAGCCACATTGGTCAGTTTGAAACAAGCACACCTGATACACATACTAACACCACTCCCACACACCCAACACAATATAAAACACACACCCACATCACCCACAAACCCCTACGACCCGAAATTATTGACGAAGGCTAGAGAGAGAGCACAGAATAGACAATCCCACGACACAGAGGCACACAACACCATCACCCACACAGATACCACGCACCAAACACCACACACCACCACACGCACCACACTCATCACCACAAACAGCACCCCACACCTCATCCACACCACCCCATAGCACCCCAAAGACACCCCAGGTTCAGTGACGCCGAACTGAGGGTCATGGTGGAGGAAATAGTCCGTGTAGAGCCCCAGCTTTTCGGGGCACAGGTGCAGCACACAACAATTGCCAGGAAGATGGAGCTATGGCAAAGGATAGTGGACAGGGTCAACGCGGTGGGACAGCATCCATGCAATCGGGAGGACATCAGGAAGCGCTGGAACAACCTACGGGGGAAGGTGCGTTCCATGGTATCAAGGCACAACATTGCGGTGCAGAAGACTGGCGGCGGACCCCCACCTACTCCCCCCGAATTTACAGCATGGGAGGAGGAAGTCTTGCATATCCTGCATCCTGAGGGCCTCGCAGGAGTAGGCGGAGGAATGGACTCAGGTAAGTCAAATCTTCACTACTGCTTCCCACCCCCACCCCACCTGCATGCCAAATCATACCCCCACCCTCACCCCCACCCCCATCATACCAACTCCTAGCAAAAGGCTCACCCTCACAACCCACCCATCCCAACACCAAGCCCTGCATGCGACCACAAAGCATGGACACCCATCACCAAAGCATGCCCACTGCACACACACATCACCCCCACAAGCCACCCTCACAAAAGCCCCCACAAGGGAATGCCTGCACTTGGGTACACGGACACCCACCCATCACACGAAATGCCACACACAGAAGCAATAACCATACCTTTATACCCCTGCAGGACCCGAACGCCACCACACCGCCACGGAGAGTCCAGAGATGTCCATCCCACCCCCAGAAGAGGCCCCCAGCGATGACAGCAGCTCTGTCTCCCTGGACCCAGATGACCAGCCCGGCCCATCGGGGACCTCTGGACAGTCGGTTCCCCACAGACAGCCACAGGCTACACCAGACCCAACCCCCTCTGGGAACACCAGCACAGCTCCCACCCAGCGGGCCCATGCCTCTGTCTCCAGGACACGTAAATCAGCGGTGTGTCCACCACTACAGGGCACCCAGGTTGACCCACCACCCCAACAACAACAGGGACCTGGGGGCAGTGGTAGTGGGCACACCGTCCAGGGGACAGAGGCCCAGGAACACAGGGGAACTGGGAGGGCTGCTGTGCGACAGGGGGGGGACAGGCCCAGGGAACCGACTCTCCAAGAGGCCCTCTCCTCTCCTCCATCATGGGAGCTTACCACCACTCCCAGGAGACGATGGCGACGGTACTGGCCCGGTTCCAGGAGATCCAGGCACTGCAGGAGGAACGGTACATGGGGTTCCGAGAGGAACTGAGGAGCATCGGTTCCGCAATGGGGACCATCGTCGTGGCCCTTACCCAGATAGTCACCACATTGCAGGACCATGTGGCATCCCAAAAGGCCCCTGTCACTAGCCCAGGCCAGGAACAGCCTACCACCTCCGCCGGCGCTAGTGGACAGGAGGCCCCCACACAACAACAGGCCACCAGAACCCCACCTCCTGCAGAAGAAGAACCACCCCGCAAGCGGAACCTGAGATCTCACAAGAAGACAGAGTAGGATTGCAAGACCCCCGCCAGCCTAAGATACCCCCTGATGTCATCCCACTGTCCCACATTGTCACCCTGTCCAACCTTTAACTGCCCCTGCTCCATCCTTCCACAGGCATATGGACAATGCACCTGTGCGACTGAGAACTGGACTCTGCCATGGACATTACTCCACCCCCACCCATCACCCCTTTACAATCATGTACCTATATGTAGCACTTAAAATAAATCACTTATTGCACGTAAAATAACAGGAGTCTGCTTGTATTCTTAACAAATGTATTACACATAACGGTGCAATAATGTCCAGTTACTTTGTGATGACAACATACCAATTTCAATAAGCTTTAGTCCATGGGCAAACAAAGCTGAAGGCAGGCAGTGGGTCATACAGCTCTGAAAAGGGAAGGGAAAGTCACAAATCAGTTAACAGGAACTGGGGGGAAACACAGACAGTGGAGACGCATGAGGTCTTAAGTAAATGTAAAATGGCGTGGGTGATTCTTACCTGTGTGCTACTGAAAATATTGTTGTATGACTGCATCCCTGTTGTCCGTGTCGTCCTCGTTGTCTTCCTCCTCTTCACTCTCCACAGGCTCCACAGCTGCTACAACACCACCATCTGGACCATCCTCCTGCAGAAAAGGCACCTGGCGTCGCAAAGCTAGATTGTGAAGCATACAGCAGGCTACGATGATATGGCACACCTTCTTTGGTGAGTACATTAGGGATCCACCTGTCATATGGAGGCACCTGAACCTGGCCTTCAGGACCCCGAAGGTCCTTTCTATGATCCTCCTAGTTCGCCCATGGGCCTCATTGTACCGTTCCTCTGCCCTGGTCCGGGGATTCCTCACTGGGGTCAGTAGCCACAACAGGTTGGGGTAACCAGAGTCACCAATTAGCCACACACGGTGTCTCTGTAGCTGTTCCATCACATAAGGGATGCTGCTATTCCGCATGACATACGCGTCATGCACTGACCCAGGGAACTTGGCATTTACATGGGAGATGTACTGGTCAGCCAAACAGACCACCTGTACATTCATCGAATGATAACTTTTTCTGTTTCTGTACACCTGCTCACTTTCTTTGGGGGGAACCAAAGCCACATGGGTCCCATCAATGGCACCAATGATGTTGGGGATATGTCCAAGGGCATAGAAATCACCCTTCACTGTAGCCAATTCGCCCACCTCAGGGAAAATAATGTAGCTCCGCATGTATTTCATCAGGGCAGACAACACTCTGGACAAAACCTTAGAAAACATAGGCTGAGACATCCCAGATGATATGGCCACTGTTGTCTGAAAAGACCCACTTGCCAAAAAATGCAGTACTGACAGAACCTGCACCAGAGGGGGAATCCCTGTGAGTTGGCGGATGGGGGACATCAGGTCTGGCTCCAGCTGGGCACATAGTTCATGTATAGTTGCTCTGTCAAGCCTGTATGTAAGTATGATATGTCGTTCTTCCATTGTCGACAGGTCCACCAGCGGTCGGTACACGGGAGGATTCATCCTTCTCCTCGCAAGTCCCAGCGGACGGTGCCTAGGAGGGACAACATGGAGCACAGAGTCAAGCAACCCACAGGTTCGTTCACACAGCTTGCACAGTACACGAATCGCTATGCATTGAAAGGCTTGTATGAGTGGCAATGCAAGGCCTAGGCCTGTGTGACGCAGTAGGAATTATGCCATGTGGGCCCTTGAAATGGTGGCTGCCTGACCTGTGAAGTGTGACAGTGGGATGTGAGGTCACTGCGCTGGCGTGGCACACCGTGGTGGTAGGCAATCGAAGACCGCGGCGCAAAGCAGCATTGGTTAACATTGAACCCTATGGGTCTCAGGAGCCAATGACGATGTGCGCCGGCGGTCGCGGTACGCACCGCCGTGGTACGCACCGCCGTGGGCGTGACCGCCATTTTCTAACTGCTTATTCACTCGAGACCTGATCATCCACAGGAGAGGACCTATACTGCAAGTGCTGCTGTGACCTCGGTCTGGGAGATACAATGGCTGCTGCGACTGGGGAAAGGGCCCCTGCCTTCACTTCCGAAGAATTGGAGAAACTTGTTGATGGGGTCCTCCCCCAGTATGCGCTACTCTACGGTCCCCCAGACCAACAGGTTAGTACACAGGGTGCACGTTGAATGGGCTATGCCTGTGTTGAGTGGGGTGTATGTAAGATGGTGGGGAGGGGAGCGAATGAGGAGTGCAACGCACGAAAGATGAGAGCATGTGCCACATGGCAAGGTTGGGGAGGAGGGGCCACTCACATTGACCAGGCAGAAAACTGATGCGATTTCCTTTACCACCCTGTACATGTCATATAGGTCAGCGCCCATCAGAAGATTGACATTTGGCGTGCCATTGCCAAGGACGTCCGGGCCCTGGGGGTCCACAACAGACGGGGCACCCACTGCCGAAAGAGGTGGGAGGACATCCGCCGCGGGACCAGAAAGACCGCTGAGTCTCTGCTGGGGATGGCCTCCCAACGTAGGAGGGGTGCCAGCCGCCAATTGACCCCCCTGATGTCCCGGATCCTGGCGGTGGCCTACCCCGATTTGGATGGGCGCGTGAGGACATCACAGCAGACACAAGGGGGTGAGTATCAGCACATTCTGCTATCTTTGCGTGCAGTGAAGCTGTCTGGGTGGGGGAGGAGGGCTGTGGCTATCTCTAGGCCAGGGCGCATTCTGTAGGCTAGGCCCCTCCGTTAGACACGGCCCTGTGCCCCTGCCCCCCACCTCTGTAGGGTGCCAAGTACAGCTATCCATGGTCCGGCCTCACCCATGTGTGCATTTGTCGTCCATAGACCTGTAGGCCTAGTCACAATAACTGAGTAGTGTACACCGATTGCGCGGCCTAGTGCAGGGGGCTTCTGTGTCTGTCCTCTCCGACAACGGTGTTGCCAATGCATGCACTCAACCTGTCTTCATTTCTCCCCCCCCCCATTTTCTTTGTCTTCCTGTTCATGTGGGCATTAGCATCATCAGGCGGAGGAGAAGTGGCATCGGCACATGAGGGAGCTGCATCTCACATGGCCCCGGAGGGCCATACAACAGACTCCGAGTACACCAGTGTGACGGAGGGCGAGTGGAGCTCCACAACGGGGACCCGTGGAGACGTCAGCGACACCGACACGTCCTCGGAAGGGAGCTCCCTAGCAGTGGCGACAACATCCGTGCCCACCGCCACAACAGGTACAGCCGCCACCCAGTGCACCAGCCCTGCCCTCCCAGCAGCCCCTCAGCCTTCGCTCCGTGCCCGCTCGGCCAGGAAGGCGGGCATCTCCTTCGCCCCAGGCACCTCAGGCCCTGCCCCAGTTACCCCTGCTGCCCTCAGTGAGGAGGTCATTGACCTCCTCAGGACACTCATTGTTGGGCAGTCTACCCTTTTGAATGCCATCCAGGGTGTAGAAAGGGAGGTGCATCGGAGCAATGCATACCTGGAGGGCATTCATTCGGGTCAGGCTGCCCATCAGCGATCGTTCAACGCTCTGGCCTCAGCACTGACGGCAGCCATTGTCCCTGTCTCCAGCCTCCCTCTTCTGACTCCCTCCACCCAGTCCCAGTCTCCTGTTCCTCTGCCTATCCCATCCACACCATCAGACCAGCCTGCACACACCTCTACACCCAAGGGCAGCTCATCCAGACATAAGCACCACAGATCCCACAAGCATTCACCCAAGCAACATCCAGATGCAGACATGCCAACAGTCACTACCACCTCTGTGTCCCCCACCTCCTCATCTCCCTCCTCCCTCCCTGTGACGTCTCCACTCACACCTGCATGCACACCACAATCAGCCAGTACTTCCATCACCAGCACACCCTCCATTACAGTCCGCACACGTGCAGTCACCACCCCCACTGCCATTTACACGTCCCCTGTGTCCTCTCCCAGTGTGTCTGTCACCCCCTCTTCCAAAGCACACAAACGCGGTCAGCCACCCACCCAACAGCCATACACCTCACGACAGCCTCCGTCACAAGCACCTGCACCCAAAGACACCACACTTGACTCTCCTACAACCACATCCTCTTCCTCCACTCCCATACCCACTCCACCTACCCGTCCCTGTCCTTCCCAAGTCCTTTTCCTTTCCAACCTTGAGCTCGTTCCAATCACTGACCCACCCCCTCCATCTGGTAAGAGTAAAAAAAGCACCTCAGCCACCACCAGCCCTGCATCTACTGTGACCATAGTGCAGGGCTATTGGAGTCCACCAGCTCCTAGGGCAGGAACATCGGCCAGCAGCAAGGGGACAGCCAGCCCACCCCCTGGGAAGAGGACAAGAAAAAAAAAGGCCGGCGCGACAAGCCTGAGACGGCTGCCACCAATGACAGTAGCCTTGCCCAGTCACCTGCTACATCATCAAAGGGAGGCAAGGGCCACAGAGCTTCAGCGAAGGAGGGCAAGGGCAGCAGGGCGGAGAAGTCAGGCAGCAGGCGAGCTGCCCAGGAGGGCCCCACCAGCCCCATTCCGGTTGTGACGGACGACACCCACGGGCCCAGGACTCCATCACAGGAGGGCCCCGCGACGGCAAGGTCGGATGGCGACTGAGCGGGAAGTCTTGGCCAGGTCTGGCTCCCTAGAAACAAAGGACAAGCACCGCTGAACAGGGCCCCGCCGGGAGAAGCACCGCTGAACAGGGCCCCGCCGGGAGAAGCACTGCTGAACAGGGCCCCGCCGGGAGAAGCACCGCTGAACAGGGGCCCACCGTGACAAGAACCGCTGAACAGGGGCCCGCCGTGACAAGAACCGCTTAACAGGGGCCCACTGTTAGAAGAACCGCTGAACAGGGGCCCGCCGTGACAAGAACCGCTGAACAGGGGCCCGCCGGGAGAAGAACCGCTGAACAGGGGCCCGCCGTGACAAGAACCGCTGAACAGGAGCCCGCCGTTACAAGAACCGCTGAACAGGGGCCTGCCGTGACAAGAACCGCTGAACAGGGCCCCGCCGGGAGAAGCACCGCTGAACAGGGGCCCGCCGTGACAAGAACCGCTGAACAGGGGCCCGCCGTGACAAGAACCGCTGAACAGGGGCCCGACGTGACAAGAACCTCTCCGCTGGGCCCTTCATCTCAAGCTCCGCTCCGCTGGGCCCTTCATCTCAAGCACCGCTCCGCTGGGCCCTTCATCTCAAGCACCGCTCCGCTGGGCCCCGCCGTCTCTGCCCCGCTCCGCTGGGCCCTTCATCTCAAGCACCGCTCCGCTGGGCCATTCATCTCAAGCACCGCTCCGCTGGGCCCCGCCGTCTCTGCACCGCTCCGCTGGGCCATTCATCTCAAGCACCGCTCCGCTGGGACATTCATCTCAAGCACCGCTCCGCTGGGCCCCGCCGTCTCTGCACCGCTCCGCTGGGCCCTTCATCTCAAGCACCGCTCCGCTGGGCCCCGCCGTCTCTGCCCCGCTCCGCTGGGCCATTCATCTCAAGCACCGCTTTGCTGGGCCATTCATCTCAAGCACCGCTCCGCTGGGCCCCGCCGTCTCTGCCCCGCTCCGCTGGGCCCTTCATCTCAAGCACCGCTCCGCTGGGCCATTCATCTCAAGCACCGCTCCGCTGGGCCCCACCGTCTCTGCACCGCTCCGCTGGGCCATTCATCTCAAGCACCGCTCCGCTGGGACATTCATCTCAAGCACCGCTCCGCTGGGCCCCGCCGTCTCTGCACCGCTCCGCTGGGCCCTTCATCTCAAGCACCGCTCTGCTGGGCCCCGCCGTCTCTGCCCCGCTCCGCTGGGCCATTCATCTCAAGCACCGCTCCGCTGGGCCATTCATCTCAAGCACCGCTCTGCTGGGACCCGCCGTCTTTGCACCGCTCCGCTGGGCCCTTCATCTCAAGCACCGCTCCGCTGGGCCATTCATCTCAAGCACTGCTCCGCTGGGACATTCATCTCAAGCACCGCTCCGCTGGGCCCCGCCGTCTCTGCACCGCTCCGCTGGGCCCTTCATCTCAAGCACCGCTCCGCTGGGCCCCGCCGTCTCTGCCCCGCTCCGCTGGGCCATTCATCTCAAGCACCGCTCCGCTGGGCCATTCATCTCAAGCACCGCTCCGCTGGGCCCTTCATCTCAAGCACCGCTCCGCTGGGCCCCGCCGTCTCTGCCCCGCTCCGCTGGGCCCTTCATCTCAAGCACCGCTCCGCTGGGCCATTCATCTCAAGCACCGCTCCGCTGGGCCCCGCCGTCTCTGCACCGCTCCACTGGGCCATTCATCTCAAGCACCGCTCCGCTGGGACATTCATCTCATGCACCGCTCCGCTGGGTCCCGCCGTTTCTGCACCGCTCCGCTGGGCCCTTCATCTCAAGCACCGCTCCGCTGGGCCCCGCCGTCTCTGCCCCGCTCCGCTGGGCCTTTCATCTCAAGCACCGCTCCGCTGGGCCATTCATCTCAAGCACCGCTCCGCTGGGCCCCGCCATCTCTGCACCGCTCCGCTGGGCCCTTCATCTCAAGCACCGCTCCGCTGGGCCATTCATCTCAAGCACCGCTCCGCTGGGACATTCATCTCAAGCACCGCTCCGCTGGGCCCCGCCGTCTCTGCACCGCTCCGCTGGGCCCTTCATCTCAAGCACCGCTCCGCTGGGCCCCGCTGTCTCTGCCCCGCTCCGCTGGGCCATTCATCTCAAGCACCGCTCCGCTGGGCCATTCATCTCAAGCACCGCTCCGCTGGGCCCCGCCGTCTCTGCACCGCTCCGCTGGGCCCTTCATCTCAAGCACCGCTCCGCTGGGCCATTCATCTCAAGCACCGCTCCGCTGGGCCCGCCGTCTCTGCACCGCTCTGCTGGGCCATTCATCTCAAGCACCGCTCCGCTGGGCCATTCATCTCAAGCACCGCTCCGCTGGGCCCTTCATCTTAAGAACCGCTTCGCTGGGCCCCGCCGTCTCTGCCCCGCTCCGCTTGGCCATTCATCTCAAGCACCGCTCCGCTGGGCCATTCATCTCAAGCACCGCTCCGCTGGGCCCTTCATCTCAAGCACCGCTCCGCTGGGCCCCGCCGTCTCTGCCCCGCTCCGCTGGGCCCTTCATCTCAAGCACCGCTCCGCTGGGCCCTTCCTTTCAAGCACCGCTCCGCTGGGCAACGCCGTCTCAAGCACCGCTGGCCCATTGACAGTGCCGGTTCTGTGTCGAGCAGGGCTTCACGAAGCACTCTGGGCACCATGCCTCCTCCATTAACAGTGGAGTTGGTAATCCATCTGATGGACTGTGGCTTGGCACTTCCCAGGATGGAACAGTGGGCAAGCCACCCACTGTAGAGACTTGAGAGACTGTGGCTTTGCACTCCCCAGGATGGCACAGTGGGCAAGCCACCCACTGTAGAGACTTGTGAGACTGTGGCTTTGCACTCCCCAGGATGGCACAGTGGGCAAACCACCCACTGTAGAGACTTGTGAGACTGTGGCTTTGCACTCCCCAGGATGGGACAGTGGGCATGGAGGCCCCTCGTGGATCTGGCGTCGTGGACTCATGTGGCCGAGGTGCCCCCCCTTCCCTTCCCCCTGAGGTGCCTGTAGTTTTATCATATGATGCCCCTGCAGTGTTCTCTCCAATGGTATCTGGTCTCCTGTGTGGGCTTTGCCCATGTGTTAGTGCACATTGGCCCACGGACTATGGAACTTTGACAGAATGTGCAGGACTTATTGCCTATGTATATATTTTTGACTATGTTCATTCCTTATTTTGTATCATTCATATAGCATATTTCCCATACCTTCAATGGAGCTATTTATACATATATTTTATAGATCATTTTAATTGTGTCTTTGCATTATTCCGGTGGGTTTGGGGGGTGTCACTCTGACTTGTTGCTCTGCATTGGGGTGTAGGTATTTGGGTTGGGGGGGTGGGTGTATGGCGCATGTGTGTGCCCGTAAGCTTTCCTCCTCCCCCCTCCCCTGTGTCGTAGGTGCAGTACTCACCGTTGTCGTCTGCGCCGGCGTTCGTACTCCTGGTAGATGAGCAGGTAGACAATAGCTGGTAGGATGTTTAATTCGGGTTCCATGCTGTCCTCCTTCCTCGTGGAGTGTGTAGAGGTGAGCGTTTTCCCGTTCGTAGTCTGTTTCCGCCGTGTTTTTATCGGCGGGGCTCCCGCCCCGGAAAAGGTGGCGGATTGGTGAGTTGTGATAGGGTGGGCGGTACATTGTCTGCCGCCTGCCTGTTGGCGGTGACCGCCGGGCTGTTTGTCTGTCCCGCCGTGGCGGTCGGAGTGTTAAAGTGGCGGCCTGGGTTGGCGGTTCCCGCCAGGGTCAGAATACCTTTTTTTTTACCGGCAGCCTGTTGGCGGGTTGGCCGCCGCTTTATCACCGACCGCCAGGGTCAGAATGACCGCCATAATGTCTACAGAAACACCACAGACCTTTCATAATTCCCTCAAAGATTTTGGTTGTTGAAAGGGATGAGGAGAGAGGAATAAGTAAAAAATCAGAGGGGAATCAGTCCCGGAATTACTAATTCCTCCAGTAATTCTTTATTTCACAAGGGATTTTTGGGATTTAATTTGTGATTACTGTGAACCTGGCACCTCTGAGTTATTCTGGTCTCTGGTGTCATAAACGTAGGGCTTGGAGGTGGTGCAGAATTAGCAACCTCCGCCATCATTGCGGCACTCGTACTGTTGTTGCTCCACCCCGGCACAGGTGTGACTTAACAGATAAAGGCAGAATTCAGGCTAAAACGTTGTTAAAGGTGTAGGGGGGTGCACCCCGAGAAGGTATCTAGTCTGGGTCATTGGTGAAGTGCAATAAGCCAGAGAGGCAGGAGAGAACTCTCAAGGGAAACTGGCACAGAAGTGAAGGTGGAAGTCAGGGAAAATTACAGCACAAAAAAGTAATAATCATAGCAAAAAGCCTGAAAGCAAACACCTAACAGAGACAGGCATCAGCTAGTGTTGGAGTGTTGTCGGGCCCTTGTGTAAGAGAGGCGAGACAAAGTTTCAAGAGCCACCAATAGCCCAACATACCCTGATTTGTGTCCAATAGTCCAATTATAAATCAACAACAGTGGCGTGAGTTTTAAACCTAAATACCACAGAAAACAGGAATCATCTGAAAGCAAAAACCTGAGAGAGGTGGGCTGCTCCCAATGTTCAAACAGGTCTCCAGTCTGGGTACAGTACGCAGACTGTGATAAAGAAAAGCCCTGTAGCTTTTAATATTGTGGACCCAAATATCCTTTTAAATAGCCTATGCAGGAGAATGGGCATTGGAACACCGTTTTGAAATGATTCCATTCATACTTTTCAAACAGGGTCGTGGCTTGGTCAGTAAGACTGGGGGGCGGGGGAGCTTCAGATTTCCCAACAATCACGCTAGCACATTATGTTAAAATTTACGAAAAACAGCGTGCACGAACAAGAGGCGCTTAAGGGGCAGCAGAAAGGGAGAGGAATGTAGATTGGTAGGGGTACTAAGTGAGAGAAAGCACATTATTTTGTTAAATAACAAACATTTTAAAAGTCTTTCCAGACTCTTTCAAAGGGAGAGGGTGTGTGTGCCTTTTTGTCTGTGTGTGTGAATGTTTAACAATTCCTGGTGAAATCTGACAGACTCTGCACCATACCTGACTGAAAGCACTTGTACCCAACATTTATTAGGGGGGTGTAGCACCCCAAACACTTCCCCTGAAGCTGCGCCCCCTTTCACAAATAGATTTCAATACCTTTCTTCAACCCCATCTCAGGTCCTATTGATGTCTCTCAGGCTCTAACCAAGCCCTTCTAATTTTTAATGCAATGTAATTTAATATATTTTTGAAATTATGAATGACATACTACTCAGACTCGGATCTCCATTCACCAAGATGCAGACTTTACAGCCGCAGCCCGTCCTTTGGGGTTGAGGTGCCACGCCCACCCACCTTTTGCCCCTCGAGAAGAGTGTTTGTCAGGCCGACAAAAGGTCAGCCTGACAGACACTCTTCCTTTGTGGGTCAGGAGCTAGACATGCACTATTTGAGCAGGCTCCCTCCTGCCTGAGCTGAACTTTGCTGGGCGGAAGAAGTCACAGCCCTGAGGGACTGACCTGTTCAGCCTAGCCAAGGTGCCTCGAGACCCTCCCCCTCATGACGAATGTTACTGATGCTTCAGACCTGGGTGCTTCAGTTTTAAGCCCTGAAGCGCCCAGGGCCGAATGTCAATCAGCGACACCTGCTCACAGAGCGGGGTGGGGTCCTCAGTCTCACTGACCCCATCCCACTCTGTGATGATTTGGGACTGCTGCCCCTTCTGCCTTCCCTCATTGGCTGTCCTTAGGTTAGCCAGTGATGGAAGACAGCAGTCCCAACCCTCCTGGGACCTCGGGGCAGAGCTGAAGGTAAGTGTGTGTGTATTATTTTTTTTTATGAATGTTTGGTGCTTGCGTGTGTGTATGTTTGAATATTTGCTCATGAGTGTTGTAAATGGATGTGTGTGTGTGTGTGCGCACGTGTGTGAATGAATGAGTGTGAGTGTACATGTGTACCTGTGTGTCCCGCCCGCCCCCCTTCGTCCTAAAATCACCGTCCGCCACTGAGACTATTCTCAGTTGTATCTGAGAATTAACTGTTCATATAGTCTACACACCCTGTCGCGATGCCTCACTGAAGTGCAAGCATGGCACACACACATGAAGTTAAAACTTACCCTGCACAAAATTGAATTCCTCCTTTCCTTCTGTAATCAAGAACAAGAACTTTCTACTGATTGGTTCAACAACATGAAGACCAAGTGACCATTTTGCCACTTCAATTTCTTGGAATTTAAACTAGAAGTACAAGATATTTTTACCTTGCGTTATATATGGGGTAGAGTACCCGTGCTACACATTAGATGGGTAGTGGAAGTCACCAAAGAGTTCCATGACCAGAAGAACAAGGTCGAAGGCTGAGTTCTTTATAATGTCATGAAACTCCTCGGAGACTTGCAATATCCTTCTAATTAATGGCCAAGGGTAATTTATTCCTTATAATAATTGCCTATAAAACTGCTTAAAACCTTAGTGTCTTTCTCTTCTCGTGTTGCATGTCAATGCAGAGAAGAATAAAAGCAGAAATAAAAATTAAAAACATTGGAAAGCAGTTCCTATTTTTGCAAAACGATATTAGAATCAGTTTAATATAAATCAGGCTAAAACAATGCTGTGGCTCAAATTGTATAGAAACATGCAAATGTTATAGCTTTCCTCCAATTGCCTACTGCTTGGCAACAATAAACATGTTGACATAAAAATCAGTTTTTCTGCTTATCACTTTTCCTTTTTAGAGAAATATATCAGAAAAAGGAATATCCAGTCACTGTTTTCTTTGTTTAAACTCGACCTGCCTTTCACCCTGGCTGTTGGCTTTGGCAGGTGCCCTTGTGGTTTCAAAAGTTAACTGCAATAACTGATTACGTTTGATTGGCTACCTCTGACATCACAAGTCAGCTGCAATAAGAGACTTAGAAAAGGGGCTTTTAAACAGGAATTGCAGGCTCCCCTGTATTATAAATACAACAATGCCATTGTCGCCTGTCTCCTCAAAATATGTCGAGAACCACTCAAAGCTGTTCTACATTCTGCCGCACCACTCAAAGCTGTTCTACATTCTGGTAAAGTGCCCCCCGAAGATGGAGGTAGCACGGCCCTTAGAAATCGGGTCTGCCGTGGCCCAACCCTAATATTCCCTAATACCCTAATGTGAAAGGCCTAACCTCCTACCTAAAGGAGAGCTGGGTTTGTTAAACCTAATCAGCCAATGCCATGTCCATGAGAGGAGCCCCCAACCCTCGTTAACTTGGAATGAGGTCTCTATCTCAGACTCCGCAGGGACACGAAGACTGGGTCAGCGTCAAGACAACTGCAGCATCGATATCTGCGATGGTGGCGATGCCCTTTGGTCGGAATCCCTCTGATTATCTGTCTAAAGTGTGATGTATTTATACAGATCTACAAGGTCCCCTGACGTAGGTGTGTTCCTAAACAATAGATAACAGACATGCTTGGGACGGCAATTAATATCAACAATCCCTCGAAAGTATAGAGAGGGAAAATCCCTAAGTGTGAATACCTACTGTTTGTCTTTGGTGCTTGATCTTGACGCCTTGGCGCGGTGACATTGATAATGTTACCCATAACAAGTGGCCTAACTATAAACAAGGCAGCCATCTTAGAAGAAATAAATAATTAAATGGGCTAAGACAGAGCAAGCTAAGTAGGTTAAAAGTCACTAGGTGACGGGGGCACGAGTCTACAAGCCAGGGGCTAAGCCAACTCCTGTTCTCCCATTAAAACGAACTAGGATTCACTACACCCTCCCCATTGCCGTAACAGGTATGACGAAGGTATATGAAGCCGAATGCTAAAACTTGCTTCTGAACTAAATGCTAAAAGCAACAAAAAAAACAAGCAAAAAGCTCTAGCATGTGTTAAAAAATATGTTAAAACAAATCTGTTAAAAAACATACAGAGATGTTAATGTCAACAATGACAAGCACAGCGTGCAACAGCAAATGTTAATTTAAATGCATAATTTGGAATTGGGAATGGCAAGTCAATTCATCAAATTATTTGTGATACGCATGATCTTGAAGAATGTCATCGAAGTCACCAACCAAGGACCTCAAAAATGAGTCAACATCGTCCGATGTTAAGTCGAGTGCTGGGTGGACAAACCGATCCACAGAGCAGAAGTGAGCCGTACTTCCTGGTGTATCGTTATCCATTGCAGTGTTCTCATCGATGGTAGATCTCACAACGGAAGGCTCATAGGTGGCCTCGCGGAGCAACCTCAGTCTCAAGGGGCATGACCGTGTATGAACCCTCATCGGGGACATCAGCAGTTCGTGGTCCACAGGAGATGTCGGTGCAACAGCAAGACAGACCATAGGCAGATGTTCAAAGAGACACCATATGCAGCGGAAGACTGGTTGTACACACCAGAGAAGGCCCGAAATGACAACGACCAGTCAAGCTCCAGTTTCACCAGCAAAGGTGCACTGAAGAACCGAACCATGCGCTCACTGCACAGTGGAGTTGATGGGAGCGGCTCCATTGCTCTGTTTTGCTGGAAAGAAACAACCACTGCGAATAAGAAGAAATAGCAGTAGTAGTCCGCCAATCAAAGCCAAAATAATTGGAAAGCCACCAAACACACTTGAAAAGAGAGAATGGATGGCTGATGGGATGACTTCGAAGACAGTCTGGAAGATGGACACGAAACCAGACCCAACAGCTTTAAAGAAATGAACAATACCAGTGGTGCTCGAAGCATTGAATATTCTGCATACCAGTTCTCCAAAGTGTTTGGGGAAATTGGTATTTAAAAGGGATTGTATCTCGGCTGATGATCTAGCAATCTGGAGAGCATACGTCTCCTTTGCGGATGTCAATGCGACCTGTTTTTTAAACAATAGCGCCTTTAGCCTACTCAACTTGCCATAGTTAACATTAATAGTATCTATGTGTGGCCACATGTCAGATACTTTAATCTCTCGTATGGGGGGGAAACAAAACATGTCCACTAAACGTAACGACCTTCGTGACCGAGATTGCCTAGGCAATTCCAGGTCGCATGCCGCAACAACTTTGATTGTTCAGTACATAACTTCCATTGGAAAGTACATGAAATACCGGGCGAATCAAAGGGATGGGAGTACCCTTCAGAAAACAGGCCAAATTCGCGACCCCCGCATTGCAAAAGACCTTGAAGAGACACCTGCTTGCATATCATAGAATGACGAACAGCAGCCTCACATTCGCTTCTGCTAAGAAAGACTTCCTTCTCGCTGTTCAGACATCTATAGTCAAAGGGCAACTCCCACTCTTCCTTAATAAAGCTATCTCCTAGTTGTTCATATCTTCCCACTGCAAGATGTTTCAGGCAGCTTGAGAAACAAAATGTCAAAATCAGTAAATTAATAATGCCATGTAAGAGCCAGATGGTTGAAGGACTCTTTGCTACCGTGAAGGGCAACTTATCTAACTTTTCTACTTGAAGCAGGGTGAAACTAGCCTCCCTTTTAGCCATTGTTGCTTGTTCCTTGGAAAAATTAAAAGCAGTGAAGAATTCACTCCCATTAATATACTTCGATGGAATGTGGCCACTTTTCACTGTCTGTAATGTCCAACCTAGCTGCATGATGAAACGTAGCTGTGTTTGCCCATGATATATTATCGGGACAAATCTGTCTGAGTGATATCAATAGCAGACGACACTATATTTGATAGTGAATAAATCCTGTTGGACAGTGTATTCATGCCATTGTCGACAACAGCTAATGTTTTTTCTAAGTTTTCTCTATCTAGTTGCCTTAAACGCGCACCAGCCTCAATCTGGGAAAGTTTCCCAATTTCATTGTACATAGCATATAAAAACCTCTTTGAGCGCTGTTTCCTAGGACCCAGCAGAAAATCTTGCAAGTCTACATTGTCAGAAAGAGTGTTCAGGTGTTTCTTAACTGCGGCTAACGTGTTCATTTGTACCCATTGCTGGCACAGCTTACCCACACTGTATGTTGTAACTATACTTGTATGTTGACCCGATATAAAGCGAGGGTCTGGCCTGTTAATTGAAAAAAACCCTGAAGAGTTAAAAAAACACACTTGACACCCATTAGGGTCAGTAGGCCATATTAACCACCCGCCGGGAATGGAAAGTGAAGAATTATAGGTACCAGCCTTAACCATTGCGTCTAGCCTGTCCTCTGTGATATTAAGGAAGTGTTGCCAATCTTTAAACCTTGCTGGAGTAGGGATACTATGCTTGTTCAGATCTTTAATTTTTGCTAACCCCAGACAGGATGTCTGCTGAATAGTTTTATTTAAGAAAATCATTTGCACTGGAATCAGGCATGCTCGAAATAAAGCCTCCCCACCCTGTATTTGCCAATCTTGTGTTCCCCATACACTTTTTAAGTCAATAGTGTTCTTCCAGTATTCGTAACCCCCTATTGCGAGCCGGGAAACAAAGGGATCTGAATAAATCAGTTTTGTATCAGTTAGCAAAATTTTCCTAATATGTGTTGGAGGTAATTTAAAATAATACGACCCCGCATTTCTTGTATCATGCCCAGAAAAGTATGTAAATTTATCGCTATAATACTTTGGACTCCCCACCAGTGGTGTAGAACAATGTTCCCACTGTGTGTAGTTCATTACTGGCCTGTATCTATTCGTACGGTGTAGGTAGTGATGTCCCCAATTGTTGTAGCAGAACATTTCCCCATAATTCATGGTATAATCATATACATCATCACTTTCAAAAGCGGAATAGTCCTTCATTTCAGTTAGCATGGAATCAACTGTTTGGACATCCCAATCATCAGAGACAACATCAGGTGTAATTACATCAGTCATTGAAATTTTGAACACGTACAATATTTGAATAATTTCTGTAGGCCCATATATATCGAATGGAACTTTGTCCCTCACAATCCCATCAGTAATCGGTATTGCTGTAATATTTACAAGGGCCAAATCTCTTCGGACCTTATGTGAAGAATGATGTGGTGTTAAAACTTCAGCAACAGGCTCCACTGAGGAGCGCTCAGGAATATAGTGACCATTTATAAGCAAAAAGAAAACAGTCACAAAAACAATCCATAAAAATAATGCAAAAAATGTCAAACAGAACCACAAGTAGTTCCATGGATATATCAAATAGTTCTTTTTAAGCCACCAATACATCTTACTACTTTTTGAAACATTGTCAATCACAGTAGAGGATGAATCCGAAGAAAAATCATCAATGTCAATGAAATAGCCAGAGGTAGTCTCTGCAAACACAGTAGTCGGTGTACTCAGACCCACTGCATGTGGAGGCTCTTGGTAGACAACGTCATTAGTCGTTGAAGTGTTCGTGTAAAATACAGCCAAATCTTGAAGTGGGGTGGTCACTGAAGATGTGACTGGAACCAACAAAAGTTCATTTTCCGCCCTTCCCATGGTCGAGGACTTTTCTGGAACAGCAGTTGACATTGTTGCATAGTCTGTAGTAGTGATGCTCATCCTACTATGTAGATGGATGTCCTGTTGGGTAGTGAGAGGGGATCGGGAACCACCCAAGGGACCTCCTGGTCTACTGTGAAGGATCGGCCACATGGTGTAATTTGATGTCATCAATGGAGATTAATCTGTTAGTCTTAGAACCAGACAGCGGTGGTAAGATGACAGTCCTGGTGCCTTGTATTCCCAAGACTGGTATAGGTGCTCTGTATGATGGACCGAACTCCTTCTTCACAGCGATCTTCTCACGAACCAGATCCCCAACTTTAGGAATCCAGCCAGTTGAAGTTTTTGCCAAATCCCTTATTCCTAAGGTGGCAGCACTTGCAGATGATTTATCATCACAAAATTGTTGAAGCTCCTGTAAAACAGTGAGACGTTCTTTTATGTCAAATGGTGTTTCTGCTGCCACCATACCAGGGCCATCAAGATCTGGGACATACATAGGTATCCCAAAGAGAACCTCATATGGAGAACGTCCCCCCAAAGACCGTCTTGGCAGATTATTCAGTGCTCTGTGGACCCCATATAGGTGGTGTAACCAACTGCGGCCTGAACCTAATACTCGAGCTGTTAAGGACTGCTTTAGATCACGATTCCGCCTCTCCACGATCGAATTTCCCTCAGGATGGTATGGTGAGGAGTAATGGAGTTCAACACCCATTGTTCCCATGGTGTCCCTGAACGCCTTAGAGGCAAATGCAGGGACCTGGTCCGAATGGAATGCTGCAACCGCATATGTACAGATAAAGATCAGCAAGTCTTTTATAACAGTCCGGGTGTCAGCCGACCGCTGTGGCCATACCCACAGGAATCTAGAACAGGAATCTACAGCTACTAAAATGTATTTGTATGCACCATCAGGCTGTATGGGACCACAATGGTCCTGGTCCACACACTGTAGTGGTTTGTTGGACACGAAGAGGGATGTCTGCGGTGGGCGTTTGATATTAGAGCCCTTGATCTGCTGGCAAATGTCACAGCAAAGGACATACTGCTTTGTTCGTCCGCATAGACCAGGCCACCAGTAGCGTTGCTGTAGGAGTGTTATTGTGGCCTGTATACCAGCATGTGCAGAAGCGACACCCTCACGAGCTGCTTTAATTAGTTCTAATCTCTGGTCTTCATTGGGGATCACTCAATCTCCAACCCCAGGAATCGTTGTATAAGCAACATTCTGTGCACTGATATGGTAAGTATAGTTTGGAGGGTATCCTTTCGGAAGGGGCTTGCCTGCAGCCGAAGTTTTAACGGCAATCAGTATTTCATTATCCAATCTCGTCCGAGAACGAGTCACTGCAGCCACAAAAGCCGTAGCTACTGATGCTTTGGCCGCTTCATCAGCCAATGTATTATCGGTAACGTGTACTCCTACACGTTGGTGTCCCAATGTATGCACTACATGGACATATGGTAGCTTATCCTTAAGATCAGCCACCTTCCCCCACAATGTCTTGTGTTTAATGGTGTTCCCTTTAGAATCTCTAAACCCATTCAGTTTCCAATGATTGAGATATTCATTGTATGACTGGACGCAGTAATATGAGTCACAGACTATCAAAGTCTGGCTTCCTGTCTCAGTATGTTCGAGCGCTAGAATAAGGGCTTTAAGCTCAGCCAACTGTGCCGTGCAGTCCCCTAAGGTCTGCGTGTAGGTATTGTGAGGGTGGAAAACTCCGTCTTCCATCACTCCGCTCACGGCTGCGCAAGCTGCCGAGTATTGATGTTTAGTACCTACAGCCAGTTGTACCGAACCATCAGTGTATATGACAGTATGATAGCTGTCAAGTGCCAAGATATTCATAGGAGCGGGGTACTCTTGTTCATACTGGAGAAATTCTTGTGTCTGAAGTTTAGGATCGAATATATATTCGACATCAGTGGCGGTCAGAGACGTTGCCCATTGGATCCAACGTGGATGTAATGCTTTTGCGTTAGGAACGCTTGCTTTGGTGACAGTCTCTAAGGCTGGCACCGGGGAGACAACAATTATACGTTTCCCCTGGGCAAGTGGCCTCTCCTTAATGACATAGTGAAAACCCTATGTTGTCAGTATGTTTGTTATGTGTCACTGGGACACTGCTAGGAAGGACCCCAGTGCTCCTAAGTTTGTGGCCTAAATGTATGTGTTCCCTGTGTGATGCCTAACTGTCTCACTGAGGCTCTGCTAACCAGAACCTCAGTGGTTATGCTCTCTCTGCTTTCCAAATTTGTCACTAACAGGCTAGTGACTAAATTTACCAATTCACATTGGCATACTGGTACACCCATATGATTCCCTAGTATATGATACTGAGGTACCCAGGGTATAGGGGTTCCAGGAGATCCCTATGGGCTGCAGCATTTCTTTTGCCACCCATAGGGAGCTCTGACAATTCTTACACAGGCCTGCCAGTGCAGCCTGAGTGAAATAACGTCCACGTTATTTCACAGCCATTTACCACTGCACTTAAGTAACTTATAAGTCACCTATATGCCTAACCTTCACCTGGTGAAGGTTGGGTGCAAAGTTACTTAGTGTGTGGGCACCCTGGCACTAGCCAAGGTGCCCCCACATTGTTCAGGGCAAATTCCCCGGACTTTGTGAGTGCGGGGACATCATTACACGCGTGCACTGTACATAGCTCACTACCTATGTACAGCATCACAATGGTAACTCCGAACATGGCCATGTAACATGTCTAAGATCATGGAACTGTCACCCCAATGCCATTCTGGCATTGGGGGGACAATTCCATGATCCCCCGGGTCTCTAGCAAAGAACGAACCCGGGTACTGCCAAACTGCCTTTCCGGGGTCTCCAATGCAGCTGCTGCCAACCCCTCAGACAGGTTTCTGCCCTCCTGGGGTCCAGGCAGCCCTGGCCCAGGAAGGCAGACAAAGGATTTCCTCTGAGAGAGGGTGTAACACCCTCTCCCTTTGGAAATAGGTGTGAAGGCTGGGGAGGAGTAGCCTCCCTCAGCCTCTGGAAATGCTTTGATGGGCACAGATGGTGCCCATCTCTGCCTAAGCCAGTCTACACCGGTTTAGGGATCCCCCAGCCCTGCTCTGGCGCGAAACTGGACAAAGGAAAGGGGAGTGACCACTCCCCTGACCTGCACCTCCCAGGGGAGGTGCCCAGAGCTCCTCCAGTGTGTCCCAGACCTCTGCCGTCTTGGAAACAGAGGTGTCTGTGGCACACTGGACTGCTCTGAGTGGCCAGTGCCAGCAGGTGACATCAGAGGCTCCCTCTTATAGGCTCTTACCTCTCTTGGTAGCCAATCTTCCTTCCTAGGTAGCCAAACCTCCTTTTCTGGCTATTTAGGGTCTCTGCTTTGGGGAATTCTTCAGATAACGAATGCAAGAGCTCACCAGAGTTCCTCTGCATCTCCCTTTTCACCTTCTGCCAAAGGATCGACCGCTGACTGCTCAGGACGCCTGCAAAACCGCAACAAAGTAGCAAAGACGACTACTAGCAACCTTGTATCGCTTCATCCTGCTGGCTTTCTCGACTGTTTGCAGGTGGTGCATGCTCTGGGGGTAGCCTGCCTCCTTTCTGCACCAGGAGCTCTGAAGAAATCTCCCGTGGGTCGACGGAATCTTCCCCCTGCAACCACAGGCAACAAAAGACTGCATCACCGGTCCTCTGGGTCCAGTCTCAGCACAACGAGCGTGGTCCCTGGAACTCAGCAACTCTGTCCAAGTGACTCCCACAGTCCAGTGACTCTTCAGTCCAAGTTTGGTGGAGCTAAGTCCCTGCCTTCCCACGCTAGACTGCATTGCTGGGTACCGCGTGATTTGCAGCTGCTCCGGCTCCTGTGCACTCTTCCAGGATTTCCTTTGTGCACAGCCAAGCCTGGGTCCCCGACACTCTAACCTGCAGTGCACAACCTTCTGAGTTGTCTTCCGGCGTTGTGGGACTCCCTTTTGTGACTTCGGGTGGACTCCGGTTCACTTTTCTTCTAAGTGCCTGTTCAGGTACTTCTGCGGGTGCTGCCTGCTTCTGTGACGGCTCCCTACGTTGCTGGGCGCCCCCTCTGTCTCCTCATTCAATTGGCAACATCCTGGTCCCTCCTGGGCCACAGCAGCATCCAAAAACCTTAACCGCAACCCTTGCAGCTAGCAAGACTTGTTTTTGGTCTTTCTGCATGGGAATACCTCTGCAAGCTTCTTCACGACGTGGGACATCCATCCTCCAAAGGGAAAGTTCCTAGTCCTCTTCTTTCTTGCAGAACTGCAAGCTTCTTCCAACAGGTGGCAGCTTCCTTGCACCCTCAGCTGGCATTTCCTGGGCTCCTGCCCACTCTCGACACTGTTGCGACTATTGGACTTGGTCCCCTTGTCCTACAGGTACAGGTCTGGAAATCCACTGTTGTTGCATTGCTGGTGTTTGTTCTCCTTGCAGAATCCCCCTATCACGACTTCTGTGCTCTCTGGGGGTAGTAGGTGTACTTTACACCTACCTTTCAGGGTCTTGGGGTGGGCTATTTTTCTAACCCTCACTGTTTTCTTACAGTCCCAGCGACCCTCTACAAGCTCACATAGGTTTAGTGTCCATTCCACTTTTGGAGTATATGGTTTGTGTTGCCCCTATACCTATGTGCTCCTATTGCAATCTATTGTAACTTCACACTGCTTGCATTACTTTTCTTGCTATAACCTGCATAATTTTGGTTTGTGTACATATATCTTGTGTATATATCTTATCCTCATACTGAGGGTACTCACTGAGATACTTTGGCATATTGTCATAAAAATAAAGTACCTTTATTTTTATTACTTCTGTGTATTGTGTTTTCTTATGATATTGTGCATGTGACACCAGTGGTATAGTAGGAGCTTTACATGTCTCCTAGTTCAGCCTAAGCTGCTTTGCCATAGCTACCTTCTATCAGCCTAAGCTGCTAGAAACACCTCTTCTACACTAATAAGGGATGACTGGACCTGGCACAAGGTGTAAGTACCTCTGGTACCCACTACAAGCCAGGCCAGCCTCCTACACAGTGTTGTTGGTTTATGTGCCGATATAGCCTGTTTTAAAGGTTGCACATGGTACATACAATAATTTTAGGAGTTTTTGTCAAATTTAAAGTGCTTGAGCACCTTAAGTGCATTTGAGCACCTTAAGTGCATGTCTAACTTGTTTTGTGCCTTGCACACAGTGGGATACAGTAGCCCACTCGCACAGTGTTAAGGGGCCAGGATTTAAAGGATTAAATTTGACTTATATTGCTGATTTGCCCCTTTAGTAATTATCAGTCTTTTTCCGGGGCTCCCCCTCTTCCCCAAGGATCACTAGGCCCTTGCTCCCTGGTGCGCAATTTGGTGCTTTTGTTAGGCCTTCCTGACCTACCTTGTTGACGTCTCGTTTGGTATCACACAACGTCGGCCTGGTCTGGGCCAGGAACGTTCATCATCCAGGGTATGTGGGGTCATTGGAGAGAGGAGTTGGATGTATGATAAAGTCTGTGATTTAAATTGGACTCATTTACAAACTGTTACAGTATATGTTACAGGGTATCTCAAGTTTTAAAATAACTGTTAATACAGTGTTATAATTTTGTTTGCTCATTTACAAAGTTGCATAGTGTATGTTGAGCATTGTTGTGTTACTTTAATCGCAGGGAGTCATGGCTTATAATCGCAATAAGGTTGGTAAGAGGAAGGGCAGGGACCCTGAACTGTCTCAGCTACTGAAGTTGGTTTTGGCTAAACTGGGTAGTGGGGATTCTGACAGCAGAAACTCTGCATCGGATGGAGAAAACAATTGTGCTGACAATGACCGCCCGAGGCGGTCACATGTTCCCCCTGTGCAGCATTCCCTCCTGTTAAGTGCAGAAATAAGAGGCAGGTTCCAAGCGCACACCAGCCTTTTGCTTCCCTGTCAACAACCCCCCCCCCCCCCCTGTGCAGACCCCTACGCTAGATACTTTAATAGTTTCGGGAGGGGGCTACTTCTGAGGCTCCTCTAGTGGAATAAAGAGCAGTACACCTGAGCCTGGGTAGTAGCAATCCTATCCGACATCCGGAAGTCATTGGCAACTTTGTCAGCACCATTTGCGGTTGTCCACCCGGGGCGCTCCAGCTCAGGCTGCAGTTCCAATTGTCTCTCCTCCAGTGGTGCAAGGCCAGGGTAGTTCTGCTGTTCAGATAACTATGCAGGACGAGACCACGCAAGCGCTCCTGGTGGTTTCTCCGAAGACAACTCAGAAGGTTGTGCACTGCAGGTTAGAGTGTCGGGGACCCAGGCTTGGCTGTGCACAAAGGAAATCCTGGAAGAGTGCACAGGAGCCGGAGCAGCTGCAAATCACGCGGTACCCAGCAATGCAGTCTAGCGTGGGGAGGCAGGGACTTAGCTCCACCAAACTTGGACTGAAGAGTCACTGGACTGTGGGAGTCACTTGGACAGAGTTGCTGAGTTCCAGGGACCACGCTCGTTGTGCTGAGACTGGACCCAGAGGACCGGTGATGCAGTCTTTTGTTGCCTGTGGTTGCAGGGGGAAGATTCCGTCGACCCACGGGAGATTTCTTCAGAGCTCCTGGTGCAGAAAGGAGGCAGGCTACCCCCAGAGCATGCACCACCTGCAAACAGTCGAGAAAGCCAGCAGGATGAAGCGATACAAGGTTGCTAGTAGTCGTCTTTGCTACTTTGTTGCGGTTTTGCAGGCGTCCTGAGCAGTCAGCGGTCGATCCTTTGGCAGAAGGTGAAAAGGGAGATGCAGAGGAACTCTGGTGAGCTCTTGCATTCGTTATCTGAAGAATTCCCCAAAGCAGAGACCCTAAATAGCCAGAAAAGGAGGTTTGGCTACCTAGGAAGGAGGATTGGCTACCAAGAGAGGTAAGAGCCTATAAGAAGGAGCCTCTGATGTCACCTGCTGGCACTGGCCACTCAGAGCAGTCCAGTGTGCCACAGACACCTCTGTTTCCAAGACGGCAGAGGTCTGGGACACACTGGAGGAGCTCTGGGCACCTCCCCTGGGAGGTGCAGGTCAGGGGAGTGGTCACTCCCCTTTCCTTTGTCCAGTTTCGCGCCAGAGCAGGGCTGGGGGATCCCTAAACCGGTGTAGACTGGCTTAGGCAGAGATGGGCACCATCTGTGCCCATCAAAGCATTTCCAGAGGCTGGGGGAGGCTGATTTCTTGGTACTGGGCACCCCGGGGTCAGCGAGGTGCTTGTGGGCCTTTCAGTCTTTGACTGCTATGTTTGATGAATTTGGGGTCCCCTTAGCCCATGACAAAACAGAAGGTCCCTCTACCTGCATCACATTTCTGGGCATTGAGATAGATTCCATAGCGGGTGAGTGTTGCTTACCCTTGGACAAATTACAGGTATTTAAGGATTCCATTAGCTCTGTATTGTCTCAAAAGAAAGTCACTCTGCACCAGCTTCAGGTTTTGGTAGGTCAACTAAACATAGCCTTACGGATTATTCCCATGGCTCGCCCCTTTTCCAGGTCCATCGCTAGGGCGATGGTGGGTTTGACTGAGAAGCACCATCACACTAGGCTGTCGCTTGAAGTTAGGGACGATTTAAAAATATAGGATGTCCTTTTACAGGATTTTAATGGGTGGTCATTTGGCCTCATCCTCCAGTTCCTAGTCCTACCCTGGGGCTATTCACTGATGCAGCCGGCAGTGTAGTTTTTGGCGCCATCCTGGGTACCTGCCGGTTCAGGGCCAACTGGCCAGTGGAGTGGGTTGAGAAGGGGTTTTCTAAGAATGTAGCATTTTTGGAACTATTACCCATTATTGTCGCTGTCACCATCTGGGCCCTGACATTTAAAGATAGGTCAGTAATAGTCTGGCCAGACAACATGGCTGTGGTAGGGGCGATTAATAGACAAAAGGCATCATGCAGAATGGTGCTCCGCCTCCTGAAACACTTTGTTTTAATCTGCTTGAAACTTAACATTACTTTCGTGTGAAACATGTGCCGGGGGTCCATAAAACAATGCTGCTGATGCTCTATCACGCTCATTGATGCAGGACTTTCTGAGGTTCCACCCCCAGACGGCGTAGAAGATGACGGAGTTCCCAGCGTATCTGTGGAAGATTGGAGCCCCGCCCTCCCCTCTTTAGTAGCAGCATCTTTAGCAGCTCGCACAAGGTGGCTTATGAGAAATCATTCCAGCAAAACAGACATTTTCAGAATTTGAATCAAATTTCTGAATTGTTTTCTACACAGGCCATTTGTGGTTTTTTAAATCATTTAAAAGAAAGGGCCGGTTCATGCACCAAGGCTCACTTATCTGCTATTTGTTTCTTCACGAAGCTTCAGAATCAGTAGTCCCATTTGAACACCTTTATCATTAAAAGGGCGGTGGCTGGTTGGGCTCTACTAGAGGGCCCAAAGAAGGACACTAGGTGCCCCATAACTGCTTCCTTACTAGGGTTGCTGTTGGACAGAATCCCCAATGTGTGTTCCACGCCTTTTGAGGTGACGTTATTCGCTGCAGTATTCTCTACAGCTTTCTATGGCGCTTTTCGCATTGGCTAATTAGTTGGGTCTTTCAAGAGTGACCACTCAGGAGGCCTTCAGTGGGCTGATGTCCGGTGGATCGCTTAGGATCTTACCTGGTTGCCTGCCCTTCCCCTGGGTTATCTGCCTTTTTTATAAACGCAAACGGGGAATGCCTATCACGCTATCAATTTTTAGCAGTGCTAAGGCTGACACTTAGGGCCGCGGGTGTGGACCCACAGGTGTACTATTCACATTCATTTAGGATTGGGGCAGCTACTCTAGCAGCCGGCGCGGGGATGTCTGCTACATTAGACCGCAATTGCAATGATGGGTGCTCCCTCTCTCTGAGTTTTAAAAATGAGTGTTGGTTTCTCATACAATTTTCTTTTGTTGCAGTTCAATGGTTCCTCACGTGGTTTGGGTCTTGGGACATTCTTTCGTTCGGCGGGCGGCCTACAGGTTGCAACTGCTCCGTAAGCCTAAGCCGGCGGCAATCCAGGATGTGGCTTATCGCTGGTGTGGGGTTGGTGGAATAGGAGTCCCGCAGCTACAGCAACTCGTTGAATTGGCAAGGAGATGCGAGGGACTTCAGTTCCCGGATCTCATTGTTATACATATTGGAGGGAATGACTTGGTGCGCATGGGACGCAAGACACTCAGGGAAATGATTTTTGTGGAAATAACCAAGTTATCTAAAGAATTCCCGAACACAGCCATTGCATGGTCGCATATGGTACCTCGCCGCAATAGGGGTCCTAACATTAAATCAAGGACAATCAATGTGTCGGTTTGGAGGCTCAGCGCTGAAATGGCAAGACTATGCCCAGGTCCCGTACGCTTATGGAACATTCCGCATAAACTTTTAAAGGGTCCAGATATGTTCCACAGAGACAGGGTACATTTGTCTGATGCGGGGACAGATCAATTTATTGCAGATATGTGTCTCTTCTCTCACAGCTTGTTTGCAGGTGGGGAGGGCGAAGGACCTTTGGGCCCCTGGTCGCCCTTGTGGCGGGAGAAGAAGTACTTAAGTAACCACAACCAACAGAGGGGTCCCCAAGGCTGGGCCCCAAGGATAACACCAGAGGTAGGATCCTGAAGTCCTGAACAAACCTGCGGATGTACACCCCAGCTTAGGGGGTAGGGAGCCCAGATCGCTGGGGTGGCCATGGGGCTCCTGCTCCTGGCCGCCCCGTTACACCCCCTTGGCAGATTGGTGTTTGGGGAGGGGGCAGAACCATGAGCATCAGGACAAGGAACGGTGAAGTCGGAGGAGCCGCCTACCCTAGGGATACAGGTGAGGTACTTTTCACCTGTGTGGTCCAAAGGACAGGAAGGGATCCTGTCACATTAATTTATGGTCATTGAATTAATCTTATTGAAATGGTTCTATAAGTGATTGTAAATATGATTTGAAGATTCCTTTTTTAATTGAATTATTACTGACTGTATTTTATGAAGTAATTGTAAAATGTTATGAATAAAAATTCTTCCAACATAAATGAGTTTGTCGGTCTGCGTGTAGCAGGTGTAGGGGTGAGGGCCGTCTGGTGGTCTCCGAGTTCTATGCTTCCAGGCTTGTCCCAATCAGCAAGAGGTTTGATCACGTCACCACTGTGATAGTATTACTCAAAAGGCTACCTCTTGAATCACTAACAAAATGCCCTGCATCACATATAAAACAATGCATATGACCACGCTTGTTTAGCACAAAGTATAAAAATCTCTGGTGGAATTAGGGCTCTAAGAAGCATCTCACCTCTACACATCGAGATCCTATCCTTCACAAAGCAAATTATGCTCCATTTCAAGCAATAGTCTAAATATCTGGCGAGCCCTCCCAAACTACTCGCTCCCTGTCCCTAATTGGCTGCTGATTGCTCATTCGGTCACAGCTTTATCATCAGCAAAACTATCAATGATTCTACTTTCTGCCTTATCACAACTTGTTTATTAAATTACTGATTCCTATTGGACCTCTACTTCATCGTGCTTTTGTAAATATCTGCCTCACAGTTATATATAAAGTGCTCTGCTGTTTCTTTGTGCGGGTCTTGTTCATGCTTCATACAAAAAGAAAAAACTTTAACTCATAATGCAGTGGATCCGCCCAATGCAGGATAAACTTAGAGGGGGACTCCAGCTGCACCCAGGCACCCCACAAGCAACCACACTCATACACACCTATAGCCATGTTGCTGTACTAGTATCTTATTCTGGAATAATTTACACTACTTCTGCAGTGCCAATAACAATAGAACCCGGATGCACCAAGTTTGGCCCAAGCCTCGGCACACCCAACCCCAATGAAACACTGACAATTTCATTGTTTGTAAGTGAACAGTTTTTATTATTATTCACATGAGGCATATATCTTATCGAGCAAAATTAATGTAACCATAGATAAACCATTGAGTGTAACATGCATGATTAAAACAGGTAGGTAAATCACTCACTAACTCACTGAGAGCAATTTTGACTAGAAGACAATGGCATGCTGAACATACTCAACTGCATAACAGCACCAAGGCACTCAGCATTCCTAAATGCCATTGGACCATGCAGGTGAAGCACCTCACCTGCATCAGTGGGGGGGGGGGTGGTCCCTCTAACCTTTTGTCTCTTGTCCTCAGAGGTTACGCCCCCCAAACACCAAGATACTATAGGGGCTGCGATGAGATGTCCAGGAGCAGGAGCCCTGTGTCCACCTCTATGATCTGGGCACCTTAGACCCCAAGCTGGTGTGTATATCTGCTGGTTGGTTCAGACATCCTGGACCCAACCCTTAGTGTTGTCCTGGAGACCCCACTGTGGGGCCCCTTTGCTTTCTAGGGGTGAATTCAGTAATTGCGACCCTGCTAATCAAGATCATTGAGACCATGTTTTAAGATGTGAGCTGGGAGGGTGGGTTACACAACACCACCGACTGCCGCCGTGACTGCTGCCAGAAAGGTGGATGCCAGAAAAGGGTGTGCCTAAATACCCCCTCCTCGGCATGGTGGCAGATGGTGATGACGCGCTTCCTGGCATCCATCCCCATCCCCCTTCCTTCTGGCCCGTCACCATGCAAGACGTGAGGGCAAAAGCCGACTGGGCAAGCCAGTCTGATGCAGAGATGCCATCTGGAGCCCCGGCCATGGTGGCCCCGGGTCCTAAACTCCACACCAGCAGGGGTGGTGCTTTGTCCATGTGCACAAGGGGCAATGGGGAATGTGATATTCGCTGCACTAGACACAGCTGTAAACTGGGTAATTGTTGTAAAAAAAGCTGGAGCCTGTTTCCAGACATTTGAAGACTTACCACCCTTTTGGTTTTTCTTAGGGAAGGGTCCTAAATCGAAAAATACACCTTTAAAATGCGATAATTTTCAACTGTGCAAACTACGCATGATTCACGAAAATACATACTGAGTGCTGCCTATGTGTATTTACTGCATGTGAAGTGTATATACATTAAGAACTCATCATTTTCACTGTGACATGCACAAGTGGGCAGTCTCATTGTGTTCAAATTGTGATCTGGCACATAAATTCAAATAAGGACCCTAACAAACAAGGCCATTTTTTTAAAACCGCAAACCTTTAAAAATGAACTTAGATGGACATCTACCTAACACACAAATACACTTGGTATAGAGATTGCGGACAGTGTGGGAAAATGTGCCAATCAGCTAATTTTTTCAGACTGCGTGAATAAAGGGTACCATTAATGCTCAAACTGAATTATGGAAGGAAAAACTGTACTGTGGAAAAAAATTCTGTGCATGCACAGTGTGTACGCATTGCATACAATAGTCAGATTAGGGTTTGGAAAGTAGGACTAAGGCCCTGATTTCCAGAATTGTGGTCTGACCACCAGACCGCTATTGCGGCAGTCGGGAGAAAGGCAGCAAGTCGAAGGCCTCACGGCTGCTGCATTACAACACTACCGCTGGGCTGGCAGTAGTGTCTGCGGCGGTGTCACTGCGGCTGCATGCTTCAGCTCAGAAAGTGAGAATGAAGCACATGCCGCTGCAATTCAGCCCCAGATGCACCTTGGGCGCACTGTTGCCATGCACAATATTGTTCACGGCAACAGTGTACACTGACGGCGCAGGCATAGAAGGGCACAACATGTGCCCCGAGCCACACTACGCACTGGGCAAAATTGCCCTGGGGTCCTGTTTGGGGACCCTGTCCTATCTTTCCACTGCGCTATTCATGGCTTTTCAAGGAAATAAGTAGTTTCTTCAAATCCCTTTCAATGTTTCCAACCAGTTGAGTACAAGCCATGTTACCGTCTCCCTTCTGGAGTGCTATATTTGCCTGTTTGTTGCTGCTGTAGCTTCTCTTGTAGTGGTTCCTAGGGATCTCATTGGTGTACAGTGGTTCTACTTGACCCCATTTCAGAGGGACGAATTTTATTGTGGATCCCACTTAGCGAGGTGTGAGCCTTGCTTAGTTTGTGAAGAAAAGTAAAAAATAAGTGTATGGGTGCAAATTTTTTCATAACCGTTCGCTGCCAGTGCTGCTAAATGCTGGGGCTGCCAGATAAGAAGGCAGTGTAGACTTGACTCCACCCAATGCCACCATCTTCTACCACTCTACACTTCATGACTCCTTTTCGCACTCTTACCGTTTCTTTTGTATCCATACTTTCTCCCTTTTTCACTGATTTCCTGTCTTCCTCTTCTTACTTTTCTACCTTCCTCTCTTGAGAAAAGTCTCACGATGAAAACAAGCACTTTGGTCCCCAAGAATGAGTGCTGGTGGGCACCACCCGCACAAGTGAATCACTGGTGATGTTGTTCTGTTATGTGGGTGTGAGTATTTTAAGTTACTGGGTGTGGGAAAGGGCTAATGCTCCCTGTCTGGTGGCCTGGAAAGTCTCCAAACTGACTAATGGAGGGAGAAAGTTGGCAAGCCCACTGTCTGGTACACCCCCTGCTCCTTGTCTGAAGGGGCCCCATTTCTTCCCTGATAACGCATAATAGGTATCAGGGTCTCTGTTTAATGGCAACAGAAAGCTGCTACGCTGCCTATCTGATAGTGAAAGCAACGTAATAACCTTCCTGTCTAATGGCAGAAGAAAGGCTCCACGCATCATGTTCCATGTCTGTGACTTTCAGGATGGTCCAATGCTCCCTGTCGGACAGTGGGAGGATGGTCCAAAGCTGCCTGTCAGGCAGTGGGAGGAGGGTCCCATGCCTGTGTCTGAGAGTAGGTGAAAGGCTTAAGGACTCCGGTCTGAATGTTTGGGTCCTGGTGGCAATCGAGTAAGAAGTAACAGAAATAATTACAGGGACGGCAAGCGAGGCCCGTGAGGCCAGCTTCTGAAGGGGGCCGACGAGCACACGTTAACTCATTCTGAAAAGCCCCCATTCTCTGTGCATTAATCCGAAAACAAGTGTACATTTGTGTCCGGGGAGTATCAGTTTCATTGCCTTCAATTTAGGCCCAGAGATGGGCCTGAGATTCGCGTGTCCCTATCGGGTTGCGGAGGCTAGGCCTTCATCAGGGCACTCTGTTTAATTTACACTGCTCTAAAGCTGGAGAGGGGGGTGCGGAGGGTGGGGGGGGGGGGGGGGGGGGGGGTTTAGCCTCTCTCATTTCTCTCATATCGTCAGACACACTTTGACTTCCCCCACGCGGCAGTGACCTGCTTGTGAGCTCGTGAGCAGAGTGGAAAGGTGACCTGCAGGTAATAAGGCTGGTGATTCAAGGTCCGCTGACAGGGCATTAGCCGGGATCCGAAACCTTTAACCACTTCATCATCGGCACCTGCGATATTAGTGTTCAGGGGCTCAGAGGGGCATGGAGGCAGAGGATAGGCCAGCTGGGATGGAGGGAGACTCTAATATAGCGCTAGTGTCAAGGCAGTGCTTCTTGGCACATTATCAGTTTTTATTTTTAGTAATTTATTTTGTTTCCTATACAGCCAGTTATAACATGTGGTTTTGAGTTTCACCATAGTCGTTCCTCTAGTAAAGAAAAAAGTTGTGCTTGCTCTCTCAGCCAATGTGCAGGAAAGCCTTTGACCTGACACTAAGGCCCAGATTCTCAAAGGTTTCAAGGGTGTTCCTTTTGCTATGGGGAAGGAGCTTCGCTCCACTGGCTGTGCCAGAAGCAGACAAATAAAACGATGGGTCGTTTTATTTGTCTGCTTCTGGCACAGCCAGCATTTCAGGGAGGGGCAGGGCTGGGTCACAGGAGGTGGGATGAGGGGAGAGTGGACCTAAGTGCACATGTGTGTTTGGTCGGCCGTCTACGGCCGGCCAAACACACATGCACACTCATGTTTTTCTAGCCTGGCTGTGTACACAGCCAGGATGGAGATACTGCACAGACCCCAGGGCTGTGTCTGAGCATCAGTCGCTCCCGCTCAGACCAATCCGGGCGCTGCTTTCATGCAAGATTTTGCATGAAAGCAGCGCCAGGATTGCTGGGGAGCCTGTGCTGATGTCCCAGCAGTGAATGCTGGGACACCAGAAGAAGAATAGGAGAGCGAGGCGGCAGGAGGCAGCAGGGATGGAGACGAGGTAAGTTCTTTTTTATTTTTTTATTTGTACCTTGTCAACAAATAAATTTAACCTTTATCTTTACCTTGGCTGTGGCACATTTTTTATACTTACACATCTATCCACACTTCTTGTATCATAGTATAGAATATATATGTTGTCTCTGGTTACGTTACAGCCCAGAAGAAGCCCTATGGTGGGCGAAACGCGTTGGCCATTCATCGTGAACTTATCACCTGTCCATGAATTTGCAACGATTACAAAGATATAAGGCTCTTTGTTTTTTGTGTGTCTTTTGTTGATGTATTATTTGTGGTTACAACTTGCACTGCCCCCCTGGGTTGTGTAAATTTGTCATTTTTGGGACTGTTAACAAAATATTATATAGGAAACACTGTTTTTTCACTTTGTTACACTGGCTTTGTTCATTTGTACACGTCTCTCTGTACAGTTTGCAGTGCACCACCTTTTGGAGTATCTCTTAGTGGAGCTGTTCTCAGCCCCGTTGAGTTCCTTATTGCAGTAGAACTACGGTGTAGTTGCACGCCCCTTTAGAAACTTATCAATATTTTCTATGTTCTTTACTCACTTCTATGTACTAAGGGGTTAAAACAGGGATAGTGCGTCGTTAATGAGCTTACTGCATATCTTTTAATTATCTATTAATGAGTCTTCAGGAGAAGGCAAAGAGGATGACACCTTCTTGGTCAGCCAGATGCTGTACTCTGCCTCCATTCTGTCTAGCTGTGAACCAGCATTACGTTGGAAGATGCACAAACATGTCCACATAGAAGAGAAACTCTTGGGCTTCAGGGCGTCCCTTTGTCCTCTGTTCATCTGCCTCAGAATCATAATGAGGTAACACCTTAGCCTTTCACAGTGCTGTTTAGAGTGTGGGCCCGGTTGTGCTTACTTTAAAAGCCTCGAATTTCATCTTTGTGTTCCCATTAATTTGTGAAATACTGGGGTTATTAAGTTCAAAACTCTCTGTCCCTTAAGCTTAGCCCAGCATCACCAAACAGTCCCAAGAAGCTCAGTACCCTCATGTCCAGTTGATGTGGAGGACCACTGGTTGGTCCCTGGATGCCAAAATCACAACCATGGCCATCCCATTTTCAGATCCTGCCACCTGGCCCATGGGTCTAGAAAATAATTAGAAAATAATGCGTTCTGAAAACATTTCAGACCCAATTATCAGTAGCCCACTGTAACATAAATAATGTTTCCTCTCGATTCTGTTATGGGTGATGGGTTTGTTGGAGGAACATTGTCCACAAGTGAATCTCTGTGACTGAAGGTGTTCTGCCACACTATCCAAGTTTAAATATCGAGCTGCACTTTTACTGACTCCACAATATCAAATACCAACTATGTTTACTTTGATGATATATTGATATTCTGGAGTCAATATGTGCACAGGTCTAGTGTCCTTTGATTCTTTTGTGTAATAGCCATTCTTGCTGCTTTTTTTACACTTTTATTGTGTAAATTATATTCTAGTTCAAAAGCGTAGATCTGTTTTGGTAGTGACCTTTATTGGATATCACCTGATCATGTCATATTGTATCTGAGTGTCTACCTCGAGGAAGCCTGCCTGACTTCGCTTCCCTAAGAAATTGCAAGGCCCAAATATGATCATTTGGCTCTTTTCAGCCGTAGAAACTGCACGGTAACCGAAGACTACAGTGGTACCCAGAGTAAAGGTCGACCTCAAGGCTAAAACATAGAGAATAACTGAATTATAAAAACGTAGTCACATAAAATTTCTTAGACTAAAGCAATGATAAGCATGCATTTTGCTCATTTAAAAACAAAGGCCCATATTTATACTGTTTTTGCACCACATTTGAGTCATTTTTTTACGCAAAAGGGGCGCAAACTTTCAAAATATAACTGTATTTTGTAAATTTGCCCCGCTTTTGCATCAAAAAATTACGCAAATGCGACCAAAAAAAGTATAAATATGGGCCAAAGTGTAAATAGAGAAGACTTCCACACTGCCCTCCTACACACGGAAATGTTCTGTCACTCATAGCACACTCACAAAACCCTACTATACATCCTTTCACCCTTGCTGCTTCAGTCTCTGACGTCACCTCATCCCATAAAATTCCCCAGTAATTCTGGGGCAGTCAGGGAGTCCACCCTGCCCACGGAAAGACCTCCTCACTTTAGGTAAGCCTCCATTGCTGCTCTACCTACAAAGCACGCCACTGACTATGGGACTCTCACGAGGCCCCTCTGCCCGCAGATCATGTCATTATGAAGAAGCCACTCATGCTACTCTCCCCACAGATCTTGTCACTATATACGGGGAAGTCACGTGGTGACTGGTGATCTGTCCAGAAAGCACCCCCACTATTTTCCAGCCACTGATCCCACTTTGTCTACTGAGCTCTCCGCTGAGAATGGCGAGTACCGAACACACATACCAGCCTACTGTCTATATAGACAAAAGTAGGGACACTCTGCTCTTGGAGCCCCTTTTTATGCCTTTAATGCCACTCTGTGCAAGGAGCATAGCACTGGGATGCAGCAACAGGATGCAGAAACAGCCGCGGGTCCTGCTTCTTCCGCGCAGGCCTCAGTCCAAGCATCGCGCGCACGCAGCGGCGGCCTGGGCATTTGCTCGACTGGGAGCCAGAACTTTAATGCCACCCATAAATTAGCCTTTAATTAAAAATCCGAGCACCTGACGCCTCGGCCGCCTGTCGTCTGGAAAGGTGTTGACAATGAAAGTGTAGGAACGGTTTGTCGAACGGCCTGACCCAGGAGTGACCCCCACTGTGCTCGCCAGGTGAGAAATAAATGGCGGCGTTTCTGAGGAAGGGGTGCAGTTGAGAGGTTCGTGGAGGCTTTTATCCGTCGCAGGGTCTGTCAGCCATGAGGCAGCTGGCCCTATTCATAACCGAGACAATAATTCATTCCTGGAATCGCGGCATGCCCTGGTCGTGTCAGGCGTGAAAACGGAATAGATGGAGAGTTGTTCTGCCACCCTGGGCTGGCACTGCATTGTAGGGAGCTCTCCAAGGAAAACGTCCAGTTGACATGTTGCAACTGGTTTCTAGAGCATCCAGTTGTGGCACATGGGGTTTTGGCATTTAACTGCACTTCTCCAAAAGATAATAAAACACATAAGATACATCCTCCTGTTAAAAAATATATATATAGGAACTGAAATGAAAAGACGTTGTTCGGCACTAAGCGAGGTTCAAAATGGAATCTACATTAATTTTCTTCACAGTGGTTCATTAGAAAATAGTTGTAATGGGACAAGTGGAATTTCTCCCCGGCCTGGATGTGGTGGTTTTCAGCAGACCCGAAAGATTGAGTGCGAAGAATGTACCTAATGCGGCAGATGCAGGGAAGTAGCTATCATTAGTGCAGCAGGTGAAGTGACACCAGGGCCCAGGTGTCTTAGAGGCCCAGTGCACAAACATTACGTATTTATTTTAATATCCAACCAGTGGACAGGGGGAATTCTTCTTGCTTGCAGCAGGGGCTTTGGCACCATTTGGCAGAGGAGGTGACCTCTGCCCAACATCATCCGTAGACCGCTAGCTTCTGGGTCACCCTCCCCACATGAAGCAGGTGCCACCAAGTCACCACCTGCCCCCCCCCCCCCCCCCCCCTAGCTCCCATAGAGACTCGCTGCCACTGTATATGGAGTATGAAATGAGCACCGAGAAAAATATGTGTGGATAGCTGCGCACTCAGGTCTACATTTCAAGGACACCGCCGGCATCGCAGCCAGAGCTCCCGCCACGCGCACGAAGATGCTGCACTGTCAGGCTGAACGACTACAGTAGTTGTCAGCGCCATTCAAAGATAGTCTCTGCAGATGTCTCTGATGCTGCAGAATCCAAACTTGGTTTGTGCTCAGGAAAATTCAAAGAACAGCAGACAGGCTGAAATACCTGCACTAGGTTGGGGCCCACACATGCTGAGACTCCATCTTAAAAAGATAAACGTACGCAGTGACTGTGTTAATTAACGGTGTGTACATCAACTTCCAGCAGGCACGCAGCTGCCGACATTTTCTGCGCAGATTCCTCAAATATATTTCAAGAATATTTGAAAGGAAATGAAACGTTTTAGGTTCTGGACCGAGAAATTAAACAGCACTTTAATAGCTGGGAAGTTAAACAGATGTACCAGTAAACTGATAAAACATAAGGAACTATTTTAAAAACGATTACTTGCTTTTTATAATGTGCTGTCTGTTTGTAGTTTTGCCGTTTTATAGCACTGCAAGTAAGTGCTATTATTAATCAGCTGCAGTAATGTTATCGACCGCACAAAGATAACCTGCTGAGTCTGTGCTGCTCAGTGCTTAATTTGTCCTTGTTGTTTCCGGTGCTGAGCACCGGCACTTATTTGTGAGGACCGGGGCTTATTCTTATGCCTCAAGCATTTGCTGCGAGCAAAAGACACATATGGGAAAGACGGAAGAAGGAAAAACGAAAAAGCGTCATAAAGGGAGAAAGTAGAAAGCTGCAGGATGAGCTGAAGGGGCAGGGGTGGCCGTAAATGGATTGAAGAGGCCCGAGATGGCTTCATGATTACGCTGCCTCAGTATTCACTGCTGGCAGAATTTATTACAGCAGCCTCGTGTTGAAGAGGAGGGCTTTGAGCGACGGCACCTTTTTATTTACAAATTAAGCACTGGTGCTGCTAGTATTTGAACCTCTGACCTCCAAGCCTCTCACCAGTTTTTGCTGAGAGCCCTTGTCTCACAAAGTTATCATATAGCACAGCAGGGTGATGATCGCGGTGGATAGCTGACGGATAAGTGTGAGAGTAAAATGACCTAGAAAGATGTAAGAATTGGGGAGGAGCCGGATAGGAAGAGGCTTGTTTTGAGAATTCAGCTTGGGCGCAATCACAAACCTGCTAAATTGCATAGCGCCGCGAGTACTCTGCAGATTTGCCTGCTGGATGCAACAAGACACTCAGAGCTCGAATTGTGTCAGTGTTGTGGAACTGCCTCAGCTCCTCCTCGAGCATAAGAGTGAATGCAGGGACGGAGGCCCACAATGGACAGAAGACCTCAAGGTCCCTACACTCACTTTTGTGATTTGCCAGCGTTGCAACCCCAGGCCCTTGTCACAATACCCAAATAAACAGCACATTGATAAAGGGAGTATGAGAGGATCATGCAGCCGTCTTTTGTTACTGCTGTCGTCGGCTCCTCGCCATTCCAACAGCTGCCCCTCACACGGGGAAAGATTTCTATCATGCACAGCTTCCATTTTGTGAACAGATACCGACTGCTTGTGGCAGCTGGAATCAGGCAATGCTTTGTGAATGAGTGGCTGACACAGGTCATTGTGAATAGTAAGGAGGGGATGTCCATACACGACCCTCTCCCCTTGGGGCTCGCGAGCACCTGCAATGTTTACATTCCAATTCACAAATACATGTGCAACATGCAGTGCCGTTTTGTACATTGCAAAGTGGGTTTTAGCATCTGTATCTCCTGCCACTTTGCACAGTATCTGGGTCTGCTTCAGCACTTGTGGTGCCCACTGCGAACATCGTTTTTGACACCCCCCAGCCATTGACCTTCTTCTCCACGGATTCCCTCACAACCACACTTCAACAGGGTCCCTCATCGCTCCATGACCCTTCTCTCAAATCCATTTCATTTGTTTTATAGTGCTCCTCATACCAGTGTAGGGTGTCAGAGCACTTTATATCACACACAGTGTACATAGCGAAAGTGCATTATACATGTGTGAATCAGGCAATACGAAATGTTACATAAGACAATGAAGATTACAAAGTGTGGGAATTATATGTCACCCACACTAGTAGGCAGCATACTTAAAGAGTGTTTGGTCTGGAGAAGAACAAACTCGGGATTTAAAACGTGCCACAGTTGTTGAGGGTGGCTTTACTATTAAGAATGTATTTCTACCCAAACAAACCCTTTTTAGCAACATTAGGATAATGAAAACCGGGGGAAAAACTTAGGGCCAGATGTAGCAAAGGTTTTTACCCATTCTGTGTCTATGGGAAAAAGTGTTCGTACATATGGCCCTTAGTGTTTTGACACATACTATGCAATTTGCATGCTGCTCTTTGATTAGGTCACTGGGATATATTAAGAGAATTGCAAGTTACAAAAGCATCTCTGTGACAAAAGCAATAACCCACTGAGCTATCCACATAACGTACAGTTCTGTGATCTAAATGGTACACAATATTTGCAGCAGACAGGGTAACCCTCAGTGCTACACTGTAAGGAGTAAAAACTGCCACTACACAAAACTTCAGTATCTCTACAGCAGGAACATTAATCAACAACGCTACCTTGACGTTTTTATTGTTGCCTGAAAACTGCTGGACACACAAGGAACTCTGCAGCAGTGATTCTAAACAGTGCCCCCAAGGTCAGCGCCGGTTGTGGAAGCACTGGCACTGCTCTAAAGCCGGCCCTGCACACAACATTGTATAAACTAACTGTGAGATATGGAAGAAGCATTAATGTGCTCTCTTGCGGTTGTCAAGGCTTCACTTAGAAGAGAAATGATCCATCCAAATGGTACCTAACATGAAAATATGCCCAGTGGGAATTCAGTCTGGTATTACACCGTCACACACTGTTCATGCACTTGTGCCTTTTTTAACTCATGACTAGTTTATCATGCTACAACAAAGGGTTTTCTAGGTCATTGTGCTTCCTTTGTGTCATAACCTCTGCTATTTCAGTAACATAGACAATCTGAAGTGAGGTCGTGTTTAAGATCAGAGTCATAGACGATCTATGACTCTGATCTTAAACACGACCTCACTTGGCAGTGTATAGGTGGAATTCAAATCGATAAATTTCACCTTGGAATACCTTTCTTGTGTGATGGATTCTCTGGTGCTCAAGACAAACATTACCCATCTTTCTTTGTTTTTGTCTCTCGTATCCTGAAGCTGCTTTCTTTGGTTTGATGTTTCATGAGAATTTTGCAGCCTTTCAGACCCTTTAACCCACTCCTCTGAGAAGGCTGTAGAGAAGTATGAATTAGCCTGAGGTCAGGCGAGCCATTGCCAACCACAGCACAACGTGAGGGGTTCATCATCTTCACCATTATGAATATAGCACTTTAACCTGCAAGCTTCCAAGCACAGTATAATGTGCTTCAAAACAGGCATGCCTTGGCAAGTTTCCTCAAAGAGAATAGATTCTCTGTAGCCCGAATCTAGTCAGGGTAAGAGACCCAGATGTGACAAGCATGAGAGCCTGAGGACTTCCCACCAATACAATCCTGAAGTACCATAGGGACTACAAGAGAGTGTTTCACAAAAGAGTGAAGGTTCTAGCAGGAATATGAATATTGTCTGCTTTTAAAATATGGTGGAAGATTAGAAAACACAGTCTTATGCCTCTGGGCCACTGCCTTGAATTTCATTCTAGCTACCAATGGGTGCAAGTGTAATATCCTTAACCTAGAAGCGATATGATATCTTAGTTGGCAGTGTTAGGGAACACTGACTAGGATGCACACGTGCAGCATGGATGGTGTAGTGTGATCAAGAGTGGGATTAGGAGATTGAAGGGCCTACTAGGTCATTAAATGGGCATCAACATGGAGCATCGCTTTGGGGCTTAACCAAAAATAAAACATATTCAGCAGAACACTACAAGGCCATGGTGCCAACTTCTATGAATCTTTAGATCCTAGTTAGACTTTGTCACAATCCATGGCAACTAATGAGAGGCTCACACCCATTACTGAGCGCATATTTAGGGACGGCTGTCCCTTTCATTTCTCATCCTTTATTGTCATCAAGAGGCCTAAGACCTAGAGGTTGGGCCAGAGGCATAACGCAGGCCCCTGTAAGGCAGGGGTGCCACTAACCCTACGGGAGCGCCCAATCCTTCAATGGGAAGGCCATTTAGCCCAAGATCAATACGTATCTATGAGATATGGGAGACTCGAGGGCACCCTAAGGCACCATCATTTTGTGTTACACATCTGGGTTGAGCAGCTTCTAATTCCCCCTCCCCACAGGAGGGTCCATGACCTGTTGATGATGTTCACAGGCAGGTGGAAGTATTCTTGCTGAACATCCATCAACACCTCCACCACAGACTTAACAAATGGGATTGTGTGTCTGGGCCGCATCTGAAGTTAATTCCTGGACAAGGGATCCCTCTATTCTCTCCGTAACCCGAGAGCCGGATGGAGAGCCAAGCACTGCAAGAGCCACCAGTCAACTGCATCAAGCTCCAAAATCAAGGGTCTCTGGTAACCTGATGACATTTCTTTAGAGAACTCACTGCCCCAGAACACGAGCCTAAGGCCGAGGTGGGTGCGCTGCGCCACGCGCAGTCTGTGACCATCACACTAGACTGCTGAACAGGGTATACTGAAGATGAAAAGTAATGATGCTAATGACTGACAACCACGGCTACTTTTGAAAACCTGGATGCTGCTTTAACTCATTCCATTCTGTTTCCCAGACTTCAGGTCGCCTTCTCTCAACTCAGCCACTGTTGTATTTTCTCAGATTTCCCTATGCTCTCCGGCCTGGCTTGCTTTTCTTCAAAGAATTTCTTCCACACATCCCATTCTATCGAATCAAATCAAATCAAATCATTAACATTTATAAAGCGCGCTACTCACCCGTGCGGGTCTCAAGGCGCTAGGGGGGAAAGGGGGGGTTATCGCTGCTCGAACAGCCAAGTCTTTAGGAGTCTCCGGAAAGCGGAGTGGTCCTGGGTGGTCCTGAGGCTGGTGGGGAGGGAGTTCCAGGTCTTGGCCGCCAGGAAGGAGAAGGATCTCCCACCCGCCGTGGAGCGGCGGGTGCGAGGGACGGCAGCAAGTGCGAGGCCAGCGGAGCGGAGGGGGCGGGTGGGGACGTAGAAGCTGAGGCGTCTGTTGAGGTATTCCGGTCCCTTGTTGTGGAGGGCTTTGTGTGCGTGGGTGAGAAGACGGAAGGTGATCCTTTTGCTGACTGGGAGCCAATGCAGGTGTCTCAGGTGTGCGGAGATGTGGCTGTTGCGGGGTACGTCGAGGATGAGGCGGGCCGAGGCGTTTTGGATGCGTTGCAGGCGGTTTTGGAGTTTGGCGGTGGTCCCGGCGTAGAGGGTGTTGCCGTAGTCCAGGCGACTCGTGACAAGGGCGTGGGTCACGGTTTTTCTGGTGTCGGCGGGGATCCAGCGGAAGATCTTGCGGAGCATGCGGAGAGTGAGGAAGCAGGCGGAGGACACGGCGTTGACTTGCTTGGTCATGGTGAGAAGAGGGTCCAAGATGAAGCCGAGGTTGCGGGCGTGGTCTGCGGGGGTCGGTGCGGTGCCGAGGGCCGTGGGCCACCAGGAGTCGTCCCAGGCGGACGGGGTGTTGCCGAGGATGAGGACTTCCGTTTTTTCAGAGTTCAGCTTTAGGCGGCTGAGCCTCATCCAGTCTGCGACGTCCTTCATACCCTCTTGCAGGTTGGTCTTGGCGCTGGCGGGGTCCTTGGTGAGGGAGAGTACAAGTTGGGTGTCGTCGGCGTAGGAGGTGATGATGATGTCGTGCTTGCGTACGATGTCGGCGAGGGGGCTCATGTAGACATTGAAGAGTGTCGGGCTGAGCGATGAGCCTTGAGGTACGCCGCAGATGATCTTGGTGGGTTCTGAGCGAAACGGAGGGAGGTAAACTCTTTGGGAGCGGTTAGCGAGGAAGGAGGCGATCCAGTCCAGGGCCTGGCCTTGGATCCCGGTGGAGCGTAGGCGGGTGATTAGGGTGCGGTGACAGACGGTGTCAAAGGCAGCCGAGAGGTCGAGGAGAATGAGGGCGACTGTTTCACCGTTGTCCATCAGGGTTCTGATGTCGTCTGTGACTGAGATGAGGGCGGTTTCCGTGCTGTGGTTGGTTCGGAATCCGGTTTGTGAAGGGTCGAGCAGGTTGTTGTCTTCCAGGAAGGTGGTCAGCTGTTTGTTGACGGTCTTTTCTATTACCTTGGCTGGGAAAGGTAGAAGAGAGATGGGGCGGAAGTTTTTCAGGTCGCTTGGGTCAGCCGTAGGTTTCTTTAGTAGGGCGTTGACTTCAGCGTGCTTCCAGCATTCAGGGAAGGTAGCAGAAGAAAAAGAAGAGTTGATGACGGTCTGGAGGTGCGGGGCGATGATGTCATCGGCTTTGTTAAAGATGAAGTGCGGGCAGGGGTCCGAAGGGGCGCCGGAGTGGATAGAGTTCATGATGGATTTGGTTTCTTCCGTGTTGATGTGGGTCCAGTTGTTGAGGGTGATGTCCGGGGAAGCGGGTTCAGTGGTGTATGGTTGGGTCTGGTGTCCGAAGCTGTCGTGGAGGTCGCTGATCTTGCGATGGAAGAAAGTGGCGAGGGATTCGCACAAATCCTGTGAGGGCGTGACGGCGTTGGCGCTGGCGCTGGGGTTGGAGAACTCTTTGACGATGCTGAAGAGTTCTCTGCTGTTGTGGCTGTTTTTGTCTAGTCTGTCGGTGAAAAAGTTCCTTTTGGCAGTGCGGATCAGGTGGTGGTGTTCGCGTGTAGCGTTCTTGAGGGCGGTCATGTTGTCAGCGGTGTGGTCCTTGCGCCAGGCCTTCTCAAGGGCACGACAAGTTTTCTTTGATTCTTTGAGGGTGTCAGAGAACCAGAGAGGTTTTTTGGTGTTGGTCTGTCGATGCGTGCGTTTGAGGGGAGCAAGGTTGTCAGCGCAGTTGGAGATCCAGTTTGTGAGGTTGAGAGCTGCGTCGTTGGGGTCGGTGGTGAGGGTGGGTTGGTTGGCGGCGAGAGCGGAGAAGAGTTGCTCTTCAGGGATCTTGTTCCACTGTCGATGAGGGATGGGTTGAGTGCGGAGGTGGGAGGTCTCGCGTCGGAATGTGAAGTGGACGCAGCTGTGGTCGGTCCAGTGTAGGGCAGAGGTGTGGCTGAAGAAGACGTGTTTGCTGGCGGAGAAGATAGGGTCGAGCGTGTGTCCGGCGATGTGGGTGGCGGTGTTCACCAGTTGGTTGAGGCCGAGGTTGGCGAGGTTGTCGAGCAGGGTGGTGGTGTTGGGGTCGTTGTTTTGTTCCAGATGGAAGTTGAGGTCGCCTAGGAGGATGTAGTCCGGTGAGGCGAGGGCGTGCGGGGAGATGAAGTCGGCGATGGCGTCGCTGAAAGAGGCGCGAGGTCCGGGAGGACGGTAGACGAGGGATCCTCTGAGGGTGGTCCTTGGGTCGGTGCGAATCTGAAAATGCAGGTGTTCAGCGGCGAGGGGGGGGTCTTCGGTGGAGGTGGTGACGCTGATGGAGTCTTTGAAGATGATGGCGACACCTCCACCTACTTGGTTGGTGCGGTCTTTTCTGGAGATCTTGTAGCCTTCGGGGATGGCGGGTAGCGATGTCTGGAGCAGAGGAGGCGTTCATCCATGTCTCCGTGATGAAGGCGACGTCCGGGGCTGTGGAGTCCAGGAGGTCCCAAAGTTCAACGGCGTGCTTGTGGACGGAACGAGCGTTGATCAGGATGCACTTGAGGTGGTTGATGGCGCGTGGGCTTGTGGTAGTTGCGTGGTGGAAGATGCGTTTGCAGGAGTTGCAGGCGAAGGGTCCATGGGTGCGTTTGGGGTGAGCTAGGAAGCAGGTTTTGGAGCGCCCTGGGTTGAGGGCGTGGAGGGTGGTGGGGTCGTAGCGGATCAGCGGGGCTTGGGGGAGCTGGGGACCAGGGGTCGTGGCGCTGGGCGCGGGCCAGGCGCGGACGGGCGCAGACGGGCTTGCCTCTGGCGCGCCTCCGGCGCTCCAGCGGCGTGCCCGCTGCGCGCGACCGCTGCGCAGTCGCGCAGCGGCCGCCATAAGAGGTAGGAGGGGGGGGGAGGGGTCAGCTGGGGGCGAATGGGAGCTGGGGGGCGGGGGCGTGCAGGAGGTCGCGGCGGGAAAGCGCGAGGGAGGGGGGGGACAGGTAGAGTGAGAGGAGCTGGGGGAGGGGGTTTAGGGTGGAGGAGGGTGAGTGTTAGGAGGTTTGGAGATTAGGGAGAGAGATAGGAGTAGGGTTGTGAAGATAGGGGAGGGGGGGTTGTAGAGGTGGGTGAGGGAGAGAGGTAGAGTGAGAGGATAGGGAGATAGGTAGTAGAGGGGGTGGCGGGAGGGGGGGAGAGATAGAGAAATAGATAGAGAAAATAGATAGAGAAGTCGATAGATAGGGAAATAGATAGATAGACAGATAGGTAGGTAGGAGGAGGTGGAGAGTGGGGGAGTTAGATAGTGAGATAGGGAGCTAGAGAGATAGGAAGATAGGAGGAGTGAGGGAGGTAGATAGCGAACGGGTTAGCTAGGGGTGAGAGAGGGGGAGGCGAGTGAGGGAGGGGGATGAGGAAGGAGCAGGAGGGCAGGCTCGGGGGAAGAAGACAGAGGAGGTAGAAGAGCCGAAGACAGGAGAACAGAAGACAGAAGAACAGAAGACAGAAGAACAGAAGACCGGAAGAGCAGAAGACAGAAGAACAGAAGAACAGAAGACAGAAGAACAGAAGAACAGAAGACAGAAGCACAGAAGATCGGAAGAGCAGAAGAACAGAGAAGAACAGAGAAGAACAGAGAAGAACACAGAAGAACCGAGAAGAAGAACACAGAAGCACCGAGAAGAACAGAGAAGAAGAACACAGAAGACCGGAAGAACACAGAAGAACAGAAGGGAAGAACAGAAGAACAGAAGAGAAGAACAGAAGAACACAGAAGAAGATTGCAGAGGGGGAGCGAGGAGGAAGAGACAGAGAGGAGGAAAAGAAGCAGGAGCAGGAGAGAAGGTGAGTGTCGCGGGGCAGGGCGAGGGGCTGGGAGGAGGGGGGTACTTACAGTTAGGTGGGTCTCAGGAACACAGGAACTCGGGAACTTGGAGGAGCTGCAGCGGCAGGGGGAGCGACCTACCCTTGGGTCAAGGGTCGCTACCACTGTCGCGCAGCGGCCGCCATAAGAGGTAGGAGGGGGGGGGAGGGGTCAGCAGGGGGCGAATGGGAGCTGGGGGGCGGGGGCGTGCAGGAGGTCGCGGCGGGAAAGCGCGAGGGAGGGGGGGGACAGGTAGAGTGAGAGGAGCTGGGGGAGGGGGTTTAGGGTGGAGGAGGGTGAGTGTTAGGAGGTTTGGAGATTAGGGAGAGAGATAGGAGTAGGGTTGTGAAGATAGGGGAGGGGGGGTTGTAGAGGTGGGTGAGGGAGAGAGGTAGAGTGAGAGGATAGGGAGATAGGTAGTAGAGGGGGTGGCGGGAGGGGGGGAGAGATAGAGAAATAGATAGAGAAAATAGATAGAGAAGTCGATAGATAGGGAAATAGATAGATAGACAGATAGGTAGGTAGGAGGAGGTGGAGAGTGGGGGAGTTAGATAGTGAGATAGGGAGCTAGAGAGATAGGAAGATAGGAGGAGTGAGGGAGGTAGATAGCGAACGGGTTAGCTAGGGGTGAGAGAGGGGAGGCGAGTGAGGGAGGGGGATGAGGAAGGAGCAGGAGGGCAGGCTCGGGGGAAGAAGACGGAGGAGGTAGAAGAGCCGAAGACAGGAGAACAGAAGACAGAAGAACAGAAGACAGAAGAACAGAAGACCGGAAGAGCAGAAGACAGAAGAACAGAAGAACAGAAGACAGAAGAACAGAAGACAGAAGCACAGAAGATCGGAAGAGCAGAAGAACAGAGAAGAACAGAGAAGAACAGAGAAGAACACAGAAGAACACAGAAGAACCGAGAAGAAGAACACAGAAGCACCGAGAAGAACAGAGAAGAAGAACACAGAAGACCGGAAGAACACAGAAGAACAGAAGGGAAGAACAGAAGAACAGAAGAGAAGAACAGAAGAACACAGAAGAAGATTGCAGAGGGGGAGCGAGGAGGAAGAGACAGAGAGGAGGAAAAGAAGCAGGAGCAGGAGAGAAGGTGAGTGGCGCGGGGCAGGGCGAGGGGCTGGGAGGAGGGGGGTACTTACAGTTAGGTGGGTCTCAGGAACACAGGAACTCGGGAACTTGGAGGAGCTGCAGCGGCAGGGGGAGCGACCTACCCTTGGGTCAAGGCACCGAAGGCACACCTTGTAGTTCGTAGGTTCCTCAGTTCCTTGTTTCTCTGTTTATGCTGCATCGCTGCACAGATGACCATCTAAATACCCTTCCCTTGACTTCACCGGTGGTTCAGATTAAATCAAACATTTCCACCCATCACTTTTTGCTGCCAAGTTCAGATTTTTAGCTCTGTTCCTCTGTCTATACTCAAAAGTGGCTAGAAGTCCTTGATAACAATTCAGATTATTCACCTTTAACAAAGAGGATGATCCTTTTCATTATTTCAAGCTCTGCAGGTGATATTTTTTAACTTATAAAACTCTGGTTTGACACAAAGTTGTTTTTCACTGTATTGAACTATGTTTCTTTTTTAAATAATCCACACATTTTTAAATAAAAGCATTGTAAGTGGACCTGCCATGAAAAATTCCACACCGAGGCGGATTTTAAGAAGTCTCTGTTTTACCTCCTTGAGCTCAACAGATATCCGAATTAGCTCCAGGGTCTGACTGAAAGAGGCTCCACTATTGGCAATAATGAAAAATCTGCAAAACTTGCCAGTCCAGTTGCTGAAGAATGAAAACACTAAGGTCCAAATCACAAGCCAATTGCAATGCTATCCTCAGAATAACCCATGCAATCAAACCACTGCTCAACGCTACACGAGGTCCGCGTACAATAAAACTGCACATGCAAATACTAGAACGACATACATGGTATTTTAGCATGTAGTTTTCCTGCATGTTAAACACCTCACTCTATTACGAGTAGCCAGCGACATGTAGTGCACTTATTTATACGCCAAAGTCCTTCTTCGCCTCAGAGCAGGTGATAAAAAATCGTTTAAAAATCATGTGAAAGTTATAATGCCATCACAATTCATAATCCCAAAATAGCACAGAAGAAAAATTCATTATTTATGATAAAACTAGAAACTTTATATATTCGATCAAACTTTAGCACACAAATGCCTACATTCAAACCAGGCGTAAGCGCTGGTGGCGCTTGGTGAAAGAGCCTTTGTTACGCCTGCGCTAAGGCCCTCTTCTGCACGGATTCCCTCACTACAGCTACCCTCTCCAGCAGTGCACATCACCTCTACATAGCCGCTCTCTCACACGTACTTCACTTGTTTTATAGCACTACTCACACCACTGTGGGGCAACAGAGTACTTTACATCGCACACATTATACAGAGACAATGGTCACACGTGTAAATCAGTGTGTAGGAAATGTCACATAACGCAATGAGGACTTCAATGTGCAAGAGTCACACTTCATCCGTACTGGTAGGTAGTATTTTTTAATAGGGTTGGCTTTACGATTAGGAATTTATTTCCACCCAAATGAACCCTTTTAAGCAGAATTAGGATAATGAAAGATTGGGAAAAAACATAACTTTCTAACCCACGCCCTGCAGTCTGCATGCAGCTCTTTGATGACTCTTCATAGGTCACTGTGCTGTATTAGGATTTTAATATATGAACTGCAAGTAACAAAAGGATCGTTGTGACAAAAGCCGTAACCAACTGAGCTACCCATATAAAATATAGGGGCAGATTTAAGAGCCCCTTGTGCCACTTTAGGACCACCTTAGCGTCGTGTTTTTTACACTAAGACAGTCCTAAGGTGGCCTTTTCCCCACGGCATATTTACAAAGTGGTGCAATGCATTGTGCCACTTTGCAACCCCCTGCGTCACATTATGCCTGCGGCAGACATAATATATGCAAGGGAGGTGTTCCCCTGTTAGGAGGCCCAAAAAAATGGCGAAGTGAAATTTAAAAGATTTCACTGCACCATTTTTTCTGTCATTTTTAACACTTGCTCAGAGCATATGCATTGTACACGTTCTTTCCAGAAGGCATATTAACCTTCTGTTCTGCTTTTTGATGAGGCAGACTACCAATAGGCAGCTCTCTCACTCCAGCAAGAATATTATTCACCAGAATTATCCTGACATCTCTTTTGTTGACTAAATATTTCTGGACACACAAGGAACTCTGCAGCAGGTGCTTTTAAACCTATTAAAACCACCCCCCTTGGTTCCACATCCCCCAAGCTCAGTTCTAGGTGCGGCTGCACCAGTCACACCGCCCTAAAGGCGGTACTGCCTAAAATAGCACAACATGGGGAACTCAAGGGTGCCTCCAATTAACCATAAGGCCCATAAATGTTGTTCACATCTAACACTTTTTATAGTAGGCAGTACTAAGGAGCAAACACACATCGACCAGCACTTCCAGATACATAAAGATTCATCAAGTCCTTCTTGCTGCAACAGCAGGATGCATCCTTGCACTAAAGGACATTTCCAGCCCCTGGGTGCAGGAAAAGAACAAAGCTTTTTAGGTGATGCCCAACCACCCTCAACATGTCCCTACCTATGTTCTCACTACATATTGGCTGGATAAGGACACCATTCTGCTCCTCCTCAAATACACTGAGGATACACTACATCTCAACATAGGCATTAGGCCTTTCGTTCCCCCTCAAAAAACTAGTGTTGGTGCCTCATTTTTTTGCCACTGGTTAATTCCTGATCCAAGTTGGACATCTGCACAAGTCACAGCCCACTTTCTGTAAGGTGTTTGTTCAGGTAATGAGCGGCCCAAAACATGGTGTCCGTACTGCGATTAAAGGAAAGCTCTGTGGCATTGGGTGTTTCACTTAAAACCAAGGATGCTACTTGTAGCTCTCAGGCCTGCAGAGCAACTCAACAGAAATAGGTAAATACAGCAGACCATCAAAGTGCAGATGGTGTGTGAAACATAACTGGCGCCCACACACTTGTGTGCCCCCTGCCATGGATCATCCTATGGCTCCATTCTCTTTAGTAGCAGCAGAATGCAATACAGCACATACAAGCCGACCACAGAACTCCGCAGACTCCCCTCCCCTCAGCCTCCCAGAATAGGGCAAAAGTCTCACAAGGCAGGAATCCAGTGTGTCACTAATGTTTGAGGAGTACATACTGTGAACACTTATCTCACAGTTGGAGAGGAAGAAGCTTAAGTGGGGTGGGTTTATGAGTGAGGTTGCCAACCCTACAGGCATTAGCGTAAAAATGTAACTAGTATTTACTTGCTTTACTTTGAGTGTATCCTGTGTCAGCCATGATTTTTTGCCCAGGCTAACACTGCCTACAGGAAAAGTCTCCATCCAATGTGGAGCCACTTTTGCTTCTCCTGGGGCATAAACACCGAGAATTGCTTACTTAGCCACAACTCTTTACAGTTCTGTTACTATCTGAAGGCAACACTTTCTTCTTCCTTTGATTTCAGCCTAGACTGCTGTTTATGTTCTTGTGATAAATTAATGTGCGATCTATACTAGAAACTTGTTTACGCTGAGGTGTAAATTTGTGTAATGTCGTAGTTTGGAGAGGTTGCTACACTGACCGCTGTTGGGGAACCTCTGTCCAATTGTATCCATGACTCACAGATTACTAATTGTTCCTTAGCCAATAGTCCATTTTGCACGCACGCAGATTTCTTTGGCTTCAGGGGGTAGCTCATCAACATTTATTTCTGAACATAAGAAAAATCAGAAAATACAACTTTCACAATAAAATACGCTTGAAACATAAGTGTACTAGAGAGTTATTTTATTTTATTTAGGGAACCCCCTTGCATAACCTTATCCTATCCCTGACTGCTCCTTATTTACCCCCTCACCTACACCAGTAAACATTTCTTTACATGTCCAATCAGATCTCCTACCCTAAGTGCTACTATCCCTGTTCCATTGCAGCTCTTTTCTACAGCCTCCGCTCCCCTACTAATATATCACACATACTGTTATCACACTATGCCTAAATATTACACAAAGCAACCTATTGAGCTATCCATAAATATTTACAATTATTCCTTCATTGGGCTCTGTGACCTGAGCAGTATAGCAGCCAACCTGCGATACCTAACAGAGAAACCTGTTGGGATCATATATTGAGACAGAAAAGATGGAAGGGCAAGGGGAAGGGTCACTGCGGGTGTTGTCACGACTTCCTAAAAGAATGGCTGATGGCCACCCGTCCAGTGGCCAGCTGCTTTAAAACCAGGATTAGGGTCTGTATGGCACACATCATGTCCAGACGTCCCTCCTGCCTCATGGCTTGTGACATGACGTGGTACACTTCTCTGCCAAGTATATAGGCTATCTTGATTGCCCTGCATTACTGAATCCTATAATGCAGAGCAGGCCAGGACTTCTCTCACTGAACTTGCACCAGCTCTGCCAATGATTCTGTCACTACCCCATGAGATAACATAACATGTATTTGTAAAATGCATGCTCACTAGTGGCTACTTTGGTGCTGAATAACAGATAGTTATTTTTATCCTACTCAATCATACTCCTTTGGGAAAAGCGCCCCCCCCCCAATATGGGGGGAGCGGGGCCCCTTAGGAAACGGGGCCACTGTGGCCCAAACCCCTTTGCACTAGTTTTGCGTGGGCCTGGCCTAGTACTTCCGCCCCCACGCCTCGCGAGGTGTGGGGGCGGATGTCAAAGAAAGGGGGAACGTTGCAGCTACGATGGCCGATCCAGTTCCGGCCGCCGCGCACCGGTGAGGGGCTACATAAGCGCCTCCCCAGGAAGGCTGGGCCTTCTTGTGGCGTGGAAGCTGGAGGAGCGGACGGTTCATCATTGTGGACGCCCCTTCGCCGATCGTGTTCCTGGAACGTCTGTCGGTTGGTCGTGTGTCCGGAGGCCCCTTCGCGAGGCGATCGTCAGCTGCTCTGGAACGTCGTGAGCCCCGTCACCTTTCCGGAGGATCAGGTTTACAGGTTGCGGGAGGTAGCGCGTAAATGGGGAGTCAGTCTTGTGTGTAGATTTCCTTGCATACATTGTTTATTGAAATAAGCGCTGGCCCTTACATTAGAGTGTGTGGCTGGTACCTCGCTCTAAGTTTCCTTGATGTATTAAAGACGCACTGACCCCTACATTAACACGCTGGACTCTACATTAGCTACCAGTGTGGGGGCTGCTGGGGTGGATTATCCAGGAGCAGCGCAAGGTTGGAACTTGCCGGTTTTCTTTTTTTGCTCGTATTTCGCACGCATAATGTTTATGTGCTGCATGGACAGTAAAAAGTAAATAAGCTGATTTTGGATGTATTGATGCTAACCATACTGATTTATAATTCTTAGTACCGAGCTGAGTGGTTTGTGTTGTGGAAGCGTGTGGTGTAGCGGGTTATTTCAGTTCCTTTATTACTCCATGTGCTTCATGTTGATGATATTGTTTATTTAAAGCTGTGCAGTATTATTTACACTGGCTTCATGACTCTTTGTGACTCTTGTGCCTAATGTTCATTTAAGATTGGGTGCATTTCACCTAGTTTTGTAAGAGCTGCTACATTCCTATATCTATTAATAAGGACTGGTAAGGTGTCCTCAGTGCTTCCATCAGCTGTATTGTGAACTGCATAGTATGGTGATAGATTGTACTGTTTTTTGCAGTTTCAGGGGGCTGTGCTAAACTGTGGAGACTAGTTGGGGGGGGGGAGAAATAAAAAACAAAATAGATATATTTATTGGGCTTGGTTGATTTGTCATAGTTCAATTAGACATGCCGTCCAACAGAGTAAGTGCAGGTAAGAGAAAAGGGAGGGACCCAGAATTATCCCAGCTTTTAAAGCTGGTTCTGGCGAAACTGGGAAATGGGGATTCGGACAGTGGAGACTCGGTATCTGATAATGAGGACAACGTTGCTGGTAGTGGTCGCCCTCGATGGTCACATGTAGCTCCACGCGCTGCATTTCCCCCAGTGAAGCATAGGAATAAAGGGCGGGTGGCAGCTGCGCAGCCACCATTGTCTTCCCCTGCAGCTATTACTTCCCCCGAGCAGTCTCCTATGCTGGACACTTTGTTACCCTCCACGAGCGCTACTTCTGAACCTTACGTGGGTGGGGAAAATTCGATCCCGGCACCAGGACATGGGGTGGCGGACATGTTAGCAGATATATATAAGTCATTGGCTACTCTGGCAGCGCCTTCTCTGGGGCAAGTAGTCCAACCATCACCCCAGCCACTGGCTTCAGCACCAGCAACACCATCCACAGTTAGACATACGCAGGCCTCCCCTACCCCACACGTATCCACGCAGGCGCAGGACCAGACCGCGCAAGCCTTTCTGGCGGTGTCTCGGTTATTAGCGACTATTAATGTCCCAGAAAATAACCGCCCCCACAACTTCTTGGACTTTGAATGATTCCATGCAGAATTCAGTGGCAGAACTGAAATGCCAGGTAGATGCGTTGGCAGCAGCGCGTAGTGTTCCACCATTGCAGGAGGCAGCCGTTAGCCTGAGTGTCACCCCGGCACGGGGCGCTCTGCCTCCTGCTACCCCTTTGGATAAAAGTAGGGGGAATGACACAATCAACGTTTCAGCAAAAGATAGTACGTCAGCAGAAGGGACAGGGCTCGACGCACTGTTGTCAAGACTAGGCAAGCTTGCTGCTCATGTGAGTGCTGAGGTTAAAGAAAAAATTTAGAAGGGGAAATTTGTGGACATTTTTTCTCTTATCAGGGCAAAAAGGAGGGAAGTGGAAAACAAGGATAAGGAGGTCAAAGCATCATCGTCTGGAGACCAAAAACCCAGGGTAGAGGAGAACATTACTAATTGGTTGTTCGGTTTTAATGTATTTATGTCTGTTATGCTTGAAAAGAAACCTGATTTGGGTATTTCCATGATTTGTTATACAAACAAAATATTGAAGGCACAGCACATGTATGGGCGTACCTCCTGGTTGGAGTACGACAGGGATTTCTGGTGGGCGAAGGTAGAGGACCCATCGATTGGGTGGGACCAGACGGAAGTGAACGTCTGGTTAGAATGTGTAAACAACAAATTACCTGGGAAACAGCCCTTTCGTTCACAGTACTCCAGCGATAAGAAAGGGTCATGATGGGCATTTAATAGGAAGATATGTTTGTCGTGCAAATTCAGAAACAACTGTTCCTTTTGTGGGCATCCCGCTCACCCAGAGTTTAAGTGCATTAAAAAATCCAAGGAGAAAGTCAGAGATGGGAGTAAGCCCGGTGATTAAATCACCCATGCCATCACCCATAAAGATTGATGCACTGCTCCTGTGGTTACAGGCTTATCAAGTAAAAGAGTAATCCGAATTACTAGCAAAAGGCTTCTCTTTTGGGTTTAGGATTCCTGCCTCCAGCGTACCTCTGATTGACCATTGCAGGAATTTAGTATCCGCTTTAAGGAACCCGGGTGTGGTGGCTAAAAAGTTATTGAAAGAACGTACCCTGGGTAGATTGGCAGGCCCTTTCCCTTTCCCACCTTTAGACGATTTTGTTCGTTCCCCTTTGGGGGTTGTTCCCAAAAAGGAGCCAGGCCAGTTCAGGTTAATTCATAAACTGTCTGCTCCACGTTGGGCATCTGTGAATGAGGCTATCGATCCCCAGCTTTGCTCAGTCCGCTTTGCGACTGTGGACCAGGCCCTAGAAAAGTTGAGGGCTTTGGGCCATAGTGCCTTATTAGCAAAAACGGACATCGAATCAGCCTTCAGGCTTCTCCCAGTTCACCCTGAGGATTACCATCTACTAGGTTTCCAATTTCAGGGAGATTACTTCTATGATAAATGAATGCCCAGGGGTTGTAGTGGGTCCTGCAGCTATTTTGAACAGTTTAGCACCTTCCTGCAGTGGATCTTTTCAAAACTCAAGGGGCACCTAGATGTGATACATTATTTGGATGATTTTTTGGTACTGGGCCCTCCCAGGTCGGGTAAGTGCGGGTGGGCCTTTCCAGGCCTGGACCGCTATGTTTAAGGACTTTGGGGTCCCTTTGGCTCCTGACAAGACAGAAGGCCCCTCGACATGCATTACTTTTCTAGGGATTGAGATTGATTCTGTGGCTGGGGAGTGTCGCCTGCCTATAGAGAAGTTGGGGGTATTCAAAGATTCCATTAGAGTTGTGTTATCTCAGAAAAAAATCACCCGACACAAGTTGCAGGTCTTGGTGGGAACAGCTGAATTTTGCTCTAAGAATTATGCCTATGGGTCGCCCATTTTCCAGCTCCATCGCTAGATCTATGGCTGGTTTGACCGAGAAGCACCATCACACCAGGCTGTCTCTTGAAGTCAGGGACGACTTAAGAGTGTGGGAGGTTTTTCTGCAGGAGTTTAACGGGGCAGTAATTTGGCCTCACCCTGCAGTCTCGAGCCCCACTTTGGGGTTATTTACGGATGCAGCAGACAGCACGGGATTTGGCGTAATACTGGGCCCCTTAAGTGCAGGGCAGATTGGCCAACTGACTGGGTCAACAAGGGCATAACAAAGAATATAGCCTTTTTGGAGCTGTTCCCTATCATTGTCGCTGTCACCATTTGGGTTGGTAAATTCAAGGACAGGTCAATAATCTTCTGGTCCGATAACATGGCTGTAGTGGAGGCAATCAATAGACAAAGGGCTACATGCAGATTGGTACTCTGCCTCCTTAAACACTTGATTTTACCCTGCTTGAAATTCAACATTACCTTTCGAGCTAAGCATGTACCTGGAGTGTATAATAATGCTTCTGACGTCCTATCTCACTCATTGATGAAGGAGTTTCTTAGGTTTCACACCCAGGCGGCGGAGAAGATGATGGAGTTCCCAGCATCTCTGTGGAAGATTGGTGTCCTGCCCTCACAGCCTTAGTAGCAACATCGCTGGCTGCACATACAAAGGGGGCGTACGAGAGAGCTTTTCAGCAATACAGGCTGTTCTTAAAGTCTCAACAAATTTCAATCTGGTTTTCCGAATCAGCTATATGCGCGTTTTTATAGCATTTAAGGGACAGGGGTAGACCGGTTTCTTGCGCAAAAGCTTACCTGGCTGCGATACGTTTTTTCGCGAGACTTAGGAACTTGGAGTCTCAGTTAAACACCTTTATTATTAAGCGGGTGGTAGCTGGGTGGGCTAGAGGAGGCGGTACTAGATCAGACACAAGGCGCCCAATAACAGCAATATTATTGGGGAAACTACTGAACAGTCTCCCCGTGGTGTGTTCCTCCCAACATGAGACAGCTTTATTTGCGGCAGCATTCGCACATTTATGGCACATTTCGCATCGGGGAACTAGTGGGCACTTCCAGGGGTGATCACGCAGGGGGACTTCAGTGGGCAGACGTGCTGCCCAGTCCAAAGTTTTTAACAATACTGCTGCATAAGTCCAGGACGGACTAACTTAAGAGAGGGGCCCGCATTACACTCAGCGCGGCTCACGGGTCCCCCCTTTGCCCTGTAAGTCTAGTAAAAGCTTACCTGTTGGTTCGCCGTCCTGCGGGGTCTACCGCATTTTCTATACATGCGAACGGGGATTGTCTATCTCGCTACTAATTCTCAGAGGTCTTCAAAGTTTCGCTTAGGGCAGTAGGGGTTGACCTGCTGGGGTACTCCCAACATTCATTCAGGATTGGTGCAGCTACGTTACCGGCTGGCGCGGGGCTGCCGGTAGCCGATGTGAAGTCCATTGGTCGCTGGTCATCTAATTGTTATAAGCGTTACATCAGGCCTGAATTGGTCTGATCAGTACTCCCTCTCTACGCTGGTAACTTAAGTGTGGTCTTCTCATTCAATTCTCTTTTCATTTCAGGTCAGTGGCGCCACATGTGGTATGGGTCTTGGGGCATTCGTTTGTTCGGCGGGCGGCCTACAGGGTGCAACAGCTCCGTGAGCCGAATCAGGCGGCAAGCCAAGACATGGCTTTCTGATGGTGCGGGGTTGGCGGAATGGGAATCGCACAGCTTCAACAGCTCGTTGCATTGGCTAGAAGATTCGAGGGACTCCAGTTCCTGGATCTCATCGTTATTCACCTAGGAGGCAATGATTTGGTGCGCATGGGCCGTAAGGCAGTCAGAGAAGCAGTCTTTCTTGAAATCACGAAGTTAGCGAAACAATACCCGAATGCGGCCATTGCTTGGTCTCACATGGTGCCTCGCTGTAAGTGGGGCCCAGGAATTAAGTCACAAACAATCAACGTCTCGTGCGTAGACTCAATGAAGAAATGGCCAGATTATGCCCGGGCCGATTATGGAACATTCCGCATAACGTTTTGAAGGGTCCTGGTATGTTCCACAAGGATATGATACACTTGTCAGATGCAGGCACTGACCAGTTTACTTCCGACATGTGGTTTTTCTCTCGCAGTTTGTTTGCGGGTGGGGAGGGCAAAGGACCTTTGGGGACCTGGTCACCCTCGTGACGGAAAGTGAGGTATTACAGTAACCAGAAGCAACGGAGGGGTCCCCAAGGCTGGGGCCCCGGGATAACACCAGAGATAGGATCCTGAAGTCCTGAGCCAACCAGTGGATGTACACACCAGATTAAGGGGCAGGGAGCCCAGATCGCTGGGGGGGCCATGGGGCTCCCGCTCCTGGCTGCCCCATTACACCCCTTGGCAGATTGGTGTTGGGAGGGGGGACGGAACCCTGAGTGCGTGGGCAAGGAACGGTGAAGTCAGGGCAGCCGCCCCCCCCCGGGATACAGGTGAAGTACAGTTCACTTGTGTGGTCCAATGGTGGTTCAGGACAGGAAGGGATCCTGTCACAAGAAAAATGATTTATGGTTACACATTACATTTTATGAATATGATTTATGTTTTTGTAAATATGACTGAAGTTTATTTGAAATGATTTATGGTTTAGATATGTGTGATGAAAATATCAAGACAAAATTTGTAATAAAAACTTCTTCCAACAAATAAGTTTGTCGGTCTGCGTATAGCCGGTGTCGGGGTGAGGGCCTGCTGGTGGTCTCTGGGTTCTAGGGAAAAACACCTCCCCAAGATGGGGGAAGCGCGGCTCCTTAGGAAACGGGGCCGTCGTGGCCCAAACTCCTTCGCACTAGTTGTGCGTGGGGCTGACCTAGTACTTCCGCCCCCACGCCTCGCAAGTTGTGGGGGCGGAAGTCAAAGAAAGGGGGAACGTTGCGGCCACGACGGCCGATCCAGTTCTAGCCGCCGCGCACCGGTGGGGTGCTACATAAGCGCCCTCCAGGAAGGCCGGGCCTTCTTGTGGTGTGGCTGCTGGAGGAGTGGACGGTTTGTCGTTGTCCCACCTACCCTCTCCTAAATTTAGGTTGTGAAGGAGGTATTAAAGTAACCAGAAGCAACAGAGGGGTCCCCAAGGCTGGATCCCCGGGATAACACCAGAGATAGGAACCTGAAGTCCTGAGCCAACCTGCGGATGTACACACCAGATTAAGGGGTAGGGAGCCCAGATCGCTGGGGGGGCCATGGGGCTCCCGCTCCTGGCCGCCTTGTTACACCCTTAGGCAGATTGGTGTTTGGAGGGGGGTGGAACCCTGAGCATGTGGGCAAGGAACGGTGAAGTCAGAGCAGCAGCCCCCCCTAGGGATACAGGTGAAGTACGGTTCACTTGTGTGGTCCAATGGTGGTTCAGGACAGGAAGGGATCCTGTCACAATAAAAATGATTTATGGTTACAGATTACATCTTATGAATATGATTTATGTTTTTGTAAATATGACTGAAGTTTATTTGAAGTGATTTATGGCTTAGATATGTGTGATGAAAATATCAAGACAAAAGTTTTTAATAAAAACTTCTTCCAACAAATAAGTTTGTCGGTCTGCGTGTAGCCGGTGTCGGGGTGAGGGCCTGCTGGTGGTATCCGGGTTCTAATCAAATACTGGAATATAGGAGGCTAAGTGCACTTTTTTTGGAAATGCCCCCCCCACAAAAAAACTCTCCCTCCAAAACCCCAAGGAAAACCATCCCTCCCTCCAAAAGCCCAAATAAAACCATAACACTAAGAACAAAGTAAACACAACCACTACACCTACATGCATTACACACTTAAATGCATTACACACACATGCATTACACATTTAAAATAAAAAAAAGACACTTACACACGGGCTGTGCATCCTCCTTAGTGCTCTTCTCCTTCTCTGAAGCCTGAAGAGCTGCCCTAACCAAGCCAGATGCTGCTTTCATGCTGCTAACCAGCATGAGAGAAGCACCTGGATTGGATGGGGCAGCTTGACTCGATGCTCCTTCAGCCCCTAGAGGCCTGTGTTTGGTCTCCACCCAGCTGTCTTCTGACAGCTGAGTGGGGTGCTTCAAAGTGTACATGTCACTTTGGCCGGCACAAAACAGCCGGCCAAAGTGACATGAGCACTTTGGACCGTCCAGTGCTTTAGTCCTCTGCTGCCAATCGGCAGCAGAGAACATGCCCAGCATGTCTCTGGGATTTTGCACTATGCGCCAGTTGAAATATATCTTTTCATTGCCATTTTATTTTTGCTTGCGTCCAGCTACTCTTCAAGCAACAGAAGTAGAATGTGCCTGGTGGGCGGCGGAAGGGCTCCTGACCTCAATTTCAGCTGTACTATCATGCAGTGGGACATTTTCATCCTCCTCATTTCTTTCCTCTATACTAGTTCTGCATAAAGGGTACAGCTGCTAGCCTCCTGGAGCTAGTGGCTGAAACTGGAGCCACAGAGGCTGCAGTTGCCATGAAGATGGTGTTTGTGAATGTTGGACCTGACCCTTTCTGCAGAGTCAACTCAGATTTTTGCCTTCCCCTGCCTTCCTTTGCTGAACTCTTTTTTGTTAGCTTTTAGGACTTTGTGCACACCCTTAGTACATGATATTACATATAACCAGGGCTTGTACATTAAATTATTTTAGTGGGGTGCAGCACTCATTGTGGCACCCACTAAAGTAGCCTTTTAAAACATCTCAGGCCTGCCACTGCAGCCTGTAGCATCTGTTTAAACTACCATTTTGACCTAGCAAACCCTTTTTGCCGGGTACAATATAATAAGTTTCCCCTAAGGCAAGCGCTAAAGGTGCATAGGGCAGGGTGCATGCTATTGAAAAAGTCAGGTATGTGGGTTTAGGTTTGACATGTCCTAGCAGTGAAAAATACCTAAAGTTATTTTTCACTGTTGTGAGACCACTATCTCCCATAGATTAACATATTAAATAAGTGCTAACTTCAGATTGGGAGCAGATAAGAGAAATTATGATTACACTTTCAAAAATTCCACTTTTAGAAAGCTGTCATTTGTCTGCCAAACTAACTGCCCCTTTCTGACAGTGTCTTGGGTAGAATGACTGTGAATGCTCTGATGTTATGGGTTGTGTATTGCTGCCAGACAGTGAAAGAAAAGAAGTCTAGGTATGAGGCGAGAGGGTCTTCCTCACACGATGGTTGGGGAGTAGAGGTATCCTCCCCTGGTTACTTTTCAAAGCTTCTTGCCTGCAGCACACACAAAGGAACCTGACACCAGACCTGCCCTGCCTTTTGTCACACTAAACAATTGGGAGCAAAACTCAGGGGAAGAACTGACCAGAACCAGTTTTGTGTGTAGGTCAAGGAACCCCCGGACACAAATGATTGCACCAGGTGGAACAAGCATTGGTAATGCCATTAGGTCTGGCTTTAAAAGAATGTTGTATGGTAATGTGAAGCAAAGCAAGCATATGGCATGGGAATGAATATGTATGTGTGTAGAGCAAAGAACTGTAAAATAATGTTGCTGTAAGTTACAAGGTCAAGTAAAATTTGCACTGTCAAGAGCCAGACCTAAAAACCCATGTAGGATAATGATGACCCTCCTTCCATCTGTGCTGCTGCCAGAGACAAACAACATACATTATCTAGCTAAGACAGTTTAATAACATTACAGTGTCATGTGTGTGCCCACGAAAGTCCAACTCAGGTGGCTGGATATATAAACAACACCATAACAGCTGTTTGAATGGCAAGCACTTTTTTGTGAAAGCACACAACTTCTGCCCAACCAAAACGGGCTCCTGGATCCTAACATGTGGTTGGAGCCAAAGACTCTCTCTAATAATGTTCACATAATTGTCAGGACATAGCTGCCCTATAAAGCCAGACCACAAAAATTGAACATTCAGAACCTCTCACCAGAACACTCCTGGACCAGTGGAAGATTCAGAAGAAGGATTGCCCTACTGCCAGAAGGACTGCTCTGCTTCTGGAAACCTCTCCTTGGGTCTTCCTCCAACGCAGATGTAACTCTTTGTGCTGGACTTGAGAAGATAACTCTTAAGCAGGACTAACCTGCTCCCTGTATACGACCTATGCTCCATTGCAGTCAGCCTGACTCTCCTTTGGCCTCGCCTAACAAGATAATCATGAGTGATGCTTTGTGCTTCTTGGTGTTAATTTCACCTAAAACTTGCCAAAACCCACTACTACTACTACTATTGTTCGTGTTGGTGTAATTTTATCTATTAAAATATACTCTATTTTTAAAATTGGTTTGGGATTTTAGTTGTGTTGTCTTTTTACGTTGTTACTGTTTATGTGCTGCAAAAATACTTTACACGTTGCCTCTAAGTTAAGCATAACAGCCTTTGTGCCAGGTTGCTAGAGGACTAAGCTTAGGTTAATCTAGTGACTTTTGTGATTCACTCTGACAAAGATTGTGCTTGTTGCTTGAATGAGGCTTCTACCCCTTGTAACCAATAACCCAATTTCCTACACTGAACACGACAGAAGCTGTGAGCACAAGACCAGAGGCAACCACAGTGACAACTGCAATGCTAGTTGCCGATGCTATATCAATAGAGTCCCTGGCCTAAATCAAGACCTACATTATGCTTTCTGCAATTATTCACACATGGTCTAGTGTCTAGCTTCATAATTCAAGTTACACCTTATGTAATACCTCACATGCAGATTCTGTAACAATGGGCTTTAATGAGGAGCTATACAGAATGTGTTGTTTTTATACCTGCCTGCCCCACCCCCTCCTTACTTAGTCATGGCTGAACTATAACCCAGAAAATAATGTTATCACTGCTACATTTCCATCCCTCCTGGCTGCATGACCATTCATCATCACACCTCTGACAATTCAATATGCTATTCAGACCTGTCTTTCAACTTGTTGAAAATTAATTGCAGACCCCTTCCCCCAATTCACCCCTTGATTGGGTGATCCATAGACCCTAGAAGCACTTGTATGGACTGATTTGACAATGGCTGCTTTATCTCCCAGTTAAACGTTCCCATGTTTTGTTCACATTCACCTGTCACTTATTGCACTTGAACATATATATAAGTGATATGTGAGACATGTATTTTCATTTGCATAAGTAATGATGCTTGTGAATGAATACAAAAACACTGCACTTATGTGCTCCTCCAGCTTCAAGCGAGATTAACTACGAACTTTGGTCTCTCCTCCTGCAAGTAGAGTGCAAGCTCTGGTGCTTGGCCATCCTGTGGCCATGCTGTCCCATTTGTGCCTAGAAATAAGATCACACACCTAGCATTTTAAATCAATAAACCATTTTTTAGTCCTCAACAATCTTGTGGCTATGTCGAAGTGTTTTGTAGAATTATATTTTTGGGCAACATTAACAATGTGTGGTTTGCATTCTTGCACACCATTTTATATCTTTGACTGAATTAGCACAATTAATTTTGAAACAAGTTTTTTACGATGTATAGAAGTGTATTTTATAATGTGCTTTAGATAAGCCACATTTTTGTGTAAAACGATATCTTGAACAAGATAAAAGTAATCTCTGCCACTCACTCATGCTTCCCCATCTGCCGTTCTCTCCCCACAGGCTCTACAGCACACAGTCATGCTGAAGTCATAATAGTTTGTTTTCATTTCTATTGTTGTTCTGCTCACAATGAAACTTCCACAGTTCATATGTAAAACAGATTTTTCACTCGATTTTGTAATTCAAAGAAACTTTCTTTGTCAATGTTCCTTTTTTGTCTGAACATCTCCTGATGGCATTAACATAGAGGCTTATCCCACTGGGAGATCAGACAGCCTTACAGTTTCTAAATTTGTGTTGAGGGAACTGATACCACAATTCAGATTACCAATTTCTATTGCAACAGATCGTGGCTCCCATTTTAAGGTTGACATTTTGCAATTGAATTGTATTGCTCTCCAAACTGATCAGGGGTTCCATTGTAGTTATCGTCCTCAATCTTCTGGGGTTTCGGGGGGAGGGGATGAATGGGACCTTCCAAGAATAAACTGGCCAAAGTCTGTGCTTCTACTGGTTTGAAGTATCCAAATGTTCCTCCTTTTGTCTTGATCAGCATTAGATGTACCCCTGACAAAGAGACTGGTCTTTCGCCCAATGAAGGGATCACGGGCAGAATGAATATTTAGAACAGGACCCCCTGCTAAACATTCCGGTTCATGGGGAAGGGCAAAACTCTTATTAAGGTAGAAATCTCCCGGCAACCCTACCTTCACCTCCTAGCTCATAAATCTCTTCATTCACACAAAAAATGTACGACACATTGGGTTATGTATAATCATTTATTTCTCCAGAGTCTCATGATATATTTCTCAAACTAAACAACTTATTTCTACAAACATAGATAGTTATCTTCAATATTTTTCAAAACAGCTCTCTACTGGGAACTCTATTTAAAGACATAACATATTCAAACCACTTGCACCTTCTCACCAGTTGAACTTGGCAACAGGAGCGACAAAAAAAATACAATGTCATGATGGACCTAGTGACTGGATAGCTGTTAGAAAGCATGTGAGGATAAACTGCCTTGTAGAGCACTGGAAAGGACCATGTCAAGTGATCTTGACAACAAACACTGCTGTAAAGTGTGCTGGAATCCCACAGTGGAGTTCATGCAAAAAGTGTGAAGATGGTAGATGGAGAAGTGGTGAAATCAATCATTAAATCACAGAGTCAAGCTCAAGTTTCAAGTGTAGATCTAGCAAGGGTTGAAAATTTTGAAAATTGTGAAACTGAAGGTAAAACTGGTGAAGGCAACTAAATCATAGAGGTCTAGATCAGTGAAGGCAAAACTAATGGTGAAGGTATTGGTACCTCTAACAGAGGTGCTGTCCAGTTTTAAAGAAATGATCAGAATTAAGTTCTGCAATGCAAAATAATGAGTGGCAGAAAGAAGAATTAGTCTTTGATCCAAACAATGGAATACTTCAGTTGAAGATTCGAATCACAAGAACCACCTGAGGAAAAAAGCAGTCATAGTAAGTGGTCCCATTGAAACTGACCATAGTTCAAGTTAATCAGTGAATGGAGAAGAATTAACAACGCTTGGAGGTGCAAAAAAAAAGAACTGAAGAAAACAAGCCACTGAAAAGAACATGTGGACAAGAGAAATTAAAGTTAATCAATGACGATTCTGAAGTAATTGAATTAGATTCAGAAAACAGTGAATGTGAATGGCCAGCTGTCACAAGAACAGAAAGAAGGAGAACCCCAAAGAGAAAGTATGCATCACCTGAATGGGTTAATATAGCATCAGCCTGAGGAAGAAGAACCAGAACCAGAGATCTACAGTCCAAACAATCATTGTCAAAACATTTTTAAAGTGACCCTGAAAATGAATCAGAAGAGGAAGAACCACCTTAAAAAGCTGAAAGACCGTTAAAGATATAAGTAAAGGTGAAAATGTGTAACACGTTCCAAAAGAAGAAAAATAAAATGTTTGGGAGAAACAACTGAAATAAATTATTAAAAAATGTTTTAACCCCTTCGCTGCCAGGCCTTTTCCCCCTCCTGTGCCGAGCCTTTTTTTGGCTATTTGGAGCAGTTCGTGCTTAGGCCCTCATAACTTTTTGTTCACATAAGCTACCCACGCCAAATTTGCGTCCTTTTTTTCCAACATCCTAGGGATTCTAGAGGTACCCAGACTTTGTGGGTTCCCCAGAAGGAGGCCAAGAAATTAGCCAAAAAACAGTGAAAATTTCGTTTTTTTTAAAAAAAATGGGAAGAATGGGCTGCAGATGAAGGCTTGTGGTTTTTTACCTGAAAAGGGCATCAACAAAGGGTTTGCGATGATAAAATCACCTGCTTCCCAGCTTTCAGGAACAGGCAGACTTGAATCAGAAAACCCAATTTTTCAACACAATTTTGGCATTTTACTGGGACATACCCCATTTTTACGATTTTTTGTGCTTTCAGCCTCCTTCCAGTCAGTGACAGAAATGGGCATGAAACCAACGCTGGATCCCAGAAACCGCAACATTTTTGAAAAGTAGACAAAAATCTGAATTCAGCAAGGGGTAATTTGTGTAGATCCTACAAGGGTTTCCAACAGAAAATAACAACTGAAAAAGAAAAATATTGAAATTGAGGTGAAAAAAACATAAATTTTTCTCTACGTTATACTCTGTAACTTTTTCCAGCAATGTCAGATTTTCGAAAGCAATATACCGTTACGTCTGATGGACTCTTCTGGTTGCGGGGATATATAGGGCTTATAGGTTCATCAAGAACTCTAGGTACCCAGAGCCAATAAATGACCTGCACCCTGCAGTGGGATTTCAATCTATGCCGGGTATACAGCAATTCATTTGCTGAAATATAAAGAGTAAAAAATAGCTATCAAGAAAACCTTTGTATTTCCAAAATGGGCACAAGATAAGGTGTTGAGAAGCAGTGGTTATTTGCACATCTCTGAATTCCGGGGTGCCCATACTAGCATGTGAATTACAAAGCATTTCTCAAATAGACGTCTTTTTTACACACTGTCTTACATTTGGAAGGAAAAAATTTAGAGAAAGACAAGGGGCAATAACACTTGTTTTGCTATTCTATGTTCCCCCAAGTCTCCCGATAAAAATGATACCTCACTTGTGTGGGTAGGCCTAGTGCCCGCGACAGGATATGCCCCAAAACACAACGTGGACACATCACAGAAAACAGAGCTGTGTTTAGCAAAGTGCCTACCTGTAGATTTTGGCCTCTAGCTCAGCCGCCACCTAGGGAAACCTACCAAACCTGTGCATTTCTGAAAACTAGAGACCTAGGGGAATCGAAGATGGGGTGACTTGTGTGGCTTGGACCAGGTTCTGTTACCCAGAATCCTTTGCAAACCTCAAAATTTGGCTAAAAAAACACATGTTCCTCACATTTCTGTGGCAGAAAGTTCTGGAATCTGAGAGGAGCCACAAATTTCCTTCCACCCAGCGTTCCCCCACGTCTCCCGATAAAAATGATACCTCACTTGTGTGGGTAGGCCTAGCGCCCGCGACAGGAAACGCCCCAAAGCGCAACGTGGACACAGCCACATTTTTGAAGGAAAACAGAGGTGTTTTTTGCAAAGTGCCTACCTGTAGATTTCGGCCTGTAGCTCAGCCGCCACCTAGGGAAACCTACCAAACCTGTGCATTTCTGAAAACTAGAGACCTAGGGGAATCGAAGATGGGGTGACTTGTGTGGCTCGGACCAGGTTCTGTTACCCAGAATCCATTGCAAACCTCAAAATTTGGCTAAAAAAACACATGTTCCTCACATTTCTGTGGCAGAAAGTTCTGGAATCTGAGAGGAGCCACAAATTTCCTTCCACCCAGCGTTCCCCCACGTCTCCCGATAAAAATTATACCTCACTTGTGTGGGTAGGCCTAGCGCCCGCGACAGGAAAAGCCCCAAAGCGCAACGTGGACACAGCCAAATTTTTGAAGGAAAACAGAGGTGTTTTTTGCAAAGTGCCTACCTGTAGATTTCGGCCTGTAGCTCAGCCGCCACCTAGGGAAACCTACCACACCTGTGCATTTCTGAAAACTAGAGACCTAGGGGAATCCAAGATGGGGTGACTTGTGTGGCTCGGACCAGGTTCTGTTACCCAGAATCCATTGCAAACCTCAAAATTTGGCTAAAAAAACACATGTTCCTCACATTTCTGTGGCAGAAAGTTCTGGAATCTGAGAGGAGCCACAAATTTCCTTCCACCCAGCGTTCCCCCAAGTCTCCCGATAAAAATGATACCTCACTTGTGTGGGTGGGCCAGGTGCCTGCAACAGAATAAGGCCCAAAACTTGTAGAGATAGAGGGGATAGCACAGCAAGTTTATAAGGACATATTCTTTTATACATCTTTAGACTGACTCTGCTTTGGGGACCCACATAAGTGAGGTGTCATTTTACTTGGGAGACTGAGGGGAACACTGGGGAGTAGGAATTTTGTGCTGGAGTGGTGATCCTACGAAGAAAAGTAAGGAAAATATGCTTTTTTAAGCACATTTTGAGGTTTACAGAGGAGTCTGGGTAAGAAAATGTTGGGGGATCCACGCAAGCTACACCTCCCTGGACTCCTTGGGGTGTCTAGTTTTAAAAAATGTCTGGGTTTGGTAGGTTTCCCTAGATGAAGGCCGCACACAGGACCAAAAACATAGGTGCCCTCTCCCCCCCAAACACAGGTAGTTTTGTAATATATCGTTTTGATGTGCCCACATACGTCCGTGATGTGCCAAACACTAAAATTTTGAAAAGAAACACACTTAGGTTATGTGAAAAAGACCCCTCACCCACCAACCAAGTTGGTGGCATGCTTCATCATCGGGGTCCCACCTGAGGCACCTAGCATGTCACAGGTGTGCTGCGACGCCTGATTACAGCGGAGCAGGTTTTGTCATTTTTACCACACATGCTGGTTGGATTTGGCACGAGGGTGAGTGATGGTTCAGTGGATCAAATTTTACTAACAAGAGCTTTCACAAAAATGAAATGCACTGTTAGTAACTGAAAGGCAAAAAACTGAACCCATGACTCACAGCTCGTGAGCTGTAAAGCCGCGACAAGGCACCAACCGCTTTACAGTCCATTCACACAACTTTTATACATGACACACACAAGGCCATTCACACCGCCAGCCACGGGCCCAGCACATTACAACACTCACATCGACAGACAGCGCCACTCAAGGGCCCATCACTTACATACGCCCACATGCCTGATACAACAATCACACCAGCTGATGGGAGTGTGTGGACTGGTGTTTGGCTGGCAGTGTGTTGCAGTAGCCAACAGCAAGTCAATATGTACACTCTCAGTCAAGCCCCACTCCACACACAATGGCATCATTTTTTTTTTTTTTTTTAAACAGAGGAACCCCTAACTAAGTAGAAAGAATTACAAAACTACAAACACAAAAGCTCTAACTAAGAACATGACAGAAATGCTAACCATGAAACTAAACACATGAAAATACAAAACAGACATGAGTTTACACTCATGGTTGTTCCCAGAAATTCTTCTGGGTGTGGTAATTCTTAAAACAAGCACCGACACACAGCCCAGGCTTTGAAGGACAATCTGGGCAGTACATTCGAGTCTCCCTCCGGATACCTCTTCGAAAACACACTCTACATTTCTTAGCTGGAAAGTCTTTTTTGGGTGTGGGAGGAATGTGCTCAGCAAAGTGGCGATCTTTCAATCTAGCCACATCCTCCACCACTGCTTCTCTAGGAACTCTGGCCTCTTCCACCACAATAAGGCTCTCTATCACTGACTCCTGAAATTTCACAAATATCATCTTTGACTCTGGAGACCTATCCCTAAACACAATAAAAGCATTGAAGGTTGCTAAGTGGAAGAGGTGAAGTGCTAACTTCTTATACCAAACGTAAGACTTACGAATAGCAGTATAAGGTTCCAACCTCTGGTCAACTCTATCTACACCTCCCATGTGCTTATTATAATCTAAAATGCACACAGGTTTGCGCACTTCAGCAACCTGGCCCCAAACAGTCACAGGGGAAGTACTCTCATCATGGATGGTACTTAGCATGTAGACATCCCTCTTGTCTGAAAATTTCAAAGCTAGCAGCTCCTCGTTCCGCAAGGCACAGCACTGTCCTCTCTCAAGTTTTTTACAGACAAGCTCCCTTGGATAGCCTTTCCGGTTAGAACGGATTGTGCCACAAGCAACTATGTCCACTCTAAACAATTCCTTGAACAATTGCACACCAGTGTAGAAGTTATCTACATACAAATGGTGACCTTTGTTGAACAGTCGTCTACCAAGATCCCACACAATTTTCTCAGTAACTCCAAAAGTGGGAGGACAACCAAGGGGGTCAATATTGGAATCCCTACCAGTGTACACACGGAAACTATACACATATCCTGTCCTACTTTCAGACAGCATATACAATTTAATTCCATATCGTGCCCTTTTGCTAGGAATGTACTGCCTAAAAACCAAACGACCCTTGAAGAGGACCAAAGACTCGTCCACACTTAACTCTTTGCCTGGAACATAGACCTCCGAAAACCGATCTACAAAATGATCAAGGACAGGCCTAATCTTAAAAAGACGGTCAGAATCTGGGTGATCTCGTGGCAAGGCTAATGCATTGTCAACAAAATGCAGCATCCTAAGAAGAAGCAAATACCGATTACGACTCATGGTCGCTGGAAATATAGCTGTTGCCATCAAGGGACTAGTAGACCAATAAGAAGCCAGTGACGGCTTCCTTATCAACCCCATCAAAAAAGTCAAACCCAAAAACTTTTTTAACTCCTCCAAATTTGTGGGAATCCACTGGGCAGCTCTAGAGTGTGGCCTAAGTCTAGCAGCGTTGTCCCTCAAATGCTGCTCCGCATACAAATTAGTCTGCTAAACAATCTCTTCCAAAAACATATCATCCATGAATAACTCAAAGAAATTGATAGGCATAAAGTTCTCTGTTTTGGCGTTACACCCCGGGAGACCAGTAAAGGCAGGCAATTCTGGCTGCTCCATGTTTGGGGCAACCCAGACATCAGGTCTTATAACGGGAAACCTTTCAGCCCCAGGTTGCTGCACTATTGGCACATCAATGTCCTCCTCTAAAACAGGCCCTTCATCTGCACTGAGTGTGGCTTCATCATCAGAAGATTCCCCTCCAACAGAAACATCACTGCCAGAATCTCTGACTTCCTCCTCTGCCTCAGATGCAGAGTCCGTCTCATAGTCATGATCAGACTGTGACTCAAAAAGCATACCAACCACCTGCTGAGCGGTCATCCTGCGGCTAGCCATGATCTCTCCTGCTAAAATTAACTGGACAAATTCACCACCAACAACCAGCACTGTGTAAGACAAGTAACAAAGTGTAGCTTTGTTAGTAAGAGTTATAAACTCAAAAACTATACCGCTCACTTGCCTGAAAAAGCTTGATTCCCCAGAAACTACACAGCAATCACCAATGATATCCCACTAAAAATAAAGAAAGAAAGGCAAATTAGAAATAAGACAAAACAAATATCATTGTGCACAAACCTAAGGACAATTTCACACACAATCCTGCATTTAGTACACCCCCTACAAACATGTCATTCATGCATGGCAACAATACTCCTTTGGAGTAAATTGTTTTTACTTACCTAAAACATGCAACTGTGCAAACTGCAGGTCAACCACCGCCAAAACCGCAAGGAGCCACAGCAAATAAAGCAAAAGCTTTGAACTAGAACAAAAAGGAGGATTTTTTTTTATCACAAATGCAAAGACTTCTTCAGTTGACAAACACCCTGAGGAAATTCGATTTTTAATACGATCGTATCGACCCGCCATTTTGTGGCCCGCCGCCATTTTATGTTGCCTTCACTCAGGCAGCACAACGAACGAAGTCCATTCTGCCTTTTCTGCTTATTCTGCAACATGGTGTTCAAAACAGCCTTCTGCCTCTATCTTTACAAGGCTGGTATTAAGGTCTGACCGAGTACACTAATCCCTGTCTGGTTTTCTAATCCTTGTTTCAACTATCTGTAGGCTCACACTATTCTCCGCCGATCTTATCTTATCGTCTGGCCTTCGCTGTCCTTTGCTAGTATTCTCTCATTTCACAACTGTCCTCCAAACGCACACAAACTTATCACACCACATGCAACTTCGTTGTGGATCGGTTAATGAATTAGTTCAAGGGAGGGGTGACAAACACAGCTGGAGGGGAGGCAACCTTAAGTCACTTGATACTTTGTTTTCCAATTCCTTCTATTGGTGCTGTCTTGTTTTTCCGACATTTCTATTGGCTCTGTTCTATCTTTACATTATTCTTACTGGCTCCTTTCTATGTGTTCTGGGAGTGTATGTAGTTAATAAATGGTTTTTATACAGTATATAAGATTGTGCGCCACAAAGTAAAGTGGCAGTCTCCTGAGAACATACCTTGTGTACTTCTTGGACAACTGTACTAGCTGCAGCTAATAAAATCTGATCTTTTACGCCTGACAGAGTGTCCCGTGTCTCTGTTAGTTGAGGCAGGTGAATCCAAGGAGATTTCAGGCGTACCCTGCGCCGCCAGGCCCATAAGGTTCTGGTTCTTCAACTGGCGCCCAACGTGGGGCGGCTTCAGCGGTACCGGTTCTGCCTGAAGGTCGTGAGGAACCCCGCAAGAAAATTCTGGAGGAATCGCGAGCCACGTCAAGCGACCCCTGTATGTCGAAGTGGTCCGAAGGTCTTTTTCAGCGCGGTTACTCCTTCCTGACGGCTACTGACGACTGCTGCCCTGACTGCCGCCCTGCCTTGGCCCTTTCTTTGATGATGTATGGTAGAGCGAGACGATAGACGGGCCTCTGTTGGTGTAAGAAGACATCCTTAGTTAAGTATTTGGTGGGTCGCGCCCACAAATTTTGGTCTTTGTTTTGTCCTTAGGTCCTTAGATTTGGCCATTGCAGTGGCCAAAGCCGAGGGGTAAGTGCATTTGTGCTGTGTAAACTGAAAGTTTTACCCCCTTGATGTTTGTGAACAGCCAGTAAAAATCGTGAGATGTCTGGTCTGACTAAGTTTGGAAAACTTTGTTGCTTTGGTTGTAATAGGGACTCCCAGCTTGAAGACTCCTGTCCGATTCCTTCGGTTGGAACTCCCACATATGAGCTCTATTCTAAACATGGTGTTGGTCCTATTGCCTTTAATAAGACATGGACCCGATATACAAAGAAAGATGGTGTTTTAAAATGGCCAGAAAATGGTAGTTTCGAAACTGATGTGCTAGATAATTTAGAAGCAACGTTATTTAAAAGAAAAGCCCGGCCGGCAATGTTTGACTCTTTTCGCCTTTGGCGTAAGGAAGCCAAACAGAGAGAAATTAAACAAGCGAAACGAGATAGGAAAACACAGGGAATGACGATTATACAGGCTGCTCAGCAATTCAAAATGATGAAATAGATAATGCAATGGAAATTTCAGACAGACAGCATCGAATGGCAATAGATAAATGCTATCCGACGTTGCCTATCTCTTCCCTTGATAAGAGAAAAGATTTTGAGGAAGATCCCTTAATGTCCCACTTATTGAAATTGCCTCCGCCCTATGTACAAGGTGCTAATGCACCCCCGATGTTACAGCCTGTTCAGCCGCCAGTTGTGCTTCCGCCTGCTCCAGCTTTTCCACATTTGCCTCCTCAAGTATTGCCTATGCCAGCTTTGCCTTTAACTCCTTTGCCTTCTGCTCCTTTGGCAATTCCTAATGCTCCTTTAGTTAATTCACCTAATACCTTGTCCCCTATCCTTATGTCAAATTCTCCATCTATGCGTAAGCGATTTGCAGATACTGTCTCTGGTCTCTTATCACCTTTCTTTGAAGCTTTAAACGTGTCTCCAGCTTTTTCTCGAAGACAGTCTCGTAGTCAATTCCCAGACTCCGAAGAGCGAGAAAAATTGGACTCACTTGCTTGTAGATGGATCAAGAAGGGTCCCCAATATAGTACGTCTGATATTATGTCCACCTTTCTGCAATGGAATGCACCTACGCAGAGATATGTTTTTAAAGTTATGTGCGATACTCTCGCTAAAGAATGGGAGGATATGAATTTGGGTTCGGTCCCACAGGATCTGTTAGATGTTCAGGCTGACTTTGACAAAGGACTTATTGTGGGTCCTAAGGTTGAAAACGCTGTCAGAACACTTATTTCTTTCAGATCCCTATTGTTCTCACAGACTTTTCCTGATTCTGATCCTTCAGATAGGACAGCACTGAAAAACTATCCCATGAGAGAGGTTTCTCCAATATGGAAGGAAGAAGTTGCAGCAGCAGGTGCTAATCCAGCTATTCCTGCGCATTTTCAGCGCATATGGATACATGTCCCCTGGAAAAGGTCTGAAGTTTTAGCACTTAAACAGTCACTACCAGATCCACGCAAAAATCCTGCTGGTTACTCTAAAGAGTTGTCGCAAACAGTTGATGCATGTACTATGAATCTAGCAGATATTGACATGTTGATGGGAAATGTAGTTCCACAGACAATATGGGCTAAAATTCGTAGAGAGGATCACGCTCAAGAATTAGGCGGCGATTGGAACGCTATTATTGCCGCAGATAGAGGTCAAGTAGGTGGTGCAAAGCCCGACGCTTTGATCTCAGAACTCCCTGGTAGGATTATTACATTAATGAAAACAATGATGCCTGCTTTGAGAGTTAATTGGGATAAGCTAGCAGCATGTAAACAAAAGAAAGATGAAAGTGTTTCCGATTTCTTTACCCGATTCGAGGAGACATTCATTGATCACAGTGGTCAAGATATGGCTACAGAAGGGGGACAGCGATTATTTGTGGATAAGTTCGTATATAACTTGCTTCCTGAACTATCACACAAGCTAAAAGACTCCGAGAGTTCATGGGCAGTTTCTTCTTCCGCCCAGATATTGGCTACTGCACAATATTATGAAAATAGAGACAAAGAAGAAAGGGAAAAACAAGAGAAAAAGACGAAAGAATTAAAAACTAAAGTTCTCTTGCAACAGGCTTATCCTCCTCGTTATGTTCAGCCTCAGTTTCAACAGCCTCCGCAGTTTCAGAGGTTGTATCAAAAGCCTGAACCATTCATTCCAAGACCTTTGCTAGGTCCCAATCAATGTGCTTATTGTAGGGAAGAAGGTCATTTTAAGAACAGTTGTCCGGCATTGTTGCAGCGTAATGGAGCAACATCTGCTTCACGAGGTCGTGGTGGTCTTCAGTCAGCAAATAGAGGTAGAGGTCGAGGTGTGTTAACCCAAGAGCAGCGTTCTTTTGTTCCTCCAAACTCCGGAAATTACTTTGACCAGCAAAATGTTAGGTCTACACAGTATTACAGTGAGGATCAGTATATTGAAGGAGGGAATGAAAGTCTTCATTTTGAATAGGACAGCCATGGACAAAGTAAGGGGGTTACGTCAATTCCAGTGGATCAGAATGGACCTTATGTTAATGTCACTACAATGGGTGTTTCAGAGCCATTTCTTTTAGATACTGGTGCCATGAGAAGCTCTATCATTCATTCTAAACTCCCTGGCGCACCTTTGTCTGGCTTAACGAATGTATCTGTAGGATTTTCTGGCGCCCCTGTTCGCAATCCAGTTTCTTGCCCTTTGCCTGTTTCAATAGGCCCTTATGATTTAGAAGCTCCGCTTCTTCTGACGAATGGTTGTGGTGAAAATCTGTTGGGTTTAGATCTATTAAAAAGAATGCATGCTACGATATATTGTTCACCTTCTGGTGTATACCTCACTCTAGGACAGAAAATGACTAGTCCAATGTACTTATCAAAAGATCAATTCCCACCTGAATTGCTTTCTCTTCCCGAAACGCTTTGGGCTACGGGTCCGAATGACGTTGGTTGTCTTGAGATCCCACCTTATGTTGTTACTCTTAAGCCCAATGCTGAAATGCCACGTATTCCGCAATACAGAATCTCTACTGAAGGTGAGAAAGCACTTCTGGAAATTGTCCATGATTTGATTCAGAAGGGTGTGGTTGAGGAAACGAGAGGAAATACATGTAACAGTCCTGTTCTTCCGGTTCTTAAACGCACTGATCCTTCTCAGCCTCCTGTTTATCGTTTTGTAATTGATCTTCGGGAGGTAAACAAGATTGTCGTACCGCAGTTTCCTGTAGTCCCAGATATCACTGCTCTGTTGACGATGATACCTTCTACAGCGACTTGGTTTTCAGTTATTGATCTAAAGAATGCTTTCTTTAGTATTCCCATCGCCGAAGAGAGTAGAGATATTTTTGGTTTTTCCCTCGGAGGCCGAAGCTTCCGGTTTAAACGCGCACCTCAAGGTTATTGTGAAAGTCCCTCTATTTACAGTCAAGCTCTAAAATGTCATCTTGATGCCTTTTCCTTACCGTCCAGTGCCGCTCTCATTCAGTACATGGATGACTTATTAGTTGCCGCTGATTCAGAGGAGATTTGCAAAAACGTGACTGTTGCACTGTTGCGTCATTTGTTTGATCTGAATCACAAGGTTTCTCCTTCTAAATTACAATATGTCTGTCGCGAGGTGACTTATTTGGGTCATCTCTTGTCAAAGGAGGGACGACGATTGACCCCCGAACGAATTCAGGCAATTGCACAAATGTCGGTGCCATCCACACAAAGAGAGGTACGTGCTTTTTTGGGCATTACTTCTTATTGTAGACAGTGGATTCCGAGTTTCTCTTTATTGGCTAAACCGCTGTTGGCGCTAACTTTAAAAGATACGCCTCAGCCTCTTCCGTGGACTGACGAATGTCAGAAGAGTTTTACTGATTTGCGTATTGCTTTGTGTTCTGCTCCTGTATTGGGTACTCCTGATTACAGTAAGCCCTTTACGCTCTATGTCCACGAAAGAGAGGGTTGTGCATTGTCAGTCTTAACACAGCGTTTTGGAGATCAACAGCGACCATGCGCATATTTCTCAGCTACGTTAGATCCAGTAGCTAAAGCATTGCCTAGTTGTCTTAAGGCGACAGCGGCAGCAGCAATTTCTATTCGACAGTCTGCTGGAGTAGTGCTAGATAATACTCTCATTGTTATGGTGCCACATGCAGTGGATACTTTACTAAATAGGACAAAAACGCAGCATCTTACGAGTGCTCGGTTGTCCGGATATGAGCTGACGCTTTTGGCTAGTCACATACACATCAAACGATGTAATACCCTGAATCCAGCTACTTTGTTGCCTCTTCCAGAAGAGAGAGATGTCTCTGAACAGCATGATTGTTTTCTCCGTACTGAAGAAGAGACTAAGGGTAGAATTGACCTAAAAGACACGCCATTAGTGAATCCAGATGGAACACTATGGGTAGATGGTTCTTGTTTCAAGCTCCCGAATGGAGATACAGTTTCAGCCTACGCTATTACTACTTTGCATACGATTGTGGAGACAGCACGCATTAGACATAATTCAGCTCAGGCAGCTGAATTGATAGCCTTAACTAGAGCGTGTGTGTTATCCAAAGGAAAAAGAGTAAACGTGTACACTGATAGCCAATACGCTTTTGGTGTAGCGTTTAACTTTGGGCGTTTATGGAAGGAAAGAGGATTCTTTACTTCCCATGGTACTAAGATACAACATGGTCAATTAGTGACTGAACTTCTTGAGTCACTTACAATGCCTACTCAGATAGCGATCGTGAAGTGTAGTGCACACAAAAAGATTGTGGACGATGTTGGTCGAGGAAATGCATTTGCAGATGAGGTAGCGAAAAAGACAGCCAGAGACAACACAAGTCGAATGTATGTTGCAAGTCCCGCAAACTGCGTAAGAGAAAAGGGAATGTGTGAAGATACAGTAGAGAGTGTGAAATCAATTCAAGGAGAGGCTACGGAGAATGAGTTGAGAAAGTGGAAGGAAAGTATAGGAATGTTAGATGAGATGGGATTTTGGGTTGAATTATCAGAACATCAACGTTGGCTGTTACCAGATGCTTATGTACTACCTGTAGTTACTATGGCACATGGTCCAGCTCACCTAAGTGCAAAAGGAATATGTAAACTTCTGGCTCCAGTGTGGCAAAATGAGGGGATCCCAAAGTGTGCAAATAATGTAGTAAAACATTGTATTGTTTGCTTGATGTACAATCCGGGAAAGGGAACCCCAACTCCAGCAGGTCATTTTGCTCCTCCAACATATCCATTTGAGGTGTTGCAGATCGATTATATTCACATGGAACGATGCAACAACCTCAAATATGTTCTGGTGGTAGTATGTGCTTTTTCTAGATGGGTAGAAGCCTACCCTCTGAAGGACAATACTGCTTTATCAACTGCCAAAATACTTTTGAAAGAATTCTTCCCTAGGTTTGGTTTGCCGCGCATTGTCTGGAGTGACAATGGGAGCGAATTTGTGTGTCAAGTCATGCAAAAAGTTTGTGCAGGTCTTGGCATAAAACAGAAGTTCCACGCGGCGAATCACCCACAGTCGGCTGGTTTAGTAGAATGCTACAATGGAACCTTGAAGCTTAAAATTGCTAAGGTGCAAGCTAGCACAGGACTTAATTGGCCTGATGCTTTACCATTGGCTCTTCTGTCCACCAGAACAGCAGTACACTCTCGTTTGGGGCTTAGCCCTTACGAAGTGATATTTGGTCGCCCAGCTAATGTATGGGGAGTTCCTCGCCCTAAGAAATACTCAGACTTGCCATACCCGATGTTGATTGACTACTTGCATGACCTTACAACTAAATTGCGTGTTCTTCATCAACAGGTTCAGAGTGCTCTACCAGAGGCTTCCACAGACCCAGGTCATTCCATCCGACCAGGTGACTGGGTCTGCACGAAAAATTTCCAACGACAGAGAAATTTGGAGCCCAGATGGAGAGAGCCACGCCTGGTTCTTTTGACCACAAGAACAGCAGTTAAAGTCGAAGGAAAGAAAAACTGGGTGCATGCCGTGCACTGCAAGAAAGTGCCTTTGCCCTTGCCTTTCGATCAGTGGGTCCGTAGAGGCATCAGTGACTCTGAAAGTGAGAAAGTTCCGCAATTTGTACCATTCAGTGATGCGCGTCTAATTGGAACACTTTCTGAGAAAGAGAACGACGACATCCTTCAAGAAGCAATGCCATCGCATCGTCGCTTGAACACGACAAATCCAGGAACATTGTTTCAAAACCAGACTGCCTCTGGACAGGAACGCTATAATTTGAGACCAAGACCAAAGAACCTGTAAATTTCTCTCCTATGTAGTACTCTATCCCGGTTGCAGGGTCACGGTAGGAGTCTTAGTTACGACCTGAGTAAGTGGCAATAGGCCTGCAGGACCTCACAGTGTCATAGGACGGTAGATAATCGTGACTACAGTGATTGAGGAAGATTGCCGTGAGCATCCACTTAGAAAGATGGAGGCTACATTAGATAAAAGAGAAAGTAAAAATGTAAAGAATAATTGTAAAGAAATATATAGTCGTTGTAGTATTGCTCTATGCGTCATTATATTGTCGTGTATTCTTTTGGCATCTGTAAACTGGATCATTATTACTCTGCAGCAAAAAGTTGTCTCTTCTCCAACCTCTACATCTTCTTCTACTATCTCTCCGCACCTATTTCACACTCTTCCCCAGCATGAACTCATCAGAAGAACTGAATACTTTAACAATTCCTTCGTCCAGTTGTTACATCAACATCAATTAGTGATCAATACAACTGACTGTTGGGTGTGTGGACTCATACCACATACGGTAGAAAAAGGAATGCCATATTTAGTTCTTCCATTCTCCTATGAAGGTTCCGCTTGGGCTTATTTTGTCATTTTCAATAATGCATATCAAAGTAAAATTAAACAACCTGTCAGTTCACATAGTGTTGGTTCAGATTTCAGTCATAGTTTATTGATAAAGGGAATGGTAGCTATGGCTAAAATCATGGAAAAAAGTGAAGCTTCCATAGATGAAAGAAAAGCATATACCAATTGGAACATAACTAATTACATTTCCAGCCTCAATGATAAGGTTAAGCAAGGAAAATCTCCTCCGATACGGGTCATACCCCAACAAGGAAATTTCTGTCTGCAAATAAATGGTAGAACTCCAAACACCGGACAAAGAGAAAGTTTATGTTCCCATACATATGTTTATTCAGCCCTGAATTCACTGCCGTTAGTACCATCTCAAGGTACATACTTCGTTTGCCACGATAGGGCTTATACATGGTTGCCAGCTGATTTCTCTGGTACTTGTTATATAGCCTTTCTTCTTCCCCCTACATACACCGCTCCTGCGAACCATCATAAAAATAGATATGGCAGAGGGATTGTGGATTCGAAAGACACAGCAGGACAAGAGGGAGGAGATTTCCTCAAAGGATTTCTTCCCTTCTGGGGTCCAATGGCCAACAGCAGAAATATAAGGCAATTGGTTCGTGTCGTAGAAACCACCATAGACATCACTGTAGGAGCTTTAAGTAACATTACAGCTGAACTACAGGCTGATCGTCTTATGACCTTGCAGAACCGTGTTGCCTTAGACTTTGTTCTTGCGGACCGTGGTGGAGTATGCAAATTGATCGGATCAAGTTGCTGTATTTTCATACCTAATGACGCTCCAACAGTATACCAAGCTATCTCTAAGTTACACATAATCTCCGAGTCGATTCATCAGGACGAAGGAGATTGGTCCTTTTCAGAGTGGTTTTGGGGATTACTGTCCAAATGGGGTTGGAAGGTATTGACATTCTTTGGAGTAATTTTAGCTTTTATATTCTCTTGTTGTCTTTGTATGCACTGCGGTCCTGCCATCTGCAACCTATGTGCTACTGTATGTATTCCCAAACCCAAGTCACAAAGAGCAGAGAATATCAAAATGATGGTACAGCAACAGCTTGATGACCTCATGGCCATAGACATCGACTCAGATTAACATGAGTTTGTGTATCTTGCCTGAGTTCTGGCAAAAGGAGGGTCTGAGGAAATTCGATTTTTAATACGATCGTATCGACCCGCCATTTTGTGGCCCGCCGCCATTTTATGTTGCCTTCACTCAGGCAGCACAACGAACGAAGTCCATTCTGCCTTTTCTGCTTATTCTGCAACATGGTGTTCAAAACAGCCTTCTGCCTCTATCTTTACAAGGCTGGTATTAAGGTCTGACCGAGTACACTAATCCCTGTCTGGTTTTCTAATCCTTGTTTCAACTATCTGTAGGCTCACACTATTCTCCGCCGATCTTATCTTATCGTCTGGCCTTCGCTGTCCTTTGCTAGTATTCTCTCATTTCACAACTGTCCTCCAAACGCACACAAACTTATCACACCACATGCAACTTCGTTGTGGATCGGTTAATGAATTAGTTCAAGGGAGGGGTGACAAACACAGCTGGAGGGGAGGCAACCTTAAGTCACTTGATACTTTGTTTTCCAATTCCTTCTATTGGTGCTGTCTTGTTTTTCCGACATTTCTATTGGCTCTGTTCTATCTTTACATTATTCTTACTGGCTCCTTTCTATGTGTTCTGGGAGTGTATGTAGTTAATAAATGGTTTTTATACGGTATATAAGATTGTGCGCCACAAAGTAAAGTGGCAGTCTCCTGAGAACATACCTTGTGTACTTCTTGGACAACTGTACTAGCTGCAGCTAATAAAATCTGATCTTTTACGCCTGACAGAGTGTCCCGTGTCTCTGTTAGTTGAGGCAGGTGAATCCAAGGAGATTTCAGGCGTACCCTGCGCCGCCAGGCCCATAAGGTTCTGGTTCTTCAACCCCACCATCAAACATTTAGAAATTGGTGCCTAAGTGGATTCTGCCATAGGGGCAGATGGGCCTACTACAAAAATAGGCCTGTCTGCCCCAAGGAAGCCAGAAAATACCTTTAGTAGTGTGTCCCCATGGAGAGCGACCCTTGCCAAAGGGGACAGCCCTCAAACAAAAAAACAAACAAAAAAACACACACAACACTATCCCTGGTGCCTAAGTGGCTTCTGCCCCCCTTGGGGGCAGCTGGGCCTAAGAAAATAGGCCCATCTGCCCCCAGGGGGTGTAGAAATGGCCAACAGGTCAATGCCCCCCTTGGGGGGGCGCCCCGTGACCAAAGGGACGCCCCTCCACAAAAATAAACAAATTAAAACAAAATCCCTGGCGTTCTAGTGGTTTCTGCCCCCCTTGGGGGCAGACCAGCCTAAAAATAATAGGCTGATCTGTCTCCAAGGGGTGCAGAAATGGGCTGGGTACATGTGCCCCCAAAGTGGGGGGGTGAACCTTGCCCAAGGCCCCCCCCATCCACTAACACACACACACACTATCCCTGGTGTCTACGTGGCTTCTGCCCCCCTTGGGGGCAGGTGGGTCTAAACAAATAGGCCCATCTGCCCCCAGGGGGTGTAGAAATGGCCAACAGGTCAATGCCCCCCTTGGGGGGGGCGCCCCGTGACCAAGGGGACGCCCCCCCACAAAAATAAACAAATAAAAATAAATCCCTGGCGTTCTAGTGGTTTCTGCCCCCCTTGGGGGCAGACCAGCCTAAAAATAATAGGCTGATCTGTCTCCAAGGGGTGCAGAAATGGCCTGGGTACATGTGCCCCCAAAGTGGGGGGCGACCCTTGCCCAAGGCCCGCCCCATCCACTAACACACACACACACACACACACACTATCCCTGGTGTCTAAGTGGCTTCTGCCCCCCTTGGGGGCAGGTGGGCCTAACAAAATAGGCCCATCTGCCCCCAGGGGGTGTAGAAATGGCCAACAGGTCAATGCCCCCCTTGGGGGGGCGCCCCGTGACCAAGGGGACGCACCCCCACAAAAATAAACAAATAAAAAAAAATCCCTGGCGTTCTAGTGGTTTCTGCCCCCCTTGGGGGCAGACCAGCCTAAAAATATTAGGCTGATCTGTCTCCAAGGGGTGCAGAAATGGCCTGGGTACATGTGCCCCCAAAGTGGGGGGCGACCCTTGCCCAAGGCCCCCCCCCATCCACTAACACACACACACACACACTATCCCTGGTGTCTAAGTGGCTTCTGCCCCCCTTGGGGGCAGGTGGGTCTAACAAAATAGGCCCATCTGCCCCCAGGGGGTGTAGAAATGGCCAACAGGTCAATGCCCCCCTTGGGGGGGCGCCCCGTGACCAAGGGGACGCACCCCCACAAAAATAAACAAATAAAAAAAAATCCCTGGCGTTCTAGTGGTTTCTGCCCCCCTTGGGGGCAGACCAGCCTAAAAATATTAGGCTGATCTGTCTCCAAGGGGTGCAGAAATGGCCTGGGTACATGTGCCCCCAAAGTGGGGGGCGACCCTTGCCCAAGGCCCCCCCCCCATCCACTAACACACACACACACACACTATCCCTGGTGTCTAAGTGGCTTCTGCCCCCCTTGGGGGCAGGTGGGTCTAAAGAAATAGGCCCATCTGCCCCCAGGGGGTGTAGAAATGGCCAACAGGTCAATGCCCCCCTTGGGGGGGCGCCCCGTGACCAAGGGGACGCCCCCCCACAAAAATAAACAAATAAAAAAAAATCCCTGGCGTTCTAGTGGTTTCTGCCCCCCTTGGGGGCAGACCAGCCTAAAAATAATAGGCTGATCTGTCTCCAAGGGGTGCAGAAATGGCCTGGGTACATGTGCCCCCAAAGTGGGGGGCGACCCTTGCCCAAGGCCCGCCCCATCCACTAACACACACACACACACACACACACTATCCCTGGTGTCTAAGTGGCTTCTGCCCCCCTTGGGGGCAGGTGGGCCTAACAAAATAGGCCCATCTGCCCCCAGGGGGTGTAGAAATGGCCAACAGGTCAATGCCCCCCTTGGGGGGGCGCCCCGTGACCAAGGGGACGCACCCCCACAAAAATAAACAAATAAAAAAAAATCCCTGGCGTTCTAGTGGTTTCTGCCCCCCTTGGGGGCAGACCAGCCTAAAAATATTAGGCTGATCTGTCTCCAAGGGGTGCAGAAATGGCCTGGGTACATGTGCCCCCAAAGTGGGGGGCGACCCTTGCCCAAGGCCCCCCCCCATCCACTAACACACACACACACACACTATCCCTGGTGTCTAAGTGGCTTCTGCCCCCCTTGGGGGCAGGTGGGTCTAACAAAATAGGCCCATCTGCCCCCAGGGGGTGTAGAAATGGCCAACAGGTCAATGCCCCCCTTGGGGGGGCGCCCCGTGACCAAGGGGACGCACCCCCACAAAAATAAACAAATAAAAAAAAATCCCTGGCGTTCTAGTGGTTTCTGCCCCCCTTGGGGGCAGACCAGCCTAAAAATATTAGGCTGATCTGTCTCCAAGGGGTGCAGAAATGGCCTGGGTACATGTGCCCCCAAAGTGGGGGGCGACCCTTGCCCAAGGCCCCCCCCCATCCACTAACACACACACACACACACTATCCCTGGTGTCTAAGTGGCTTCTGCCCCCCTTGGGGGCAGGTGGGTCTAAAGAAATAGGCCCATCTGCCCCCAGGGGGTGTAGAAATGGCCAACAGGTCAATGCCCCCCTTGGGGGGGCGCCCCGTGACCAAGGGGACGCCCCCCCACAAAAATAAACAAATAACAAAAAATCCCTGGCGTTCTAGTGGTTTCTGCCCCCCTTGGGGGCAGACCAGCCTAAAAATAATAGGCTGATCTGTCTCCAAGGGGTGCAGAAATGGCCTGGGTACATGTGCCCCCAAAGTGGGGGGAGACCCTTGCCCAAGGCCCCCCCCCCATCCACTAACACACACACACACTATCCCTGGTGTCTAAGTGGCTTCTGCCCCCTTGGGGGCAGGTGGGCCTACAAAAATAGGCCCATCTGCCCCCAGGGGGGGCAGAAATGGCCAACAGGTCAATGCCCCCCTTGGGGGGGCGCCCCCCCACAAAAATAAACACATTAAAAAAAATCCCTGGCGTTCTAGTGGTTTCTGCCCCCCTTGGGGCAGATCAGCCTAAAAATAATAGGCTGATCTGCCCTCAAGGGGGGCAGAAATGGCCCTAAAAGACATGCCCCCCAAAGGGGAGCGACCCTTGCCCAAGGGGTCACCCCCCCATCCACTACACACACAATCCCTGGTGCCTAAGTGGCTTCTGCCCCCCTTGGGGGCAGATGGACCTAAAATAAATAGGCCGATTTGCCCCCAAGGGGGGCAGAAAAGGCCAACAGTTCTCTGCCCCCTTGGGGGGGCGCCCCTTGCCCAAGGGGGCACCCCCCCACATAAATACACATACAAATAAAAAACCCTGGTGATCTAGTGTTTTCTGCCCCCCTTGGGGGCAGATCTGGCTTAAAAGTAGCCAATCTGCCCTCAAGGGGGGCAGAAATGGCCCTAAAAGACATGCCCCCCAAAGGGGAGCGACCCTTGCCCAAGGGGGCGCCCCCCCATCCACTACACACACAATCCCTGGTGCCTAAGTGGATTCTGCCCCCCTTGGGGGCAGATGGACCTAAAAAAAATAGGCCGATCTGCCCCCAAGGGGGGCAGAAAAGGCCAACAGTTCTCTGCCCCCTTGGGGGGGGCGCCCCTTGCCCAAGGGGGCACCCCCCCACACATAAATGCACATAGAAATATAAAACCCTGGTGATCTAGTGTTTTCTGCCCCCCTTGGGGGCAGATCCGCCTAAAAAGTAGGCCAATCTGCCCCCAAGGGGGGCAGAAATGGCCGTAACTAATTGCCCCCAAAAGGGGAGCGACCCTTGCCCAAGGGGCCGCTCCCCGCAAGCCAGAAACACGAAAGTAAAACAAAAAAAACAAATCCCTGGTGTCTAGTGGGCATTCCTGCTGCCCGATCGCAATGCGATCGGGCAGCAGGAATGCTCAAAGAGACACCGGGGGAAAGGAAAGGCCTTTCCTTTCCCCCGGTGCCTCTTTAGCCCAAACCCCCCACCCACCGGGAAGAGGAACTCACCTCTTCTCCGCTCGCCGCACAGGAAGCAAATGGCTTCCTGTGCGGCGAGAACCCCATAATGAAGTCAGCGCGCGATCGCGCGCTGACGTCATTATGGGGGGGTGGGGGGGTCGGGTGGAAGGGGAAGGGCTTCCCCCTTCCATCCCTGACTTTGGGGGGTGGGGGGAAGCACACAGAGGGAGCGAGAGCGCTTCCTCTGGGCTGTGTGCCGAGGACGTAGTGGTTACGTCCTCGGCACAGCAGCACTGTGCCGCAGGACGTAACCACTACGTCCGCGGCACAGAAGGGGTTAAACTTTGTTTTAATTATTGTTTTAAATAAATATTAACTAAAGAAGAAACCTATTATTGCTTTAAGAAAATCTTTGCTAATTTTCAAATTTTGGAGCTTCTAATTAATTTTAGTTTTTACTCTCAATAGAAAATGGAATACAGCGGATGCCATTGAATTATTAGTTTGATTGTCCTATTAATGACATCAATAGTCTTAGTTGGTCGGGTGTTATGCCTAGTTTTCCCAGTGAGATACATCTCCACAAGAGTTGAATTTACTATAGTACATATTGAAATGAAAGATACTACACTGACATGTTGGGAAAGTTTACTTAGTGGATTTCGAGATAGTATTGATGCTAAAATATTCAGGGGCTATGTTGGGATATTGAATAGTAAAAACTGCTTTGTGTGTACCTTTTTTATCTAGTTAGCAGGTGAAAAATCTACCTATAAGCAACTTTTAGGTTCATACAGTTTATCGTGTACTGAGTTTGTTGGTAAATTCAACAAGAAATGTTTTCTCCTTATCAGATTTCAATGTCTTGTTGGAGGACCTACCTATCACTGAGAATGAAGAAATTAATTAGGATTTAAAATATGGTAATTTTCACTAATCAGGAGTATGTGTGTGGTTTGAGTAAAGAGGAGTATTAATTTATTAAAGAATACAATGAGAGGAGTATTAAGATTGTGAGAGATTGGAAAGACCTAAGAGAGATAAGGGAACAGATCAAAGAAGGAGAAGCTAAATTTAGATAGTCAAATTTGAATCCTAAATTGAGAATGGAACTTGAGAGAAACCCTGATATGTGTATAGTGGGTCATAAAACTTTAAACGCTGGTAAGGATTAATTTGTGTGGAATCTCTTATATGTATGATAAGACTGCTTACTTTAATTTCCCACATAATTATGTTGGTTTATATTATCTTGTTTTTGTGTTTCCTACAGTCTATTATATGAGTCTAGTGGATGATGCAGTTAGTTTGAAAAGAGTGAAACATGGATTTGAACAGATGATATTAGATTTAAAGTAGCTGATATTATTCCTCCTATAAACGTGTCTATGAATAATGTGAAAATTAGACACTTCTCTATCTTTGCTTCTAACACAGCTGGTACTCCTACCCAAATTAATTCTGAATAAATCGCTATTAGAGCAATGGTAATGCCAAAATGCTTAGTGCTAGCTATCCTTCTTGTGGAGGAAGGTGGTGTTTGCAAGGTACTAAAGGTTAAGAAGTGCTTTATCTTCATAACTGATAATAGCCATGTTATCGAGGCCTATGTAAACAATCTCTTGTGAACTTCAAACTTTAGAAGAGCATGGTGTATGGGAGATTGTAGGCTCCTGGGTTAGTGAGATAGGGCAGAGCTTTAGCAGGGTTGGAGAATGAATCAATAAGGTGGGTGGAGGAACATGATGTTTCTTTTCCTAAAAAATTTCTGGATATTTGTTTAAAGATTTTGGGTGCAAAAAATGAAAGGAAATACTTAAAAAGAAAAAATGAGGAAGAATATGAGATAGAAAAAGTCAAAGATTGTCTCTACAACCTGCTAAAGATGATGGAGAATACCAGAGAGAAGCAGAAAGTAATGCAGACTACACTATAGTTTTGATTAATAAAGTTTTATTAATTAATATAGTGATTATAATATAAATAGAGCAGGGTTTTGTAAAATTCTTTTGTAGGTTTATATTTTTGTGCATCATTAACAATGTGTATTATGCGTTTTAAACCGATTTTGTATTTGGAGACCGCATCTGCACAACTGCTCTTGAAACAGGTTTTTTACATGTATAGAAGTGTATTTAAATAATGTGTTTTAGTTTGGTTAGAATTTCTGTGTAAAACGCCATCTTGGTTAAAATGGAAGACATCTAAAACACTCACTCATGCTCCCTCCCTATGCACATCTTTTACCACAGGCTTCACAGCATACAGTCAAGCTAAAGTCATAATTGTTTTTTTTCATTGCTGTTATTGTTATGCTCATAAGGAACCTTTCACAGCTTGGATGTAAAATTGTTACATGCAACTATATCTTCTGTTTCTTCACTGGATCTATTCATTTGAAGAAATTTTTCTTGTCAATGTTGTTTATGTTTTTTTACCTCTCCAGATAACATTAGCATAAAGGGTGCTGAATAATTAGTCATAAAGTGGGTTAGTAGTCAGATGCTCAGGCAATGTGATGTTTATTTTTTGTGCGCTCATTTTCTGAAGAAATGATACATTTTCTCACACCACGATGATTCTACTAAAAATCTGATTTTTGTATGCAAGAACCGTGTGTAAAAATGCTTAATTTTGGGGTGAGAGAGAAGACTCTCCTATTCTACGTGGGATGCTTCCCAACGTCTTTGTGGTTCTGCTGCCTATTGGGACTTCGAATAATTTCTGACTTTTGCATACTTCGTATAACTCTGCATCTGAAAGACTTCATGCTACCGAATCTGTACTGCTTATTTTTGAATTTTTATCATTAAACCTTTAACTTTTCATTATTCTAAAGCTCAGTTATTCATTGAGCTCTTTCAATCTTAATGTTTTGTATTTTGATTGATTTTAATGCTATGGTAGGTGCCTTAATGCAGGAACACATTGCCTTGTGAAATAACGCTTAACGCTGTCTACAATCTAGCAAAAGTGGGATGTTTGGTTGAGATAACATTTTGAGGGCTTCTAAATTTTTGGGGTACCATTTTACTCCCACGGATATGACTTCCTTAATGTTTGCACTTGTTTTGTGCATGTGACTCACCATGAACCTAGGCTTCTCCTTTACGACAGCCTCCATTGCCCAGCAGTACTGGAAACTTTGGAGGCAGTATCACCAGGATAAATGTCTGTTACACATGTAATTTGAGCTTGATGTTTCTGATGAAGGATGATGATTATCAAAGGCAACAAACAGAATTAAATTAACAAACATGCTTGGTGGATGTGCAAGTATTTATGGCCTCTTTGTGGTAACTATGCATTTGTCTATCACTACCATTCTCACCTGACTAGTATTAATCTACCCATTAGCAGGCCCCTTTTTCTGTTTTTAGGAATTTTAATGTTATTCCCTCCTCCGATTAATAAAACTTGTTTTATCATGCTTATGCCAACAAATACGGACTTTTTGGTGCCCAGAATATCAGCTAGGATGGTGAACGATATTAAGATTTTTTATTTTTAACGTCAATCCCTCTCCGGTAGTATTAAATTATGCTTTTACTAACTATTGGTATATTACTGCTTATTTTCTCTTAAATCTATCAGTGTGTTTACAGTTGTTTTCTTAATAAACTGGACACAGGAGTAGTGTTTAGTTTTTTTCCAGCTAAGAGACAAATCAGTTCACTGGACACACCTCGAGCGGTCAGGGAGTGGATCTTGCAGGAAGAAAGAACTCCTAAAGCAATGTAGTACCAGGGTTTAATGGGATAAGGATGGAGTTCACTCTCAAAGCTCTCGCTCCTCCAGAATAAAATACATATATTTCCAGTGACTGTGGTGTAGCAAAGTATAGTGGCACTGGTTACATTTTTAGTCAAAGCAGAGCTGTGTTATTTTCTTGGCCAACATGGAACTTCAGTGGGATCTTCTGTGGCCAAGACGTGAAGGTGATCACAAAATGAGAAAGAACATCAACAGCACTAAGGAGCAAAGGGAAGGAAGAAACATTGGAGCCGTAAAGTCATCCATTAGCAAATCCTTGAACAAAAACGTGGATTGACAGTTGCTTTAGGAAAGAAGTGAGGTTAGGATGTTTGCAGAGATGTTGGGTTTGAGTTCCACAGAGACGAGCCTTGATGGTGCAGAGTTTTTCCTTCAAATTATTGCAGCTTAGACAGAAGTAGAGTGATGCAGCTGAGCGAGTCTGACAATAGGCATCTGGTTGGCAGCTATTGAATGAATAATTTGCAGAGTAGCCTCGGCCTGTGCCAAGGAGTGATTTGTGTACTTGGAAATACAATGGGCATTCTGTCTGTTAAAGAACTGGAAGTGGTCTTACTTTCTTACGTGTCACCACTATGGAAGAGGGTGCTGTGGCCAATGTGAAGCATGTTTTACAACAAGAAAGTGCAGGAAGTAATTTTTTTGTCCAACATAATACTGTGGAGTTCATGAGTTGTCAAAGTGAATGTGCAGAACGTTCGTTTTTAGCCAGGAGGGCTAGAAGAGAACAGGTTTTGGCCACAGCACATCAGTGCTTTCTCTTTGTAGGCCACTATCAAGATACATCTGGTCTGATATTCAACAACGCGAATAAGACTGACAGCAAGGTTTCACCTTCTGTTTGGGTTATTGCAATTCCACCTCCTCCCCTTACATAGAACTAGCTTGATAGTCTTAAGTCTCCAGTGCATCAAACCAGAATCAACTACAGATACGTTTATTGAACCATCTCACTGTATCTTCCTGGCTTCAATGTCAGGTTTCTCTTGATAGACAAATAGACAGACAGACATATAGCAGCATAATAATCGATGGATGCATGGGTAGAAGTATTGATGGACTGATGGTAGGATGTGCTTGTGGACTTGAATAGATGATTAGAGTTTGGCGGATAGGATACTCAATCACATATGTGAAAGATATCCAGTCATCCTTATTACAGGTGCATTATACCCTTTGGCACTTGAAATACGGTGGGTGGGATACCGGTCATGTTTGTAATAGAGTAATCCATCGTACAGAGCTGGGTAGGGATCAATAGATAGATAGATAGATAGATAGATAGATAGATAGATAGATAGATAGATAGATAGATAGATAGATAGATAGATACCAGTGGCAAAACATTATCCCCGCAGCCCCTGGCACTGTGCATGGCCCCCTCCATGTACTTTGCAGGGGAGGCCCTCAAGTTTCTTAAGCACCTGACAGATACATCAATAATAGATGGACAGAGAGGTGGATTCATAGATCATTATCGCTGTATTTGTCTCTTGACTGGTTTAATGTGTTTTTAACATCTGTTTATCAGTGTGTTATTCTCACTTCTTCTATCTCTGACTTCAGGACTCTGTTCCTTTTGTGTCTCTTTTCTGGCTTTCTCTCCTTGACTCATCCTTTTCTCTATCCTGTATGTAAGTGCCTGTCTGCACGTCTCTCCGTCTCTATCCATTTCTGTATCCCTCAGAGCCGCCCCTCCCACTTTTTCCTTTCTTTTATAATAAATGCACACATAGGCGTTGTTGCATTCACCATCTGGCTAACGATATATAGACCCATAGATCGAAATATTAAATAGCTCTGTGATGAAGACTGACAGGGAAGCCCCTCTGGCAGACCCGAGAATGTTTACAGTGAGGAATTTGGATTAGTCTGACACATCCTTCAGCACTTTCTCCTTTGGAGATGAAATCTGACAGACTTTGGAAGAGGCATTGATGTTCTGTCAATGGTACCCCTTAGAGAAGGAAAAAGGGCAGATTCAAAATAAACTTTTGGGGGCTCTGCAGGCGCCAGGCATCCAGAGGATAATGTGCACTGCTGGAAAGCAGCTTCACTTTTTCCGTCTTCGTGAGTCTTCTTCATAGCCGGACTCTTAGCGTGCCGTGGAAAGTGTGGAGTGCACGAGCGCGCCCACGCCCAAGGCCTCTGAAGCCGCTGGCTCGGGCCACACCACGCTGTACGCAGCAATAAATGGAGCTAATCTCTTCAGCGTCGCGTGCTACATTCAGAGGAGACAGAAGCAAGTGACGTTCTTTTACCTTGATGGTAGGCTACCAGAATATCAACTGACAAAAATATTTCCCCAAGATTTTGCTTTAAAATATGGTCCGATTAAGTGCTTGAAATGGAAAAATAGAAGTGCAGGTACTCTGTGTCTGTATTTCTGAGAAGTGCCGGTACTCTCGAATCAAAAGTATTAAGATTTTCTTGAGAAGTGCAGGTACTCTCACTCTCAAAATTAAAAAGTGCCGGTACTCCGTACCGGCCCATTTAAAGCACTGGACTCCGATTGGAGTTAATACTAGAAACTCTACACCCAAAGGAGCAATAATTTTGTAACTGACCTTTAGGCTACAATATTTGTCAAACAATATTAAATAACAATATAACGATATCCTGCGAAATTCAGCAAAGCAGCACTCCACCTATTAATGTGCTGGGCAAAATGCTGAATTATTTGGTCTGTTCCTTTAACTAGCAGAATGCCGTACTATGTAGCAGTCACTACACTGATGTGCCATGTTAAGTGTACGGAGCCAGTGATGTGTTGGTGCGACACACTGCAAGAGACACTACACGTGTGTGGGAATTGTAACCACTGCAGCGTTCTTGCGACGGCACTCCAGTCTACGTCTCTGTCCGTTATCACCTCAGGGAGGCCTGAGGTGATAACGGACAGAGGCGTAGAGAAGCATGCACTTCCTAAAGGAAGAGTGCAGGCATTTACGCATGACGCCATTTAGGGGTCTCCAGGGGCCGTAGCTGCGACCCCTGGCTTGCCCCTCGCGACTCCTAGCTCTGCCTTTGCAACCCCTGGCCTCGAAGGTGGCAAAATCATGGCCAAGAACACAGTGGCAGCAGGAGCGGCTCCTCCGCTATGGCGGAGGAGCATCACCCCCTCGGCCAGAAGCAGGAGCTGCAAACCTTTACAAATAAAATAATAATAAACAAAGTTTATTATTATTTTATTTCTAAAGGGGTGGGGCCAAAGGGGTGATGAGCAATGAGGGGAGTGCACAGAGCACTCCCCTCAGTGCGCATGTATGTTTGGCCATCCGTCTCGGGCCGGCCAAACACATATGCGCACAAGGGCTTTCTCCAATCCAGCACTGTGTTGCCGGATGGAGAGAGCAAGCCCAGGCTCCCAATCTGTGTTGGAGTGCCCAGCCAGGAGGCTTCAGCCCATCATAGCGCTGCTTTGAGCAGAGTTATGATTGGCCGCAGGGCAGGCTTGGAATCTGCAGTGCAGCGGAGAGCGACGGCGAGGGTCAGGTACGTTTTTTTTGTTTATTTTATTTCTAATTTGTTTTTTATTCCCCCCCCACCCTGCCACTTTTCCAAGTTGCCAGCCATGACTGAGTGGCAGCTGATCTTCATGGATGTCAGTTGGGGCCCTGCTCTCTTTGTTTTCTGTAAAAAAAAAATACACTAATAGTGAATAATAATTTATTATTCTCTATTAGTGTAATAAAAATGGAGTCCAATTAGCGGAAGATGCCTTTCCATGGTAGCTGAGGTAAGTAAAAAATAGTTTTAAATGCTTGTTGTGTGCATGTTTGCGTGTGAAAGTCTGTTTATATGAGAGGGATAGAGAGTGTATGTAAGTGGGAATTTGTGCGTTAGTGTAAATATGTGTGTGAGAGTGAAGGTGGAGGTCAAAGGGCATGTGATCTCACTTCTGTTACACTTGGCATTTTGGTGAAATGACGTCCATGCATTTATCTCCCCATCTTTTATTATTGGACAGGGGTCTCAAACCTTTTCTGGGCTCATCTGTATGAGTGCATATGTGTTTTCACTTGCAAGAACTACTTTCTTGAATAAGGGGCTTGGAGCCTGCCCATTGTTTGTCATTCGTCGGCTTCACTGTCACTCTCATTTGATGCCTTCTAATTGGGCAGCACAAGCTGTCTTCACTTCCTCTTCTTTCGGCAAGAGCAGAGACCAAGCACTGATTGCTTCTAATTTTTAAAGCAACACACAACAGGGCAACCCAGTAAACCTCCATGAGGCTGGGTATGGACATATATACACACAACAATCTCCTGAAGGCGCACATTTGCACTTAGTATTTTGTATCAAGAGGTGCCGTAAAAATATATTCGCTATCCTTACTCCAATCTGTAATGAATAGCAAATAACAATAGATTATATCAAATAAAAGGCATACTTCTGCATATGTCAATATCAAAATACAATTTATTCATCAAATTAAAACAGGGTCATCAACAAATCACACGTTCCCATTGTCAACCACAAATCACCAAAGTAGATCACACAGGTAAGTCCAAATAGTGATATAAGGTAGCATGGGACCACCCAATTATATAGCCCTCCTTATAATTCATATAAGATTTATTTAAGATAAAAGACTTGCAACTCCTTTAAGTTTAGTAATTGTGGTGATCATAATGTCTAAATTTCGGTCTCCAGTCGTTTTACAAATACATGAGACCATTCTCAGGACAAAAGTGTTGAACTATTAAGATGTGTAGACCATTGTTAAATAATAGAACCCAGAAAATAAGGGTTGATGATAGCAAAATCAATCTTTGTTATGGAGTTTGAATGCAAGCCTGGTGCTATCTCAAAAGTTGTGACATGGAGCAGGATATGGTGGTGAAGGTTTATTTGCTCTACCTTTAGGGGAGACACGTGACTTTGGTTAATGTGAACTCAATTCAGTAAAAAGTACACAAAGAGAGAGCACTGGGAGTGTTGCTAACCCACACCACCTCCCAAAAGAAATCTATATAATCACTAAAGGTGTGCGGTAGTGGGGACTGAGGGTGGGACTAGGTCAGTCTTCCTTCAGTGACTGGTATTAATTAAGTTGCTTAAGATCCTGAAGCGGCAAAATCATTATTCGGAAAATGTCCAAGCAAGGGGGTGCTGTATTGTCCTACAGGGGGAGGGGGGATTTCCCTTACGGACTAGGTGGTCTCACACACATAACAGTGTCTTGCTTCATCATTTGACCACCTAGCCCCACCCAAGTAAGATGATACTACTTGGGCGGACTCAACCTCTTGGTTAAAAGAACCAGAGGGAGTGCTGAGATTAAACTGACTGGATAATTACAGAGATCCAGAAAGGGTGTAAATAAAATTACCAAACATGTCACCAATGGCTACTGCTGGTTTTAATGGGGGTGCATGCTGGTAAGGCTAAGAACAAGGGGGAAAGGCTCATTAGAGAATAATGTCTCTTGGAGTCTAAAAAGAAATACGTATGACCAACATGTTTCTGCCCTCACACAGTGCTGGTAGGTCAGGGGCATTCGTCAGGGTCGGAGCACACGCAGTAAGTGAGGTGCTCAAGGTGAATAATGTATGTCCTACCTGAACAAGTAGTTCACGGTGGGGTAGGTCTATAATAGCTGATGAGTTGGGGGCGGTTTGCCTCTGGTCTGGCTAGTGCAGGGGGGGGGGTTTCCCTTGTAGTCACACTCTGAGGAGATTAGAGATTTAGCAAGGAGGAACGAAACAAAGAAGCAGAACGAGGGTGCACAGACCACTAGGGAAAGTGGGAAGAAAAAGGGGAGAAGTACAGAAAGAAAAAGAGGGGACCAGGCTGGCGCGCGCGGGGGAGCGTCCTGCACCGACGCGTTGCGGCTAGCGCGGCGCGTCACTCAGGCCCGCGGGACTCTGGGAAATCGGTTTGGATGTGACAGCAGTTTAACATCCCAACTGTATCCTCTCTGGCTCCCTTTGGCTTGGCCAATCTTACTTATTACAATGATGACTAGTAGTTACATTTCAGAGTGTTGGGTCGCAGAGTGAACATTGCACAAGCATTGAAGGTACCCAGTGGGGTTTGTGTCATTTCCAATGGTGGGTTGGAGGAGAACTGAACCCTTTTCTAAGTGAGATACCCTCCGTGTGATGGGTATAGTTGGGCAGGGGTTCTACAGGTCATTGTGCCATAGGACACAATTTTCACCTCACTGATGAGGTTCAAGAAAGCTAAAACATGGGGTAGATTGTGGTCCCATGAAGCAGCCTCGCTATTTAGGCTGGAATGTCCCATTTAAGGCAGGGCAAAGACTGATTTGAATACAGTTGGCCACAGTCTGCAGTGGCAAAGTGAGGAAAAAATAGTAGACGTGAAGGCGGCCCAGTGTCAGTGGTTGAGATTAATTTAAGCATTTCACAAAGCATAAATCCTCAGCCTTCCTGCAGAATCAATGGAAAGGCAGAAACTCAAAGGTTTCTGCATCAGAAACCGAACTGCAGACTGATGTTGTATGGTTCATTACTCGACTACTGTGTAACCTGGATATCCAGAGTGAAAAAAGCACTACAAGGAACCAACTGAAGAAAAAATAGAGCAAGCAAAGAATCACATGGTGTAACATGGAATGAATGGAAAATAAAAAAAACTAAAATAACCCTTAAGAAACAAATCAAACAGAGGGGACACCAAAAGGTGCAGAAAAACATATGCAGCTCTTATAACACACAAGAAAAATGAAAACCTGAACAAGGAATGGGAAGAATTAAGTTGAGCTTAATCAAGTGCACCAAAAAGGAACAACAGATGGCATCATGGGGCACAGAAACTAAAGACATATGGAACCCAAACATGATAAACCACGATCATGGGTTCCCACACTTTCAAAAGAACTTAGCAAAATAACAGCTACCAGATGTTAATGCGGGGAAACACTCTAACATCCCAAAGATAGGCAATAAGAATACCAAATGCCCCGCAAAAGCTCGCCAAAGTGACAGGGGCATTCTGCAATGATTGCAACATCAAGATATGACAAAAATAAAAGTGAGCTAGTGGGAACCCTAGCTATCAAATCAAAGAAAAGGAACATCATGATGAGTAACGTACTCGACTAATTACTAGCAAAATCATGAAATTGGAACACTCCCTTCCAAAGAGCAGCAAAGAGAGGTTAAATGGACAAACAAGGCATGGTCAGATTTGCCAAACTATTAAGCAGTGAAACATTGACAAATATCACAGAAATTGTTAGATCCAAAGTAGAAAGTAGATAACGTTTGGTGCAAAGGTATCAGGTGTGCACCACGAGCCAACAACCAGGCAGAGTGTCAAGAAAAGTATAAAAATACCCAGTGCTTCTTTATAAATAAAAGAGTGTTGGTGCATGAATCTCTGCTCAGAAGGCCATGGCCGGTGCAATAACCAAGGCTGATAGTCTTAAATCCACCTCATACCTCTTTAATCAAGTCAAGTATCACTTTATTCTATTTGATCAATGCAAATCATAAAAGTACATAAAACCATACAATTAATGATGACATAAAAAAGTAGACAATAAGTCAGACTTTACATCTCAAATAAATGAATTTAAAACACCAGAAAGAAATCAAGATAGATAATAACATATATTTGGAGTAGACAAAAATTGCAAAAACAGTAAAACTGAACACACTTGTTTAAAATTAATTGACAGGAAAAGTGGTCAAATAAAATTATATGAAAAAGTATTGTATTTGGGACAAATGAAAATAATATGCAGAGCATCAGGAATGGAAGACAAATTACAAGTGCATACAGGGAGCTCAGAAGAGTTTTTCCAACCTAACATAAACTGAGAGAACACATTCAATCTGAAATAGGTCAGAAGTCTTCTATGATGGCAGGGCATATCTAGGGTCAGATAAATTCCAATGCTACTGGTTGCTCTGACCATGGAATAATGGGTAAGTGAACTCTTGGTCAATGCAAGGACTTCTCTTTTGGCAAATGCGCTGGAGGAAAATGCATGTTTGACCCACACGATGTCTGCTTTGCAAACACAGTCTGGATAAAAAAAGATCAGGTGTTCCAAGGTCACTCAAAGTGTGCATAATATAATACAACCAAGGTTTACAATGCCACCATTCCAGATCCATACAATCCCTTAAAATATCTCTATTAAAGGTAATTTCAACTTTAAACCAAACTGAGGGCCACAGGAGCAGTGGGCGGATGTGAATGAAGTCTAAAATATACCCCAAACACAATTCCTCGTGGACAATCTCAGAAGGGACACTTTGAGGGATCTTTAACACACCCCTCAGAAATGTGTTTTCTTCTACTTGAAGAGAGGCACAAGACTTGTGTCCCTATATCTCATCCCCAAGATCTGACTGTTAGGATAAATGTCACTTTATAAATATCAATGGTCGACTTAATGTGAGCACGTCCTAAGCGTCTTGCAAAATCACCTACACTATGTGCAACTTTATTGAGACTGTAAATTATTGTTAAACAAAGAGTACCAGTTCTGCTGAGAGTCCAATAAAATACCCAAATATGGAAAAGTGTCAACTTTGTTAATATGTTGGTCAGTAACCATATGTCATCTATTTTTAACACTCTTAGTCCCAACCACCATGATGTGTGATTTTGAGAAATTAGTCCTCAAATCCATACTGTCTAGGAAGTTGCTGAAATGATCAAGCAGATGCTACAGGCCGTTACCTCTTTAATCACTACCAGACATTCTCTGCCTCTTTATCTCTAGGGGTGGACAAACCAAACCGCCCCAAGAGCAGATGAACCACCCAAAGATATGTCATAGGATGTGGAAATGAACCATTGCTCATAAAATGACCACAAAACCAGGGAGAAAGCTGACATCAGTGGATGTCTTCGAGGACTAAAAATTCTTCTCTCATAAAAGTCTTGGATGGTCCTTGAACACCCACCCTGCTTTGATTTCTACTACTGCCAAACACAACTCGGTTTCTGACACATTCTTATTTCTTGCCATCCTCTGACCACCAACTGTTGACCACTGTAATGCTTCCTCACTCACACCTTCACCCATAAGCCCATCATGTTCTACATCTGTAAAGATTTAATTTTTCTACACAAAGGTCCTCTGTTGACCAAATGTAATAAATAAAATTGAATTAAAGCAATCCATACTTCATGATTTTGTTTTTTTTATTGAGACACTCCAAGAGCGACAGATGTGTCCAGATGTGAATATTGTACTTCTCTCTGCCATGTCACGAATGATTAATTTGGCCAAAGTGGGCTAAAAAGTTGTCTTGGATTAGTCTGTTTCCATTCAAATGGAATGTGGCTTAGCAGTTCGTTCCAGAGTGTTCCTTTTGAGCTGATTAAGACAGCTCTATGGTCTGCCCAAGAGCACTGCAGTGATTACCCATTCCATGTCACCATCTACTATTGTATGACCAGTTGATGAGTTGTATTTCTGCTGACTGATGTCCTACAAATCATTCTAGCCTAGTCTGCATGCCATGTTTATGTTTGGCTGTGAAATATTCCGTTAGACACAGTTCAAGTCTTTACATATTGTGGTCGAAGTGCTATGAAGTCCAATATCTTCATCCACTGTGCTTGTAGCCTTTTAGATGACACCTTTGTCCACATAATAAAACCTTCAAAATTGTTTCTGTTTTTGTGCCCAGTTCAATCACTTGCTCACGAATATTCAAGTGATGAAGGCTGGTTTCTGCCATCTGTTTCCATCGTCGGGCTTATGGCAGATTTTCTGCAAAACAACTTTTTTGTCCAGGGTCTCAGCTGTCATAAGTCACCACAACGTTCTGAGATACACTCAAGACAGGCGTACGGTGTTGGCGAGCAGCAAGCGACAGGAACTTTGCGGATGTGCTGAAGACAGGAATATTGTGTTGCTGAGCGCCACCTTAGTGTGAAACGTCATGGATGTGGAAGCCGTATTCGGCAGCGCACACATTCACTCCACAGATGAGCCTCCATCACTGGGAGCATACTTTGTAAGTCGGCATTTGGTTTCCTGCACAAGTGTTCATCTCAGGATAGCCGATATTTGACATTTGCCTGACAAAGTGCATTCCTCTATACAGTCTACGCTAATTAGCAAGATTGGAACATAACACAGGCAAAGTAAATCATCCATTTTATGCACTTGTATATTTCCTATTCACGTGTTAAGTCATGGATACTCACAAACATTTTCCCAAGGGCCACATAGTTTGGTCTGTGATATGATCCAAGGCCACATTGATGACCTTGAGTTGTCTTCAGCAAAACTGTCAGTGCCACTGTAATTATCAGCACCACAATGCAGTGTGGGAACAAATCACCACCATTTTTAAAAACGAACCTGAATTGTTGATGCCCCCGATTATAATTGTTTTATGTGAGCTCTAGACAGACTTAATGAAAGATCATGGAAGATCCACATAGTCATGGAAAAGTGTAAGATATACACCCGCCATCAACATGTCAACAAACCTGTAGATTCGTATGTGGCAGCTGGTAGTTTAATTGCTGCAAATTGTGATTTTTTAAATATTGTTGATTTATCTAGAGGGGACCAGGTCGTCCATTTGTGTGCAATAAGTAGGTTCAGAAATACCTTTTGAGACACAACAACCCTTTATTGTTCGAAACTATTGACCTAGATAAATGTTGAACTATTAAGTGCAACATAAAAACTTTAAATGTAGCATACTCTTCTGTAGGGGAAGTAGCTGTGGTTTCTTGCAAAAGCTTACACAACATAAATAGGCCTGATAGCATGTGGTACAAAGCACAACAAAGTGGACGTGTCATTACTTTTCTGCATAACACTTTTAAAAATAGATATACCCATTGCGGTCCTAAGAATCATGCATTGTCAGTCAATTCGTGTCCAGCAGTGGGTAAGGAAGGCTTTGGATGTGGTAAGGTTGGTCACTTCTCAAGTGAGTATGTATGAAATCAGGGGCTTGAAGCATGTATGTTAGAGGACACAAAAAAAATTTGGTTTTGTATGTATCTGTGACATTAAAAAGTCCTGATTTTATTTACATTGATTCTGGCTGGCAGAAGCCAGCCTCAAATGACAGAGGGATGAGAAATTGAATTGCATGGACTTAGAACAAGATGTTTCGAACCCTTCCACGGTTAAACAGGAGTGTGTTCAAGTTTTTGAAGTTGATGAAGTAAAGTGTAGGAATTCAAATTTTAGGTATTGATGAGGAACCATATAATCTACCTACTTGTGTGTTTGAAAAGATGACAAGAAAGTACAAGTCATGGCAAACTCAGGTTCTCTTGTGCCACTTTAGCAGACATATTGTTTTTGATCAAAAATGGAAAAACAAAAGCTTGGAACCTAATGATGTGAGTGGATTTGACTGTGGCAAGAAAGTAATTGAAATGAGTAGATATTCTGTGAGCGCAATTCGTTTCAGGGTAGACACATATTGAGCAAGGTTTATGTTGCCATAAATGGACATCATATTTTAGGATGGCCTCATCAGGGCAAGATGAGACTTTGACTCCGTTCCAATGACAAGAAACCAGTGTTTTTTGTTGATGATATTGGGTCACCACTTTATCGTACGACTGTAAGAGATGAGGTATTGAAAGTATTCCTAAATAAATATGTCTTTTTTTCAGAAGGCGTTGGGAAAAGTATGGGATTTACAACATTCAATTTAAACAAGAAGCCCTGTTAAATACATGCTTAGAGTGTACCATTTAGTACAAGGAAAACCGTCTCCGAAATGATTCTTTATATGTGTCATGAAGGTGTGATTGAGACAGTGCATGCTGCTGAACAGGTTCTGTTTCTTGGGTGAGAAATCAAGCAACTTAAGCCTCTATGTAGACTCATTGTTTATGAACAAACAAATAATTGTTGATTGTCATCCCTTGCCTGACATACAAGGGTTGTTGACAATGCTAGATGCATTGAAAGTCTTTTATAGCCCAGACTGCAAGTTGAGATATCATCAGATAGAACTTACCAAGGAATCACACCTTATTACAACTTACAATACCCCTGGTGGTGCTTTCTATTATACCAGAATGGCAGCTGCATTGGCCTCTGCTGCATTGGTAGTCCAGAATATCATGCCTATTTTATTGGAGAATATCAAAGACGTAGTGGCAATTTAGGAGGATTTCTCAGTATTTGCAGATTTCGTTGAACTGCACAGTTAGATATTGGACCAGGCATTGCCCATTCTTCAGGAGAAGGGGATGGCATTACTATTAAAACTGCAAATTTATACATATGAAGTTAAGTATTTGGGCCACAAAATGTCTGACAAGGGAATTTTCCAAAAAGGCAATTTTTTAATGGCAATTGTTTTAGGCCAGTGGCTTTTATTTTATGTTTATCAACTATATTTCTGTAATTGCTGCCCTTTAAGATCTCTGTTAAAACAGGGCCAGGTTGTACAACACCATAATCATGTATTTTTAAAGATTTATGATGTTATTACTAAGGCTGCTCCTCTCAATCCATTTATACATTTGCCTAGTGGTATAACATCTGTTAATGCATGTTGCAAAGAGTTAGGAGCTGTGTTTAGTCCGGTAAAAGCTGGTAAAGAAGTCACAGTGATGTTTGACTTATGAACATTCATGTAGGCCGAGCCGAAGTACTCCACACTTTGGGAGCACAAGATTGCTTAGATAATCTCCATGCAGGTGCGGGATGGTGTCATCTCAAGTCTCTAAAGTAATGTTTCCCATAGAAAAGATTCAAAACAACATTTGAAAATGCAATTAATACAAAAGGATTTACTCAAAAAGGGGATTCAGGATGAGAAATTTAGGAAAAACCACGAAGGTTTATCTCAATTTAAAATGCAGAAAATTGAAAAATGCAAATGCAGCAGCAATCTAATCGAATCAGAGTAAATACATAGACATCAATTTCCATGAAGGCTCAGCAATAATGCAATAATGAACATAACATTGAGTAGATGGATTTGGTCTCAAATGTGCAGCAAATTAATAGAAAAATCATGCAGGATCCCAAGATGAGACCCCCCCCAAAACTGGTTTACCCCATATTCAAGGGTTTTAGATAGCTATTTAAGCATAGGAAATCATTAAAACTGCAAAGTCAGTATGGTACGGGTATTAATACAGTAATCACAAATCATACTTTTTAAAAAAATCACAAAACCCTATCATCTAAGCACTAACATACTACATGAATATTGCCCCTTCTGACCTAATGTCCTCCGAAAGTGTTTGAGAAACCTAGATACATAAACAACATTAAGTGATTGTGGTTGAAGATTGTACATTGTAGACAAGTTTAATGATAAATCTCAAGATCCTGGACTACATTCAATCCGATTAACTTAATCCACAAAGAGCATAAAAATGTAACTTCTTTGTCACATATGCAACTCAATTCACCAAAACAACAAAAAAAGCATAATGGCACATATCAATTTACCACTCACAGATATGACAAAAACATCACAATTACAGTAATTAAACTACCTAATGAACCACAAATTAACCAGGCACAGTCAAAAAATGCACAAACAGTATAATTCAAGATTCAACACAAACTCGCAGTCTCAAACTAAAAATCCCATAATGCATTAGAGTGCCAAACATTCCAAACTACTGTCAATCACTCAACATTCATTCCACCCTATGCACACTCTCTTTGCTCAGGAACAACACTGGAGTACTTCAAATATTCCAAATTACAGGCTCCTGGGGAACATGGACAAATCCTAGATCTGGGACAAAAATTATTTATCTCAAAAGAGATCTCTTTTCTTATATATTATCCCACTTCTGACACCAAGAGTGTGAGCATGAGATTGCTTAGATAATCTGCATGATAATGGCACACTCAAAATTCCAGCGCTTGTGGATGATAGTAACCTCAAGTCTATGAGGTAATGTGTCCCAGAGACAAAATTCAAAACTCCATTTCAAAGTGCAATCAATAAGAAAGGATTGACTCAAAAGAAGAGTTTGAGATCAGAAATGTAGGAAAACCCATGAAACACAGAAAAAAGAAAAAAATCAGGTGCAGCAGCAATCTCGCTGTATCAGAATTAGTAAGTAGAAACCAATTGCTATGAAGACTCAGAAATAATGCAAAAAAGAGCAAAAATCAAGTAAATAGATTAACCGCCTCATTACCTGGTTGGCTGTGCCAATGCGGACCGCCAAACTCGCAGGGAGGACGCAACCGCCATGGCGTTGACATCCCCTTCCACCCTAGTACAATGTTCCCGCTTGTCTGACCAGTGGGAACATTGTAATAGAGTGTGTCCGTCAGTCAGACCAGCGGGAACTGTGTTACGAGACAGCACTCAACTCCCTTAAAGGAGCAAGTGCTATCTCGTAGCACAAAGGGGGCCATCCAGCACCCTCAGAATGTGCACTGTCTGCAGAGCCTCAGTCCGCATTCCAAGGGTGCTGAGCAGGGAGGGGTCCCTACACTGCCTGTGCCGTGGGAAAGAGAGGGCAGGGCCCCCCCTGTGGCCCCCAGCACACCCTCACTGCCAGCCTTTCCATTTTAGTGAAACTGCCATCGAAAGACTGGCGGTGAGGGAAGTTGTATTCAGCCAGGTGGCACTGAGTACAACTTGGACCACTGTCACCACATAGGTAACCATGTTCCCGGCAGGTGCGACAGTCCCCTGGTGGGCCCGCCATCCAGGATTGTAATTGGGTGTTCCGACTGCCCGGAGTGCAGTGGTCCGACCGTCAACACGAGTGTAGCTATTCTCAGACCGCCAGACTCATAATGAGGCCCTAAGTGTCATATGTGCATTAATAATAGAGACTCAAAATGATCTGGCTTACTTCCATATTCCAGAGTTCATATGGCTATTTTCAGAATAGGAAATCATAGAAACTGCAAAGAAACCAAGGCACGAGCACTATTACAACAAATCAAAATTAATAATTAAAATGTCATATAACCCTACTATCTAAGCATTAACCCACTACATGAATATTGGTTCATCTCTTCTGACCTCATGTTATCCAGTGCTGTAAGAACAACAGGAAACACTTGTGAATGAACACAGTGCTCTCTGCTAGCATGAAGAGCCTTTAAATGAACAAAAAGGTTTCCTCCAGCTAGTTATTCAAGAACAATGGGGGTCATTCTGACCCTGGCGGTCATGGACCGCCAGGGCCAACGACCGCGGGAGCACCGCCAACAGGCTGGCGGTGCTCCCATGGGCATTCTGACCACGGCGGTACAGCCGCGGTCAGAAATGGGAAACCGGCGGTGTCCCGCCGGTTTCCCGCTGCCCAAGGGATTCCTCCATGGCGGCGCTGCAAGCAGCGCCGCCATGGGGATTCCGACCCCCTTACCGCCAGTCTGGTTCTGGCGGTTTTGACCGCCAGAACCTGGCTGGCGGTAACGGGTGTCGTGGGGCCCCCTAACAGGGCCCCACCAAGATTTTCAGTGTCTGCCAAGCAGACACTGAAAATCGCGACGGGTGCAACTGCACCCGTCGCACCCCTTCCACTCCGCCGGCTCCATTCGGAGCCGGCATCCTCATGGAAGGGGGTTTCCCGCTGGGCTGGCGGGCGGCCTTCTGGCGGTCGCCCGCCAGCCCAGCGTGAAACTCAGAATAACCGCGGCGGTCTTTTGACCGCGCAGCGGTATTCTGACGGTTCCCGCTTGGTGGGCGGCTCCCGCCGCCCGCCAAGCTCAGAATGACCCCCAATGTGTCAGAACACATAAACGGTGCACATGTTGCAAAATGTGTTGTTGAGCTAGAAAATATAGACAAAGAATGAACATCATGATTCAAAAGCCATTTCAACAAAGATGGAGATGAGGGCTAACTTTGGCCTACTTAGTCACCCCAGAAAAACACTCTAAAACACAACATTTTGATTGTTTTTCAATTGTAATAGCTCTTTATTAATGCACCTGTGTGGATTCAGTGTACAGAATGAATGCACATTTTAGTTCAATTGCGGAAAATATCCACACTTCATAGCATTACCGTTTTCAATAAGGAAGGGTCATAAACTCAGTCTGTCTTTACTTACTAGTAATTGGACTGGGAAAACGTTTGCACGTTTACTTGAATACTGTCCAGGTTGTATGAGTATAACGTTTCAGTTGCGTATATATTCCTGGAACTTTAAATATAGGGGCAGCATTTCTAAAACAGATAGCCCTTTTCAACAAGATTATGGAGATGAGTGTGTTATTGCAACCATTAAAGATGCAACTACTGACTCAGGGCATGTGATCAGTGAAAACGTTTTGCCCGAGATTATGCAGCAAGGTAAAGTTTTAAACAAAGTCAATGAGTTTGTCAGAAATAGCTGGTCGACAGTGTAGTTATGGTTGCCAGAAATTCATGTTTTTATGAAAGATAAAAACTCAGAGACCGTTAAGAACAAGATATTATAATGAAATTTACAACACAGTGCAGTTCACATAAAACAAATTAACTAGTTTGTTCCATAGTCTAGGTAAAAAAAAAAACACTGCTTTATGTGCTCGCCATATGTATTTGTTTGTGAAGAGCTTTAACACGTCCGTTTGGGTCTGTCACTGTACGTCCCACAACACCAATGGTTTTACTAAATTTGAGTTGCTTAAAGGTAGAAAAGAAAACAAAGATCTGGGGTCAATCCAAAATGGTTTACCGGCTCTCTAGAAATGATTTCTCTATATGTCATGTATGAACAAACAACATTGAATGGTGAGAGTAAACAAGGGAAAAGTACAAACGTTGTTTTTCTTTCATCCCCAAGTGATACCAAATTCAAGTTGGTGGTTTTGTTAAGATTAAAACATTTATATTTTATGAGAAAAGGTCAATCTAATTTTTCATAGATGTACACGCCAGCTTTATTTAACAATGGGTTGCATTTGCCGGATTGTTCTCAAGATAGCTGAAACATATACCATTTGTGAAACCATAATATAGCTGGCAGTCAGAAGCATAACTACCATTGCCGACACCAAGAGCTCTCAGGATGTTACACAAAGGTGTCCAGAATAAACATTAAACAAACTCCCACACACACCCTGTAAAAGACCAAATTCCAGGCCTTTGATGACGGGGCTATTTTAAGTCCTTTCCTGAAGGTGATCAGATTGAACAATGTTATGAGCATTGGATCCACAGGACTTGTAAACACACCACTGCATGTTTTGTGATGGAAGTGTTCCAGTGTTTTTGACGTTTGAGCCCCACATTGGGGATTGTTGGGACCCTTGAGTTTAAGCCCATGCTCCTTCAGGACACAGTGTGGTGGTTTAAGTATGTGGTGATGTGGTCATATTCCTTCAGGTGCAGTAGAGTATGGCGGCCACATTTTGGATTTTCCGCAGTTTTTTTTATTTCCTTTCTGCACCCGTCCACACAGACACTATTAGATTAGCCTGTACGAGACAGCGCCAAAATGTTGCTGATTTTCACTCAGAGTATGGTTCCTAGATTCCATCTTAGCCTCATCAGCTAAAAGTGCCTGTTCTAGACAAAAGTGTTGATTGATGCAGTGTTGAGGGTTTCTGTACTGAAGATCACCACTCACAATTAGTATATCACATGCATAGTCTTTAAAGTGTACATCAAGGTATACCATCTAAGCCACAGGTTGCTTTTATGCATTGAAAATGCCCAAAGGCCCGGTCTTGGTGGGGCAGCTTTAAAGACACAGCAGCAGTGGTGATCCTGCCTTTACCTGCACTGGGGAATCTTACCCACGGTATTTAAAGAGCCCACTGTGTATCCTGACATTTTTTACCTTACCTGCTGCCACCGATATGCCAAAATTTCACTTTAGTGCTGCATCCAGTTGTTGGCATGTGGAGTTTTGGACATCTTCTGATTATTGGTGCCTATTGGTTTCAGCTGGGATTTTTGTTCAGCTGTTAGTTTTCCATCATTTGTTCTATTGGGTATCTATATTAAAACATATATATACTACAAATAGATCAGTGGGAGTAATCTGTAACTAGTTAAGTGGAATCTCCACCAGCAAAGAAAAGCACACAAAAACCAGTCACTGTTTACGTTCTTCTTCATCATCACCATTACGAATCCTGTTAGAGAGATGAAACAACCATTTTCCAGTGCATGGTCTCCCCCTGCTTCATTTGTCACTGATCCTGCTCATTTCTGTTGCTGGCAGCATAGCTACACACTATGTACATACTGTCTATGGCTTGTGAACGGAAGGTTAAAACAGTTCACTGGAGTGTTCCCACTACACTTTCCTTCAAATAAAATTAATTAACATTAGGTGGGTAGGTACATAAATGATTTAGTAAATTAACCCTCCCATCCAACCTATGCATGTGAAGGGTCCACCTTCATGAGGATCAAGCTGCTCAGTACCTGACCCTGTATCCCAATCTGTGAGTGTGAAATAGTGTTTTACAGCTGTCTGTGTAAATCCTCATTGAGAGGACTTTTTGGGGGGGATAAAAAGATATAATACATGCTTTTGGTTGTGGTATCTACGTTCTCTAAGAATTCAGGGAAAGGTACATGTCCTGTTATAATATTTACAAGGGCATCATCCTGGCGAAACGCGTAAGAGGCCTATTAAAAACCAACGGGCCTGATTTAGGGTTTGCTGGTAGCGGCACGTCCACAATAAAAAGTTCATAGACATCAGGACATATGCTAATTTTTGGCAGGTGTCCCTGCACCAATCAAAGTCCATTTCATCCGCCTGACACAGTGTCTGCTCTCGGAAAATGAAACGATCAGTATGGCAAGATGTTAGCAATGATGAAGACATTGCCATGAGTTGTACATGCAAAGATCGTTCAAGTAAAGGGATGCATGCCAGAACTTCGGAGGTAAGGTTACATATGTCGGACGATTAGAAAATAAATTGAAGGAGGCGCACTCCAGCAGATGAGGCAGAAGCCTGTGGCAGGCAGCCAGAGTGGGAGACCGAGTCTGCTTCAAGTTTATATACATGCCACGGGATCACCAGTGCCAACTGTTCATGTGATAGTGGGCTTCTGAGCAGTGAAAGCGAACCACTCTGTCGGTAAAAAGACTGGAATTATGTGTAGTAACGTGGAGACCAGAGTAACTAACAAAACTACAAAGGAAGTTCGGTAACAAACACTGCTGAATAGTTGTTACAGATTTTTGTGCATTCATATTTTTGTGCATTATTAACAACATGAAGAATGTGTTTTTCACTTGATTACACAAGTACACACTGGTATAATGCTTCTGTCTTTAAAACAAATTTCTTATGAGGGGCAGAAGTGTGTTTTCCAGACTCTTGTTAACAAGGCCTCAATTAGGGCCTAGCAGCCATCTTATTTAAAATGGATTTCTCTTTGGCCTTCCCCCTGCATATGTCACTGTTATTTCTGCAGCACAGTCAAGCAGAATCATGGTTGTTTATTTCTATTGTCATTGTTCATGCTGATCTCGATTAATCTTCCCCACCTCAGACAAAAAAACTGCAACTTTACTTAAAGCTCCTTCTGCTAGCTCAAGGTACCCTATTTTTTTTGTAGTAGAGTGCTGTTGCTCATGTATCTAGTTTGTTCATTAGCATAAAGTGGGCAGAATCAATATTCATGTAGTGTGATAGCGGTTAGGTGCTAAGGCAACATGATGCCTAATGAAACCATGTTCTGATTTACGGAGAATGTAACACATTTGATCATATGGCGATGAATCTGCAGTTTTAGTAATTTCATATGCAAAAATAATGTATAAAAACCCTTTATTCTGGGGGTGAGCAATGGGTCTCCTGAATGCTATTAGGGATGTTGTCAACTTCCCTTTTGATTTTGCTTGCCTCTTTGAACTACGAATAATTTCTGATTTTGGACTTCTTTTTAATGCCCTAATTGCTGAGATTCTTCATGGCATTGACTTTGTGCCTCATTTCCTAACTTTTTGTAATAAAACTCTTAAACTCAGTTATTGAGTAGGCCTTTTTGCCTAACAGTTTCTCATATTTTTATGTGTTGGGAGGTGCCCTGCCTCAGGTTCCCACTGCCTCATGAAACTGAAGTTTAACACCATTTCCAATGCTTCGAATTGTGGGCGAACTCTTGAAGTAAAAGTTAGCGGTTTTGAAATTGCGGGGTCCCTGAGCCACCAGTTGTCCTTCTGCCTTTTGTTCAATCAAAAATCTTGGAGGCGGTGTAATACGTAGTGCTGCATTGGAAAGTGTTCATTTCTCCATGTGAAGGAACTACATAAACAGATGGGAATGCCACTCAAGAAGACTCCGGATTAGCCAGAGGGCAGAAAAATTCAACTGTCGATGGACATGTGGACAAACTAAGGATTATGTGACTGTCATCGGCAAACGGATGACCTTCTCATCTGTCAGTGTCACAGTCAGCCCTCTTGCACACAGCAAGCATCATCTTTCGATTGGCAAGCAACATGGTGCCCAGAGAGCTTTGACAGTAGTTTTTATGGCTGGTGTTGTAATGACATAGTGCATCCGTGAACGAGGAGAGGATTTGATGGCTGTGTAAGTGTGAAAGTTACATCCCTCCTGAAGATTGGTAAGGTGCTGCGTTGACTGCTTTGCACGGGTGGTCGTTTTGTTGGCTGGCTTCCTGTCTGAATGTGATTCAGCACAATCTATGCCATCCACTGCTCATAAGGTGATCTCCCCTTTCAGTCTCACCAACAGCCGTGCACTAGCTAAAGATGCAGAACCTTTTGCTCGATCTAAACGTGTGTGTCTGTGTGTGTGTCTGGGTATGTGTGTTTTCTGCGATTGAGTGGCAGATATTTCCGGAGGTATGGAAGTGTCTCGTTATTTAACTTATAATTGCATTTTATTTACTTAAAAGCACACTTATTGGCATTGTTCAGTAAAATTGCTTGCACTGGCACAATAACGAGGGGAATTGATACTCCTGTGTTGCTTATTGTGAGATACATGGACTGGTCACAAGATGGCTCAGTGAGTTAAATGCTTGGGGCTGGCATCTGAGTGACATATCGGTCACAAGTTCTATTCGCAGCAAGGCCAACTTGTTCATACTTCTGAACTTAAGGACCATTACCGGAGTAATAGTAAAACCTAGGGGGCAGATTTAAGAGCCCCTTGCGCCGCATTAGCGTCATTTGTTTTTAAAATAAAGTGGCCCAACGTAGCCAAAATTGCAGCGCCAAATTTACAAAGTGGTGCAATGCATGCATTGAACCACTTTGTAACCCTTTGCGCTACATTATGCCTGCGCCAAGCATATGAATGCAAAGGGGGTGTTCCCCCGTTAGTGGAACCGAAAAAATGGTGCAGAGAAATCTAAGAGATTTCTTTGCGTCATTTTTTTTTTACACTTTTAACGTCTGCTCAGAGCAGGCGCTCAAAGGAGGCACACCATTGTTTACAATGGGCCTCAATGGGCTTTGCAGGATTAGCGTCAAAATATTTACGCTAATTCTGCAAAGCTCCGAACTAGCATAAAAAATGTTGACGCTAGTTCCCTAACTACCGCCATGGTGCACTGTATCTTAGATACGGTGCACACATGGTGGCGTTAGAGGAGTGCTAAGGGGTGCAAGAAAAGTGGTGCTGCACTGGGTGCAGCGCCACTTGTCTTATATCTGGCCCCTATTATTGGAAGCAATTAGAGACTATCAAGACTGAGGGTCTCATTACGAGTCTAGCGGTCCGATCGCCACATTACAACCGCGGAGGGCAGACCAGCTAGAGGACTGCCGTCACCACCAGAAACATGGTTCCCCACTGGTGGAAGGCGGTCTGAGTTGTGCTGAGCCACAGTGGCTCTGAAATCAGTGACGCCATGCTGATTACAGCACAGGTTTCCACCGGCCCTTCCATGGCGTCATGCTGCCATACAAAGGGTGGTGGAAAGCCTGTGCAAGGGGCCACAGGGGGGGCCCTGCACTGCCCATGCCAATGGCATACAGGAGACCCCCTGCCCAGCATCAATGGAATGCGCACTGTCTACTGTTTGCAGACAGTGCACATTCTGAGGGTGCTGAAGTGCTATGGTATTGGCTTTAGCTCCCTTAAGGAGCTCTGCCCGGCGGGAACATTGTAATACAACTGGGGGCAAGACAACGCCACTGGCATGGCAGTGGCGTCCTCTCTGTGGCATTGGTGGTCCTGTGGTGGGACAACCAATGTTGTAGTGAGTCCCATAGACTTGAAGTGCTATGTAGAAATATGTTATTGTCTATGAAATAATGAGCCTGGCTACTGTTAGATGTAAAGATTTCTTTAGATTTTGACTCTTCCGGAAGCTATTTATTGGTGACTGTTATTATTCACTTTTGTCTACAAAAACTATTTAAGGGTATGTGTGGAACAAGAAGGGCCTTGCCGTTAAAAGCTCTGGCACCAATTGGTGCTGGAGTCCCTCAATGCCAAGCTCATAGACATTTACTTGAATATTGCTGCTGCTGTAAATGATCACTCTCCCTCCCTTTCGCTTCCTCTGTTGCCCCACATCTGAGGCAATGACTTCTATGACAGTATATCGAAGTTAAAACTTTTGCAATACAAAATTATTGTGAAAAAAATATCTAGGACAAGCATATAGGCTTTACATATTTACTTTGTAAAGTACAACATAGGTAGGTATATGTATTTAGAAGTATTTAACATTAGAATAAAATAAAAAGTACATTAATTAAAAATTATTTTTAAAAACAATTTATACACAGTACAAAAGTTAACACATTTAGGGCCATATTTATACTTTTTTAGCGCCGCATTTGTGCCACTTTTTGACGCAAAAGCTGCGCAAACTTACAAAGTACAATTGTATTTTGTAAGTTTGCGCCGTTTTTGCGTCAAAAAGCGGCGCAAAAACTGCGCTAAAAAAGTATAAATATGGGCCTTAATAACTTAAAGATAAGAAATATGTAGCTTCAAAACAATGAATCACAAAATATATGCTAGAATTAAATAAAGATGCAATCATTAAAAATATACTAAAATAAATTATATAGATTATTTATGTATAACATTAAGGAAAGAAATACAATTAAAAAAAATATTTAAGTAATACAAATGACATACAAAAATACATCATTAAAAGTGACATTGCTAAGAAAACAAAAACATAGGGACACAATACAAAATATTCAAATTAAAACAATACCTAAATATAATCATGAATGCTAGTATAAATGAAATTCCAACAGCATAAATAAAATACATACAACGTAAAAAAATAATAATAATAACTCTAACTCTAATTTGAAAAATAATTAAAAAAACAAAATTTCATTATAACTCAATGCAAACGAAAGGTGTTACAACTTATTATAACAAGAAAATAAAACGTTGTTCTTAAACTCCAATCTAGATATAAATAAATATAAACTGAAGAAATTATAACGTTAATATAAATGATTTAAACATATATCTTACATATTTATTTTTCTTGGCACATTTTTCAATTATTAACTAAAAAATGAGGTCTTGTTTCGGTGGAGGGAGGCCACATAGAGCACCTGTCATGCTCCGTGGCTGAGGCACTTCAGACATCCGACAGCGTTCGACAATGTCCAAGATGGCGGACGTGGCGTTCGCCAGCTCCAGAAGAGCTGCCTGACCAGTGTTCAAGATTTCTTCCCCGCGAGCGTGCTGCTCATATATTTACACCCCCTTTGTTGTAGAGATTGTGGTCGGGCGCCTGAGACAGGCTGTGGTGAGGAGATGAGGTAACGGGGAACCAGCCAAGACGTGACTAGTTGCGTGGTATATGGCTCAATTACTCCTCCTCTAGCTCACCAGCCCACGGGGACCTGTGATGGTCAATAATGTCTAGGGTCATTTATGGGTGAGAGAGTCCTCCACAGTGGTCAGTCTCTAGCGGAGCACAGGGGCATGGACATAATATCTGCGTAGGCATAACATTTTTGACAAAGTTAGGATGAAATACTTACGTTACCTCATTGGGGAGAAGAGAATATTTGTAACTTCACCATTGTTATCAAACTCGCATAAATATAAATGAGAATTACAGACTTGGATAACTATCTACAAATGCCTGGGTGCATGAGGTGGATGGAGTGCGTATAGATGTTATATGCTCAGAAGGGAGGGCCAGAAAGCCACTAGAAGCTACAAGCGCTGGCCTCTATCTACAGCAACCAATGGAGCGGCTCTCAAGAGACTTGATATTGAAGAATCAGGCAGCCGGTACACCTTTGCGCATTTGCAAGGCAACGGAGCTAGACCGTTGGGGTCGGAACCTTTAAATATCTCGCCGGATCAATCACCCAACCACATAATGCATTAAGATACTGATGGACCACTCACTGCGCCCTCCAGAAACAAGTCAGTTTTAGGAAGAGTATCAAAGACACTCATGGCAGCTGAGGAAAACGGTTTTAGAGGTCCAGAAGCTTTACAATCCATTGCTATGGAAAAAAGCAAAGGAGATTGTGCAAGAATGGCAGAAAACTCCCTGGACTCCTCCGATACAGATAAAAGTGCTTTGAGTCTTCTACCTAGCTGTGTGCCAGGAATGGGGAGAAAGCAGGCATACCCCTTATTCTGAACCATGGGTCCCAAGGCACCATGAAAGGAAAAGAGCCTGGTGGTGGAGCGTAATCCATCCAATCTAGAGAGCAAGATGGAACAGGTAAACTACCATGACACTCCTGCCGCAAGCAATCTCCACTTTGCCCCAGTTGACCTTGGTTACAGCTTCTGGGTATCTTTCAGAGGGCAATAGTGTGCAAGAGACCAATGGGCAAGATCTGCAAGCAATAGTTCCCTTCCCCGAATCGGGCTCTATAAGCAGGGAAGCAGCCCCCACCAAGAGTTAGAGGTGGGCAACACACAAGATCTATCATCAGACACAAATACTGTCCATCTCCAGATCTTGAGCGAGCTAAGTGCAATGAAAATCTCCCAGGAAGAAGCACAAGAAAGAATAGAACAGCAGCTCTATCAAATTCACACTATAGTGCAACATCCGGCAGCATGAATACCACAGGTGGAGCAGTGGATCCCAGACCTGGAAGATGCTAGGCCTTGGCAAGAGGCACTGTCCTGCAAACTACAGTCTGAATTGATAAAACTGCAGATTACAATTGACGATGAAGAAAATAAATCTTGTCATTCCAATTTAATATTTACTGGGATGCCCGAAGGACTCAAAGCCGGCTAGACGGTGGACAGCCTCACTGTGGATCTTATTCTTAAACAAATTTATCCAAAGGCTGTGGCTAAGAACTTAGATTTAACAATAATGTGAGTGCATCGTGTTCCAGCCATAAACCTGCAAATGCTAACTATCCATGAACAATTTTAGTCAATTTTGGAGATTTTCACATTGAGGAATGCATTCTTGCTAATGGCATCAGAGATAAATAATTTAAGACTTCTGAAAACTATTCATTAAAAATTTCTTCTGAAATGTTGGTGACCTCCACTCAGTGCTGCAAGGAATTTAAAAACATGATCAGCAGCATCCAGCATCTGGGGGCTCCCACGGGCTTTGTACAGCAGACTAGACTGAAAGGTCTCCACAAGGGGCGATCACATATCTTTCAGTCAGTGGAGCAAGCAAGGGACTTTTTACGCTGTCTACAACACCTGTGGGGTGAGGGGAGGTCATGAGAGTAGGACTCATTCCTTCAAACCTTTAGCCTACGCTGCAAAGTTCATTGTTTCTTGATACTTCTGGACCTTTTTGTCACCATTTTGGCCAAGCTATATAGTTTCACTATGACACTGTTGAATGTCTTAGCGAGCCTCTAGGTGATATCTCAAGGCACCATGTTGTTGCTAGCACAACTAGGGTGGGTGGTGGGTAGTGGGGATACAGGACTCCGCACTAGAGGAGTAGGGGGGAGCTCCTAAGTGAGCCCCAGATGGTTCCAGGGAGGAAGAGATTTAGAGGGTGGATTTTGGGCACTGGTGAGTGGACGGAGGGGTAAGGGGAGTCTACAAGAAAAAAATAATCAGGTAAAGAAATTTAACACAGCTTTATTATGCACATTCTCAGAGGGGGCACAAGTTAGGGAGACTATGCCATATGTAATGCCAGCAGGTCTAGGTCAGGTCAACAGTATAACAGGACAGGTGGTTTTTAGTGGTTTGTGACAAGGAGACTACCCAAGCTAAATGATTAGCACAGTGATTAGCGCGGAGTGCATTAGGGTGGTCTCTATATCAAACTTAGATCCATCTTATTTTGGCCGAAGTCGGTCAGGGCTTAAGTCATTTTGCTCCAAAAGACACATTTGAAAGCTTCTGCCAAACTACCAAGACTATCCAATTTTGCCTTCCATGCTTTTTATGCGTTTGCAAATGTGGCAGTCAGGGGGGTGGCTTTCCTTTTGGCTCTAATCTTCCCAGGAGAGGTGATTCAGGTAGTGCAGGACCCTAAAGCCAGATGAAGTTTGGTTATTTTATGGGTCTATCATCAAGTAATTCACTTGGTTAGCTTTTATGGGCCCATAGTTGACAAAACAACCCCCTTAGAAGAGGTTTACAATGCTTTGATACCTCTTAAGGGATTTGTTTTAATTGGGGGCGACTTTAATATTATTCAAAATGTTACCTGGGACTGCTCGCACCTCAATAGGTATCAGAATAAGCCGAAATCAGCTAGTTTTTTAGCTAAGCTAATGAGAGCTAGCTTTGGTAGATCCTTGATGGCTTGATCACCCTACATAGCAAGAATTTGCATGCCATTTCAACATTTTTAACTCTGCCTCACCTATTGGTTTCTTTTTATAATTGATTTCTTTTTTTAATTGGATAAGAGATTGAACTGGCATACTATCAAACTCCTTTTCTGACCACTCTGTTCCCTTTGTGGATCTTAAGATGAATGGGGTCTCTCAAGAGCGACCACGGTGGATACTTGATAAATCCTTATTAACTCAGAAAAATTGGGTGGCAGCCATGTCAGTGGCACTAGAAGAGCTTCTGCACCGGAATGAGGGCAGAGCATCTACTGCTGCTGTTTGGGGGGCTTGCAAGGCCTTTACTTGAGGAGATACAGGGCCGTATTTATACTCCGTTTGCGCCGAATTTGCATCGTTTTTTTCGACGCAAATTCGACGCTAAACTAACGCCAACTAACGCCATATTTATACTATGGCGTTAGAGGCGAATAGCGCCAAAGTTCCCGGAATGTGCGTCATTTTTTAGCGTGAACCCCTTCCTTGCGTTAATGATATGCAAGGGAGGCGTTCCCGTCTAAAAAATGACTCCCAGGCCTTTACGTGGTATTTATACTCCCGGGCAAAAGAGACGCCCGGGAGTGGGCGTGGCTAAAAACGGCGCATTTGCGCCGCTTTTTAACGCCTGGGTCAGGCATGGCGTTAAGGGACAAGTGGGCTCAAAATGAGCCCAGAGTGCCCTCCCCTGCCCCCAGGGACCCCCCCTGCCACCCTTGCCCACCCCAGGAGGACACCCAAGGCTGGAGGGACCCACCCCAGGGACATTCAGGTAAGTATTTTTTTATTTTTTTTTAATAATTTTTTTTGGCATAGGGGGGCCTGATTTGTGCCCCCCTACATGCCACTATGCCCAATGACCATGCCCAGGGGACAGAAGTCCCCTGGGCATGGCCATTGGGCAAGGGGGCATGACTCCTATCTTTACAATGATAGGAGTCATGTTGATGGGGGATGGGCGTCGAAAATAAATGGCGCAAGTCGGGTTACGACGATTTTTTCGACGTAACCTGACTTGCCCCATTTTAAGACGCCCATGCGCCATTTTCCCCCTACGCCGGCGCTGCCTGGTGTACGTGGTTTTTCTCGCGCACACCAGGCAGCGCCGGTCTGCTTGCGCCGGCTAACGCCATTCAATAAATACGGCGCCCGCATGGCGCTTCAGAATGGCGTTAGCCGGCGCAAAACTTTTTGACGCTAAACTGCGTTAGCGCAGTTTAGCGTCAAAAAGTATAAATATGGGCCACAATTTCCTATTTGGCTTGGATTAATACATTGTGATCAGAGGAAATCTCTTCTCTACAATATAAGTTAGAGATAGCTTGCAGAGCAGATTCTGTTCTTCACACAATTGATCCCAAAGTGAACTTACAAGTTGCAGGTCAAAGATTTAAGCAATTATTTCTCTTTAAGTAATTAATTAATCAGAACACATATTTTCAGCAGCTCTACGCGGAAAGTGAACATACTGGAGGCTGTCTGGCTGGGTTGGTCAAAAAGAAACAACATCAAGGGGACTTTACATCTATTTTTGATGCTAAACAGAACCACATGGTCACAGAGCCTGAGCAGATTGGCAAGGTTTTCTTAGATCACTACATGGAGTTTTATATCTCTACTATCAATCCCTCGACTCAAGCTATTGATGACTTTTTGCTTCCAGTAGAACTAACAGTATTTAATAGGGAGCTTCAAGATATGGTGGGGGCTTCGATTAAGACTGCAGAAACTAAGGATGACTCCCCTGCCTAGTGCCAAGGCATCTGGCAATGACGGCTTGCCAGCCAAATTTTATAAGGTATCCTCCACCAAGCTGGTAAAGCCCTTAACAAAGCTGTTTAACAAATTTCTAGAAGGAGGGGAAATTCCTAGTGAGTTCACTGAGGTGGTCATTGTAAGAATCCTGCAGAAGGACAAGCCCCTTACAGACCCATGCTCATATCACCCCATCAGTTTGTTAAATTGCGATTGTAAATCAGTCGCTAAAATGGTGATATTAAGAATCTCACCTGCTGAGGTATCAGTGGTGCATGGCGACCAAAATGGCTTTTTGCCAGTCAGATCAATAACAATTATTACGAATGTTCTTATTCAAGCAATCAATTATTATTCTAGTAATAAGATTCAGGCCACAAAAATCATGCTCAGTGCTGAGGAGCCCTTCAACTGCGTCCAGTGGGATGTTCTGTTTGCCATTGTGTTTCGTTTTGGTTTCCCCTCAAAGTAGTTGAAACTGTTGAAGAATCTATATGCCAAGGTGGTGGCTAAAGTTATGATTAATGCACAGATGGCAAGGCACATTCCTATAAAAAGGGGTACTAGGAAAGGGTGCCCCATCTCACCAGTTCTTTTTGCTCTGTTTCTAGAACCGTTGGCTCTGGCTCTTAGACAAGACCCCATGATTCGGCCCCCACTTCCTGGAGCTTCTAAACTTAAATTGTTCACTGATTATATAATTCTCTACTTAGCAGGTAATGCTCAGAATATTTCTTACGCCTTTAGTAAGATCTTCTAGTGCCTTTAGTAATATCAACGCTTTTTTGGATATCGGTGGTGACAAGATTAATCAGAATAAGTCTGAGGTCCTTTTATTTCATTGCTTACCCCCAATTTTGCCCATTGACATGCAGCAGCATTTTGTGGCTACAAAATTAATAAGGTATCTGAGCATTTTTGTTTTCCATCAACTTTTGGGTTTATTCAAGCTAAACTACATCCCTATATTGAATAAGGTGTGTGTGCTACTAACCATTTGGCACACTCTACCTCTCACAATTATAGGGCATGTAGCGGTCATTAAATTGTTGGCTCTTCCCTTGTTCACCTTTATATTTTTTAATGTGATGATTAAAGTTCCTCAATCCTTCTTTTCACAAATGTACTAAATCATACGTTACTTCCTATGGCAAGGGAAAGGGGCATGTACTAAACTATCTATAATTTAGCTCAACACAGAGAATGGGAGGCTAGCACTTCCACATAAGCGGATGAATTGCCAAGCAGCTTTTCTGGACTGGCTGAACTGCGCCACTCATGAAAATAGCTCTATGAATTGTTTTTATTTGCAATGTATGCTTAGAGAAGTGGACGTTCAGCGTCCCCCCTTCCTAAAAATCCTGAAACTCCCCAAACGCTCTCGATATAAGCTCCCATACATTTTAAGTAGTAAATTTTGCCAGCTTCAGGATGAATATTAGTTCTCCCTGCTACACCCCTCAATGTTACCATGGAATTGTTGGTTAATTGGATTATCTTTCAAACATAGTATCATTGAGAGTTGGAAAAGTCCTGGCTTTTCCAGACTAAATAATTTTTTCTTAGCAGGGCATATCAAACCATGGTGTCAAATAGTCTCGAACAATTCAGGAATAGTACCCATTTTGTTTCACTCGTATTTTCAAATGATCAATTATGTGTGCAATCATATCAGGCTATTTAGCCCAGCTAAGGAAAACATAAGCGAAGCCCATTTCATAAGCAAGCTCACAGGATTGGGGAATTTGTATCGGGTATTATATTTTTGTTTACAAGAGTCAACCGCTTCAGTAGCGTTAGCTTCAATTTCACATATTACAGGAGGCAAGATTGATTTGGCCTCTTGGGGCCGTTACAATCTTATGGCACACAAGCCAGTGCGAGGAGCTAATTAAAAAAATAACACTTTATTTTCCAAATGGGCACTTTACCACGCCCCTATCACCTATGTCAAATGTACCCGTCTTCATCGGTGGCGTGCTTTAGGAGGGCATGCTCTAAGCGATTTGCCCATATTGTGTTGTTCTGTCCAGCATTAGTTAGCTTTTGGGCAAGAATTTTCTATTCAATTGGGGAAAGAATTAAGGGCCGGATGTGTCAAAAGATTTTACCCATTCTGTGTCAATGGGAAAATGCTTTGGTACATATGGCCCTAAAATCCAAATTGCAAGTAGATCTGCAGGGGGCTTTGCTGGGGATACCTACTACTAATTATCATTTAATGCTACGACAGCAGCAGTTCTTCTTTATTGGAGCTTTAGTCGCTAAGGGCCATATGTACTAAAGCATTTTCCGATAGACACAGAATAGGTAAAATCCTTTGGTACATCTGGCTCTAAATCACTAATCCTTCAAACATGGAAGTGCCTTGAGGCTCCCACTTTTGAGGCATGGATTACCAAAATGTTGCTAGCTAAGCGAAGAGAAGAGCTTTATGTGCAAAGGATGGGAGCATTGAAAACGTTTAGGGGTATTTGGGAGGTGTAGTGGCAGAAGTGAATTTTTCTTAACTTATCTTCTTTATATGTTTCTTCTTTTTTTTTATCTTCCTTAACATATTTATGTAAAATGTTTGATTATCAAGGTCATATGTAACACAATTAAATGTTGGATAGCTGATGTTCAATTAAAAGACATCTAAAAAAAGATGATACATGAGACTTAAAATTCATAGAAATAGACTTAGAAACACTTCAACTCAACTTCAATCCATAATATCCACTTAAATATAAGAAAATAAAAATAATTATGATTTATCAATTGCGATAAACGAAAACAAAATATAACTAAAAAGCAGTAATTTACATATTAAAATGTAAATTTAGCAATATTGCAAAACCACAAAATAGTAATTTATTGAAACAAATATTTAGTAAATAATGTTACTATTTAATTTAAAACATGTAATATATATATTTAGAACACTTTTCACTCACTGCACTGCAAACAAGCCAAAATATATTTAGATATATGTGTTTGTATATATATATACAAATATATATATGGGACAGGGGTGCGAGTTATAGCTACCTTAGGGCACGAGTTACAGTTACTTGAGATAAAGATAATTCTAACTCTAACAAGTGAATGTCTATTAAATTCTACTACAACGTCCATGTAACCTTTGTTTTTTTCAGTGAATAAATATACATATATTGGCAAAGGAAGCATGACATAAGGTACTGTTCCAAATGAGCACAACATGGAGTAAAAATGGATGTCGTATTGCTCCATAATACCTTAATAAGGTTACAGCTCTGGTGTTTGGGTGCCATTGGAATGGAAAAAGAACTTTACATTGTTAAAGAGAAGCCTAACATGTTTGTCGTGAGGCCCGGTTGAAGGTATATAACCGAAACACATAGGCTGTTTTGTTTTGCAACTTGTTTTTCACTTTTTTTTTTATGAAACTGTTTTAATTGACATTTATCCTTTGAGAAACATTGACATAATACATCAGATCACACCAAAATCTCTGACAAGAAGGCAAATTTGCTCAACCCCCACCCTCAAAGGGGAGGGGGAAAGCGTCTCCATCCTTATGGGGAACAAAAGTAAAATATAATTAATGCTTACCACCCCCCTCCGCATATACCCCACATCAGCGACTACTGAAGGCACCCTCAGAAAGAGAGAATACACATTTACCAATCCATAAGAAAAGGAAAAGATGAACAGCCATAACATAAAAAACTAACATCAACTCTTTATGTCCTGTATTCCTGCCATGTATGTTATATAAGCGGGGTTTGGGGTCCAGAAGGATAAGCGTACAGAGGGCCCAAAGACACATCTCCCCCATTCCTCCCCTGAATAGCCCTACCTGGACTGAACCCTATACATGGAAAAGATGCAGTGCCCTAAGACGTGGACTACAGGTAGTGAGCGGGACGCCCTTGGACCGGAACCTCACCAGGGGATCCCAAATATAGTCAAAACTTCCATGAGAATTATCCAACTTGTCTGCTAAGCGCTCCAAAGCAAGCCCCTGCCAGAGTCTGGCATACCACAATGTCAATGGGGGCGAATCTTTTTTCTTCCAGTATGATGCAAGGACAGTCTTAGCTGCCCCCAATGCCAACCAAAGGATAGAGCAATCGCTGTGTGTTTGATGTTGCAGCTCAGGAGCACGCAGACCCAACAAAACATGGGCTGGTGATGTAGGAATAGAGTACCCTAGAATCTCTTTTAGATGTGACAGGATTTCTTTCCAAAAGGGTTTAATAACGGGACAGTCCCACCATATGTGCCTGAAATCTTCCAACATCCTGCACCGGGTGCGCGGTTGCCAGGTCTCTGATGCGCCGAGGCGCGTTCCAGGCCGCCCGCGGGAGTGCAGGCAGCAATCTCCCTAGGGAGCCCTATGGCGAGCCCGCTCGCGTCCTCGGGCTCACCGCATCACCGGGGCACCTGTTTGCTCAGCGCCTCCCCCCAGATACGGCTGAAAAGGGGTACAAAGGTGCAGGCGGTCGCGGAGCCTCTGGGCTTCACGACCTGTCGGCCATGTTGGCCTGCCCCGCCTCCTGTTTTTCACTTTTTAAAGATCCTGGCACACTTAAAATTAAATAAAATTCAACACACCATAAAATTGGACTGCGGTGTGGTCTGTGCAGTACCGCTGGTCTGGGGGGAGGACCATGCTTGTCAGGAATATATTTGCATGATCTACCCTGCATACAGGACAATCCACCAAACCACAAAAACGTCAATACAATATTAAAACTAATATAAAATCTATAATCTAAAACATAAAGACAAACATTTCACTAAAAGTAATATTTAATACAAGCATGTCAAATGTAATACCTTTAAAGGATTTCAGTCATGATTTCCCATTGTCACTTTATAATTTTGAATTATTTAATTGAATTATTTATTCATTTTTGTTGTTTAAGCAATTAAGGAACTGATTCTCTCAATCTTTCTGGCCTCTTACCTCCAGATTATATACTTTTTGAGATTTCTTGTTTCAGTCTTACATAAAGACACCACCGCACTGCTCTTTACATTTTAGTCATAATTCATTGCATGATTGGCAGTCAGCATAAACAAAACTACACTTCAATTGCAGAAGAGCAGTCTCCATCTTAACCTACTCTTCAGTTACTTTCTTTAGATTTATTCAGACCTACTGCAAATTGCAATATGAACCTATTGAAAACTGCAGTGACTGAACTTTGTGTGATGAAGGAGGGTACATCTATGTTCTCTTGTTGTCTGTCCTTCCTCTCTCAATTTATCAGAAAACTAGATCACACCTGGGTTGCTCTTCCATCAAATTTCATGCAGTGAAAATAGAGTGCCTATGTAATCTAACTGTTCTTATGCGAAGGTCTCTGACATCCAACAGGTCTAATATGTGATATATAAAAATAAAACATAAACAAATAAATAAAATAAATACGTAAGTACATCAAAAATAAAATATGCTGTTCCATAGTGGGCAGTGTCAGAGATGATTAATTGGTGTAAATGAAAATAGAGCATCATTCTGCCTGCTTATAGAGTCTCAGAATTTCCTGTTACTTTTGGCTGTCACATACAATAAAGACTCACAGCTTACTTGACATTTTGTGCATCTATCTTTTACTTTAATTGTACATCGATATCTAGTACAGAATAATATAATCAAAAAATCATAAAAACATTTATTTTACTAAGCAGATGATCAAATTGTTCCAGGAAGGTACCTAATCTCCTTCTCCACTCTTCTTTACAAATTATTCTCACCCCTCTCCTTGGTACAGCTTTTCATATATTCACCAACGGTTGTAGTCATTGCACAACTAATCAAGCAATAATTGTATTTTATATAATGCCTAGTGATGAACTGCTCCTGTAGCATTTCTTTAATATGGTTTTCTCCATCCATTATGCTGAGTCATCCTGCTGAAATCAGTTTATATTTGATTAATTTTAACTTATAGTTGGTCAGGCCTGCATTGAGGGTTAATGGCCTCCAGAAATAATTGTTGCATGACCTAAAGAAGTTTTTCCTGCACTTTTCCCAAATATACCACATTGTAAAATAATTTCCAAAATCTTTTATTTCTCTCTGTGGAGTAGTAGTTCCGAATCTTTCTGACATCCTACTTTCAAATTCTCTACTGTATACAGCACCACACATTGCTTTAAGAGTTTTAGATTTTATTTTCCTTAAAAAGATCACTTCTAAATAAATTTGTCTCTGGATCTGACAAAGGGATCAAAACAAAGAAGTGCAATGCCGGAAGGAAATCTAAGGAATATAAGAGAGTGAGAGGTTCAATGCACAATCAAAACAAATTATATCAGAAAACAGAGGAAGTCCAGAATGCAATTAGCAATAGAGGTCAAACAAAACTTGGATAGGTACTTGTAGGAAGGAAGAAAATTCAAGTTGCAGAAAGAAGAGTTTATTCCAGGCAGCACAGCACAACCACCTGCAGAACAGACAGCCCATCAACTGAATCCAGGATTCCATTAAGGACATTCCATGGAACACAGAATTCGGTTTACAGTCAAAGCTTTACAATAGCATGCGCTGGTATAGAAATAGAAAACAATATAAAGACATCCTTCCTCTTAAGAGAAAAGGAAAAAAACTATAATGGAAAAAGAAAGAAAAACTATGTACAATAATATACCAACAAAATAGAACAAAGGTACTATAGACTTAACAGAAGGCACCAGAATTCATTTTACAAATACTGAGAATTTTGTGGAAGGTTGCCTTAATCTGCTTGAACCTTTAACTCTAGAAGCTACTATGTTGTCTATTATTTCATTCTCCCTTGATAGATTTCCCAAGGTATTTTGCAACACTCCTGTGTCATTATTCATCCTTGTTAGAACTTCTTGGTGAGTTTCTTTACTGATCCTTACAACACAGCCTCCATCTTTTTTTTCTTCCCTATTTTCTTCATTTACAGGCAATGGTCCAGTATACTTGGCTACTTTCTTTTACATATGAGACTTTACCATCTTGTCTCACCACACATTTAGTGAAAACTTTTACTACTTTCTTGGCCTTGCCAAACTTAAAGGTACCATTCTTTATCAGTCCTTGTTTAAGAACTCTAACCCAATCTCCCACCTTGATCTCATGACTTTTTACCTTCCATCTAGCATCACACCATTGTTTAACTTTATTTTGCTTTCTTCTCACCTTTTCTGCTATTCATCTTACTACATTTCATTTTGAACCACCAAAGGCATAACTTTGAGGCAGTGTCCCTACCCTTTTAACAATTTAAATGGACTAACTTCAGTACTGATATTATGCGGTACATCCATAGTTTTTTCCACAAGGAATTCTTCCAATCACCTCCTTCCTTGCGTGCCTCAGTGATGTAACTTTTTAATCCACGATTAAATCTCTCGACCTGACCATTTTCATAAGGTTCATAAAGCGCCGTAGTAACATGCTTCATCCCACAATGTTTGAGAAATGATTCCATCCTTGAAGACATTAATTGTACCCCATTATCAGTTACCAGTACACAGTGGCAATCTTCTCTACCAGATATCGCTTTGAAAAAATCAATCACTGCTTTTGTTGATGTATGGGAGACCAATTTCACTTCTGGCCATTTCGAATGATAATCAATAAGTACCAATGCAAAGCTGGAATCAACTGGAAGAATATCAAATGGACTAGAAATATCAAATGCAACCTTTTGCCAAGGGAACTCCAGCCACTCCACTGACTTAAGAGGGGGAGTGTAAACCATTAGCAAATTCTCACTGTTGGCACATACTTCACATTCTCTCACAGTCCTGTCAATCATGCTGTCCATTCCAGGCCACCAAAAATTATTTTGTATTAACCGCTTCATGGCTGTCATACCTGGATGCTCCTTATGGGCCAACTTGAGAATCCTCTCTTGTACATAATTCGGAGGAATACACTCCCCACTCTTCGATAACAAATTCCCTTAAACAACTAACTCCTCTGCCACCTTGAACATATGTAAACATTCTGCCATAATCTCCTTACGTTTTGGTCATCCCTCAATCACATAACTCTTGACAACTTGCCACACCCTATCTTTTTCTCACTTTCCTTCCAGAAATCTTCAGAAATATCATCAAACTCTTCAGACACTAAGGGCCTCATTGTCAGTCTGGCGGTCACTAGACTTGAGGTTGGCGGTTGGACCATCCCCAATGCAGCAGTCCGAGTGCCACATTACAACCCTGGCGGATGGGCCGCCAGGAAACCGCCAGCTCCGCCAGGATCAGAGATCCCGACGGTCTGGATGGAGGTGGCGGTCCATATCTGCCAGGGCAGCACTGCAGGCAGAGCTACAGCATTGCCGATTACCAGCCCAGAGACAATGTTATATATAGCCTGTTTCCCACTAGGCCAGTGGGTGGAAACTCAGGTTTCAGCTCGCTGACCTAGCAGGAAACTTTTAATAACTCTGGCAGGGAGGTCAACCTATAGGTCACGGCCACCCGGTCAGGAGTTTGGCAGACGGAGTTTTCCATCCACTAAACTGAAAATCCGTCCCTAAATCCTTGATGGTGGCCACCATATCATTTTCTCTCACAGAATTTCCATCACCATTCTGGCATGGCAACCTGGATAAAAAATCTGCAGTCATATTGTTGTTTTCTGGCACAAATTCATTATGGAAGGTATATTTTTGCAACCTCAAAGTGAGTCTAGCAATGTACACTGTGGATTTCCATCCTCCACCTGGAGATAAAATGTTGAACAATGGTTTGTGGTCCGTCTTAAGGATGAATTTACTGCCCCAAACAGAATTTCAGAAGTGATCAAGCGCCCAAGCACATGCCACCAACTCCCTTTCAATTACCAAACACCTTCTTTGAGCACTCAATGTACGTGAAGCAAATGCCACAATCCATTCATCTTTACCGCACCTCTGTTACAATAGTCTCCCACTCCGTACCTACTAGCATGAACAGTGATTAGGAATTATTTGCCAATGCAAAATGGATTAAGCGTGGGGCACCCACAATTTCGTTTTTTATATTTTCAACCAAACAAACTCAGTTTTTTGTCTCAATAACTCTCTTAAAGGTTCCTTTTTCGTAGCAAAATCCTTAACAAATTTGCTATAATACTCACACATACCAACAAAGGACAGCAATGCTCTTTGTTAACAGGTGCCAGTGCCTTCAAAATAGCTTCAACATTAGATTTTTTTGGGAGAACTCCATAACAATGTGTGTCCAAGATATTCTACATATTTTTTAAACATTTTACATTTAGTCGCCTTCACAGTCAAACCATGTGTCTCCAACCTATTGCACACTTCAGTTATGTGGTGTACGTGTTCATTTTCATTTTTTGAAAATACTAAAATGTCAGCCCCAAAGCAATTTGCAAAAGCACTCACATCCCTAAAAATGTTGAACATGGCTCTCTGAAATACCGCTTATGCCAGTCCAAATGGTATCCTACTGAATTGGTACAAACCTTGTGGTGTAGTAAATGCTGTTAAGTGATTTGAATCCTGGAAAAGCTCAATCTGGTGACACGCTGATCTGAGATCTACTGTGGAACAAATTTGAGATCCTCTCAACATAGCTACTACCTTATTGATATTAGGTAAAGGATGACAGTCTACAATTATGTTGGCATTCACCTCTCTCACATCCACACACAGTCTCAATATCTGATCACTTTTCCGAGCCAGAATTATGGGAGAAACCCATTCATATGGTTCTGTCACCTCTATTATTCCTTCTTCTTCTAAATCATTTAGCATTCCTTTTAATTCCTCCCTGATATTTATAGGTACACCTCTCAGCTTCTGTTATTCAGGAACAGCATTACAGTTGACTTTGATCATATGCACACAATTTGTTAATCTCCCTAAATTTCCGCTGAAGACTTTGGGAAATCTTTCTTTCACCAGGTTGTTCTCATCAACACACTGTATTTGTTTTTCATCTAAGAAGGAAACTGGTTCTTTACTACGAGGATTCAAAATAATATCCAACTTTCATTGGTCTCTCCATTACAAAACATTCACCCCTTTCACTGCTACATACATTTTAATTTGAGCCATTCTTCCCTTGAACTTCAGCTCCACACTCACATATCCATCCATCTCAATAGTGGAACCATCAAAACTTTTTGCTTTAAGGTTAGAGGGTTTTAACTGATCGCTACTAATAACATCTTTGAATTTTTGCTGAAAAGATTGACTAGTTATTATTGTCCATGGAAAGGCAGAATCCACCATTTATTCCAACTCTACCCCAGAAATGCTAACTGTGCACTTGGGTGGTTTCTTCAAACCTTGATCTGCATTCTTGTAGTTTTTCTCATGCTCATGAATGGATAGCACTATACCTTTACCATCTTCACCATCCCTTCCACCAATCTTTATTTCAACCACCTCTGTAGCATATGACACTTTACCTCACATTTGTCCTGAATTCCTTTTAAGACCTCTGCACACAGGTGGCAAATGTCCTACATGAAGTTACTTTACACATACTTTGTTAATTGCTGGACACTAGCTACATGAAGCAATGTGATTACATCTTCCACACCTTTAACATGCATTACCCTTTTCGTGTTTCTCAAATATTTTAACATTACCAACACATACCTCTTCAACCTTTCTCACTTGCATAGTAGTACTCTTGGCTGTAGACATCCATTTTACTGAGTGTTCTAATGCCTTAGCTGTAGATATTGTGTCTTGTAATTTGGGATCACCCATGAGCCACAATTGCTCTTGGGTTTTCTTGTTTTTGACATGTACTATTGTTTGGTCCCTGATCATTTCGTCTGTCATGGTACCAACGTTACACGTCATAGATAAAGCTCTGAAAGCAGTACGAAACTCATTAAATGTCTCTCCTTCTAGTTGTGTCCGTGTATAGAACTTAAATCTATTTGAAGCACTGCTGGTAGTTGGCTTGAATCTTAGCTACATCCTTAACAGCGCCTCTTGATATGCATCCAAATCTCCTTGTCCACCAGAAGCCATTACTCAGGGTAATGTTCTAAATATAACTTGCCCTTCTGACCCAAGACAATGTAACAAAATGTTTTTCTTCCATTCAGCACCCATTCTTTCACCATCAATAGCTTTCATGTATGCTATAAATCCCTCCTTCCACCTTATCCGAGGTATGGGAGGCTCCCTTTTGCTTTGTAAAAATGTTGTTGGCAGATCAAACTGCATGATGTTTTACAGTGGTACTCCACTTCTCCCAAAATGTTTTAAGTCTGTAAATATTCATTAACTGCATACTTTATAATTTGTAATCCATCAGTGGTATAATCATTAAAAGCAAGGTGTACAGTAATACAATTAATACATAAAGATAACACAAATATTTAAATTAACACCACAATATACACTTGTTTCTTGAATTCAGCATGTCAGTGTATTGGAGAAATATACTCTTTGAGCTGCACTAATATTAGCCGGTAAAAATTGCTTGAAAATGTGCTGAGGTGTGTAGCCAAACACATCCTTTTAAAGATGGCAGCTACATGAGCGTGATGATGAAATGCCACATTGACCTGCATGCTAACGTAATGCGTGGAGGTTGGAAAACTCGTAGCAGGGTGCTTAATTGATGGCGTGCATAGAATCCAGTGGCGTGATGACCATCAGTGACATTTCACGCTTCTTTCTCGTCTTTCTGTGCCGATTCAACCACACTCGAGGCAGCAGCTCGAGAATGCACTTGATCATGTGAAGAGCAATTCTGTTGATGTTGTGGAAAGGGTAACGTCACTATCTTGAGCTGCATAAATCTGTAAAAGCAGTACTCACTGACAGTAGTACAGTTGTTCACCAACCGATCAGTACATAGTATAACCAAATAAATAGTGAACTTATCCAGGTCCAATAAATGTGTTCCCCAATAAAATTCTTCCACAGAATAAATATGGATCATCAGAGGTAAACCCATTCCTGTTCTGCCCTCAGTGACAGTTTACCTCTGCTGCTCGTCGCCATTGTAAAAAGGAAGAAAATTCAATTTGCCGAAAGAAGAGTTTATTTCGGGCAGAAAAGCAGAACCACCTGCAGAACAGTCAGCCCATCAAATGAATCCAGGATTCCCTTAAGGACATTCCAATGAACACAGAATTCAGTTCACAGTCAAAACATTACAATAGCATGAGCCTGTATAGAAATAGAAGACAATCTAATAGTACTTCAATGAATTGGGAGCTGGTGAAAAACGCAAATCAGGTATATGATACTGTACCCTCGAAGTCAATATAAGTCACCATGTGGGGCTGTGAAAAGTGGGAAGGTGTATTACCTACATTTGAGCAAGAAAATCAACTTCTGCCAAACAAGACTGAGAAGGGTCGATGATATAGCCTAATCTGCAATGCCAGTAGGATAGTTGACTTAAAATTTATAAGATGGAATGTCAACAGGTTGAACAAAAGGATAATGATATCCAGCATGTATCTAATGATCTGTGACTGGCAAGTTGATCTTTCAATTTTGGTTGAGATAGTGAAGAATATTGTAATGTGTATCAAAGGCCTAGGGTGATGGAAGCAACTACACTATGTACCAAAACAGAAGAAAGACATTTTAGGACACTAAAGAAAAAACAGAGGTGGGTCAGAAATTGGAAGAGGACACTGTTGGTTTGGTGGCTACATTAAAGGGATTCCCTGTTATGTGTGAATTTGGTGTGCAAACCAGTTAATTTATTGGTGACCAGAAAGTTAGATACCCAAATAACTAAAATAAGAAAGAAAAACCATTGACGAAAGATCCAAATTTGAATAAACAATTTAGATTGGGAAATCAAAACTCCTGCAGCAAGACCAAGATAATTTGAGGAGATAACAAATAAAAAAAAAGAAGAAGCAGACTATGATGAAATAAAAATTCAGAGGTACAAAATAACAATAGGATCATAAAGTGGTATGGCTGTGGGTGCGCATGACAAATAAATTTGAGAACTACATGAGGATCGAGAAAAGTAGTATGTGGAAATTGAGGGACAACAGGCACCTTTGCTAAAGAGTGCAGAAGGAAGAGTTTTCAAGGATTAAAGAACTAGATGACGTTGTGAAAATATCCAGTAAATGGTATTGGGAGTAGATGGACAAACTACTGAAGAAACACAAATGAGTGTATGGAATTTTTGAAATTATGGCATTAGTAACAGAGAGCATGAAACATAAGAAAATTAAGAGATAAATTGGAAACTTTTCATTGTGAGATATAAGTTATGGCAGATCTGTAACTGTATCGGTAGATTCCAGTGGGGTATTCACACACAGCCAAAGATTAAGTTGTGAATAAATTATGTAGAAAGAGTTATGATTTGATAAAATCAGAGTGATAGGCAGTTGGATATGAGTGTAAGCATATAAAAAGTTTAAGCATGCAGTGGACATAAAAATTATACAAAGAAGTGTGTGGACCAGTCTATATCATGAAAAAAAAAATTGATCCTCTAGGGTGGCACAATTAAAAGAACCATGAAGTAGTGTTGATTCCATAAGTGGTAATTGAAACAGAGCATAAGAATATCAAGATTTTCAACGAGTATCCTGTAATGTTTCAGATAATGTTGAACCATTCAAAGGTTTGTTTTCTATGAAAACATATTGACAAAGATAGTAACAAATGTGTGAGGTACACAAAATTAGGCCTTTGACATTTGATGAACAAATCACAGCACAATAAACTTGATAAATTGATATTCGAATGAATCACAGAACCTATCAAGTCCTTGATGTGTTTTTTAAACTGGGATATAACATTTGTTTGTGTGTCAATCTAGGAGGACACAATAGGAAAATTTGGATGAAAACACAATGTTTGCCAAACATTTCAGAAATGCTAAGTGTGATGGGAGGAGGAAGCATGTTTAGTTTGTTGAATATGTCTGCCACATATCATCAAATAACTCTATGTGAAGAGTCACAGCCATTAACATAATTTGTAACACTCATGGGGTCTTATCAATACTGCAGAATGCCATTTAGGTTAGTGTCGGTGGCTACCTTATTTCAGAGAACCCTGCAGAAAATGTTACCTATTTGAAATTCAGAGGAAGAACATGATAAAATATTAAGAGGGGTAAAGACTGGAAAAAGCAAGTTTGACAATTAAGAAAGAAAAATGTCAGTTAAAAGTGAAACATATTGCATATTTAGGAGCATGAAGTATCTGAAATAGAAATCAGACCAAAATCAAAGACATCAAAGAAGCATCCTCTTTTGAAAATAATGAATTGTTGAAATCTTTTCTTGAATTTGCATTGTATCGTTCTCAATATGTGTACAGTTACTCATATCATGTAGAACCAGTAAAAAAGCTACTGAAGATTTTTTTAAAAATTTGAATGCAATGTTGCATATGTTAAATGATTAAAATGAAAGCATTGAAAAAACTCCTACATTAGGACTTTTTGGGTTGAAAGATTTAACTCCTCCCCACAGGTGCTCATGCCCACCCACAGCCTAGGACAGCAAGCGTCACAGCATAACGAGACGGAGGGAGAGATGGAGCCCTGGCTTGAGTTGTGCTGAAGGCTCTTATCTGGCATTGTGGTGCCCGGGAGGGTTGGGAGGTCATTGTTCTGCTCCCCCCACTCCATGCCAGTACGTTCGGTGGAGGAGTAATTGTTTGGGGGGCTGTGGGCTGGTCCTAGCCTCCAAACAAGACAGTCTGAACATTTTATCCTTGTAATACCCCCTCCTCTGGTTGCTGCTGCCGCACTGCAGCACTGCAAGTACAGCAGCACCACAGCACCCTTTACCAAGCTGCTGCAGTCACTGTGCCTAAACCACGCAGAGAGCAGGAGAATTTAGCCATCCACCAGGGTGCGTAGGCAGCAGGTTTTGGTGTTCCATGGTGTGTTTGTGGGTTTATGGGTCTTTGGATCTCCCAGCCCCTTCTGACCCATGAGCCCTGGAACAGGACATTCGTATATTTGAATAATGATCAGCAAGGATCAGCACACTGCAGAGCTTCTCCCAGCCCTACATTCCTTGTCCTTTTGGTTACTTGCCTTCCTTGCCTTACACCTGTAGGTGGAGACAGCAGCTTTCGGAACTGTCTGGGGAGGAGGTAACTAATTCAAACCCCCTCCGAGGCAAAGCCCGAAGCATGCACCGTGCAGCTGTGTAGCTGTGTAACTGTATAGCTGTGCAGCTGCCAGTTGTGTGCTGGAGGTTCAAGCCAGTATTTTTTTGTTTTGTTAGGTACCAATAAAGTCCCTCGAGTGGAAATGGAGGTTGCTACCATGTTACATCATACCATACTGTGCTTCGCTGGTCAGTTTCCCTAGTTAGTTTCCTTGAGCAGCTTGTGTGTACCTCAGCGACTGGTGGACTAGTTCATCCAGCATCCTTTAGGCTCCAGGAGGTGGTCCCTGTCCTGCCCCTGTACTGACATTAGCCCTTTCTTGTTTGACCTGTGGTTGGTCTACATCAGGACCTTCCTGTGTAAACTACCTGCTGCGTTGCCCACGTTGCAGGTTGGTTTACAACCGCCAGCTTCACCACTGCATTTCATAAGGCACGTGATGGTTGATAGGTTTACAGCATTTGCCCCTCCCCAACCTGACAACGCAAGGGGCTACTAGTCTAAACATTTAAAGTCAGATTCTTTTTAAGAGGGTTTTTGTTCTTGCAAATAAGACCAGGGATAACTTGGGATAACCTGCAACCACCAATCCTCAACGTCCTGATTAGTCTTTAAAAGCAGAGTGGCCTTTCTGTTTACTGTGGTTGGGTTACTGTGGGCTACCCGGGAAGAAGCAACAGCACCACGTGGGAAATTGCTGGATTTATTTTTGCCACTGTTCTGCCCCGCTGTTTTTTTAGTACCCGCTACCCCTTCTTTATTTTTGTGCATAATTGTGTATAATTGTGTAATTGGTCAATTGTATGTATTTTTCTGGAGGGGGGCTCAGAAACTGGGGAGGATTGAATTGCAGAACTGTGCACCTGACAAGCAGCAGATAAAATGGGTAAGAGGAAAGCAATGGCAATGAATAGTCAATCAACTCACATGCCCCAGGCCAAGACAACTTCCATTGACAGAATGCTGCATAGAGCTATTGGGGTTGATAACGCGTCCAGCCCTTATAAATTACCTGTACCTGGACACGTTGGAGGTCGGTGAATCTTTTAACCGAGTCGGGCTCTCCTCATCCTCAATAGTCGAGTCACTCAGATCAATAATCAATAACTGTTGTAATCGGTAATCAATACTCAATTAATAGATCAATATAACACATCAGAAATCAATAACAGTTGGTATTTCGGCGCACCATGACCTTTCAGTCATGAATAACCACACCAGTTTATTAAAAGTTAGTGAATTTATTTCCCTATATTAACAAAGCTAGCACAATATATGTCTCAAAACCAATTGATATATGTATATGAACATTACTAGCTGTCCATAACGGCGGAAGAAACGCAATCTACGCAAAATCTGAATAATGATACACTCTGTTATAGCAATGCAAATCACCAGTGTGACTAACTGTATTTGACTAATTGCATACATTCGGTCAGCATAACAAGATTTCAATTCTTCATGGTACATTGAATGAATACCTCGACTAACCTCTAATTAGCATTGGCATGTGGGACTTCATGCAAAACGAATTTAGTCAACACAAATTTGGAAAACTTCTAGCTAGGATCCTATCAAAATAGCAGTTGGTACCTAAAAGGAAAAACACAATGCATAATACATTTATCCTTTCATATTTACCAAATACAATCAGCATTCAAGAAAAGTCTTCGTCCTTTAGGTACCGGTTGATCAGCATGGGACAAATTTCAAAGGGGCAAAGTTAAGTGCAAGTTTCCCTGCAGCGGCAAGGAGAATGGGGCAAAGTTACAGCATGGGCAAGACGGGGGCAAATCAAAGTTAAAGTCTCTAGGGTGAGAATTCTCAAAGTCTCTTTCTCTCAGATAGAGAAAAGGGCATCAGGGTGTCGTCCAAAATGGAGTCTGGCATCAGGCTTCAAACTGGCATCGAGGAAAATGGCTGACTTCTCTTTGTCCGGTGGGTTTAAGTAAGAAACATTCCAAATTCTGTAGGGTCTTCCATTGGAGGGTTCATAGGTTGGCTTCAAATTGTCCAATCAAAAATTGTCTTTTACTAGCACCCATTTATGCATACACTGTCCTTGGCGCCTTGGAACACAAATTGTATCATGGTTTGCCAATTATTTTACTATCTGTACCTTCATTGTCCGCACCTGCAGAGACTGGCCTTGTATCAAAAGGGATGAAACCGGCCTAGCACGAAACCTTGGAGATAAGTGTACCAGCCAGTTTCTACTGGAAAAATACAACTTCAAGCAAGAATATATGTTTCATTAGTTCAAGGAAAAAAATCACGCAGTTAGAATTTGAAACCAAGCAACTAGGCCAAAGCCTGTACTAAATTTAAGCTAAGCAAAACAGTTTTCAAACAAGAAATCATGGCATACATTTGCGATTATGACGGATTAGTACATTTTTAATACTTCATGATTAATAAAGCTCGTTTATAATGATGGCGAACTACCCCGAGGGCACAATTTCCCTCGTACATTATTTCTTTAATTAAAATCACACTTCAATATATATGTCGGTTACACGGTGTACATGAATATATGTCGAACCTTCTTTTCTGCGTCATCAATCCCTCCTCTGATGACTAATTATGTCATCACATCAAATCTACCCACAAATTTTTATTCCATTAAAATTCTGTATAGTAATTTGGCACTTCAGTCAATTCCCTTTTTCTTTTAGTCCCTTTTGACTTCTCCCTATAAATTTCCACCATTTTGTTCTCTATTTTCTCTTCTCTTTTTCTTTTGTTCCTTGCTTTTAACATTTTGAAAGCTTTCCATGTTCCCCAAGAACCTAATAGACAAATTAATATTATTAATATTCCCTTTACTATTTTTAGTAACAATCCGTTCCAAACGTTGCTGAGCCAATTTCCCACAGAAGCAAATCCTTTTCCAACCTTCTCCCAAACTCCGGGTTCTTTCAATTCCTTTAAATCTACACTTTCTCTAGTTAAATTTGTAAGCATAGTTCTAATTTTTCCACTGTTGTCGGGTATATAGGTACAACAGTGACGCGTGCCAAGCATTTTGCAAACGCCGCCATCCTTTGCTAAAAGAATGTCTAAGGCAAGCCGATTTTGAAGAGTCATAGCTCTTTCTGCAGCGAGTTCAGCATCCATCAGGATTATAGCTCCCGAAAACTTTGTCAACATGTTATCCACAATAGTAGACAACTTTCGTATTTTGATTGAATTCAATATGACTCCTACTGAAGGAATCATAGCTCCAAATATATCTCCTACCACACCAGCAGCTGTCTCCCTTTTCTGAACACGATGTGATTCAGACAGCCTTGGAAATTTCTTTAAGTCATCTAGTTGGTAAACCTTTGGGAACAATATTCCCAAATAACACCTCCCATACCATCCTTTAGGAAGACGATAATAGGCGTTGAGTCCACAAATATAATATACTCCAGGAATAACTGGGTCTTGTCCATTCAGCATGAACGTCCATTTTTGTTGAAATGCGTATGTGTGTTTACATTCACTCGTTCCCACGAAAACTGTGTCATAATATGATGGAAATCTATGTATACAAAATCTTCCCACATGCAATGTATCTAAAGCTATTTTCCCTTGTGTCTTTATTGCGGCAAAAGCATAATTATCTACAGATGTCCTTTCGTGCAATTCCTTCTCTAATTTCTCCTTCATTTCGTTCTTTCTGTCGTCAGTGCGGTCTAAAAATTCTATTTCTACTGGTGAAAGCAAGCATGTAAGGTTCTCCCTATGTGCGTGAGCTGTGTGGAAAGGTGACATTGGTTCGAAAAATTCCCTCATTAATGTGGCAGACCAATCTCTAGCTATCTTACTTAAGTACCCTACTATGGGGACATATGCAAAAGTAACATCGTAATTAGTATAGAAATAATGAATGTCTCTTTGAGCATAAAATCTGGAAGCTACTATACTACATGTAATTCCATACGTAAGAGGCATGCTGTGATACGTTACCCCTTCCACTACTGAGGTAGGTATTTGTGTACACACATAACAATCTTTCGCATCCATGGTCTCAACATACTCACTCAGTAAGCGATAGAAAACGTTAGATGAAAGTTCCTTCTTATCATGCAAGTGTCTCTCGTCTTGCTCGAGTCTCTTCAGAGCTGTTAGTTCAGTAACGATAATAGGTTTAGAAGCAGAAGCATCATTCGTCTCACTCTCGCTTTTACCATGCATTCCAAGAACTATTGCTACAATTATTAGTACGCATGCGGTCAGTAAGCCTATACACATGTATTTACAATACTTCATTTTACGCCCCTGTGTAGTGAAGCTAGTCATGATCTGTATAGAATCAGAAAGCTGAAGGCACTTTATCAAAGCGTTTTTTTTTTTTTTTTTTTTTTCTAAGTTGCAGGTACTTACAAAGCTGAACGAGTTCAATGTTCACACAGTTTCTTTAGCAGCTTAGTCTCTTATCGGTTAGCAGCGTTGTCTCAAAATTGGTTTCAAAGTCAATCAAGTTAGCAATGTCTTAGCCGGTTGAAAAGTCAATCAGGTTAGCAATGTCAAGTTAGCAATGTCTTAGCCGGTTAAAAAAATCAATCAAGTGATCAATGGTTTCAATCAACAGAGTCCATAAAGTTTTTATTTCCAAAATGAAGTTCTGCCTCTTCGTTCTCAAGGCTGAGGGATCCGAATTCGTCTGACCGATCGTTATTGGCTACGTATGCCCACTCCGGACCGGAATACCTCCTGCTCGGTATCCTTTTTCTTTTCAGTTTTGCATCTCTCTTTGATTCTTTCTCACTGGTACTTTCCTCTTTGGCCAAGTCCTTTTCTTCACTTGGTGTTGGTACTATGACAGACACTTCCTTTCTTTTCTCTTTCACTCTTGGCCCTTCACTGTCGTTCAACGTTTCTCTAGTTCTTAATTTTACCGGCGATATACTTGGTCTTCTTTTTGCACTAGGTCCACTTGATGGGCCTGCGATCTCTTCTGAAGAAGTTTGAGCAGTTTCGTTCTGTTCTGCCTTGTCCCCTCCTCCTGGGGAGTCAATCAGGTTTTCCTTTTCTTTTTCTGTATCGTCTGCTTCTGGGAAAGCCCTCCTCTGATCAGGCTCTCCTGCTTCTTCACCTCTTTCGAGCCCTTTGTCACCATTACTTTCTTCAGGCTCTTTGTCACTTTCAGCTGCTTCAGGCTCTTTGTTACCTTCAGCTGCTTCGTCGCTGTCTGAGGCTCCTCCTTGGTCTTCCCCAAGCGAATCAGTTGCTTCGTCCTCAGAGAATATTTCTCCCTCCTCTATTTCTGCCTGTTCGCTTCTAGTTCTGTTTTGCTCTGCCTCAGCGCTCGGTACTTTGTTATCAGGTACTGGTAACTTCAGCGCTTCAACTTCCTCATCTGTGGGACACAACACCCTCTTTGTGTGACTGGCGTGAATCCAGTTGGGAACTCCCACACACTTCACAGCGGTGGTAGTCGTCAAAATCACTTGAAAAGGTCCTTTCCAACGGGGTTCCAAACACGACTTCCTCACGTGCTTCTTTATCACGACCCAGTCACCTGCTTTCAGGGTGTGTCCTGGACCTTGGATCGGTGGCAAGGTGGTTGCCTCCACCTGGTGAGAGAAAGATCGAACCACATCAGCTAGACCTTTGCAGTAGTCTAACACCATATCATCTGTAATATTCAAAAGCGCATTTGCAGGAACTGCTGGAAGTCTCATAGCTCTGCCCATGAGAATCTTGTGTGGGGACAGTCCAGTCTTTCTGTCAGTGGTGTTTCTCATTGACATTAGTACCAAAGGCAATGCGTCAGGCCATTTCAAGTTTGTTGATGCACATATTTTCGCCATTCTCGATTTTAATGTGCCATTCATTTGCTCCACTAGACCTGATGCTTCAGGGCGGTAGCTACAATGCAGCTTTTGCTCAATGTTCAGTGCTGCACAAAGCAATTTTATTACTTCATTATTGAAGTGACTTCCCCTATCTGATTCTAAAGAGATCGGGAATCCGAAACGTGGTATTAACTCTCTCAAGAGTAGTTTTGCAACTGTGAGACTGTCATTTCTGCGTGTAGGGTATGCTTCAATCCAGTGACTAAAAATGCACACAACCACCAACACATACTTCAAGCCTCCATGCACAGGCATCTCAATGAAGTCCATTTGCATCCTGCTGAATGGACCCCCTGCTCTTCCAATGTGGCTCAAATTTATTACTGTTCCCTTCCCTGCGTTCATCTGTTGGCAAATGACGCAACAGTGGCAAACTGCTTCAGCAACTTGACGGAATTTAGGGTTAAACCAATCAGTTTTGAACAACCTAATCATGGCATCCCTCCCAAGATGAGCTTGTCCATGGTAAAATCTGGCTATCTGTGTCAAAAGGCTATTTGGAAGAACGAATTTCCCTTCACTTGAAACCCATAATACATCTAGTCTCTTTACACATTGTGATTTGGTCCAAGAAAGTTTCTCATCCTCACTAACATCATTCTGTAGGGATTTCAATTCGTCCATCGTATCTATCACCTTTAGAGCAAATATTTTGCTTGGTTCGAGTTCTGGTTCACTTATCAAATTCCATTCATCCCTAAGCAATATACAGTTCAATGCGCAAAACCTTGCGACTTGATCCGCATATCCATTTCCCAGAGAAACATAATCTTTTCCCTTCGAGTGTGCGCTGCATTTTACCACTGCTACTTCTCCTGGTAGTTGGATGGCATGTAACAATTCTTTTATTCTTTCGCCATTTTTCACTGGCGATCCTGAAGAGGTCATGAAGCCTCTCTGTGACCACAATTGTCCGAAATCATGCACTATTCCAAACCCGTACTGGCTGTCAGTGTAAATGGTAACTTTCATCAATGCAGAAAGTTGGCAAGCTCTAGTAAGGGCTACCAATTCTGCTACCTGTGCAGAGTAAACTCCTTGAAGCCAAGATGCTTCCAAAACACCTGTTACTGTGCATACAGCGTATCCTGCTTTCAATACACCCAGTGCATCTCTTAAACATGAACCATCAACAAAAATAATTTGATCATTTTCTTCCAATCGGGTATCTTTGATATCAGGTCTTGGTTTGGTGCAAAATTCAGTCACCTGAAGATAGTCGTGCTCGATGTCTTCAGCGTTCTCAATTTCAGCATTTTCACTGGGAAACAAGGTTGCTGGATTCAACGTAGTGCACCTTTTCAGCTGCACATTAGGTGATCCCAGAATTATTGTTTCGTACCTTGTGAGTCTAGCACCAGTCATGTGCTGTGTTCGGGACCGTGTCAAAAGTATCTCAACTGAGTGGGGGACCATGACTGTTAAAGGGTGTCCCATCACTATTCCTTCACTCTGAGTGAGGCTGATACCAACTGCGGCTACGGCGCGCAAGCACCCTGGCAGTGCTGCTGCGACCTGATCCAAAGTAGCTGAAAAATATGCTACTGGTCTGTTTACGCCACCATGGGCTTGGGTCAAGACAGACAAGGAACATGCATCACGTTCATGACAAAACAATGTGAAAGGCTTTGTGTAGTCAGGCATACCTAAAGCTGGAGCCCTGCACATGCATTCTTTCAATTCAATAAAAGCATCCAACTCTTCTCCTTTCAGTTCAATTTCATCCAATGCATCCTTCTGGGTCAGTTTCAGTAAAGGTTTTGCTAGGGTTGAGAAGTTGGGAATCCATTGGCGACAGTAGCTCACCATTCCCAAAAACTTCCTCACCTCCCTCCTCGTCTTTGGTGGACTCATTTGAAGTACACTTGTTATTCTTTCCTTCATAATTTTCCGTGACCCTTTTTCTATTTGGTGACCCAAATATTTCACTTTCTTCTGACAGAACTGTAATTTTGAAGGAGACACTTTGTGTCCGTTCCTTCCCAAATGGTTCAATAGAGCAATGGTGTCGGCTGTGCAGTCACTTTCTGTCTTGGATGCAATCAGTAAGTCGTCAATGTACTGTACTAGGGTTGACTCGAATGGCAATTCTAACGCTTCCAAGTCTTTCTTTAGAATTTGATTGAAAATTGACGGTGACTCCGAAAACCCTTGAGGAATTCAACACCAACTGTAGACTCTGTCTAAAAATTTGAAACAAAAGAGAAATTGGCTGTCCTCATGAAGAGGCACCGAAAAGAATGCTTGTGACAAGTCGATGACTGAGAACCACTCGGCATCGCAAGGGACTTGAAACATTATCACAGCTGGATTTGGCACTACAGGGCAGCATTTAATTATGATGTCATTTATTTTCCTCAAGTCCTGCACAATTCGGACCTTTCCACTTGGCTTTATTAGTCCCATGATTGGTGAATTACATGGACTGCTTAACACTTCCTTCAGTACTCCCTGTTTTACAAACTCGTCAATGAGTTGGGCGACTTTCATGAGGGTGTCTTGTGCCATATGGTACTGTGGGGTCTGGGGAAAGGTTACATTGGGTTTTACGGTCACTTTCACTGGTTCCACTCCTTTCACCAATCCCACCTCTTTTCCTGTCATATCCCACACTTCTTTTCCCACTGTTTCCTGTAATTCAGCTGGAATATCTGCTTCAGTGATCATCGGAAAAAGGGTAATCAGAGGATACTCTTCATCGACAGTTTCCATCTCATCCCCTTCTACACTGTCCTCTTCTTCCCCATCACTGCTCGTCTGAATTCTAATTCCATCGTTCGAACACATAATCGAACATCCCAATTTGCACCATAGGTCTCTCCCTAATAGTGATATCGGGCTTGAGTCACATACCACAAAATTATGTGACCCTTGATAATTACCAATTCTGACTTGTACTGGATCTGTGATTGGGTTCGTCAGGTACCTGTTTGCTACTCCCACTACCTGAACTGTTCTCCCTGAAAGTGGCAGATTTGGTACTTCAATGCTCCTAACAGTGGAACGTGTAGCTCCTGTGTCAACCAAGAATGAAACGCGATGGCCCATAACTCTTCCCTCCACATACGGGCCCTTTTGATCAACTTCCAAGGATGCTGCAAGCACACAATTTCCCTCCTCATCTGAACTTTCACTCTCCCATGCATTGTTTATTCCATTCTCGCTGTGTAGTGGGAATTGGTGTACTGTGTCATTTTGACTCATTCCCTGACCCGTGACCTGTTGAGGAAGCATTGCTTGCTGCTGATTCATTGGTGCTAAGGGTATTTGCATTTGCTGATTAGGTACCATAGGAAACTGCTGTTGCATTGGCTGCAATTGTGTCATTTGCACACGAGGCATTTGCACCTGTTGCGGTTGCATGGGTTGTAGACCCTGCATCTGGTTCATATTGTTTTGAAAATTTGGGTTCGGACCTCTCAGTTTCGGTCCTCTCATAGTCTGAAATGCATTGACATCATTGTTTTGCTGACCTACACCTTCCTGCACCATCATTGGGCACTCCCGTTTCCAATGCCCGACAATTCCGCGCGTGTGACATGGCATCACCTTCTTCATTGCCTGTATACCATTTGGAATCATAACAGTATTCAAATCAGGACCATTATTCACAAAACCTCCTCGACCTCTGCCTTTCATCTGCGGCTGAAACATAGCATTTCCCTGTTGCTGCTGCTGCGGCATCTGTTGTTGAAAACCTTGCAAACCTTGTAAACCTTGTAAACCTGTCTGAGCTGCTCTGAGCTGCATCACCATCACCTTTTCCTTCAATCTTTTCTGCTTTGTCTCAATCTCATCACTGCAGTATTTTGCATAATTCAACACTTCATCGATCGACTTTGACTGCCAACAAATCAAATGCGATTTAATCATCTGGCTGATTTCGGGTCTCAGCCCTTCCACAAACCTGAACACAAAATGGAGCATGTCTTTTGGCTCAATCGTTTCCGTGCCACTGTAATTTTTAAACGCTTTCAACAACCTCTCATAATACGTATGTATAGATTCTTTAACCTCTTGAGCGGTCCTGTCAATCCTTTGCCAATCCACATTTTTCGACGCAACCTTGGTTTTCAAGTGCTCGATCACCTTGTGGTACAAACTCATTACCATAGGTGATGGCGCACCTGTGTCCCTATCTCTCTCTGGTTCACTCGTCGGCCAACCCACAGCCCTTTTACAATCTTCCCACAAATCTGCCGGAACCACAATTTCAAATAAGGTATTCAGGTCTTCCCAGAGACACTTCGCGAGTTTCACAAATCTATCCGTTTGTTGATACCACTCAATCGGCTTCTCTCTTAATTTGGGAAAGTCATCCGTAAAGGATTGAATATCGCACCTGTGCCATGGTACATGCACAAGCTTTCCCCCTGCTGTCTCTCTCATTGGTAACATGGTTATCAGATCGTCATTCTGTTGTTTTTTCTCACTTCGTTCTGAAGTGTTTTCCTTCTTTTTATCCTTTTTCTTGACCCACCTGCTTTCCCACTTGTCTAAACATCTCCAAACCTGTGCACTCTGCAGTATCTCTTTAAGGTGTGTTTTCATCCCTGCGGATCTCATGTGTTCAAAATCTTTTGTCTCAAAGTCTAACCTGTAACTTCTGCTTAGATGTTTCGTCTTACCTATATCGATCCCGTTTCTGTCTGCAATTTCTTGTAATTTCTTATGTATGTTGCTCACTTCTCTTGTAATCCTAGGGCACATGTATCTTAGTTCTTCCTCTGTGTATGATTCTAATCTGTTCAAACCCATTGTCCCTTCTACCAGTTCATCTGCCTCCATCCCCAACCTTATTTTATTCAGGTATTCTTCTCCATTCCCGCTTGATGTACTCTGTGAGGAGTTCAGGCTGTTGAACCATTGTGTCAACTGTTGCGCGTTCAGTCCCATCAATGTAGCAGTTACATCAACTGCCATTGACGGTTTCTGTAATGCTTCAGTCTGTGAGGTTAACGGTACTAATAGGGGTGGATGTGACCTTACCACGGTTGACGGAGCACAAATTGGAATTGGACTAAATTCCGACAAGGACCCAGATCCATTTGGCAGTGCAGCTATCGGAGTCGTCTCTGGAGTGGTTTCTATGCATCTTCTCCCTGTCCCATTCTGTATCATTAACCCTTGGTCGCTGGTGCTTGAATTTGCCTGTATGTACAGTGGTACTGGTGGACCTACAGTGATAGGTAGAGATATTGCATCTGGATTCTGTCTGTTCCCCGAATTCTGTGGCATGTTAATCCCCACATTGTGGTTCATCATTGCTGGCATACCTAACTGGCTTTCTACCACTCGCACTTCTGGTGTCTGTTTTTGGGGCATCGAGAACTGTGTTGATTCAGCTTGAATCAATGTCGGTCTCTGATAGTTTTGTCCTCCCTGCGCCATTGAATCGGAAGTCATTCCCACATTATGCTCATCGCAATAGTGCCTTTGAACCTGTGGCTGATAGTTATCGGCAGGTTTCAATGTTGGCACGTCTGGGTACATTCTCTGAATCCGTGGTATTAGTGGTGAGAAAGGCATGTCAGAGCTGCTCGGTCTCTGAGATACTCTCAAATTTGGTGTTACATTACCCTGTATTGGTTCAGGAGGGGCAGTACTAATGCTTGAGCCTTTTTCGCTTTCCACGTATGGTGGTGGGCGATAATTCAGCAATTGTATAATGAACTCCTCATCATCTGACTCGTCTCCCCTTTTCAAGTTTCTATTGCTCTCTCCTTCTCTGGACTGACTCCTGTTTGTCTTACAGGTGGCTTTCCTTCCTTCCGTCTCCGCTTCCTCGGTAATCGCTGGAAACAATTTAATTCCCTGTAATACGTCTGATCTCCAAACCTTTTGGGTGTCTTCCCATCTAGCATCCGCTAGTGCCTTTTCTACTTTTCTTATTCTTGTCTCAAATTTCTTTTGTTGTTGGTTTCTAGCTATTAGCTCCCAAATTGCTAATGCCTCAAACTGTGCTGGTCTTGGAGGTACTTTCATGTCGTATAGCGCAAATCTCAGGTTTTCTAAAACCCTTAGGTTAAACGACCCATGGATAGGGAACGCTACACTTCCATGTTTTTCTGTTAATTTGCACCATTGTTTTAGCCAAAGACATGGCGCTACACCCTTTTCTTCAATGACGATGTAAGCTGGTGTACCCTCAGGCGGTGTTTCTTCTCCTACATTTGCTTTAATATAAACATCTCCCCTCATGGCACTCTTAAATGCTTTGAAAAATTTCATCTTTCCGTCTTTTGTTTTTCTATAATATGTAATCAATAAGTGACTTTAATTCCCGGAATACTCTTCGCTTGCCTTTCCCCTTCCAATTGCGCTTCACGGACTGCGTCCAATCCGTGCGCGACCCTTCTCACCAACCGACCTATCCCAGCGCGGCTCCTAGTGACGTCACACTCACACACTGCGGCTGACAAAGTCCCGCGGCTTGTCCTCTTTTCATTCGGCTTCACTCATAAACTAATTTCTGCAATATAACGCGAGCACTTAACCAAAAGAATAAAACAGATCTGTCGGTTTACTACAGGAAAGGTAATACAATCGCTTCATAAACCTTAGGGATTTTTCACTAGCCTCGGCAGTTATTCCATCTTTCTCGGTTTCCCACTTTCGCAAGCAAAATTTGACCCGCAAACTTTACTCTCAACTGATCAATGAACTATTCTAGTGCACTTTAGAATTCGTCAAATCTCAAAGTCGAAGTTTTCTTTCACTCTGCAACATTCATACCGACTTGTTGACCACGCCCGATCAACCTATTAAACCTGACCAGATCACAACATCAATCAAGTGTCTCATACACTTTTCAACATACTCCGGAGTTTCTTGACCTCGCAGGGCCCGTCTCAACATCAACAACCACGTGGACAATTTTTTTTTCTGCTCAAAGCGCTACACACACATAAAGTTCGACGACTTCCCTACTCTCACACCTTTGGAGTAACACTCCTCTAATATCTTTTTTAACCCCTTAAATCCTCACAAACTTCTCAATTAATCTGTGGCGATAAGCTGTGCAAGCGCGAAACCCTAACTTCACTCATACCGTCACTAGAAACGCTGAGACCGTTCTCATACCTGCATGTTCCTCATTCGCAAGCTCCGAGATCCCGGGAAAGTCATCGGGGACTTAGGGCATCATCATCTCTCCAACTTGTTTTATCAAAGAAAATTCTAACCTGACTCTGTCTATTGTTCGGATGGGGTCCCAAAGGGCTAAACCATCAATCTCTGCTACCATCTACTGATAACGCGTCCAGCCCTTATAAATTACCTGTACCTGGACACGTTGGAGGTCGGTGAATCTTTTAACCGAGTCGGGCTCTCCTCATCCTCAATAGTCGAGTCACTCAGATCAATAATCAATAACTGTTGTAATCGGTAATCAATACTCAATTAATAGATCAATATAACACATCAGAAATCAATAACAGTTGGTATTTCGGCGCACCATGACCTTTCAGTCATGAATAACCACACCAGTTTATTAAAAGTTAGTGAATTTATTTCCCTATATTAACAAAGCTAGCACGATATATATGTGTCTCAAAACCAATTGATATATGTATATGAACATTACTAGCTGTCCATAACGGCGGAAGAAACGCAATCTACGCAAAATCTGAATAATGATACACTCTGTTATAGCAATGCAAATCACCAATATGACTAACTGTATTTGACTAATTGCATACATTCGGTCAGCATAACAAGATTTCAATTCTTCATGGTACATTGAATGAATACCTCGACTAACCTCTAATTAGCATTGGCATGTGGGACTTCATGCAAAACGAATTTAGTCAACACAAATTTGGAAAACTTCTAGCTAGGATCCTATCAAAATAGCAGTTGGTACCTAAAAGGAAAAGGAAAAACACAATGCATAATACATTTATCCTTTCATATTTACGGTAGATCAGCATGGGACAAATTTCAAAGGGGCAAAGTTAAGGGCAAGTTACCCTGCAGCGGCAAGGAGAATGGGGCAAAGTTACTGCATGGGCAAGACGGGGGCAAATCAAAGTTAAAGTCTCTAGGGTGAGAATTCTCAAAGTCTCTTTCTCTCAGATAGAGAAAAGGGCATCAGGGTGTCGTCCAAAATGGAGTCTGGCATCAGGCTTCAAACTGGCATCGAGGAAAATGGCTGACTTCTCTTTGTCCGGTGGGTTTAAGTAAGAAACATTCCAAATTCTGTAGGGTCTTCCATTGGAGGGTTCATAGGTTGGCTTCAAATTGTCCAATCAAAAATTGTCTTTTACTAGCGCCCATTTATGCATACACTGTCCTTGGCGCCTTGGAACACAAATTGTATCATGGTTTGCCAATTATTTTACTATCTGTACCTTCATTGTCCGCACCTGCAGAGACTGGCCTTGTATCAAAAGGGATGTAACCGGCCTAGCACAAAACCTTGGAGATAAGTGTACCAGCCAGTTTCTACTGGAAAAATACAACTTCAAGCAAGAATATATGTTTCATTAGTTCAAGGAAAAAAATCACGCAGTTAGAATTTGAAACCAAGCAACTAGGCCAAAGCCTGTACTAAATTTAAGCTAAGCAAAACAGTTTTCAAACAAGAAATCATGGCATACATTTGCGATTATGACGGATTAGTAAATTTTTAATACTTCATGATTAATAAAGCTCGTTTATAATGATGGCGAACTACCCCGAGGGCACAATTTCCCTCGTACATTATTTCTTTAATTAAAATCACACTTCAATATATATGTCGGTTACACGGTGTACATGAATATATGTCGAACCTTCTTTTCTGCGTCATCAGGGTCATCGGTACAGAGACTGCGCTCACTGAGCGGCGGCTGCCATTACAGCCAGAGAGCACAGTCAAGCTGAGGTCGGACCAAGATACACGTTCCCCGCACACACCAGAGCCGCCACTTTTGTCATAATTTCTCTCTCCTGGAGTGAGAGAGAATGATTCCACGAGCCTTAGTGAGCCACTCATGACCTATGTAGGGCAATCCAAATTGAGAATCAAGAAAAACAGCGAGCCCTCAGTTTGCAGAAACAAAGAAAGATAAAACATAAATTGCAAGGGACACGAGAAACATGGGTTTGGGGCAGCTTTAACTCAGAGAGTAGATGACACAAAAAAAATGTTGGTTTGTGTCCAGAACATTGAGTGGTACAATTTGAGTCATAGAAATAGAGACATCAGCATCTTCTTGGGAAATTAATCATAATAGATCTTTTGTGTGGAGTGTACCTTTTACCATCAAATGTTTTCATGCAACATCTCTTCCTTGAAGCATACAATGCAAGGAGGAGGAGCTCTGGAATACCACTAATTTTGGTACAAATAATTTTAAGTGTAACGTTTGAAGCTTCCAGCTCATTTTCTCAGTCACATATTTATTCTGCTAAAGTCTATGAACAATGGGTCAATTAAATGACACTTACTGATTCTGAAAATTACATCAGCCTGTATTCCTGTGCTTAAATAATAAGTGTCTGTGTGATCTTTTTTGTGCTGTGCAAACTGGTAGGCTTTGCTAGGGTGAAAAACAAGTACACCAGTAGAGGGATTAAGAGCTGGAAGGGTTTTGGCCTCCTGTTTACCTCTATGAGGCTCTGATATTGGGTATATTTATAATTTCCCAATTACATGTTTTTAGGAACAACCAAGCGGATTGGAATTATGTGACAATGGAGGATCAACTCTAGTGGCAGGACTGACTAAATGATGTGGGAAGAAAAGATAAATTATGTAGGACCGTGCAGCACCTTATGTGGCAGTATTATTTAGCTACTTTAGCATTTTTTCATACTATAATACCGTCTGGATTTAGGCTGTACCTCTTAGTACCAGCTTAACACCTAAATATAGCAACCAGCAACTGAACGGTGACTAGCTAATCTTTGCACAGGGTCTGTCACTGTATAGCACCACGTGTGACATTTTCTGGTAACTTTTCATTCGTTTGAGCTAAGAACAATTTCAATCACCCTGAAAATAACTCAAAGAAATTAATGTTTCTGTGTTGATTTCCGCTTGTTTTCCCTTAAGGTTCCAGTTAAATACTGTGCCTGTTTTCAGCAGTCGGAGTGCATGGGTGAAACCTGGAAATTTGTAATCCTGTTGGGGTCTGTAGCACTTCTTTCCACTTTCACCAGGATTACCATAGGCATCCGTAATGAGGAACTCTGTTTTTATGGTTTAAGATCTCTTTTATTGATTTTAAAACGTTACAACATCACCCACCTACAACCACAAGCCGATGGGGAAGAGACAGTAGGAAAGAAGAAGAGGAGGTAGAGGGGCGGAAGACAGGACAACCTGAATAATGAGCCGATGTCTTCGGTGAAAAGGGATCACCAGAGTAGCAGTGAACTGCACATATCGGAAGCAGCGGTGGGTCCACCATTCAGTTCTGGGGGTCAACCGTACTGGTCAGCTGCAGTATACGGAGGTAGGTGGGGCAGGACAGCTCCCCGAAGTCCGCAGACAAGTATCTAATATCCGGGGCCCACGTTTTATCAAAGAGGGGCAGTGTGCCAGTCGCCGGTGCTGTCAGCTTTTCCATGCCCATCAAAGCCCACAATTTGTGTAGCCAGTCCGTGTGAGTGAGGACACTCTCCGGGCCCCAGCGGGCCAACAAAAGCTGCTTTGCCACCCCTAAGGCCTAAGCGATAGCGTGGCCCCTAGGAAAACAGAGTGGATACGTCAGGGGGTTAGGGAGGCCCAGCAAAATGTAGCTAGGAAATTGTGGTACGCTAGTGTCGTAGGTATCGTCTATTGCCCGCAGGGTCAGATCCCAAAAGGAAGTAATCTTCGGAGAAGAACCACAGCAAGTGCGTCAGTGTGCCCTCTCCCCCACAATTACGCCAACATCTACCATTGCCCCCCTCCCCATTGAACCAGTCTGGCAGGTGTGTAATACATGTAGTGGGCTATTTTCCGAAACATTTCTGTGGTGTTCATAGCGCGAGCCGTCACCCGTGCTCTATGAAGGATATCCCTCTATTCGCGGTCAGTAAAGGCGTGTCCACATTCGGACTCCCATCTATGTTTAGCTGGGGGTTTCAAGAAGTCGAGGCGGTGTAATCAAGAACATGTAGATATCAGACAGGAGGCGCTTGTCCGTGTCCCTTGTTATGAGCCACTGCTCAAATCGGGTCAGGGTTCTACTCGCATCGGATCGTATTGCAGGGGAGATTACCCAATGATGGATGGCCCGGTATTGCCATGAAGCAGTCTGGTAGACCATATACCGCCTGTAGCCTATTAAAAGTCATGATCCCGTTCTCGTCAAAGAAATCTCCTATTCTCTTACATTGTGCCTCCTGCCACGTTAGGTACGCTGGGTCTCTAATCGCAGGGGGAAGTCAGGGTTACCAATGAGCCGCGTCTGGGGGAGATGGGGGTGGTCAACCCTTTTGCCATCTGCACTCTGTCCCAGGCCCCCAGTGTGGCCCGCAAGACCGGGAATACATACACCCCAGGCGGGCGGCGACCCCTAGGGAGCCATGGCACTTTTCATATGTGTACACCCGCGACGGCCTGATCAATACAGCACCAATACTTTTCCGTTTGCCGCCGGGTCCACTTCACCATGTACCGCAGCTGGGCAGCATAGTAATAGCTCAACAAGTGTGGAATACGCAGGTCGCCCTCCGCCTGCGGTAGCTAAGCCTGGGCCTTGGACATTCTGGCCCTCTTTCCATTCCAGATGAATTCCCACATAAGTGCCTGCAATTTGTCTAAGAGATGGGGTGGCGGTCGCAATGGCAAAGTTTGCATAAGATAGAGTATTCTAGGCAAGAGAGTCATTTTAACCGCCACAACCCGCCCCGCCACGAGAGGCCGAAAGCCCTCCACCTCGTCAATGCCGTTCAAGCGGAGTCCAGCATCCTCATATAGTTACTTGCTACTGTTGCGTCTAGTGTGGGGTGGATTCTCAAGCCAAAGTATGTAATGTCCTGAGCGGCCCAAGAGAACGGAAGGCCGGCCTCCAGGGTGCCCCTCTCCGCTTCTGGGCCAAAAAAGTTCAGAACCAATGATTTAGCGAGGTTTGTTTTAAAGCCCCATACCGCTCCGAATTCCGTCAGCTCCGACATAATCCCCACCAAGGAAGACTGAGGCTGTGAAAGCTGGAGCAGCACGTCATCTGTATACAGAGCCAATTTATGTGACCTGCCTCCCATCGGGACACCTGCTATGTCAGGGTTGCTAAGTATCCGTTCAGCAAAAGACTCCATATAGAGAGAAAATAATAGGGGTGAGGGGGGCAGCCCTGCCGTGTGCCTCTAGAAATAGGAAACTGCTGCGACAGCCTGCCATTCACAGACATCATACGTCTCGGCTTATCATATGAGCAATGTACCCAGTCACGGAATCTAGGGCCAAGCCCGGCATGCCGCAGAACCTCGTGGAGGTATCGCCAATGGACCCTATTGAAAGCCTTTTCGGCGTCGAGAGAAGAAGCGCCGGGATGTGAGCTCGCTGAAGTTTGTCCAGTAGATGACATAACTTTTTGGTGTTATCACTACACAAGCGCTCGGGAATAAAGCCAGTTTGGTCCAGGTCAATCATGCCCTGCATGTACGGTTTCAGTCTGTGGGCCAGGATACCCATAAAGATCTTGGCATCCACGTTCAATAACGTAATGGGGCGATAAGAAGCACAAAGGGTTGGGTTCTTCCCCGGTTTAGGGATTACCGTAACAATCCCCAGCTGCATCTAGGGGGGAAGAGGGACAGCAGGTCCCAATTCGTTATACAATCTGACCAGGACCAGCGCCAACAAGGAACCGAAGGATGTGTAGAACTCCGCACTAAAGCCATCCATCCCAGGTGCCTTCCCAGCCTGCAGCCGCTGTATAGCCGCTATAGTGATGTCGCCATCCAGCGCCTCACTGTCAGTCAGGGGGAGTCGTGGCAGGGGGACCGAGGCTGGATAGCCCTCCACTCCCCCGTCGAGCCCCTCCTCTGCATACAGATCAGTGTAGAATTGCTCAAACTGAGCGATAATGTGGTCCTCTCAGTCAGTCCGTGTGCCATCCGGCAGTTGTAGCTCCGCCACACGCCGCCCTCCGCCTGCACCCAGAATCGGTGAGCCAGTAGTCGCTCTGCTCGATCTCCCCCAGCGTAATATCTCTGTTTGGTCCACAACAGAGCATATTCTGCCCTGTCGCCGTCCAGGGCACGCAGTTGTTTTCGCAGGGTATTAATCTGTTGCCGCCTCATTAACGACCCCGACCGCCTGTGGGAGGCCTCCAGAGATCGAATGTCATCTTCCAGTTGTTGCTGACTGCTTTTAAGGCTTCCCAAAGGATGGACACTCCGACCTCGGGGCATCATTTGCCTCCAGATAGTGTTGTATCATTCCCTCAATTTCTGTCAGGATGTCTTTGTAGGTTAGGAGTCTCGCATTAAGATGCCAACATCTAGCAACTGAGGCATGCAATGGAGTGGCGAGGGACAGCGTGCGTGGGGCGTGATCCGAAAGGGACGCCACACCCATCGCGGTCCCGGTCACCCGGCTGGTAACGCGTGGCGAGGTAAGAAAGAGATCAATGCATGAATAGGTCTGGTGTGCCGCGGAAAAGAAAGAGTAGTCCCTCTCCGTCGGATGTTGTTTGCGCCAAATGTCTGAAAGTCCTGCTGCCTCCAACCACTCCCGAATGTCTATAGTAAAGGCACCCGTCTGTCCGTATCTCTGGGCTGATCTGTCAAGCGGGTTCCCCGGTACTAAATTAAAGTCACCCCCTCCACAATGTCCTCATCTGGGGCGATCATGACCCTGCTCAGGGCGTCTCGAAGGAAGCGGTCCTGCTGCTGGTTCGGGCTGTAGATGTTCGCTACCGTCAGTCTGTGACCTCTAAGGTCTATGTGAAGGGAAAGAAGTCACCCAGGGATCTCAGCCTGAGCCCCCAGAACCCTCCCCGGGAAACTGGTGGCTAGCAAGATTGCCACTCCCGCCCATCTCCCCGGGCCCGAGGAGTGGAATTGTCTGTCGAACCATCGTGACCTCAATCCCCTCCAGTCCCCTTGTACCAAATGGGTTTCTTGTAGAAGGCATAGGTCCGCCCGTGCTTCTCTAAGCTGGATCAGTAATGCCTGTTGTTTTACTGCTGCGTTAAGACCCTGTACATTGAGGCTAAGAATAGTCGGCAAGTTAAGAGTAAGGGCCCCTGCTAATGGTCAGGTGAGAACCCACAGCCCACCACAATAGGACCCCACTATGTGTCCCCATGTTAAGTATTAGAAGAAAGTGACATCCCACCAAAATCAGGACAGAAAGATGGGAAAGAGGAGAAAACTAAACAAACAGAGAGAAACAAACTGGAGCATCATTCCCCGCCTGGGTACCAATGTTGAACAAGAAGGGGGAGAGTCCGATCCACATGCCGTTGTAAGGCAATCACTACTCCGATTGGGGGGGTCAGAGCCCCGCCGCACCGCAACTGTATGCAATTGTCACTACACTTGCACCGACCCCAGGACTACTGTTGATCGTTCAGCAAGTCGCAAATCTTCATCCACATGGGGCAGCTGGAAGTGCCCGGGGGGACCTCACTGGTACGAGTCCACAACTGAGATGCTATCCTGGCTGCGGAGACGTCTAAGCAACGCCGCTGTCTCTTTTTGGTTCTCAGCCGTGGAGGGTTTTGTCTGTTTGAAACGTCTGGTCCGGTTTTTCAGTCGGCCCCCGCCGGCCCGCGGGCATACCTCCCGGTCCCTCAGCGACAAAGGCCCATCCCTGAAGCGGGACGGCATACCTTCCAGCGCTTGAGCCTCCTCCACCGTGCCAACAATGGGGGTCTCGTTCTGCCAGAAGAATTGGAGACAGAAAGGATGGCCCCATTTGTACTTGATACTATTGTCTCTCAGGAAGTCCGTCACAGGCCTAAATGCTCTGCTGCGCTGCATCGTCTGCATTGACAAATCTTGGAATAGACCAACATGAAAACCCTCAAAGTCAATGACTGGGTGGTCCCGGGCTGCCATCATTATGATCTCCCGTTGCTTGTAGTGGTGCAAGCAAGTCAGTATGTCCTGTGCCTGGCCCGGCGAGGAGGCCAGACGGCCCACCCTATGTGTTCTATCAAGCACCAGGGTCTGGTCCTTAAGGTCTGGGGCTACATGTCTGAATAGACATTCCACAAAGTCCTCCAATTTCTCTGTCACTGCCTGTGACGGGACACCCTTAATTCGAATGTTGGAACACCTTGATCTGTTTTCCAAGTCCTCAAGCTGTTATTGCAGTTCTAGGTTCTTATCGTGCAAGATGAGAAGCTCCCTCCTATGGCAGTCCAATTCTTCCTCCCGTGCATCTTGAGTCTGCTCCAGCATGTCCACTCATTGCCCCAACTCGACGACTTTGCGTTTCAGTTCTTTGACCTCCGCCACCAGTTCTTGCTTCAGGGTAGCAAAGTCCCTGCACAAGGCCCTGAACAACTGCTCCATGAAGGACCTGGTCAGGGGTGGCTCACCTTCCACATGTTCTCCCTGTTCTTGGATGTCCCCACCCTCTTCCAGAGGTGGTGTCTGCTTGGTGGGGGTTTTGGCGAAGAGGTCCCTCAGAGAGCCCTCTTTGTTGCTGTGCCTCTGGGACGCCATCACCAGTTTCCAGCAGGTAGGGAGTGGTCCCCTCAGCGCCTCCAATCCACAACTCCTACAGCACCACCACCTCGTCACAGCTGCACGGTTTTGAAGGCTCTCAAACGGTCAAGAACCTGGGGATTTTCCTCTCTGCTCCGCTGCTCAGCACCCCCAGTGGCCCAGGAGGTCCAAAAGCACAGCCACCAAAAACCGGTCCTCCGGCTCCACCCCGCAGTCCGATGCGTGGCTCCTCAGTTCAGGGGTAGCACGCCCAACTGCCCGGCATCTCCCCCGCAACCAGACAGGCTATCCACATGCCCCAGACTTCCAAATAGGGGTGGGGGGCAGGACCCCCGCCGGCCAGAGCGGGGCGGGTACTCCGTCCCTCGTACCCCAAGAGCCCAGTACCAGCCTGCGCCCCGGGGAGGGGGGCTCCGCAGCTCACCACCTTCCAGTGGCCCCGGATTGGGGCCCCGCACGCAGGAACCCTCTTCCATGCCCCGGGCCCTCTTCTCTCAAGGCCCGGTCAGCTCGCCCTCCGTCACTTCATCCTGGGCCCCCAGATACCCAGCAGTCAAACGGGCAAGGGGGGGCCAGCAACTCTCCACTCCTCTGATGGGGTGGCGCCAACTCTATTCCACGGGCTCGGAGCAGCACCGGGGCCTCCGCAGCCCGCTTCAGTGCAGGCCCGCTCCACCTCTCAGGGTGCTGACCACGCCCAGACAGGCTGCCAGGCCAACGTGCCCTCCACCCCACGGCACCCAGTGCCAGTCCGGCAGCCGCGGCAGCTCAATCTGGCCTCACCGGCCGATCCAGGGCCCCCCCCAGGTCTTAGGGGCCCGCCACAAGCCCACCAGGGACGGGCGTAGATGTCCTCGGGCCGGCTCACGATGCGGTCCGCGGCGGAGCTCCGAAGAAAGGCTCCTACGCGGCGGCTATCTTAGCCACACACCCAGATCTCTGTTTTCAAAGTACTTTTTATTCTGTGTGGAAAAGGTCTTTGCAACTTAGAATGTAATCCTTGTGATTATTTGTGAATCGCAGGTAAATGGGGGAGACAGTCTTTGTTCAAGCATGGAAATGTGTCAATTGTGTGCGACAGCTTCTGTGGTTTACTGACTGCTTGGTCAGCCAATAGCAGTCAACAAAGTGGAGGCGACAAGTCAATGATAGTTTTTACTGTGAGAGTGTGCGCTGTGGGCATTTGTTTGAGTGGACAGTGGTACCATGCATGAGAGCTACAACATGTTCTTATTGCAAATAGGAACACATACAGAGGTTTGCTGGAATGTGCAGGTCTCGGTGTATTCACAGCCATTCACAATAATGGAATAATGCATTCTACCCAGTGATTATGAATGAGGAAATAATTCTGTGAGTGCTTGCAAATGACTCTTTTTGATTCATACATCAGGCACAGTGCAGATATTTGGATGAGCCACATCATAGAAACTGAGCCATACCACCCCGTGACTCAACCCCGGCAATACTACCAACTAAACCTGTGCAAAATGTAAGCTACACTGCATAATTTGTGTAATTTTGTGGTACTTTTGATAGATAACATTCTACCATCAAACCATCATAATTATGCACCATTCATGGTACATTTTTACTGCAGATGCAAGGAAACAACAGAAAGCGACTGGCAGTTGCTCGCACTGCTTTCATTATTTTCATCTTTTTAAGCATGAACAGCATCCTCGCTTCATATATTGAAGCAAGGATGCATTTCCCACCAATAAACAGTGCAAAAAAATGGATTTGCATTTCATTTAATTATGCATAATTTTACTTGATTTTGCCAAAATTCCAGACAGTGACACAAAAATAAATTACACTAATATCCACACCCCTAATCATAAATATCTTGTAAATATTTTTTAGCATAGCAAAGGACTGGAGGGAAATGTAACATCACATACACTGGAAGTGAGAGTAGAATAATGGGATACCTTTACCCATCAAACTCAAAAGTGACAGTTGTCCCACCCCGGATGTGACGTCACATCCATTACAGGGACTTCCTGTCCCCCTGAGGGCCTGCCCCGGAACTGACGTAGGTGTGTCACGTGGGTTGTGACATCATGTGATCATGTGTTAGTCACGTGCCAGGGTCCTTGCCATAGTATCTAGGTCTATGTGTTGTGTAAAATGGTGACCCTGCAGGTGTGTGTCATGTTTCTACACCTAAAAGGACACCTCTGGGCATGTTCAGACCGTCACAGCCATGTGGCTGTAGTGTGCCTCCTCAGAGGGAGGAGCAGTGGAAATACCCAGCCCCCACCCACCTGCCCTAAGCGTTGCATAACCTCGAGGGATTGTATGATGGTGACCTTTTTTCAAAAACAAATAATCTTCAAGCCCCACATGCACAGAAAGTGTCAACATGGGTGTATACGGCCATAGAACAGGACCTTTAAAATACATAAGTAATGGTAGGCTTAAGGAGGGAAACTGTGTGTAAGGGACAGATAAGTGAGGTCTTACAGGCCACAAGTTTTTTTTTCATGCTGATACCTATTTTCTAGAGGAGTTGCTACCCACCACCCCTATTTTCTTTGCTTTAATTATGATAAAAGGGGTGGAGGGTGGATCATGGCTCCTGCCCCCAACCACCCAAGGACACCGATGCAACGGGGGCTGGAGGACACCGAGCGCAAGGCTCGCACCCTCCAGCCCCCAGACTTCACAGCTCTTCGGGGTGGAGGTCACATTCCTCACACTTGGCATCCACCAGCCCTGAGGGTCTCTGCCTTTTAAGGCTGGGGGTGCTGAGTGCATGGCTCTCAACACCTGCCCCGCCACCCCAGACCTCACACGTGGTTAGGGCCACTGGTCACGAGGCTCAGGTCCCCCTTGGACCCACTAACCATATTTTTTAAAATAAAAGAAGTAAAATGAAAAAAAGCATTTCAGTGGGGGTGGGGCAGGAGGACACCGAGCGCGAGGCTCACGTCCTCTGTCCTGTAGTGCCCCCTCCCTACCACACAATGTGAAACGGTGGGTGCACTGAGTGTCCAGTTTGAGACCCCCAACCCTATATGCACTCACCTTGAGGTTGGGTCCCGACGTCCAGGGGGCACTGAGCACAATGCTTGGGCCCCCCATGCTCCCCTCCTCAGCCTGCAGCTGATCAATGGTTGTGGAGAGGGCGATTAATACACATGTCTGTGGTGGAGCAAGGCTCTGCCTGTCTGCTCCCACTCTCTAGGATGGGGCTTAGAGAGAGCTCTTCCCCCAGCGAAGGGGAGCACATGGTAAAGATTTAAAACAGGACTGGATCCCAGGATCGTAATATATCTGTAATGCACAAGGTGAATCTGTTCAGCAGAAAAAGTAAGTATGGTACCAGATTAGAATATAAGTTTAAAACAGCCACTGGAAGAGCCACTGGAAGAGTCTTCATGAGGGGATTGGTGTCTGTATGCCAACTCTGCTGCAAAATTCCCAATTGTAGTTCAACAATTATTAGTGTAGAATACGCCCTGGTAATTGGAGACCTTTATGTTTATATTTCATCTGTTTTACTTAGCAGCAATGTCTCCTGAAATGGTTAATTTTTCAGTTTGCGGTGTTCTGATTTTAACAGTATATTATGAAAGACTAGTACCTAATTTAAAGTGAAGGGTAGGCACATCTTTATAAAAATGTGGCGCAAAATGGGTCATGGTCTGAAGTCAATTATGTCTCTTCTGTACCCGGGGCCCCCAAGAGCTAACGCGGACCCCTGAGGAAATGGCTGCCGTTCAGCAAGATACAGCTTTGTAGAGTTTTATAGTTCAGAGAACCTTGTCAACCTCCAGCCTCAACAACCTTGTCTTATTTTGCTTATTTCTAATAATATTTTCTGATGTTTGTGTACTTTTTACAGGATATGACACTGGAGTAGAGATGGCGGTCAACGCTCTACAACAAATCCTAGAGGCTCAAGATGCAAAGTTCACAGTGCAACAGGATACAACTCTTACAGGTAAATAAAATGAGCCAGTATGTAAACACAATGTAAGCACCAACCCTAACCTCCCAAATTCCCCATAAACGCCCTATAGATGAGGGCCTCAGAGAGCATTCATAGTCAGTGTATTATATTGTAAATGTGACATTTATTTATTTATTTAGTTTCCTTAAAGAACCCCTGGGGGGCACACATGGTCGGCATGTCGATGCCGCAAAAGGTTGAGGGTGTGCTAAAAAGGCAGTCCAAAAAATGAAGTCTACAGCGCTTAAAGAAGGACCTCCTATAAAGAAAGGAGCCTCACAAAGGAACACATCAGGTGTGTTTTACAAAACGTAGAGCCAAAAGAATCCTAACCTCTTTCCCTATCAAGAAGCTTTTTCCTGTAGGATAGAGCAGTTATAGCAATACTTAATATGAATTTTTTATCTTTACCTCTCAGATCCGTCAGAAAAGATCTCAGGAGGAGTCCACCCTAAGGCTAATCGTTCATCAACGCTTTTAAAGGAAATCACAGGGACCCTTCAAAACACAAAGTCATCAACATCTGCTGAAATCAATGCAAGGTGTCAGGACAAACCATGTGCTGGCTCTGCAGATAGCCTTCATAGACCAGGTACAGACCTCAACCCCTGCATCACTTTACAAATTAACTCTGCGACCAGTACACTGAACACTTCTACAGGAACTCCATTTGTGCAAGAGCTCGGACACACAGGCAGTGGAGCACTTACAACTGCAGACACACATTAGCAGGTATTGTGTAAAACCACTGAAGGGGATCTCAAGCAGAACAAAAACCATAAAATAAATTATGTTTCCTTAGAAAAACTGAAAAATAAGAAAACGGTCCCCGAGCTACAAACAGTTCCTTTAGATCTATCAGTTAAAAACACTGTTACGCCTCAGGCAGGCCCCCATAATCTGCAAAGGCCTAAATGCTTAACGTCTGAGATGCCTAATGTAGATGTACTTCCCAGAGGACCAGTCCCAAAATCGTCTATAACTATTCCTCAAAGTGTTTTCGACTCTCGGTTTAAAAATGATCACCACATTGAGGACCCTTATTCTGGAAGTATTGGGCTTCTCAGGGCACTGGTGGGTGTGGTGGAGAGTTGTGAAACAACAGCAGCTGCTGAGCACAACGGGCCTTCTAGTTTAGAGCCGGAGGCAAAGCAATTCCCTGTTCAACAATCTCCTGTTCCCAGCCCCTGTGCGTCCTTCACCTCTGCGGCCCTAAGCTATTACGACCACCATTTAAGTTCCCCATATCCAATGTCACCGATCGAGTGTATACCTGCCATTGACAGCCTCAACATACTCTGACAGTAGTATAGGAGGTAGCGGGTTTCCAAATCAGAGTTTTGGAACTCCGTCTAGTGAGGAACAGTCCTCCTAAGCACCAGGGTGTTTTCACTGGGACACTGTTTTTTTTTTAACCCATCCTGGTCCTACCCTTCAGAAAGGGTTTATTAATGTTAACCAGGGAACTGTAGTAGTGACAACTAGTGGTAATATCCAACCCTCTGTTGCCTTAAGTAATGCCCCAAAATATGATGTTTTGGACCACCGCCTGGTACTAGAGATATATATGAAATAAATACTGCAGGCCACTAGAAAGCTAAAATCCAAAGTGAACTCCAAAACCTTAAAACTGGGGAAGGCAAGGAACAAAACTGTGTCCTTCAGGGGCACCCAGAGGGAGATAAATCAGAGGTTGGAAAGGTGTACAAGGGAGGTGGAACAATCTTGTGAATCAGCCGCTGCAGACATAGGCATTATACTGGCATGAGTAGGCCTGCGGTGCACCCTAAAGAGTGCCGGATCCTCATTTATTAACAATTGTGTTCAAAGGTCAAAATATAAAAAGAAGGTTCGAGATATACTCACTAAAGCCCTACGGCTCTTACTCGTTCTCAAAAACAAAAAGCCGCTAGAACCCCTTAACCGCATATTAAAAACCCCAAGTACAGTTACAGCAACATATAAAACAACCCATGCTAGGTTTCAAAACACAAATTTAGGAGAGAACATCACAAGCATTGGATGTTTTAAGCCCTCACGTGGTAAAGTTAAGAGATTGGAATATCACAAACACCCAGATGGTTCCGCTACAAGAGTTGTAGGAGGTGAAGCTGCGAGGACACAGTTCAAAAATACAACAGCGATTGTTCAAATAGGCTGCGGACAGTTGCCTAAAAGCAGATGGTCCTGTAAGAAACAGAAGTGGGCTAATAGCGCTAGGCAGGTAGGCATTTTATAAGGAAATTAAAGAATGCCTGAATATGTGCCGCAAGGAGGCTTAAAAATACATCTGCGCAGACCCTTAGTCAGCCGCCCCAAAATGATTTCCCCGAGAGTGCACAATCCAACATCGCTCCTCAAAATGAGGATTCAGAACCTGTGTTTTAGAGCATTACGAGGAATTCAGGTTTGTTAACCTAGAACATATAAACTCCTCTGATCACTGGGTTTTAGCTATCCACCAAGCCATACAAACGCTCATAGAAAGGTTGTTACACAATGTGGGTCCTAATGATTTCTTCCAACAGCGCTTCCAGGAGCAGGGCATTGACAATCCCTTGTTCACCCTACAAATGCCCTGCGACGTGTTTGACGCTGTAGAATTTCTAGAAAATCTCTCTAACCTGTTACAGAATAAGGCAGAAATAGTAGCATATGGGACCTTCAGAGTCATCGCCCTCATTATTCGGGGCTGTGAGGGGGGGTGTTTCCAGACCTTTAAAGAGTATCTTGTATAGTAAAATCATTGGTGAGAAACAACATTGGTTGCTCAACTTTAACAATGGAGTGTCCAACACGTCTGGTGGCAAGCATAGTGGGGTTAGTGATGGATTGCACCACCCCGATGCTCATATTATGTCTAGAGCGGCTGAAGCCCATTCCGTGCTTCAAATACCGCACAACAGAATAGTCGGGTTTGGGGACCTCAGGTTCTTTAGAACTATTTTGCTGCTACTGTCAAAGTTCTTTACCAGAACTGCTCCTGGA